>NW_028133354.1:0-600000 GCF_964374135.1 Grampus griseus | reverse complement strand
TGGCTTAAGGAACTTTATCTGTGCTCATTTCAATCTCTGGTTTTATGCAGCACCCCAACTCACCTTTCCCCTTAAGCAAGCATAAGTTGGTTTTCTAAATTTGAGACCCTGTTCTGTTTTGGAATTCAGTTCCTGTGTAGCCAAGTTTACATTCCGTGTATTAGTGATATCTTATGATGTTTCTTTTTCTGTGTGACTTATTTCAGTTAGAATCATCGTACCTGAATCCACTCATTATGCTGCTACGGGCCTGATGACATAGATTTCATTGCTGAGTGATACTGCATTGTACGTAAGTACCACAAGTTCTTTATCCATTTTTCACTTTCTGTGATATTGAACTTGTACGGTAAACGAGGTTCTTGTAAACAGAGGTGTCCCAAACTTTGGGGTGGCTGTGTCTTTTTGATTTTAATTTCCCTAAGCTATAGGACCATAAGTGGAAGTGCCCTAGGCTCTGTTGCTTTGTTTTTTAGATGTTTCAGGAAACACCATACACTTCTCCCGAGTGTCTGTTGGCAATTTACATCCCGCCCATCAGCATAACAAGGCTCCCAGTTCTCCATGGCCTGTCCTGCCTTTCTGGATTTTATACTTTTTTCAGATGGCCCTTTTGACCGGGGGGAAGTGAGACTTCATTGTAGTGCAGATTTCCTTTGCAAGCTTGCTTGGTTGGCCAAAAAGGGCGTATGCGATTTTTCCTGAATATATTCAGGAAAAAACGCATACGCCCTTTTTGGCCAAGTGCATCATTGTGGACGTTCTGCCTCTTTTCCTATGCTTTCAATGCAATTCCAGTCTACCTCCTGAAATCAGTTTCCTGCAATTCTGCCCCGCTTTCAAGTCCTCTTGGCAGCCTTACTTCAGTATATTTTTGGACGATAGCTGTCATTTATAACTCTGCAGGTTTGTGAATTACAGTGCCCCTGAGCTCCTTTCTTCAACTCGCTTTCTTTTGAGCTGGCCGCAACACCGCAGGATGGCTTCAGGCCCTAATCTGGTTCAGGCACGGCACGCTGAGCCTTTGGTTAATTCCTCTTCCTGGTGGGAAATGAGAGTTAAATTTGCCCGTCCAGACACCTCCAGCTATTCTCTCATTGGTTCTCGCTATTCCTGTTCATCTTCCGCAGAAATTGCAAACTGGGCCAAACAGGAGGTTAAAGGGACTGACTCTCCAAGTCGGGAGAGTGTTAGTAAAGCATCTGGAATGTTGCACCCGAGTACCAGGGGAGGAAAACTGAGACATTTTTGAACACGTCCCCCGTTCACACGGTTGGTCATACTCTGGGTTCCACATGCATGTTTTAGCTGAAGGAAGAATACCTTAAACCTGGAGAGTTGAGACCCGTGTAATGGGTACCATGCAATATGACTTCAAAGGGTCTTCATTTGCTCACCGAACCTCTCCAATCCTATCACTGCTGCGTTTATGCCCCTGTACACACGCTTGATTCTCTTTCAGAGACATAGCAATCCATAGGTTTTAAGATACTTACTATTCAGGAACATGCTTAGGCGTTTAATATGGGGTGTTGAGTCCATTTCGTTGAGCAAGCAGTAGCTCTAGTCTATTCCATATTTGGCTTAAGGAACTTTATCTGTGCTCATTTCAATCTCTGGTTTTATGCAGCACCCCAACTCACCTTTCCCCTTAAGTAAGCATAAGTTGGTTTTCTAAATTTGAGACCCTGTTCTGTTTTGGAATTCAGTTCCTGTGTAGCCAAGTTTACATTCCGTGTATTAGTGATATCTTATGATGTTTCTTTTTCTGTGTGACTTATTTCAGTTAGAATCATCGTACCTGAATCCACTCATTATGCTGCTACGGGCCTGATGACATAGATTTCATTGCTGAGTGATACTGCATTGTACGTAAGTACCACAAGTTCTTTATCCATTTTTCACTTTCTGTGATATTGAACTTGTACGGTAAACGAGGTTCTTGTAAACAGAGGCGTCCCAAACTTTGGGGTGGCTGTGTCTTTTTGATTTTAATTTCCCTAAGCTATAGGACCATAAGTGGAAGTGCCCTAGGCTCTGTTGCTTTGTTTTTTAGATGTTTCAGGAAACACCATACACTTCTCCCGAGTGTCTGTTGGCAATTTACATCCCGCCCATCAGCATAACAAGGCTCCCAGTTCTCCATGGCCTGTCCTGCCTTTCTGGATTTTACACTTTTTTCAGATGGCCCTTTTGACCAGGGGGAAGTGAGACTTCATTGTAGTGCAGATTTCCTTTGCAAGCTTGCTTGGTTGGCCAAAAAGGGCGTATGCGTTTTTTCCTGAATATATTCAGGAAAAAACGCATACGCCCTTTTTGGCCAAGTGCATCATTGTGGACGTTCTGCCTCTTTTCCTATGCTTTCAATGCAATTCCAGTCTACCTCCTGAAATCGGTTTCCTGCAATTCTGCCCGGCTTTCAAGTCCTCTTGGCAGCCTTACTTCAGTATATTTTTGGACGATAGCTGTCATTTATAACTCTGCAGGTTTGTGAATTACAGTGCCCCTGAACTCCTTTCTTCAACTCGCTTTCTTTTGAGCTGGCCGCAACACCGCAGGATGGCTTCAGGCCCTAATCTGGTTCCGGCACGGCACGCTGAGCCTTTGGTTAATTCCTCTTCCTGGTGGGAAATGAGAGTTAAATTTGCCCGTCCAGACACCTCCAGCTAGTCTCTCATTGTTTCTCCCTATTCCTGTTCATCTTCCGCAGAAATTGCAAACTGGGCCAAACATGAGGTTAAAGGGACTGACTCTCCATGTCGGGAGAGTGTTAGTAAAGCGTCTGGAATGTTGCACCCGAGTACCAGGCAGGAAAACTGAGACATATTTGAACACGTCTCCCGTTCACACGGTTGATCATACTCTGGGTTCCACATGCATGTTTCAGCTGAAGGAAGAATACCTTAAACCTTGGTAGTTGAGACCCGTGGAATGGGTACCATGCAATATGACTTCAAAGGGTCTTCATTTGCTCACCGAACCTCTCTAATCCTATCACTGCTGCGTTTATGCCCCTGTACACACGCTTGATTCTCTTTTGGAGACATAGCAATCCATAGGTTTTAAGATACTTACTAGTCAGGTACATTCTTAGGCGTTTGATATGGGGTGTTGAGTCCATTTCGTTGAGCAAGGAGTAGCTCTTGTCTATTCCATATTTGGCTTAAGGAACTTTATCTGTGCTCATTTCAATCTCTGGTTTTATGCAGCACCCCAACTCACCTTTCCCCTTAAGCAAGCATAAGATGGTTTTCTAAATTTGAGACCCTGTTCTGTTTTGGAATTCAGTTCCTGTGTAGCCAAGTTTACATTCCGTGTATTACTGATATCTTATGATGTTTCTTTTTCTGTATGACTTATTTCAGTTAGAATCGTCGTACCTGAATCCACTCATTATGCTACTACGGGCCTGATGACATAGATTTCATTGCTGAGTGATACTGCATTGTACGTAAGTACCACAAGTTCTTTATCCATTTTTCACTTTCTGTGATATTGAACTTGTACGGTAAACGAGGTTCTTGTAAACAGAGGCGTCCCAAACTTTGGGGTGGCTGTGTCTTTTTGATTTTAATTTCCCTAAGCTATAGGACCATAAGTGGAAGTGCCCTAGGCTCTGTTGCTTTGTTTTTTAGATGTTTCAGGAAACACCATACACTTCTCCCGAGTGTCTGTTGGCAATTTACATCCCGCCAATCAGCATAACAAGGCTCCCATTTCTCCATGGCCTGTCCTGCCTTTCTGGATTTTACACTTTTTTCAGATGGCCCTTTTGACCGGGGGGAAGTGAGACTTCATTGTAGTGCAGATTTCCTTTGCAAGTTTGCTTGGTTGGCCAAAAAGGGCGTATGCGTTTTTTCCTGAATATATTCAGGAAAAAACGCATACGCCCTTTTTGGCCAAGTGCATCATTGTGGACGTTCTGCCTCTTTTCCTATGCTTTCAATGCAATTCCAGTCTACCTCCTGAAATCGGTTTCCTGCAATTCTGCCCCGCTTTCAAGTCCTCTTGGCAGCCTTACTTCAGTATATTTTTGGACGATAGCTGTCATTTATAACTCTGCAGGTTTGTGAATTACAGTGCCCCTGAGCTCCTTTCTTCAACTCGCTTTCTTTTGAGCTGGCCGCAACACCGCAGGATGGCTTCAGGCCCTAATCTGGTTCCGGCACGGCATGATGAGCCTTTGGTTAATTCCTCTTCCTGGTGGGAAATGAGAGTTAAATTTGCCCGTCCAGACACCTCCAGCTAGTCTCTCATTGGTTCTCCCTATTCCTGTTCATCTTCCGCAGAAATTGCAAACTGGGCCAAACAGGAGGTTAAAGGCGCTGACTCTCCAAGTGGGGAGAGTGTTAGTAAAGCGTCTGGAATGTTTCACCCGAGTACCAGGGGAGGAAAACTGAGACATATTTGAACACGTCTCCCGATCACATGGTTGATCATACTCTAGGTTCCACATGCATGTTTTAGCTGAAGGAAGAATACTTTAAACCTGGGTAGTTGAAACCCGTGGAATGGGTACCATGCAATATGACTTCAAAGGGTCTTCATTTGCTCACCGAACCTCTCCAATCCTATCACTGCTGCGTTTATGCCCCTGTACACACGCTTGATTCTCTTTTGGAGACATAGCAATCCATAGGTTTTAAGATACTTACTAGTCAGGTACATTCTTAGGCGTTTAATATGGGGTGTTGAGTCCATTTCGTTGAGCAAGGAGTAGCTCTTGTCTATTCCATATTTGGCTTAAGGAACTTTATCTGTGCTCATTTCAATCTCTGGTTTTATGCAGCACCCCAACTCACCTTTCCCCTTAAGCAAGCATAAGATGGTTTTCTAAATTTGAGACCCTGTTCTGTTTTGGAATTCAGTTCCTGTGTAGCCAAGTTTACATTCCGTGTATTAGTGATATCTTATGATGTTTCTTTTTCTGTGTGACTTATTTCAGTTAGAATCATCGTACCTGAATCCACTCATTATGCTGCTACGGGCCTGATGACATAGATTTCATTCCTGAGTGATACTGCATTGTACGTAAGTACCACAAGTTCTTTATCCATTTTTCACTTTCTGTGATATTGAACTTGTACGGTAAACGAGGTTCTTGTAAACAGAGGCGTCCCAAACTTTGGGGTGGCTGTGTCTTTTTGATTTTAATTTCCCTAAGCTATAGGACCATAAGTGGAAGTGCCCTAGGCTCTGTTGCTTTGTTTTTTAGATGTTTCAGGAAACACCATACACTTCTCCCGAGTGTCTGTTGGCAATTTACATCCCGCCCATCAGCATAACAAGGCTCCCAGTTCTCCATGGCCTGTCCTGCCTTTCTGGATTTTACACTTTTTTCAGATGGCCCTTTTGACCGGGGGGAAGTGAGACTTCATTGTAGTGCAGATTTCCTTTGTAAGTTTGCTTGGTTGGCCAAAAAGGGCGTATGCGTTTTTTCCTGAATATATTCAGGAAAAAACGCATACGCCCTTTTTGGCCAAGTGCATCATTGTGGACGTTCTGCCTCTTTTCCTATGCTTTCAATGCAATTCCAGTCTACCTCCTGAAATCGGTTTCCTGCAATTCTGCCCCGCTTTCAAGTCCTCTTGGCAGCCTTACTTCAGTATATTTTTGGACGATAGCTGTCATTTATAACTCTGCAGGTTTGTGAATTACAGTGCCCCTGAGCTCCTTTCTTCAACTCGCTTTCTTGTGACCTGGCCGCAACACCGCAGGATGGCTTCAGGCCCTAATCTGGTTCCGGCACGGCACGCTGAGCCTTTGGTTAATTCCTCTTCCTGGTGGGAAATGAGAGTTAAATTTGCCCGTCCAGACACCTCCAGCTAGTCTCTCATTGGTTCTCGCTATTCCTGTTCATCTTCCGCAGAAATTGCAAACTGGGCCAAACAGGAGGTTAAAGGGACTGACTCTCCATGTCGGGAGAGTGTTAGTAAAGCATCTGGAATGTTGCACCCGAGTACCAGGGTAGGAAAACTGAGACATTTTTGAACACGTCTCCCGTTCACACGGTTGATCATACTCTGGGTTCCACATGCATGTTTTAGCTGAAGGCAGAATACCTTAAACCTGCAGAGTTGAGACCCGTGGAATGGGTACCATGCAATATGACTTCAAAGGGTCTTCGTTTGCTCACCGAACCTCTCCAATCCTATCACTGCTGCGTTTATGCCCCTGTACACACGCTTGATTCTCTTTTGGAGACATAGCAATCCATAGGTTTTAAGATACTTACTAGTCAGGTACATTCTTAGGCGTTTAATATGGGGTGTTGAGTCCATTTCGTTGAGCAAGGAGTAGCTCTTGTCTATTCCATATGTGGCTTAAGGAACTTTATCTGTGCTCATTTCAATCTCTGGTTTTATGCAGCACCCCAACTCACCTTTCCCCTTAAGCAAGCATAAGTTGGTTTTCTAAATTTGAGACCCTGTTCTGTTTTGGAATTCAGTTCCTGTGTAGCCAAGTTTACATTCTGTGTATTAGTGATATCTTATGATGTTTCTTTTTCTGTGTGACTTATTTCAGTTAGAATCATCGTACCTGAATCCACTCATTATGCTGCTACGGGCCTGATGACATAGATTTCATTGCTGAGTGATACTGCATTGTACGTAAGTACCACAAGTTCTTTATCCATTTTTCACTTTCTGTGATATTGAACTTGTACGGTAAACGAGGTTCTTGTAAACAGAGGCGTCCCAAACTTTGGGGTGGCTGTGTCTTTTTGATTTTAATTTCCCTAAGCTATAGGACCATAAGTGGAAGTGCCCTAGGCTCTGTTGCTTTGTTTTTTAGATGTTTCAGGAAACACCATACACTTCTCCCGAGTGTCTGTTGGCAATTTACATCCCGCCCATCAGCATAACAAGGCTCCCAGTTCTCCATGGCCTGTCCTGCCTTTCTGGATTTTATACTTTTTTCAGATGGCCCTTTTGACCGGGGGGAAGTGAGACTTCATTGTAGTGCAGATTTCCTTTGCAAGTTTGCTTGGTTGGCCAAAAAGGGCGTATGCGTTTTTTCCTGAATATATTCAGGAAAAAACGCATACGCCCTTTTTGGCCAAGTGCATCATTGTGGACGTTCTGCCTCTTTTCCTATGCTTTCAATGCAATTCCAGTCTACCTCCTGAAATCGGTTTCCTGCAATTCTGCCCCGCTTTCAAGTCCTCTTGGCAGCCTTACTTCAGTATATTTTTGGACGATAGCTGTCATTTATAACTCTGCAGGTTTGTGAATTACAGTGCCCCTGAGCTCCTTTCTTCAACTCGCTTTCTTTTGAGCTGGCCACAACACCGCAGGATGGCTTCAGGCCCTAATCTGGTTCCGGCACGGCACGCTGAGCCTTTGGTTAACTCCTCTTCCTGGTGGGAAATGAGAGTTAAATTTGCCCGTCCAGACACCTCCAGCTATTCTCTCATTGGTTCTCGCTATTCCTGTTCATCTTCCGCAGAAATTGCAAACTGGGCCAAACAGGAGGTTAAAGGGACTGACTCTCCAAGTCGGGAGAGTGTTAGTAAAGCATCTGGAATGTTGCACCCGAGTACCAGGGTAGGAAAACTGAGACATTTTTGAACACGTCCCCCGTTCACACGGTTGGTCATACTCTGGGTTCCACATGCATGTTTCAGCTGAAGGAAGAATACCTTAAACCTTGGTAGTTGAGACCCGTGTAATGGGTACCATGCAATATGACTTCAAAGGGTCTTCATTTGCTCACCGAACCTCTCCAATCCTATCACTGCTGCGTTTATGCCCCTGTACACACGCTTGATTCTCTTTCAGAGACATAGCAATCCATAGGTTTTAAGATACTTACTATTCAGGAACATGCTTAGGCGTTTAATATGGGGTGTTGAGTCCATTTCGTTGAGCAAGCAGTAGCTCTAGTCTATTCCATATTTGGCTTAAGGAACTTTATCTGTGCTCATTTCAATCTCTGGTTTTATGCAGCACCCCAACTCACCTTTCCCCTTAAGTAAGCATAAGTTGGTTTTCTAAATTTGAGACCCTGTTCTGTTTTGGAATTCAGTTCCTGTGTAGCCAAGTTTACATTCCGTGTATTAGTGATATCTTATGATGTTTCTTTTTCTGTGTGACTTATTTCAGTTAGAATCATCGTACCTGAATCCACTCATTATGCTGCTACGGGCCTGATGACATAGATTTCATTGCTGAGTGATACTGCATTGTACGTAAGTACCACAAGTTCTTTATCCATTTTTCACTTTCTGTGATATTGGACTTGTACGGTAAACGAGGTTCTTGTAAACAGAGGCGTCCCAAACTTTGGGGTGGCTGTGTCTTTTTGATTTTAATTTCCCTA
Source organism: Grampus griseus (assembly GCF_964374135.1). Lineage (NCBI taxonomy): Eukaryota > Metazoa > Chordata > Mammalia > Artiodactyla > Delphinidae > Grampus > Grampus griseus. The sequence goes on along the minus strand of NW_028133354.1, from coordinate 591,678 downwards.
AGCTATAGGACCATAAGTGGAAGTGCCCTAGGCTCTGTTGCTTTGTTTTTTAGATGTTTCAGGAAACACCATACACTTCTCCCGAGTGTCTGTTGGCAATTTACATCCCGCCCATCAGCATAACAAGGCTCCCAGTTCTCCATGGCCTGTCCTGCCTTTCTGGATTTTACACTTTTTTCAGATGGCCCTTTTGACCAGGGGGAAGTGAGACTTCATTGTAGTGCAGATTTCCTTTGCAAGCTTGCTTGGTTGGACAAAAAGGGCGTATGTGTTTTTTCCTGAATATATTCAGGAAAAAACGCATACGCCCTTTTTGGCCAAGTGCATCATTGTGGACGTTCTGCCTCTTTTCCTATGCTTTCAATGCAATTCCAGTCTACCTCCTGAAATCGGTTTCCTGCAATTCTGCCCGGCTTTCAAGTCCTCTTGGCAGCCTTACTTCAGTATATTTTTGGACGATAGCTGTCATTTATAACTCTGCAGGTTTGTGAATTACAGTGCCCTTGAGCTCCTTTCTTCAACTCGCTTTCTTTTGAGCTGGCCGCAACACCGCAGGATGGCTTCAGGCCCTAATCTGGTTCCGGCACGGCACGCTGAGCCTTTGGTTAATTCCTCTTCCTGGTGGGAAATGAGAGTTAAATTTGCCCGTCCAGACACCTCCAGCTAGTCTCTCATTGTTTCTCCCTATTCCTGTTCATCTTCCGCAGAAATTGCAAACTGGGCCAAACATGAGGTTAAAGGGACTGACTCTCCATGTCGGGAGAGTGTTAGTAAAGCATCTGCAATGTTGCACCCGAGTACCAGGCAGGAAAACTGAGACATATTTGAACACGTCTCCCGTTCACACGGTTGATCATACTCTGGGTTCCACATGCATGTTTCAGCTGAAGGAAGAATACCTTAAACCTGGGTAGTTGAGACACCTGGAATGGGTACCATGCAATATGACTTCAAAGGGTCTTCATTTGCTCACCGAACCTCTCTAATCCTATCACTGCTGCGTTTATGCCCCTGTACACACGCTTGATTCTCTTTTGGAGACATAGCAATCCATAGGTTTTAAGATACTTACTAGTCAGGTACATTCTTAGGCGTTTGATATGGGGTGTTGAGTCCATTTCGTTGAGCAAGGAGTAGCTCTTGTCTATTCCATATTTGGCTTAAGGAACTTTATCTGTGCTCATTTCAATCTCTGGTTTTATGCAGCACCCCAACTCACCTTTCCCCTTAAGCAAGCATAAGATGGTTTTCTAAATTTGAGACCCTGTTCTGTTTTGGAATTCAGTTCCTGTGTAGCCAAGTTTACATTCCGTGTATTAGTGATATCTTATGATGTTTCTTTTTCTGTGTGACTTATTTCAGTTAGAATCATCGTACCTGAATCCACTCATTATGCTGCTACGGGCCTGATGACATAGATTTCATTGCTGAGTGATACTGCATTGTACGTAAGTACCACAAGTTCTTTATCCATTTTTCACTTTCTGTGATATTGAACTTGTACGGTAAACGAGGTTCTTGTAAACAGAGGCGTCCCAAACTTTGGGGTGGCTGTGTCTTTTTGATTTTAATTTCCCTAAGCTATAGGACCATAAGTGGAAGTGCCCTAGGCTCTGTTGCTTTGTTTTTTAGATGTTTCAGGAAACACCATACACTTCTTCCGAGTGTCTGTTGGCAATTTACATCCCACCCATCAGCATAACAAGGCTCCCAGTTCTCCATGGCCTGTCCTGCCTTTCTGGATTTTACACTTTTTTCAGATGGCCCTTTTGACCGGGGGGAAGTGAGACTTCATTGTAGTGCAGATTTCCTTTGTAAGTTTGCTTGGTTGGCCAAAAAGGGTGTATGCGTTTTTTCCTGAATATATTCAGGAAAAAACGCATACGCCCTTTTTGGCCAAGTGCATCATTGTGGACGTTCTGCCTCTTTTCCTATGCTTTCAATGCAATTCCAGTCTACCTCCTGAAATCGGTTTCCTGCAATTCTGCCCCGCTTTCAAGTCCTCTTGGCAGCCTTACTTCAGTATATTTTTGGACGATAGCTGTCATTTATAACTCTGCAGGTTTGTGAATTACAGTGCCCCTGAGCTCCTTTCTTCAACTCGCTTTCTTGTGACCTGGCCGCAACACCGCAGGATGGCTTCAGGCCCTAATCTGGTTCCGGCACGGCACGCTGAGCCTTTGGTTAATTCCTCTTCCTGGTGGGAAATGAGAGTTAAATTTGCCCGTCCAGACACCTCCAGCTAGTCTCTCATTGGTTCTCGCTATTCCTGTTCATCTTCCGCAGAAATTGCAAACTGGGCCAAACAGGAGGTTAAAGGGACTGACTCTCCATGTCGGGAGAGTGTTAGTAAAGCATCTGGAATGTTGCACCCGAGTACCAGGGGAGGAAAACTGAGACATATTTGAACACGTCTCCCGTTCACACGGTTGATCATACTCTGGGTTCCACATGCATGTTTTAGCTGAAGGCAGAATACCTTAAACCTGCAGAGTTGAGACCCGTGGAATGGGTACCATGCAATATGACTTCAAAGGGTCTTCGTTTGCTCACCGAACCTCTCCAATCCTATCACTGCTGCGTTTATGCCCCTGTACACACGCTTGATTCTCTTTTGGAGACATAGCAATCCATAGGTTTTAAGATACTTACTAGTCAGGTACATTCTTAGGCGTTTAATATGGGGTGTTGAGTCCATTTCGTTGAGCAAGGAGTAGTTCTTGTCTATTCCATATGTGGCTTAAGGAACTTTATCTGTGCTCATTTCAATCTCTGGTTTTATGCAGCACCCCAACTCACCTTTCCCCTTAAGCAAGCATAAGTTGGTTTTCTAAATTTGAGACCCTGTTCTGTTTTGGAATTCAGTTCCTGTGTAGCCAAGTTTACATTCCGTGTATTAGTGATATCTTATGATGTTTCTTTTTCTGTGTGACTTATTTCAGTTAGAATCATCGTACCTGAATCCACTCATTATGCTGCTACGGGCCTGATGACATAGATTTCATTGCTGAGTGATACTGCATTGTACGTAAGTACCACAAGTTCTTTATCCATTTTTCACTTTCTGTGATATTGAACTTGTACGGTAAACGAGGTTCTTGTAAACAGAGGCGTCCCAAACTTTGGGGTGGCTGTGTCTTTTTGATTTTAATTTCCCTAAGCTATAGGACCATAAGTGGAAGTGCCCTAGGCTCTGTTGCTTTGTTTTTTAGATGTTTCAGGAAACACCATACACTTCTCCCGAGTGTCTGTTGGCAATTTACATCCCGCCCATCAGCATAACAAGGCTCCCAGTTCTCCATGGCCTGTCCTGCCTTTCTGGATTTTATACTTTTTTCAGATGGCCCTTTTGACCGGGGGAAAGTGAGACTTCATTGTAGTGCAGATTTCCTTTGCAAGTTTGCTTGGTTGGCCAAAAAGGGCGTATGCGTTTTTTCCTGAATATATTCAGGAAAAAACGCATACGCCCTTTTTGGCCAAGTGCATCATTGTGGACGTTCTGCCTCTTTTCCTATGCTTTCAATGCAATTCCAGTCTACCTCCTGAAATCGGTTTCCTGCAATTCTGCCCCGCTTTCAAGTCCTCTTGGCAGCCTTACTTCAGTATATTTTTGGACGATAGCTGTCATTTATAACTCTGCAGGTTTGTGAATTACAGTGCCCCTGAGCTCCTTTCTTCAACTCGCTTTCTTTTGAGCTGGCCGCAACACCGCAGGATGGCTTCAGGCCCTAATCTGGTTCCGGCACGGCATGATGAGCCTTTGGTTAATTCCTCTTCCTGGTGGGAAATGAGAGTTAAATTTGCCCGTCCAGACACCTCCAGCTAGTCTCTCATTGGTTCTCCCTATTCCTGTTCATCTTCCGCAGAAATTGCAAACTGGGCCAAACAGGAGGTTAAAGGCGCTGACTCTCCAAGTGGGGAGAGTGTTAGTAAAGCGTCTGGAATGTTTCACCCGAGTACCAGGGGAGGAAAACTGAGACATATTTGAACACGTCTCCCGATCACATGGTTGATCATACTCTAGGTTCCACATGCATGTTTTAGCTGAAGGAAGAATACTTTAAACCTGGGTAGTTGAAACCCGTGGAATGGGTACCATGCAATATGACTTCAAAGGGTCTTCATTTGCTCACCGAACCTCTCCAATCCTATCACTGCTGCGTTTATGCCCCTGTACACACGCTTGATTCTCTTTTGGAGACATAGCAATCCATAGGTTTTAAGATACTTACTAGTCAGGTACATTCTTAGGCGTTTAATATGGGGTGTTGAGTCCATTTCGTTGAGCAAGGAGTAGCTCTTGTCTATTCCATATTTGGCTTAAGGAACTTTATCTGTGCTCATTTCAATCTCTGGTTTTATGCAGCACCCCAACTCACCTTTCCCCTTAAGCAAGCATAAGATGGTTTTCTAAATTTGAGACCCTGTTCTGTTTTGGAATTCAGTTCCTGTGTAGCCAAGTTTACATTCCGTGTATTAGTGATATCTTATGATGTTTCTTTTTCTGTGTGACTTATTTCAGTTAGAATCATCGTACCTGAATCCACTCATTATGCTGCTACGGGCCTGATGACATAGATTTCATTGCTGAGTGATACTGCATTGTACGTAAGTACCACAAGTTCTTTATCCATTTTTCACTTTCTGTGATATTGAACTTGTACGGTAAACGAGGTTCTTGTAAACAGAGGCGTCCCAAACTTTGGGGTGGCTGTGTCTTTTTGATTTTAATTTCCCTAAGCTATAGGACCATAAGTGGAAGTGCCCTAGGCTCTGTTGCTTTGTTTTTTAGATGTTTCAGGAAACACCATACACTTCTCCCGAGTGTCTGTTGGCAATTTACATCCCGCCCATCAGCATAACAAGGCTCCCAGTTCTCCATGGCCTGTCCTGCCTTTCTGGATTTTACACTTTTTTCAGATGGCCCTTTTGACCGGGGGGAAGTGAGACTTCATTGTAGTGCAGATTTCCTTTGTAAGTTTGCTTGGTTGGCCAAAAAGGGCGTATGCGTTTTTTCCTGAATATATTCAGGAAAAAACGCATACGCCCTTTTTGGCCAAGTGCATCATTGTGGACGTTCTGCCTCTTTTCCTATGCTTTCAATGCAATTCCAGTCTACCTCCTGAAATCGGTTTCCTGCAATTCTGCCCCGCTTTCAAGTCCTCTTGGCAGCCTTACTTCAGTATATTTTTGGACGATAGCTGTCATTTATAACTCTGCAGGTTTGTGAATTACAGTGCCCCTGAGCTCCTTTCTTCAACTCGCTTTCTTGTGACCTGGCCGCAACACCGCAGGATGGCTTCAGGCCCTAATCTGGTTCCGGCACGGCACGCTGAGCCTTTGGTTAATTCCTCTTCCTGGTGGGAAATGAGAGTTAAATTTGCCCGTCCAGACACCTCCAGCTAGTCTCTCATTGGTTCTCGCTATTCCTGTTCATCTTCCGCAGAAATTGCAAACTGGGCCAAACAGGAGGTTAAAGGGACTGACTCTCCATGTCGGGAGAGTGTTAGTAAAGCATCTGGAATGTTGCACCCGAGTACCAGGGGAGGAAAACTGAGACATATTTGAACACGTCTCCCGTTCACACGGTTGATCATACTCTGGGTTCCACATGCATGTTTTAGCTGAAGGCAGAATACCTTAAACCTGCAGAGTTGAGACCCGTGGAATGGGTACCATGCAATATGACTTCAAAGGGTCTTCGTTTGCTCACCGAACCTCTCCAATCCTATCACTGCTGCGTTTATGCCCCTGTACACACGCTTGATTCTCTTTTGGAGACATAGCAATCCATAGGTTTTAAGATACTTACTAGTCAGGTACATTCTTAGGCGTTTAATATGGGGTGTTGAGTCCATTTCGTTGAGCAAGGAGTAGCTCTTGTCTATTCCATATGTGGCTTAAGGAACTTTATCTGTGCTCATTTCAATCTCTGGTTTTATGCAGCACCCCAACTCACCTTTCCCCTTAAGCAAGCATAAGTTGGTTTTCTAAATTTGAGACCCTGTTCTGTTTTGGAATTCAGTTCCTGTGTAGCCAAGTTTACATTCCGTGTATTAGTGATATCTTATGATGTTTCTTTTTCTGTGTGACTTATTTCAGTTAGAATCATCGTACCTGAATCCACTCATTATGCTGCTACGGGCCTGATGACATAGATTTCATTGCTGAGTGATACTGCATTGTACGTAAGTACCACAAGTTCTTTATCCATTTTTCACTTTCTGTGATATTGAACTTGTACGGTAAACGAGGTTCTTGTAAACAGAGGCGTCCCAAACTTTGGGGTGGCTGTGTCTTTTTGATTTTAATTTCCCTAAGCTATAGGACCATAAGTGGAAGTGCCCTAGGCTCTGTTGCTTTGTTTTTTAGATGTTTCAGGAAACACCATACACTTCTCCCGAGTGTCTGTTGGCAATTTACATCCCGCCCATCAGCATAACAAGGCTCCCAGTTCTCCATGGCCTGTCCTGCCTTTCTGGATTTTATACTTTTTTCAGATGGCCCTTTTGACCGGGGGGAAGTGAGACTTCATTGTAGTGCAGATTTCCTTTGCAAGTTTGCTTGGTTGGCCAAAAAGGGCGTATGCGTTTTTTCCTGAATATATTCAGGAAAAAACGCATACGCCCTTTTTGGCCAAGTGCATCATTGTGGACGTTCTGCCTCTTTTCCTATGCTTTCAATGCAATTCCAGTCTACCTCCTGAAATCAGTTTCCTGCAATTCTGCCCCGCTTTCAAGTCCTCTTGGCAGCCTTACTTCAGTATATTTTTGGACGATAGCTGTCATTTATAACTCTGCAGGTTTGTGAATTACAGTGCCCCTGAGCTCCTTTCTTCAACTCGCTTTCTTTTGAGCTGGCCGCAACACCGCAGGATGGCTTCAGGCCCTAATCTGGTTCCGGCACGGCACGCTGAGCCTTTGGTTAATTCCTCTTCCTGGTGGGAAATGAGAGTTAAATTTGCCCGTCCAGACACCTCCAGCTATTCTCTCATTGGTTCTCGCTATTCCTGTTCATCTTCCGCAGAAATTGCAAACTGGGCCAAACAGGAGGTTAAAGGGACTGACTCTCCAAGTCGGGAGAGTGTTAGTAAAGCATCTGGAATGTTGCACCCGAGTACCAGGGTAGGAAAACTGAGACATTTTTGAACACGTCCCCCGTTCACACGGTTGGTCATACTCTGGTTTCCACATGCATGTTTTAGCTGAAGGAAGAATACCTTAAACCTGGAGAATTGAGACCCGTGTAATGGGTACCATGCAATATGACTTCAAAGGGTCTTCATTTGCTCACCGAACCTCTCCAATCCTATCACTGCTGCGTTTATGCCCCTGTACACACGCTTGATTCTCTTTCAGAGACATAGCAATCCATAGGTTTTAAGATACTTACTATTCAGGAACATGCTTAGGCGTTTAATATGGGGTGTTGAGTCCATTTCGTTGAGCAAGCAGTAGCTCTAGTCTATTCCATATTTGGCTTAAGGAACTTTATCTGTGCTCATTTCAATCTCTGGTTTTATGCAGCACCCCAACTCACCTTTCCCCTTAAGTAAGCATAAGTTGGTTTTCTAAATTTGAGACCCTGTTCTGTTTTGGAATTCAGTTCCTGTGTAGCCAAGTTTACATTCCGTGTATTAGTGATATCTTATGATGTTTCTTTTTCTGTGTGACTTATTTCAGTTAGAATCATCGTACCTGAATCCACTCATTATGCTGCTACGGGCCTGATGACATAGATTTCATTGCTGAGTGATACTGCATTGTACGTAAGTACCACAAGTTCTTTATCCATTTTTCACTTTCTGTGATATTGAACTTGTACGGTAAACGAGGTTCTTGTAAACAGAGGCGTCCCAAACTTTGGGGTGGCTGTGTCTTTTTGATTTTAATTTCCCTAAGCTATAGGACCATAAGTGGAAGTGCCCTAGGCTCTGTTGCTTTGTTTTTTAGATGTTTCAGGAAACACCATACACTTCTCCCGAGTGTCTGTTGGCAATTTACATCCCGCCCATCAGCATAACAAGGCTCCCAGTTCTCCATGGCCTGTCCTGCCTTTCTGGATTTTACACTTTTTTCAGATGGCCCTTTTGACCAGGGGGAAGTGAGACTTCATTGTAGTGCAGATTTCCTTTGCAAGCTTGCTTGGTTGGCCAAAAAGGGCGTATGCGTTTTTTCCTGAATATATTCAGGAAAAAACGCATACGCCCTTTTTGGCCAAGTGCATCATTGTGGACGTTCTGCCTCTTTTCCTATGCTTTCAATGCAATTCCAGTCTACCTCCTGAAATCGGTTTCCTGCAATTCTGCCCGGCTTTCAAGTCCTCTTGGCAGCCTTCCTTCAGTATATTTTTGGACGATAGCTGTCATTTATAACTCTGCAGGTTTGTGAATTACAGTGCCCCTGAGCTCCTTTCTTCAACTCGCTTTCTTTTGAGCTGGCCGCAACACCGCAGGATGGCTTCAGGCCCTAATCTGGTTCCGGCACGGCACGCTGAGCCTTTGGTTAATTTCTCTTCCTGGTGGGAAATGCGAGTTAAATTTGCCCGTCCAGACACCTCCAGCTAGTCTCTCATTGGTTCTCCCTATTCCTGTTCATCTTCCGCAGAAATTGCAAACTGGGCCAAACATGAGGTTAAAGGGACTGACTCTCCATGTCGGGAGAGTGTTAGTAAAGCATCTGGAATGTTGCACCCGAGTACCAGGCAGGAAAACTGAGACATATTTGAACACGTCTCCCGTTCACACGGTTGATCATACTCTGGGTTCCACATGCATGTTTCAGCTGAAGGAAGAATACCTTAAACCTGGGTAGTTGAGACCCGTGGAATGGGTACCATGCAATATGACTTCAAAGGGTCTTCATTTGCTCACCGAACCTCTCTAATCCTATCACTGCTGCGTTTATGCCCCTGTACACACGCTTGATTCTCTTTTGGAGACATAGCAATCCATAGGTTTTAAGATACTTACTAGTCAGGTACATTCTTAGGCGTTTGATATGGGGTGTTGAGTCCATTTCGTTGAGCAAGGAGTAGCTCTTGTCTATTCCATATTTGGCTTAAGGAACTTTATCTGTGCTCATTTCAATCTCTGGTTTTATGCAGCACCCCAACTCACCTTTCCCCTTAAGCAAGCATAAGATGGTTTTCTAAATTTGAGACCCTGTTCTGTTTTGGAATTCAGTTCCTGTGTAGCCAAGTTTACATTCCGTGTATTAGTGATATCTTATGATGTTTCTTTTTCTGTGTGACTTATTTCAGTTAGAATCATCGTACCTGAATCCACTCATTATGCTGCTACGGGCCTGATGACATAGATTTCATTGCTGAGTGATACTGCATTGTACGTAAGTACCACAAGTTCTTTATCCATTTTTCACTTTCTGTGATATTGAACTTGTACGGTAAACGAGGTTCTTGTAAACAGAGGCGTCCCAAACTTTGGGGTGGCTGTGTCTTTTTGATTTTAATTTCCCTAAGCTATAGGACCATAAGTGGAAGTGCCCTAGGCTCTGTTGCTTTGTTTTTTAGATGTTTCAGGAAACACCATACACTTCTCCCGAGTGTCTGTTGGCAATTTACATCCCGCCCATCAGCATAACAAGGCTCCCAGTTCTCCATGGCCTGTCCTGCCTTTCTGGATTTTACACTTTTTTCAGATGGCCCTTTTGACCGGGGGGAAGTGAGACTTCATTGTAGTGCAGATTTCCTTTGTAAGTTTGCTTGGTTGGCCAAAAAGGGCGTATGCGTTTTTTCCTGAATATATTCAGGAAAAAACGCATAGCCCCTTTTTGGCCAAGTGCATCATTGTGGACGTTCTGCCTCTTTTCCTATGCTTTCAATGCAATTCCAGTCTACCTCCTGAAATCGGTTTCCTGCAATTCTGCCCCGCTTTCAAGTCCTCTTGGCAGCCTTACTTCAGTATATTTTTGGACGATAGCTGTCATTTATAACTCTGCAGGTTTGTGAATTACAGTGCCCCTGAGCTCCTTTCTTCAACTCGCTTTCTTTTGAGCTGGCCGCAACACCGCAGGATGGCTTCAGGCCCTAATCTGGTTCCGGCACGGCACGCTGAGCCTTTGGTTAATTTCTCTTCCTGGTGGGAAATGAGAGTTAAATTTGCCCGTCCAGACACCTCCAGCTAGTCTCTCATTGGTTCTCCCTATTCCTGTTCATCTTCCGCAGAAATTGCAAACTGGGCCAAACATGAGGTTAAAGGGACTGACTCTCCATGTCGGGAGAGTGTTAGTAAAGCATCTGGAATGTTGCACCCGAGTACCAGGCAGGAAAACTGAGACATATTTGAACACGTCTCCCGTTCACACGGTTGATCATACTCTGGGTTCCACATGCATGTTTCAGCTGAAGGAAGAATACCTTAAACCTGGGTAGTTGAGACCCGTGGAATGGGTACCATGCAATATGACTTCAAAGGGTCTTCATTTGCTCACCGAACCTCTCTAATCCTATCACTGCTGCGTTTATGCCCCTGTACACACGCTTGATTCTCTTTTGGAGACATAGCAATCCATAGGTTTTAAGATACTTACTAGTCAGGTACATTCTTAGGCGTTTGATATGGGGTGTTGAGTCCATTTCGTTGAGCAAGGAGTAGCTCTTGTCTATTCCATATTTGGCTTAAGGAACTTTATCTGTGCTCATTTCAATCTCTGGTTTTATGCAGCACCCCAACTCACCTTTCCCCTTAAGCAAGCATAAGATGGTTTTCTAAATTTGAGACCCTGTTCTGTTTTGGAATTCAGTTCCTGTGTAGCCAAGTTTACATTCCGTGTATTAGTGATATCTTATGATGTTTCTTTTTCTGTGTGACTTATTTCAGTTAGAATCATCGTACCTGAATCCACTCATTATGCTGCTACGGGCCTGATGACATAGATTTCATTGCTGAGTGATACTGCATTGTACGTAAGTACCACAAGTTCTTTATCCATTTTTCACTTTCTGTGATATTGAACTTGTACGGTAAACGAGGTTCTTGTAAACAGAGGCGTCCCAAACTTTGGGGTGGCTGTGTCTTTTTGATTTTAATTTCCCTAAGCTATAGGACCATAAGTGGAAGTGCCCTAGGCTCTGTTGCTTTGTTTTTTAGATGTTTCAGGAAACACCATACACTTCTCCCGAGTGTCTGTTGGCAATTTACATCCCGCCCATCAGCATAACAAGGCTCCCAGTTCTCCATGGCCTGTCCTGCCTTTCTGGATTTTACACTTTTTTCAGATGGCCCTTTTGACCGGGGGGAAGTGAGACTTCATTGTAGTGCAGATTTCCTTTGTAAGTTTGCTTGGTTGGCCAAAAAGGGCGTATGCGTTTTTTCCTGAATATATTCAGGAAAAAACGCATACGCCCTTTTTGGCCAAGTGCATCATTGTGGACGTTCTGCCTCTTTTCCTATGCTTTCAATGCAATTCCAGTCTACCTCCTGAAATCGGTTTCCTGCAATTCTGCCCCGCTTTCAAGTCCTCTTGGCAGCCTTACTTCAGTATATTTTTGGACGATAGCTGTCATTTATAACTCTGCAGGTTTGTGAATTACAGTGCCCCTGAGCTCCTTTCTTCAACTCGCTTTCTTGTGACCTGGCCGCAACACCGCAGGATGGCTTCAGGCCCTAATCTGGTTCCGGCACGGCACGCTGAGCCTTTGGTTAATTCCTCTTCCTGGTGGGAAATGAGAGTTAAATTTGCCCGTCCAGACACCTCTAGCTAGTCTCTCATTGGTTCTCGCTATTCCTGTTCATCTTCCGCAGAAATTGCAAACTGGGCCAAACAGGAGGTTAAAGGGACTGACTCTCCATGTCGGGAGAGTGTTAGTAAAGCATCTGGAATGTTGCACCCGAGTACCAGGGGAGGAAAACTGAGACATATTTGAACACGTCTCCCGTTCACACGGTTGATCATACTCTGGGTTCCACATGCATGTTTTAGCTGAAGGCAGAATACCTTAAACCTGCAGAGTTGAGACCCGTGGAATGGGTACCATGCAATATGACTTCAAAGGGTCTTCGTTTGCTCACCGAACCTCTCCAATCCTATCACTGCTGCGTTTATGCCCCTGTACACACGCTTGATTCTCTTTTGGAGACATAGCAATCCATAGGTTTTAAGATACTTACTAGTCAGGTACATTCTTAGGCGTTTAATATGGGGTGTTGAGTCCATTTCGTTGAGCAAGGAGTAGCTCTTGTCTATTCCATATGTGGCTTAAGGAACTTTATCTGTGCTCATTTCAATCTCTGGTTTTATGCAGCACCCCAACTCACCTTTCCCCTTAAGCAAGCATAAGTTGGTTTTCTAAATTTGAGACCCTGTTCTGTTTTGGAATTCAGTTCCTGTGTAGCCAAGTTTACATTCCGTGTATTAGTGATATCTTATGATGTTTCTTTTTCTGTGTGACTTATTTCAGTTAGAATCATCGTACCTGAATCCACTCATTATGCTGCTACGGGCCTGATGACATAGATTTCATTGCTGAGTGATACTGCATTGTACGTAAGTACCACAAGTTCTTTATCCATTTTTCACTTTCTGTGATATTGAACTTGTACGGTAAACGAGGTTCTTGTAAACAGAGGCGTCCCAAACTTTGGGGTGGCTGTGTCTTTTTGATTTTAATTTCCCTAAGCTATAGGACCATAAGTGGAAGTGCCCTAGGCTCTGTTGCTTTGTTTTTTAGATGTTTCAGGAAACACCATACACTTCTCCCGAGTGTCTGTTGGCAATTTACATCCCGCCCATCAGCATAACAAGGCTCCCAGTTCTCCATGGCCTGTCCTGCCTTTCTGGATTTTACACTTTTTTCAGATGGCCCTTTTGACCGGGGGGGAAGTGAGACTTCATTGTAGTGCAGATTTCCTTTGTAAGTTTGCTTGGTTGGCCAAAAAGGGCCTATGCGTTTTTTCCTGAATATATTCAGGAAAAAACGCATAGGCCCTTTTTGGCCAAGTGCATCATTGTGGACGTTCTGCCTCTTTTCCTATGCTTTCAATGCAATTCCAGTCTACCTCCTGAAATCGGTTTCCTGCAATTCTGCCCCGCTTTCAAGTCCTCTTGGCAGCCTTACTTCAGTATATTTTTGGACGATAGCTGTCATTTATAACTCTGCAGGTTTGTGAATTACAGTGCCCCTGAGCTCCTTTCTTCAACTCGCTTTCTTGTGACCTGGCCGCAACACCGCAGGATGGCTTCAGGCCCTAATCTGGTTCCGGCACGGCACGCTGAGCCTTTGGTTAATTCCTCTTCCTGGTGGGAAATGAGAGTTAAATTTGCCCGTCCAGACACCTCCAGCTAGTCTCTCATTGGTTCTCGCTATTCCTGTTCATCTTCCGCAGAAATTGCAAACTGGGCCAAACAGGAGGTTAAAGGGACTGACTCTCCATGTCGGGAGAGTGTTAGTAAAGCATCTGGAATGTTGCACCCGAGTACCAGGCAGGAAAACTGAGACATATTTGAACACGTCTCCCGTTCACACGGTTGATCATACTCTGGGTTCCACATGCATGTTTCAGCTGAAGGAAGAATACCTTAAACCTGGGTAGTTGAGACCCGTGGAATGGGTACCATGCAATATGACTTCAAAGGGTCTTCATTTGCTCACCGAACCTCTCTAATCCTATCACTGCTGCGTTTATGCCCCTGTACACACGCTTGATTCTCTTTTGGAGACATAGCAATCCATAGGTTTTAAGATACTTACTAGTCAGGTACATTCTTAGGCGTTTGATATGGGGTGTTGAGTCCATTTCGTTGAGCAAGGAGTAGCTCTTGTCTATTCCATATTTGGCTTAAGGAACTTTATCTGTGCTCATTTCAATCTCTGGTTTTATGCAGCACCCCAACTCACCTTTCCCCTTAAGCAAGCATAAGATGGTTTTCTAAATTTGAGACCCTGTTCTGTTTTGGAATTCAGTTCCTGTGTAGCCAAGTTTACATTCCGTGTATTAGTGATATCTTATGATGTTTCTTTTTCTGTGTGACTTATTTCAGTTAGAATCATCGTACCTGAATCCACTCATTATGCTGCTACGGGCGTGATGACATAGATTTCATTGCTGAGTGATACTGCATTGTACGTAAGTACCACAAGTTCTTTATCCATTTTTCACTTTCTGTGATATTGAACTTGTACGGTAAACGAGGTTCTTGTAAACAGAGGCGTCCCAAACTTTGGGGTGGCTGTGTCTTTTTGATTTTAATTTCCCTAAGCTATAGGACCATAAGTGGAAGTGCCCTAGGCTCTGTTGCTTTGTTTTTTAGATGTTTCAGGAAACACCATACACTTCTCCCGAGTGTCTGTTGGCAATTTACATCCCGCCCATCAGCATAACAAGGCTCCTAGTTCTCCATGGCCTGTCCTGCCTTTCTGGATTTTACACTTTTTTCAGATGGCCCTTTTGACCGGGGGGAAGTGAGACTTCATTGTAGTGCAGATTTCCTTTGTAAGTTTGCTTGGTTGGCCAAAAAGGGCGTATGCGTTTTTTCCTGAATATATTCAGGAAAAAACGCATAGGCCCTTTTTGGCCAAGTGCATCATTGTGGACGTTCTGCCTCTTTTCCTATGCTTTCAATGCAATTCCAGTCTACCTCCTGAAATCGGTTTCCTGCAATTCTGCCCCGCTTTCAAGTCCTCTTGGCAGCCTTACTTCAGTATATTTTTGGACGATAGCTGTCATTTATAACTCTGCAGGTTTGTGAATTACAGTGCCCCTGAGCTCCTTTCTTCAACTCGCTTTCTTGTGACCTGGCCGCAACACCGCAGGATGGCTTCAGGCCCTAATCTGGTTCCGGCACGGCACGCTGAGCCTTTGGTTAATTCCTCTTCCTGGTGGGAAATGAGAGTTAAATTTGCCCGTCCAGACACCTCTAGCTAGTCTCTCATTGGTTCTCGCTATTCCTGTTCATCTTCCGCAGAAATTGCAAACTGGGCCAAACAGGAGGTTAAAGGGACTGACTCTCCATGTCGGGAGAGTGTTAGTAAAGCATCTGGAATGTTGCACCCGAGTACCAGGGGAGGAAAACTGAGACATATTTGAACACGTCTCCCGTTCACACGGTTGATCATACTCTGGGTTCCACATGCATGTTTTAGCTGAAGGCAGAATACCTTAAACCTGCAGAGTTGAGACCCGTGGAATGGGTACCATGCAATATGACTTCAAAGGGTCTTCGTTTGCTCACCGAACCTCTCCAATCCTATCACTGCTGCGTTTATGCCCCTGTACACACGCTTGATTCTCTTTTGGAGACATAGCAATCCATAGGTTTTAAGATACTTACTAGTCAGGTACATTCTTAGGCGTGTAATATGGGGTGTTGAGTCCATTTCGTTGAGCAAGGAGTAGCTCTTGTCTATTCCATATGTGGCTTAAGGAACTTTATCTGTGCTCATTTCAATCTCTGGTTTTATGCAGCACCCCAACTCACCTTTCCCCTTAAGCAAGCATAAGTTGGTTTTCTAAATTTGAGACCCTGTTCTGTTTTGGAATTCAGTTCCTGTGTAGCCAAGTTTACATTCCGTGTATTAGTGATATCTTATGATGTTTCTTTTTCTGTGTGACTTATTTCAGTTAGAATCATCGTACCTGAATCCACTCATTATGCTGCTACGGGCCTGATGACATAGATTTCATTGCTGAGTGATACTGCATTGTACGTAAGTACCACAAGTTCTTTATCCATTTTTCACTTTCTGTGATATTGAACTTGTACGGTAAACGAGGTTCTTGTAAACAGAGGCGTCCCAAACTTTGGGGTGGCTGTGTCTTTTTGATTTTAATTTCCCTAAGCTATAGGACCATAAGTGGAAGTGCCCTAGGCTCTGTTGCTTTGTTTTTTAGATGTTTCAGGAAACACCATACACTTCTCCCGAGTGTCTGTTGGCAATTTACATCCCGCCAATCAGCATAACAAGGCTCCCAGTTCTCCATGGCCTGTCCTGCCTTTCTGGATTTTACACTTTTTTCAGATGGCCCTTTTGACCGGGGGGAAGTGAGACTTCATTGTAGTGCAGATTTCCTTTGCAAGTTTGCTTGGTTGGCCAAAAAGTGCGTATGCGTTTTTTCCTGAATATATTCAGGAAAAAACGCATACGCCCTTTTTGGCCAAGTGCATCATTGTGGACGTTCTGCCTCTTTTCCTATGCTTTCAATGCAATTCCAGTCTACCTCCTGAAATCGGTTTCCTGCAATTCTGCCCCGCTTTCAAGTCCTCTTGGCAGCCTTACTTCAGTATATTTTTGGACGATAGCTGTCATTTATAACTCTGCAGGTTTGTGAATTACAGTGCCCCTGAGCTCCTTTCTTCAACTCGCTTTCTTTTGAGCTGGCCGCAACACCGCAGGATGGCTTCAGGCCCTAATCTGGTTCTGGCACGGCACGCTGAGCCTTTGGTTAATTCCTCTTCCTGGTGGGAAATGAGAGTTAAATTTGCCCGTCCAGACACCTCCAGCTAGTCTCTCATTGGTTCTCGCTATTCCTGTTCATCTTCCGCAGAAATTCCAAACTGGGCCAAACAGGAGGTTAAAGGGACTGACTCTCCAAGTCGGGAGAGTGTTAGTAAAGCATCTGGAATGTTGCACCCGAGTACCAGGGTACGAAAACTGAGACATATTTGAACACGTCCCCCGTTCACACGGTTGGTCATACTCTGGGTTCCACATGCATGTTTTAGCTGAAGGAAGAATACCTTTAAACTGGGTAGTTGAGACCCGTGTAATGGGTACCATGCAATATGACTTCAAAGGGTCTTCATTTGCTCACCGAACCTCTCCAATCCTATCACTGCTGCGTTTATGACCCTGTACACATGCTTGATTCTCTTTCGGAGACATAGCAATCCATAGGTTTTAAGATACTTACTAGACAGGTACATTCTTAGGCGTTTAATATGCGGTGTTGAGTCCATTTCGTTGAGCAAGGAGTAGCTCTTGTCTATTCCATATTTGGCTTAAGGAACTTTATCTGTGCTCATTTCAATCTCTGGTTTTATGCAGCACCCCAACTCACCTTTCCCCTTAAGCAAGCATAAGTTGGTTTTCTAAATTTGAGACCCTGTTCTGTTTTGTAATCCAGTTCCTGTGTAGCCAAGTTTACATTCCGTGTATTACTGATATCTTATGATGTTTCTTTTTCTGTGTGACTTATTTCAGTTAGAATCATCGTACCTGAATCCACTCATTGTGCTGCTACAGGCCTGATGACATAGATTTCATTGCTGAGTGATATTGCTTTGTAAGTAAATACCACAACTTCTTTATCCATTTTTCACTTTCTGCGATGTTGAACTTGTACTGTAAACGAGGTTCTTGTAAACAGAGGCGTCCCAAACTTTGGGGTGGCTGTGTCTTTTTGATTTTAATTTCCCTAAGCTATAGGACCATAAGTGGAAGTGCCCTAGGATCTGTTGCTTTGTTTTTTAGATATTTCAGGAAACACCATACACTTCTCCCGAGTGTCTGTTGGCAATTTACATCCCGCCCATCAGCATAACAAGGCTCCCAGTTCTCCATGGCCTGTCCTGCCTTTCTGGATTTTATACTTTTTTCAGATGGCCCTTTTGACCGGGGGGAAGTGAGACTTCATTGTAGTGCAGATTTCCTTTGCAAGCTTGCTTGGTTGGCCAAAAAGGGCGTATGCGTTTTTTCCTGAATATATTCAGGAAAAAACGCATACGCCCTTTTTGGCCAAGTGCATCATTGTGGACGTTCTGCCTCTTTTCCTATGCTTTCAATGCAATTCCAGTCTACCTCCTGAAATCGGTTTCCTGCAATTCTGCCCCGCTTTCAAGTCCTCTTGGCAGCCTTACTTCAGTATATTTTTGGACGATAGCTGTCATTTATAACTCTGCAGGTTTGTGAATTACAGTGCCCCTGAGCTCCTTTCTTCAACTCGCTTTCTTTTGAGCTGGCCGCAACACCGCAGGATGGCTTCAGGTCCTAATCTGGTTACGGCACGGCACGCTGAGCCTTTGGTTATTTCCTCTTCCTGGTGGGAATTGAGAGTTAATTTGCCCGTCCAGACACCTCCAGCTAGTCTCTCTTTGGTTCTCCCTATTCCTGTTCATCTTCCGCAGAAATTGCAAACTGGGCCAAACAGGAGGTTAAAGGGACTGACTCTCCAAGGGGGGAGAGTGTTAGTAAAGCGTCTGGAATGTTTCACCCGAGTACCAGGGGAGGAAAACTGAGACATATTTGAACACGTCTCCCGTCCACACGGTTGATCATACTCTGGGTTTCACATGCATGTTTTAGCTGACGGAAGAATACCTTAAACCTGGGTAGTTGAAACCCGTGGAATGGGTACCATGCAATATGACTTCAAAGGGTCTTCATTTGCTCACCGAACCTCTCCAATCCTATCACTGCTGCGTTTATGCCCCTGTAAACACGCTTGATTCTCTTTTGGAGACATAGCAATCCATAGGTTTTAAGATACTTACTAGTTAGTTACATTCTTAGGCGTTTAATATGGGGTGTTGAGTCCTTTTCATTGAGCAAGGAGTAGCTCTTGTCTATTCCATATTTGGCTTAAGGAACTTTATCTGTGCTCATTTCAATCTCTGTTTTTAAGCAGCACCCCAACTCACCTTTCCCCTTAAGCAAGCATAAGTTGGTTTTCTAAATTTGAGACCCTGTTCTGTTCTGTAATTCAGTTCCTGTGTAGCCAAGTTTACATTCCGTGTATTACTGATATCTTATGATGTTTCTTTTTCTGTGTGACTTATTTCAGTTAGAATCATCATACCTGAATCCACTCATTGTGCTGCTAAGGGCCTGATGACATAGATTTCATTGCTGAGTGATATTGCTTTGTAAGTAAATACCACAACTTCTTTATCCATTTTTCACTTTCTGCAATGTTGAACTTGTACGGTAAATGAGGTTCTTGTAAACAGAGGCGTCCCAAACTTTGGGGTGGCTGTGTCTTTTTGATTTTAATTTCCCTAAGCTATAGGACAATAAGTGGAAGTGCCCTAGGCTCTGTTGCTTTGTTTTTTAGATATTTCAGGAAACACCATACACTTCTCCCGAGTGTCTGTTGGCAATTTACATCCCGCCCATCAGCATAACAAGGCTCCCAGTTCTCCATGGCCTGTCCTGCCTTTCTGGATTTTACCCTTTTTTCAGATGGCCCTTTTGACCGGGGGGAAGTAAGACTTCATTGTAGTGCAGATTTCCTTTGCAAGTTTGCTTGGTTGGCCAAAAAGGGCGTATGCGTTTTTTCCTGAATATATTCAGGAAAAAACGCATACGCCCTTTTTGGCCAAGTGCATCATTGTGGACGTTCTGCCTCTTTTCCTATGCTTTCAATGCAATTCCAGTCTACCTCCTGAAATAGGTTTCCTGCAATTCTGCCCCGCTTTCAAGTCCTCTTGGCAGCCTTACTTCAGTATATTTTTGGACGATAGCTGTCATTTATAACTCTGCAGGTTTGTGAATTACAGTGCCCCTGAGCTCCTTTCTTCAACTCGCTTTCTTTTGAGCTGGCCGCAACACCGCAGGATGGCTTCAGGCCCTAATCTGGTTCCGGCACGGCACGCTGAGCCTTTGGTTAATTCCTCTTCCTGGTGGGAAATGAGAGTTAAATTTGCCCGTCCGGACACCTCCAGCTAGTCTCTCATTGGTTCTCGCTATTCCTGTTCATCTTCCGCAGAAATTGCAAACTGGGCCAAACAGGAGGTTACAGGGAGTGACTCTCCAATTCGGGAGAGTGTTAGTAAAGCGTCTGGAATGTTGCACCCGAGTACCAGGGGATGAAAACTGAGACATATTTGAACACGTCCCCCGTTTACACGGTTGATCATACTCTGGGTTCCACATGCATGTTTTAGCTGAAGGAAGAATAACTTAAACCTGGGTAGTTAAAACCCGTGGAATGGGTACCATGCAATATGACTTCAAAGGGTCTTCATTTGCTCACCGAACCTCTCCAATCCTATCACTGCTGCGTTTATGCCCCTGTACACACGCTTGATTCTCTTTTGGAGACATAGCAATCCATAGGTTTTAAGATACTTACTAGTCAGGTACATTCTTAGGCGTTTAATATGAGGTGTTGAGTCCATTTCGTTGAGCAAGGAGTAGCTCTTGTCTATTCCATATTTGGCTTAAGGAACTTTATCTGTGCTCATTTCAATCTCTGGTTTTATGCAGCACCCCAACTCACCTTTCCCCTTAAGCAAGCATAAGTTGGTTTTCTAAATTTGAGACCCTGTTCTGTTTTGGAATTCAGTTCCTGTGTAGCCAAGTTTACATTCCGTGTATTAGTGATATCTTATGATGTTTCTTTTTCTGTGTGACTTATTTCAGTTAGAATCATCGTACCTGAATCCACTCATTATGCTGCTACGTGCCTGATGACATAGATTTCATTGCTGAGTGATACTGCATTGTACGTAAGTACCACAAGTTCTTTATCCATTTTTCACTTTCTGTGATATTGAACTTGTACGGTAAACGAGGTTCTTGTAAACAGAGGCGTCGCAAACTTTTGGGTGGCTGTGTCTTTTTGATTTTAATTTCCCTAAGCTATAGGACCATAAGTGGAAGTGCCCTAGGATCTGTTGCTTTGTTTTTTAGATATTTCAGGAAACACCATACACTTCTCCCGAGTGTCTGATGGCAATTTACATCCCGCCCATCAGCATAACAAGGCTCCCAGTTCTCCATGGCCTGGCCTGCCTTTCTGGATTTTACACTTTTTTCAGATGGCCCTTTTGACCGGGGGGAAGTGAGACTTCATTGTAGTGCAGATTTCCTTTGCAAGCTTGCTTGGTTGGCCAAAAAGGGCGTATGCGTTTTTTCCTGAATATATTCAGGAAAAAACGCATACGCCCTTTTTGGCCAAGTGCATCATTGTGGACGTTCTGCCTCTTTTCCTATGCTTTCAATGCAATTCCAGTCTACCTCCTGAAATCGGTTTCCTGCAATTCTGCCCCGCTTTCAAGTCCTCTTGGCAGCCTTACTTCAGTATATTTTTGGACGATAGCTGTCATTTATAACTCTGCAGGTTTGTGAATTACAGTGCCCCTAAGCTCCTTTCTTCAACTCGCTTTCTTTTGAGCTGGCCGCAACACCGCAGGATGGCTTCAGGTCCTAATCTGGTTCCGGCACGGCACGCTGAGCCTTAGGTTATTTCCTCTTCCTGGTGGGAAATGAGAGTTAAATTTGCCCGTCCAGACACCTCCAGCTAGTCTCTCATTGGTTCTCGCTATTCCTGTTCATCTTCCGCAGAAATTGCAAAATGGGCCAAACAGGAGGTTAAAGGCGCTGACTCTCCAAGTGGGGAGAGTGTTAGTAAAGCGTCTGGAATGTTTCACCCGAGTACCAGGGGAGGAAAACTGAGACATATTTGAACACGTCTCCCGTCCACACGGTTGATCATACTCTGGGTTCCACATGCATGTTTTACCTGAAGGAAGAATACCTTAAACCTTGAGAGTTGAGGCCCGTGGAATGGGTACCATGCAATATGAATTCAAAGGGTCTGCATTTGCTCACCGAACCTCTCCAATCCTATCACTGCTGCGTTTATGCCCCTGTACACACGCTTGATTCTCTTTTGGAGACATAGCAATCCATAGGTTTTAAGATACTTACTATTCAGGTACATTCTTAGGCGTTTAATATGGGGTGTTGAGTCCTTTTCGTTGAGCAAGGAGTAGCTCTTGTCTATTCCATATTTGGCTTAAGGAACTTTATCTGTGCTCATTTCAATCTCTGGTTTTATGCAGCACCCCAACTCACCTTTCCCCTTAAGCAAGCATAAGTTGGTTTTCTAAATTTGAGACCCTGTTCTGTTCTGTAATTCAGTTCCTGTGTAGCCAAGTTTACATTCCATGTATTACTGATATCTTATGATGTTTCTTTTTCTGTGTGACTTATTTCAGTTAGAATCATCATACCTGAATCCACTCATTGTGCTGCTAAGGGCCTGATGACATAGATTTCATTGCTGAGTGATATTGCTTTGTAAGTAAATACCACAACTTCTTTATCCATTTTTCACTTTCTGCGATGTTGAACTTGTACTGTAAACGAGGTTCTTGTAAACAGAGGCGTCGAAAACTTTGGGGTGGCTGTGTCTTTTTGATTTTAATTTCCCTAAGCTATAGGACCATAAGTGGAAGTGCCCTAGGATCTGTTGCTTTGTTTTTTAGATATTTCAGGAAACACCATACACTTCTCCCGAGTGTCTGTTGGCAATTTACATCCCGCCCATCAGTATAACAAGGCTCCCAGTTCTCCATGGCCTGTCCTGCCTTTCTGGATTTTACACTTTTTTCAGATGGCCCTTTTGACCGGGGGGAAGTGAGACTTCATTGTAGTGCAGATTTCCTTTGCAAGCTTGCTTGGTTGGCCAAAAAGGGCGTATGCGTTTTTTCCTGAATATATTCAGGAAAAAACGCATACGCCCTTTTTGGCCAAGTGCACCACTGTGGACGTTCTGCCTCTTTTCCTATGCTTTCAATGCAATTCCAGTCTACCTCCTGAAATCGGTTTCCTACAATTCTGCCCCGCTTTCAAGTCCTCTTGGCAGCCTTACTTCAGTATATTTTTGGACGATAGCTGTCATTTATAACTATGCAGGTTTGTGAATTACAGTGCCTCTGAGCTCCTTTCTTCAACTCGCTTTCTTTTGAGCTGGCCGCAACACCGCAGGATGGCTTCAGGCCCTAATCTGGTTCCGGCACGGCACGCTGAGCCTTTGGTTAATTCCTTTTCCTGGTGGGAAATGAGAGTTAAATTTGCCTGTCCAGACACCTCCAGGTAGTCTCTCATTGTTTCTCGCTATTCCTGTTCATCTTCCGCAGAAATTGCAAACTGGGCCAAACAGGAGGTTAAAGGGACTGACTCTCCATGTCGGGAGAGTGTTAGTAAAGCATCTGGAATGTTGCACCCGAGTACCAGGGGATGAAAACTGAGACATATTTGAACACGTCTCCCGTTCACACGGTTGATCATACTCTAGGTTCCACATGCATGTTTTAGCTGAAGGCAGAATACCTTAAACCTGCAGAGTTGAGACCCGTGGAATGGGTACCATGTAATATGACATCAAAGGGTCTTCATTTGCTCACCGAACCTCTCCAATCCTATCACTGCTGCGTTTATGCCCCTGTACACACGCTTGATTCTCTTTTGGAGACATAGCAATCCATAGGTTTTAAGATACTTACTAGTCAGGTACATTCTTAGGCGTTTAATATGGGGTGTTGAGTCCATTTCGTTGAACAAGGAGTAGCTCTTGTCTATTCCATATTTGGCTTAAGTAACTTTATCTGTGCTCATTTCAATCTCTGGTTTTATGCAGCACCCCAACTCACCTTTCCCCTTAAGCAAGCATAAGTTGGTTTTCTAAATTTGAGACCCTGTTCTGTTTTGGAATTCAGTTCCTGTGTAGCCAAGTTTACATTCCGTGTATTAGTGATAACTTATGATGTTTCTTTTTCTTTGTGACTTATTTCAGTTAGAATCATCGTACCTGAATCCACTCATTATGCTGCTACGGGCCTGATGACATAGATTTCATTGCTGAGTGATACTGCATTGTACGTAAGTACCACAAGTTCTTTATCCATTTTTCACTTTCTGTGATATTGAACTTGTACCGTAAACGAGGTTCTTGTAAACAGAGACGTCACAAACTTTGGGGTGGCTGTGTCTTTTTGATTTTAATTTCCCTAAGCTATAGGACCATAAGTGGAAGTGCCCTAGGCTCTGTTGCTTTGTTTTTTAGATGTTTCAGGAAACACCATATGCTTCTCCCGAGTGTCTGTTGGCAATTTACATCCCGCCCATCAGCATAACAAGGCTCCCAGTTCTCCATGGCCTGTCCTGCCTTTCTGGATTTTACACTTTTTTCAGATGGCCCTTTTGACCAGGGGGAAGTGAGACTTCATTGTAGTGCAGATTTCCTTTGCAAGTTTGCTTGGTTGGCCAAAAAGGGCGTATGCGTTTTTTCTTGAATATATTCAGGAAAAAACGCATACGCCCTTTTTGGCCAAGTGCATCATTGTGGACGTTCTGCATCTTTTCCTATGCTTTCAGTGCAATTCCAGTCTACCTCCTGAAATCGGTTTCCTGCAATTCTGCCCCGCTTTCAAGTCCTCTTGGCAGCCTTCCTTCAGTATATTTTTGGACGATAGCTGTCATTTATAACTCTGCAGGTTTGTGAATTACAGTGCCCCTGAGCTCCTTTCTTCAACTCGCTTTCTTGTGACCTGGCCGCAACACCGCAGGATGGATTCAGGCCCTAAACTGGTTCCGGCATGGCACGCTGAGCCTTTGGTTGTTTCCTCTTCCTGGTGGGAAATGAGAGTTAAATTTGCCCGTCCAGACACCTCCAGCTAGTCTCTCATTGGTTCTCGCTATTCCTGTTCATCTTCCGCAGAAATTGCAAACTGGGCCAAACAGGATATTAAAGGCGCTGACTCTCCAAGTGGGGAGAGTGTTAGTAAAGCGTCTGGAATGTTGCACCCGAGTACCAGGGGATGAAAACTGAGACATATTTGAACACGTCTCCCGTTTACACGGTTGATCATACTCTGGGTTCCACATGCATGTTTTAGCTGAAGGAAGAATAACTTAAACCTGGGTAGTTAAAACCCGTGGAATGGGTACCATGCAATATGACTTCAAAGGGTCTTCATTTGCTCACCGAACCTCTCCAATCCTATCACTGCTGCGTTTATGCCCCTGTACACACGCTTGATTCTCTTTTGGAGACATAGCAATCCATAGGTTTTAAGATACTTACTAGTCAGGTACATTCTTAGGCGTTTAATATGGGGTGTTGAGTCCATTTCTTTGAGCAAGGAGTAGCTCTTCTCTATTCCATATTTGGCTTAAGGAACTTTATCTGTGCTCATTTCAATCTCTGGTTTTATGCAGCACCCCAACTCACCTTTCCCCTTAAGCAAGCATAAGTTGGTTTTCTAAATTTGAGACCCTGTTCTGTATTGGAATTCAGTTCCTGTGTAGCCAAGTTTACATTTCGTGTATTAGTGATATCTTATGATGTTTCTTTTTCTGTGTGACTTATTTCAGTTAGAATCATCGTACCTGAATCCACTCATTATGCTGCTACGGGCCTGATGACATAGATTTCATTGCTGAGTGATACTGCATTGTACGTAAGTACCACAAGTTCTTTATCCATTTTTCACTTTCTGTGATATTGAACTTGTACGGTAAACGAGGTTCTTGTAAACAGAGGCGTCGAAAACTTTGGGGTGGCTGTGTCTTTTTGATTTTAATTTCCCTAAGCTATAGGACCATAAGTGGAAGTGCCCTAGGCTCTGTTGCTTTGTTTTTTAGATATTTCAGGAAACACCATACACTTCTCCCGAGTGTCTGTTGGCAATTTACATCCCGCCCATCAGCATAACAAGGCTCCCAGTTCTCCATGGCCTGTCCTGCCTTTCTGGATTTTACACTTTTTTCAGATGGCCCTTTTGACCGGGGGGAAGTGAGACTTCATTGTAGTGCAGATTTCCTTTGCAAGCTTGCTTGGTTGGCCAAAAAGTGCGTATGCGTTTTTTCCTGAATATATTCAGGAAAAAACGCATACGCCCTTTTTGGCCAAGTGCATCATTGTGGACGTTCTGCCTCTTTTCCTATGCTTTCAATGCAATTCCAGTCTACCTCCTGAAATCGGTTTCCTGCAATTCTGCCCCGCTTTCAAGTCCTCTTGGCAGCCTTACTTCAGTATATTTTTGGACGATAGCTGTCATTTATAACTCTGCAGGTTTGTGAATTACAGTGCCCCTGAGCTCCTTTCTTCAACTCGCTTTCTTTTGAGCTGGCCGCAACACCGCAGGATGGCTTCAGGTCCTAATCTGGTTCCGGCACGGCACGCTGAGCCTTAGGTTATTTCCTCTTCCTGGTGGGAAATGAGAGTTAAATTTGCCCGTCCAGACACCTCCAGCTAGTCTCTCATTGGTTCTCGCTATTCCTGTTCATCTTCCGCAGAAATTGCAAACTGGGCCAAACAGGAGGTTAAAGGGACTGACTCTCCAAGTCGGGAGAGTGTTAGTAAAGCGTCTGGAATGTTTCACCCGAGTACCAGGGGAGGAAAACTGAGACATATTTGAACACGTCTCCCGATCACATGGTTGATCATACTCTAGGTTCCACATGCATGTTTTAGCTGAAGGAAGAATACCTTAAACCTGGGTAGTTGAAACCCGTGGAATGGGTACCATGCAATATGACTTCAAAGGGTCTTCATTTGCTCACCGAACCTCTCCAATCCTATCACTGCTGCGTTTATGCCCCCGTACACACGCTTGATTCTCTTTTGGAGACATAGCAATCCATAGGTTTTAAGATACTTACTAGTCAGGTACATTCTTAGGCGTTTAATATGGGGTGTTGAGTCCATTTCTTTGAGCAAGGAGTAGCTCTTGTCTATTCCATATTTGGCTTAAGGAACTTTATCTGTGCTCATTTCAATCTCTGGTTTTATGCAGCACCCCAACTCACCTTTCCCCTTAAGCAAGCATAAGTTGGTTTTCTAAATTTGAGACCCTGTTCTGTTCTGTAATTCAGTTCCTGTGTAGCCAAGTTTACATTCCGTGTATTACTGATATCTTATGATGTTTCTTTTTCTGTGTGACTTATTTCAGTTAGAATCATTGTACCTGAATCCACTCATTATGCTGCTACGGGCCTGATGACATAGATTTCATTGCTGAGTGATACTGCATTGTACGTAAGTACCACAAGTTCTTTATCCATTTTTCACTTTGTGTGATATTGAACTTGTACGGTAAATGAGGTTCTTGTAAACAGAGGCGTCCCAAACTTTGGGGTGGCTGTGTCTTTTTGATTTTAATTTCCCTAAGCTATAGGACCATAAGTGGAAGTGCCCTAGGATCTGTTGCTTTGTTTTTTAGATATTTCAGGAAACACCATACACTTCTCCCGAGTGTCTGATGGCAATTTACATCCCGCCCATCAGCATAACAAGGCTCCCAGTTCTCCATGGCCTGGCCTGCCTTTCTGGATTTTACACTTTTTTCAGATGGCCCTTTTGACCGGGGGGAAGTGAGACTTCATTGTAGTGCAGATTTCCTTTGCAAGCTTGCTTGGTTGGCCAAAAAGGGCGTATGCGTTTTTTCCTGAATATATTCAGGAAAAAACGCATACGCCCTTTTTGGCCAAGTGCATCATTGTGGACGTTCTGCCTCTTTTCCTATGCTTTCAATGCAATTCCAGTCTACCTCCTGAAATCGGTTTCCTGCAATTCTGCCCCGCTTTCAAGTCCTCTTGGCAGCCTTACTTCAGTATATTTTTGGACGATAGCTGTCATTTATAACTCTGCAGGTTTGTGAATTACAGTGCCCCTAAGCTCCTTTCTTCAACTCGCTTTCTTTTGAGCTGGCCGCAACACCGCAGGATGGCTTCAGGTCCTAATCTGGTTCCGGCACGGCACGCTGAGCCTTAGGTTATTTCCTCTTCCTGGTGGGAAATGAGAGTTAAATTTGCCCGTCCAGACACCTCCAGCTAGTCTCTCATTGGTTCTCGCTATTCCTGTTCATCTTCCGCAGAAATTGCAAAATGGGCCAAACAGGAGGTTAAAGGCGCTGACTCTCCAAGTGGGGAGAGTGTTAGTAAAGCGTCTGGAATGTTTCACCCGAGTACCAGGGGAGGAAAACTGAGACATATTTGAACACGTCTCCCGTCCACACGGTTGATCATACTCTGGGTTCCACATGCATGTTTTACCTGAAGGAAGAATACCTTAAACCTTGAGAGTTGAGGCCCGTGGAATGGGTACCATGCAATATGAATTCAAAGGGTCTGCATTTGCTCACCGAACCTCTCCAATCCTATCACTGCTGCGTTTATGCCCCTGTACACACGCTTGATTCTCTTTTGGAGACATAGCAATCCATAGGTTTTAAGATACTTACTATTCAGGTACATTCTTAGGCGTTTAATATGGGGTGTTGAGTCCTTTTCGTTGAGCAAGGAGTAGCTCTTGTCTATTCCATATTTGGCTTAAGGAACTTTATCTGTGCTCATTTCAATCTCTGGTTTTATGCAGCACCCCAACTCACCTTTCCCCTTAAGCAAGCATAAGTTGGTTTTCTAAATTTGAGACCCTGTTCTGTTCTGTAATTCAGTTCCTGTGTAGCCAAGTTTACATTCCATGTATTACTGATATCTTATGATGTTTCTTTTTCTGTGTGACTTATTTCAGTTAGAATCATCATACCTGAATCCACTCATTGTGCTGCTAAGGGCCTGATGACATAGATTTCATTGCTGAGTGATATTGCTTTGTAAGTAAATACCACAACTTCTTTATCCATTTTTCACTTTCTGCGATGTTGAACTTGTACTGTAAACGAGGTTCTTGTAAACAGAGGCGTCGAAAACTTTGGGGTGGCTGTGTCTTTTTGATTTTAATTTCCCTAAGCTATAGGACCATAAGTGGAAGTGCCCTAGGATCTGTTGCTTTGTTTTTTAGATATTTCAGGAAACACCATACACTTCTCCCGAGTGTCTGTTGGCAATTTACATCCCGCCCATCAGTATAACAAGGCTCCCAGTTCTCCATGGCCTGTCCTGCCTTTCTGGATTTTACACTTTTTTCAGATGGCCCTTTTGACCGGGGGGAAGTGAGACTTCATTGTAGTGCAGATTTCCTTTGCAAGCTTGCTTGGTTGGCCAAAAAGGGCGTATGCGTTTTTTCCTGAATATATTCAGGAAAAAACGCATACGCCCTTTTTGGCCAAGTGCACCACTGTGGACGTTCTGCCTCTTTTCCTATGCTTTCAATGCAATTCCAGTCTACCTCCTGAAATCGGTTTCCTACAATTCTGCCCCGCTTTCAAGTCCTCTTGGCAGCCTTACTTCAGTATATTTTTGGACGATAGCTGTCATTTATAACTATGCAGGTTTGTGAATTACAGTGCCTCTGAGCTCCTTTCTTCAACTCGCTTTCTTTTGAGCTGGCCGCAACACCGCAGGATGGCTTCAGGCCCTAATCTGGTTCCGGCACGGCACGCTGAGCCTTTGGTTAATTCCTTTTCCTGGTGGGAAATGAGAGTTAAATTTGCCTGTCCAGACACCTCCAGGTAGTCTCTCATTGTTTCTCGCTATTCCTGTTCATCTTCCGCAGAAATTGCAAACTGGGCCAAACAGGAGGTTAAAGGGACTGACTCTCCATGTCGGGAGAGTGTTAGTAAAGCATCTGGAATGTTGCACCCGAGTACCAGGGGATGAAAACTGAGACATATTTGAACACGTCTCCCGTTCACACGGTTGATCATACTCTAGGTTCCACATGCATGTTTTAGCTGAAGGCAGAATACCTTAAACCTGCAGAGTTGAGACCCGTGGAATGGGTACCATGTAATATGACATCAAAGGGTCTTCATTTGCTCACCGAACCTCTCCAATCCTATCACTGCTGCGTTTATGCCCCTGTACACACGCTTGATTCTCTTTTGGAGACATAGCAATCCATAGGTTTTAAGATACTTACTAGTCAGGTACATTCTTAGGCGTTTAATATGGGGTGTTGAGTCCATTTCGTTGAACAAGGAGTAGCTCTTGTCTATTCCATATTTGGCTTAAGTAACTTTATCTGTGCTCATTTCAATCTCTGGTTTTATGCAGCACCCCAACTCACCTTTCCCCTTAAGCAAGCATAAGTTGGTTTTCTAAATTTGAGACCCTGTTCTGTTTTGGAATTCAGTTCCTGTGTAGCCAAGTTTACATTCCGTGTATTAGTGATAACTTATGATGTTTCTTTTTCTTTGTGACTTATTTCAGTTAGAATCATCGTACCTGAATCCACTCATTATGCTGCTACGGGCCTGATGACATAGATTTCATTGCTGAGTGATACTGCATTGTACGTAAGTACCACAAGTTCTTTATCCATTTTTCACTTTCTGTGATATTGAACTTGTACCGTAAACGAGGTTCTTGTAAACAGAGACGTCACAAACTTTGGGGTGGCTGTGTCTTTTTGATTTTAATTTCCCTAAGCTATAGGACCATAAGTGGAAGTGCCCTAGGCTCTGTTGCTTTGTTTTTTAGATGTTTCAGGAAACACCATATGCTTCTCCCGAGTGTCTGTTGGCAATTTACATCCCGCCCATCAGCATAACAAGGCTCCCAGTTCTCCATGGCCTGTCCTGCCTTTCTGGATTTTACACTTTTTTCAGATGGCCCTTTTGACCAGGGGGAAGTGAGACTTCATTGTAGTGCAGATTTCCTTTGCAAGTTTGCTTGGTTGGCCAAAAAGGGCGTATGCGTTTTTTCTTGAATATATTCAGGAAAAAACGCATACGCCCTTTTTGGCCAAGTGCATCATTGTGGACGTTCTGCATCTTTTCCTATGCTTTCAGTGCAATTCCAGTCTACCTCCTGAAATCGGTTTCCTGCAATTCTGCCCCGCTTTCAAGTCCTCTTGGCAGCCTTCCTTCAGTATATTTTTGGACGATAGCTGTCATTTATAACTCTGCAGGTTTGTGAATTACAGTGCCCCTGAGCTCCTTTCTTCAACTCGCTTTCTTGTGACCTGGCCGCAACACCGCAGGATGGATTCAGGCCCTAAACTGGTTCCGGCATGGCACGCTGAGCCTTTGGTTGTTTCCTCTTCCTGGTGGGAAATGAGAGTTAAATTTGCCCGTCCAGACACCTCCAGCTAGTCTCTCATTGGTTCTCGCTATTCCTGTTCATCTTCCGCAGAAATTGCAAACTGGGCCAAACAGGAGATTAAAGGCGCTGACTCTCCAAGTGGGGAGAGTGTTAGTAAAGCGTCTGGAATGTTGCACCCGAGTACCAGGGGATGAAAACTGAGACATATTTGAACACGTCTCCCGTTTACACGGTTGATCATACTCTGGGTTCCACATGCATGTTTTAGCTGAAGGAAGAATAACTTAAACCTGGGTAGTTAAAACCCGTGGAATGGGTACCATGCAATATGACTTCAAAGGGTCTTCATTTGCTCACCGAAACTCTCCAATCCTATCACTGCTGCGTTTATGCCCCTGTACACACGCTTGATTCTCTTTTGGAGACATAGCAATCCATAGGTTTTAAGATACTTACTAGTCAGGTACATTCTTAGGCGTTTAATATGGGGTGTTGAGTCCATTTCGTTGAGCAAGGAGTAGCTCTTGTCTATTCCATATTTGGCTTAAGGAACTTTATCTGTGCTCATTTCAATCTCTGGTTTTATGCAGCACCCCAACTCACCTTTCCCCTTAAGCAAGCATAAGTTGGTTTTCTAAATTTGAGACCCTGTTCTGTATTGGAATTCAGTTCCTGTGTAGCCAAGTTTACATTTCGTGTATTAGTGATATCTTATGATGTTTCTTTTTCTGTGTGACTTATTTCAGTTAGAATCATCGTACCTGAATCCACTCATTATGCTGCTACGGGCCTGATGACATAGATTTCATTGCTGAGTGATACTGCATTGTACGTAAGTACCACAAGTTCTTTATCCATTTTTCACTTTCTGTGATATTGAACTTGTACGGTAAACGAGGTTCTTGTAAACAGAGGCGTCGAAAACTTTGGGGTGGCTGTGTCTTTTTGATTTTAATTTCCCTAAGCTATAGGACCATAAGTGGAAGTGCCCTAGGCTCTGTTGCTTTGTTTTTTAGATATTTCAGGAAACACCATACACTTCTCCCGAGTGTCTGTTGGCAATTTACATCCCGCCCATCAGCATAACAAGGCTCCCAGTTCTCCATGGCCTGTCCTGCCTTTCTGGATTTTACACTTTTTTCAGATGGCCCTTTTGACCGGGGGGAAGTGAGACTTCATTGTAGTGCAGATTTCCTTTGCAAGCTTGCTTGGTTGGCCAAAAAGTGCGTATGCGTTTTTTCCTGAATATATTCAGGAAAAAACGCATACGCCCTTTTTGGCCAAGTGCATCATTGTGGACGTTCTGCCTCTTTTCCTATGCTTTCAATGCAATTCCAGTCTACCTCCTGAAATCGGTTTCCTGCAATTCTGCCCCGCTTTCAAGTCCTCTTGGCAGCCTTCCTTCAGTATATTTTTGGACGATAGCTGTCATTTATAACTCTGCAGGTTTGTGAATTACAGTGCCCCTGAGCTCCTTTCTTCAACTCGCTTTCTTTTGAGCTGGCCGCAACACCGCAGGATGGCTTCAGGTCCTAATCTGGTTCCGGCACGGCACGCTGAGCCTTAGGTTATTTCCTCTTCCTGGTGGGAAATGAGAGTTAAATTTGCCCGTCCAGACACCTCCAGCTAGTCTCTCATTGGTTCTCGCTATTCCTGTTCATCTTCCGCAGAAATTGCAAACTGGGCCAAACAGGAGGTTAAAGGGACTGACTCTCCAAGTCGGGAGAGTGTTAGTAAAGCGTCTGGAATGTTGCACCCGAGTACCAGGGTACGAAAACTGAGACATATTTGAACACGTCTCCCGTTCACACGGTTGATCATACTCTGGGTTCCACATGCATGTTTTAGCTGAAGGCAGAATACCTTAAACCTGGAGAGTTGAGACCCGTGGAATGGGTACCATGCAATATGACTTCAAAGGGTCTTCATTTGCTCACCGAACCTCTCCAATCCTATCACTGCTGCGTTTTTGCCCCTGTACACATGCTTGATTCTCTTTTGGAGACATAGCAATCCATAGGTTTTAAGATACTTACTAGTCAGGTACATTCTTAGGCGTTTAATATGGGGTGTTGAGTCCATTTCGTTGAGCAAGGAGTAGCTCTTGTCTATTCCATATTTGGCTTAAGGAACTTTATCTGTGCTCATTTCAATCTCTGGTTTTATGCAGCACCCCAACTCACCTTTCCCCTTAAGCAAGCATAAGTTGGTTTTCTAAATTTGAGACCCTGTTCTGTTTTGGAATTCAGTTCCTGTGTAGCCAAGTTTACATTCCGTGTATTAGTGATATCTTATGATGTTTCTTTTTCTGTGTGACTTATTTCAGTTAGAATCATCATACCTGAATCCACTCATTGTGCTGCTAAGGGCCTGATGACATAGATTTCATTGCTGAGTGATACTGCATTGTACGTAAGTACCACAAGTTCTTTATCCATTTTTCACTTTCTGTGATATTGAACTTGTACGGTAAACGAGGTTCTTGTAAACAGAGGCGTCCCAAACTTTGGGGTGGCTGTGTCTTTTTGATTTTAATTTCTCTAAGCTATAGGACCATAAGTGGAAGTGCCCTAGGCTCTGTTGCTTTGTTTCTTAGATGTTTCAGGAAACACCATACACTTCTCCCGAGTGTCTGTTGGCAATTTACATCCCGCCCATCAGCATAACAAGGCTCCCAGTTCTCCATGGCCTGTCCTGCCTTTCTGGATTTTACACTTTTTTCAGATGGCCCTTTTGACCGGGGGGAAGTGAGACTTCATTGTAGTGCAGATTTCCTTTGCAAGCTTGCTTGGTTGGCCAAAAAGGGCGTATGCGTTTTTTCCTGAATATATTCAGGAAAAAACGCATACGCCCTTTTTGGCCAAGTGCATCATTGTGGACGTTCTGCCTCTTTTACTATGCTTTGAATGCAATTCCAGTCTACCTCCTGAAATCGGTTTCCTGCAATTCTGCCCCGCTTTCAAGTCCTCTTGGCAGCCTTACTTCAGTATATTTTTGGACGATAGCTGTCATTTATAACTCTGCAGGTTTGTGAATTACAGTGCCCCTGAGCTCCTTTCTTCAACTCGCTTTCTTGTGACCTGGCCGCAACACCGCAGGATGGCTTCAGGCCCTAATCTGGTTCCGGCACGGCACGCTGAGCCTTTGGTTAATTCCTCTTCCTGGTGGGAAATGAGAGTTAAATTTGCCGGTCCAGACACCTCCAGCTAGTCTCTCATTGGTTCTCGCTATTCCTGTTCATCTTCCACAGAAATTGCAAACTGGGCCAAACAGGAGGTTAAAGGGACTGACTCTCCAAGTCGAGAGAGTGTTAGTAAAGCGTCTGGAATGTTTCACCCGAGTACCAGGGGAGGAAAACTGAGACATATTTGAACACGTCTCCCGATCACATGGTTGATCATACTCTAGGTTCCACATGCATGTTTTAGCTGAAGGAAGAATACCTTAAACCTGGGTAGTTGAAACCCGTGGAATGGGTACCATGCAATATGACTTCAAAGGGTCTTCATTTGCTCACCGAACTTCTCCAATCCTATCACTGCTGCGTTTAGGCCCCGTACACACGCTTGATTCTCTTTTGGAGACATAGCAATCCATAGGTTTCAAGATACTTACTAGTCAGGTACATTCTTAGGCGTTTAATATGGGGTGTTGAGTCCATTTCGTTGAGCAAGGAGTAGCTCTTGTCTATTCCATATTTGGCTTAAGGAACTTTATCTGTGCTCATTTCAATCTCTGGTTTTATGCAGCACCCCATCTCACCTTTCCCCTTAAGCAAGCATAAGTTGATTTTCTAAATTTGAGACCCTGTTCTGTTCTGTAATTCAGTTCCTGTGTAGCCAAGTTTACATTCCGTGTATTACTGATATCTTATGATGTTTCTTTTTCTGTGTGACTTATTTCAGTTAGAATCATCGTACCTGAATCCACTCATTATGCTGCTACGGGCCTGATGACATAGATTTCATTGCTGAGTGATACTGCATTGTACGTAAGTACCACAAGTTCTTTATCCATTTTTCACTTTGTGTGATATTGAACTTGTACGGTAAACGAGGTTCTTGTAAACAGAGGCGTCCCAAACTTTGGGGTGGCTGTGTCTTTTTGATTTTAATTTCCCTAAGCTATAGGACCATAAGTGGAAGTGCCCTAGGCTCTGTTGCTTTGTTTTTTAGATGTTTCAGGAAACACCATACACTTCTCCCGAGTGTCTGTTGGCAATTTACATCCCGCCCATCAGCATAACAAGGCTCCCAGTTCTCCATGGCCTGTCCTGCCTTTCTGGATTTTACACTTTTTTCAGATGGCCCTTTTGACCGGGGGGAAGTGAGACTTCATTGTAGTTTCCGATTTTCCTTTGCAAGCTTGCTTGGTTGGCCAAAAAGGGCGTATGCGTTTTTTCCTGAATATATTCAGGAAAAAACGCATACGCCCTTTTTGGCCAAGTGCATCATTGTGGACGTTCTGCCTCTTTTCCTATGCTTTCAATGCAATTCCAGTCTACCTCCTGAAATCGGTTTCCTGCAATTCTGCCCCGCTTTCAAGTCCTCTTGGCAGCCTTACTTCAGTATATTTTTGGACGATAGCTGTCATTTATAACTCTGCAGGTTTGTGAATTACAGTGCCCCTGAGCTCCTTTCTTCAACTCGCTTTCTTTTGAGCTGGCCGCAACACCGCAGGATGGCTTCAGGCCCTAATCTGGTTCCGGCACGGCACGCTGAGCCTTTGGTTAATTCCTCTTCCTGGTGGGATATGAGAGTTAAATTTGCCCGTCCAGACACCTCCAGCTAGTCTCTCATTGGTTCTCGCTATTCCTGTTCATCTTCCGCAGAAATTGCAAACTGGGCCAAACAGGAGGTTAAAGGGACTGACTCTCCAAGTCGGGAGAGTGTTAGTAAAGCGTCTGGAATGTTGCACCCGAGTACCAGGGTACGAAAACTGAGACATATTTGAACACGTCTCCCGATCACATGGTTGATCATACTCTAGGTTCCACATGCATGTTTTAGCTGAAGGAAGAATACCTTAAACCTGGAGAGTTGAGACCCGTGGAATGGGTACCATGCAATATGACTTCAAAGGGTCTTCATTTGCTCACCGAACCTCTCCAATCCTATCACTGCTGCGTTTATGCCCCTGTACACACGCTTGATTCTCTTATGGAGACATAGCAATCCATAGGTTTTAAGATACTTACTAGTCAGGTACATTCCTAGGCGTTTAATATGGGGTGTTGAGTCCATTTCGTTGAGCAAGGAGTAGCTCTTGTCTATTCCATATTTGGCTTAAGGAACTTTATCTCTGCTCATTTCAATCTCTGGTTTTATGCAGCACCCCAACTCACCTTTCCCCTTAAGCAAACATAAGTTGGTTTTCTAAATTTGAGACCCTGTTCTGTTTTGGAATTCAGTTCCTGTGTAGCCAAGTTTACATTCCGTGTATTAGTTATATCTTATGATGTTTCTTTTTCTGTGTGTCTTATTTCAGTTAGAATCATCGTACCTGAATCCACTCATTATGCTGCTACGGGCCTGATGACATAGATTTCATTGCTGAGTGATACTGTATTGTTCGTAAGTACCACAAGTTCTTTATCCATTTTTTACTTTCTGCGTTGTTGAACTTTTACGGTAAACGAGGTTCTTGTAAACAGAGGCGTCCCAAACTTTGGGGTGGCTGTGTCTTTTTGATTTTAATTTCCCTAAGCTATAGGACCATAAGTGGAAGTGCCCTAGGCTCTGTTGCTTTGTTTTTTAGATGTTTCAGGAAACACCATACACTTCTCCCGAGTGTCTGTTGGCAATTTACATCCCGCCCATCAGCATAACAAGGCTCCCAGTTCTCCATGGCCTGTCCTGCCTTTCTGGATTTTACACTTTTTTCAGATAGCCCTTTTGACTGGGGGGAAGTGAGACTTCATTGTAGTGCAGATTTCCTTTGCAAGGTTGCTTGGTTGGCCAAAAAGGGCGTATGCGTTTTTTCCTGAATATATTCAGGAAAAAACGCATACGCCCTTTTTGGCCAAGTGCATCATTGTGGACGTTCTGCCTCTTTTCCTATGCTTTCAATGCAATTCCAGTCTACCTCCTGAAATCGGTTTCCTGCAATTCTGCCCCGCTTTCAAGTCCTCTTGGCAGCCTTCCTTCAGTATATTTTTGGACGATAGCTGTCATTTATAACTCTGCAGGTTTGTGAATTACAGTGCCCCTGAGCTCCTTTCTTCAACTCGCTTTCTTGTGACCTGACCGCAACACGGCAGGATGGCTTCAGGCCCTAATCTGGTTCCGGCACGGCACGCTGAGCCTTTGGTTAATTCCTCTTCCTGGTGGGAAATGAGAGTTAAATTTGCCCGTCCAGACACCTCCAGCTAGTCTCTCATTGGTTCTCGCTATTCCTGTTCATCTTCCGCAGAAATTGCAAACTGGGCCAAACAGGAGGTTAAAGGGACTGACTCTCCAAGTCGGGAGAGTGTTAGTAAAGCATCTGGAATGTTGCACCCGAGTACCAGGGTACCAAAACTGAGACATATTTGAACACGTCTCCCAATCACATGGTTGATCATACTCTAGGTTCCACATGCATGTTTTAGCTGAAGGAAGAATACCTTAAACCTGGAGAGTTGAGACCCGTGGAATGGGTACCATGCAATAAGACTTCAAATGGTCTTCATTTGCCCACCGAACCTCTCCAATCCTATCACTGCTGTGTTTATGCCCCTGTACACATGCTTGATTCTCTTTCGGAGACATAGCAATCCATAGGTTTTAAGATACTTACTTGTCAGGTACATTCTTAGGCGTTGAATATGGGGTGTTGAGTCCATTTCGTTGAGCAAGGAGTAGCTCTTGTCTATTCCATATTTGGCTTAAGGAACTTTATCTGTGCTCATTTCAATCTCTGGTTTTATGCAGCACCCCAACTCACCTTTACCCTTAAGCAAGCATAAGTTGGTTTTCTAAATTTGAGACCCTGTTCTGTTCTGTAATTCAGTTCCTGTGTAGCCAAGTTTACATTCCGTGTATTACTGATATCTTATGATGTTTCTTTTTCTGTGTGACTTATTTCAGTTAGAATAATCATATCTGAATCCACTCATTGTGCTGCTAAGGTCCTGATGACATAGATTTCAGTGATGAGTGATATTGCTTTGTAAGTATATACCACAACTTCTTTATCCATTTTTCAATTTCTGCGATGTTGAACTTGTACTGTAAACGAGGTTCTTGTAAACAGAGCCGTTCCAAACTTTGGGGTGGCTGTGTCTTTTTGATTTTAATTTCCCTAAGCTATAGGACCATAAGTGGAAGTGCCCTAGGCTCTGTTGCTTTGTTTTTTAGATGTTTCAGGAAACACCATACACTTCTCCCGAGTGTCTGTTGGCAATTTACATCCCGCCCATCAGCATAACAAGGCTCCCAGTTCTCCATGGCCTGTCCTGCCTTTCTGGATTTTACACTTTTTTCAGATGGCCCTTTTGACCGGGGGGAAGTGAGACTTCATTGTAGTGCAGATTTCCTTTGCAAGCTTGCTTGGTTGGCCAAAAAGTGCGTATGCGTTTTTTCCTGAATATATTCAGGAAAAAACGCATACGCCCTTTATGGCCAAGTGCATCATTGTGGACGTTCTGCCTCTTTTCCTATGCTTTCAATGCAATTCCAGTCTACCTCCTGAAATCGGTTTCCTGCAATTCTGCCCCGCTTTCAAGTCCTCTTGGCAGCCTTCCTTCAGTATATTTTTGGACGATAGCTGTCATTTATAACTCTGCAGGTTTGTGAATTACAATGCCCCTGAGCTCCTTTCTTCAACTCGCTTTCTTGTGACCTGGCCGCAACACCGCAAGATGGCTTCAGGCCCTAATCTGGTTCCGGCACGGCACGCTGAGCCTTTGGTTAATTCCTCTTCCTGGTGGGAAATGAGAGTTAAATTTGCCCGTCCAGACACCTCCAGCTAGTCTCTCATTGGTTCTCGCTATTCCTGTTCATCTTCCGCAGAAATTGCAAACTGGGCCAAACAGGAGGTTAAAGGGACTGACTCTCGAAGTCGGGAGAGTGTTAGTAAAGCATCTGGAATGTTGCACCCGAGTACCAGGGTACCAAAACTGAGACATATTTGAACACGTCTCCCGATCACATGGTTGATCATACTCTAGGTTCCACATGCATGTTTTAGCTGAAGGAAGAATACCTTAAACCTGGAGAGTTGAGACCCGTGGAATGGGTACCATGCAATATGACTTCAAAGGGTCTTCATTTGCCCACCGAACCTCTCCAATCCTATCACTGCTGCGTTTATGCCCCTGTACACATGCTTGATTCTCTTTCGGAGACATAGCAATCCATAGGTTTTAAGATACTTACTAGTCAGGTACATTCTTAGGCGTTTAATATGCGGTGTTGAGTCCATTTCGTTGAGCAAGGAGTAGCTCTTGTCTATTCCATATTTGGCTTAAGGAACTTTATCTGTGTTCATTTCAATCTCTGTTTTTATGCAGCACCCCAACTCACCTTTCCCCTTAAGCAAGCATAAGTTGGTTTTCTAAATTTGAGACCCTGTTCTGTTTTGGAATTCAGTTCCTGTGTAGCCAAGTTTACATTCCGTGTATTACTGATATCTTATGATGTTTCTTTTTCTGTGTGACTTATTTCAGTTAGAATCATCGTACCTGAATCCACTCATTGTGCTGCTAAGGGCCTGATGACATAGATTTCATTGCTGAGTGATACTGCATTGTACGTAAATACCACAACTTCTTTATCCATTTTTCACTTTCTGCGATGTTGAACTTGTACTGTAAACGAGGTTCTTGTAAACAGAGGCGTCGCAAACTTTTGGTTGGCTGTGTCTTTTTGATTTTAATTTCCCTAAGCTATAGGACCATAAGTGGAAGTGCCCTAGGATCTGTTGCTTTGTTTTTTAGATATTTCAGGGAACACCATACACTTCTCCCGAGTGTCTGTTGGCAATTTACATCCCGCCCATCAGCATAACAAGGCTCCCAGTTCTCCATGGCCTGTCCTGCCTTTCTGGATTTTACACTTTTTTCAGATGGCCCTTTTGACCGGGGGGAAGTGAGACTTCATTGTAGTTTCCGATTTTCCTTTGCAAGCTTGCTTGGTTGGCCAAAAAGGGCGTATGCGTTTTTTCCTGAATATATTCAGGAAAAAACGCATACGCCCTTTTTGGCCAAGTGCATCATTGTGGACGTTCTGCCTCTTTTCCTATGCTTTCAATGCAATTCCAGTCTACCTCCTGAAATCGGTTTCCTGCAATTCTGCCCCGCTTTCAAGTCCTCTTGGCAGCCTTACTTCAGTATATTTTTGGACGATAGCTGTCATTTATAACTCTGCAGGTTTGTGAATTACAGTGCCCCTGAGCTCCTTTCTTCAACTCGCTTTCTTTTGAGCTGGCCGCAACACCGCAGGATGGCTTCAGGCCCTAATCTGGTTCCGGCACTGCACGCTGAGCCTTTGGTTAATTCCTCTTCCTGGTGGGATATGAGAGTTAAATTTGCCCGTCCAGACACCTCCAGCTAGTCTCTCATTGGTTCTCGCTATTCCTGTTCATCTTCCGCAGAAATTGCAAACTGGGCCAAACAGGAGGTTAAAGGGACTGACTCTCCAAGTCGGGAGAGTGTTAGTAAAGCGTCTGGAATGTTGCACCCGAGTACCAGGGTACGAAAACTGAGACATATTTGAACACGTCTCCCGATCACATGGTTGATCATACTCTAGGTTCCACATGCATGTTTTAGCTGAAGGAAGAATACCTTAAACCTGGAGAGTTGAGACCCGTGGAATGGGTACCATGCAATATGACTTCAAAGGGTCTTCATTTGCTCACCGAACCTCTCCAATCCTATCACTGCTGCGTTTATGCCCCTGTACACACGCTTGATTCTCTTATGGAGACATAGCAATCCATAGGTTTTAAGATACTTACTAGTCAGGTACATTCCTAGGCGTTTAATATGGGGTGTTGAGTCCATTTCGTTGAGCAAGGAGTAGCTCTTGTCTATTCCATATTTGGCTTAAGGAACTTTATCTCTGCTCATTTCAATCTCTGGTTTTATGCAGCACCCCAACTCACCTTTCCCCTTAAGCAAACATAAGTTGGTTTTCTAAATTTGAGACCCTGTTCTGTTTTGGAATTCAGTTCCTGTGTAGCCAAGTTTACATTCCGTGTATTAGTTATATCTTATGATGTTTCTTTTTCTGTGTGTCTTATTTCAGTTAGAATCATCGTACCTGAATCCACTCATTATGCTGCTACGGGCCTGATGACATAGATTTCATTGCTGAGTGATACTGTATTGTTCGTAAGTACCACAAGTTCTTTATCCATTTTTTACTTTCTGCGTTGTTGAACTTTTACGGTAAACGAGGTTCTTGTAAACAGAGGCGTCCCAAACTTTGGGGTGGCTGTGTCTTTTTGATTTTAATTTCCCTAAGCTATAGGACCATAAGTGGAAGTGCCCTAGGCTCTGTTGCTTTGTTTTTTAGATGTTTCAGGAAACACCATACACTTCTCCCGAGTGTCTGTTGGCAATTTACATCCCGCCCATCAGCATAACAAGGCTCCCAGTTCTCCATGGCCTGTCCTGCCTTTCTGGATTTTACACTTTTTTCAGATAGCCCTTTTGACTGGGGGGAAGTGAGACTTCATTGTAGTGCAGATTTCCTTTGCAAGGTTGCTTGGTTGGCCAAAAAGTGCGTATGCGTTTTTTCCTGAATATATTCAGGAAAAAACGCATACGCCCTTTTTGGCCAAGTGCATCATTGTGGACGTTCTGCCTCTTTTCCTATGCTTTCAATGCAATTCCAGTCTACCTCCTGAAATCGGTTTCCTGCAATTCTGCCCCGCTTTCAAGTCCTCTTGGCAGCCTTACTTCAGTATATTTTTGGACGATAGCTGTCATTTATAACTCTGCAGGTTTGTGAATTACAGTGCCCCTGAGCTCCTTTCTTCAACTCGCTTTCTTGTGACCTGGCCGCAACACCGCAGGATGGCTTCAGGCCCTAATCTGGTTCCGGCACGGCACGCTGAGCCTTTGGTTAATTCCTCTTCCTGGTGGGAAATGAGAGTTAAATTTGCCCGTCCAGACACCTCCAGCTAGTCTCTCATTGGTTCTCGCTATTCCTGTTCATCTTCCGCAGAAATTGCAAACTGGGCCAAACAGGAGGTTAAAGGGACTGACTCTCCAAGTCGGGAGAGTGTTAGTAAAGCATCTGGAATGTTGCACCCGAGTACCAGGGTACCAAAACTGAGACATATTTGAACACGTCTCCCAATCACATGGTTGATCATACTCTAGGTTCCACATGCATGTTTTAGCTGAAGGAAGAATACCTTAAACCTGGAGAGTTGAGACCCGTGGAATGGGTACCATGCAATAAGACTTCAAAGGGTCTTCATTTGCCCACCGAACCTCTCCAATCCTATCACTGCTGTGTTTATGCCCCTGTACACATGCTTGATTCTCTTTCGGAGACATAGCAATCCATAGGTTTTAAGATACTTACTTGTCAGGTACATTCTTAGGCGTTGAATATGGGGTGTTGAGTCCATTTCGTTGAGCAAGGAGTAGCTCTTGTCTATTCCATATTTGGCTTAAGGAACTTTATCTGTGCTCATTTCAATCTCTGGTTTTATGCAGCACCCCAACTCACCTTTACCCTTAAGCAAGCATAAGTTGGTTTTCTAAATTTGAGACCCTGTTCTGTTCTGTAATTCAGTTCCTGTGTAGCCAAGTTTACATTCCGTGTATTACTGATATCTTATGATGTTTCTTTTTCTGTGTGACTTATTTCAGTTAGAATAATCATATCTGAATCCACTCATTGTGCTGCTAAGGTCCTGATGACATAGATGTCAGTGATGAGTGATATTGCTTTGTAAGTATATACCACAACTTCTTTATCCATTTTTCAATTTCTGCGATGTTGAACTTGTACTGTAAACGAGGTTCTTGTAAACAGAGCCGTTCCAAACTTTGGGGTGGCT
Organism: Grampus griseus; assembly: GCF_964374135.1. NCBI lineage: Eukaryota > Metazoa > Chordata > Mammalia > Artiodactyla > Delphinidae > Grampus > Grampus griseus. Next base: position 549,045 of record NW_028133354.1, on the reverse strand, counting down.
GTGTCTTTTTGATTTTAATTTCCCTAAGCTATAGGACCATAAGTGGAAGTGCCCTAGGCTCTGTTGCTTTGTTTTTTAGATGTTTCAGGAAACACCATACACTTCTCCCGAGTGTCTGTTGGCAATTTACATCCCGCCCATCAGCATAACAAGGCTCCCAGTTCTCCATGGCCTGTCCTGCCTTTCTGGATTTTACACTTTTTTCAGATGGCCCTTTTGACCGGGGGGAAGTGAGACTTCATTGTAGTGCAGATTTCCTTTGCAAGCTTGCTTGGTTGGCCAAAAAGGGCGTATGCGTTTTTTCCTGAATATATTCAGGAAAAAACGCATACGCCCTTTTTGGCCAAGTGCATCATTGTGGACGTTCTGCCTCTTTTCCTATGCTTTCAATGCAATTCCAGTCTACCTCTTGAAATCGGTTTCCTGCAATTCTGCCCCGCTTTCAAGTCCTCTTGGCAGCCTTACTTCAGTATATTTTTGGACGATAGCTGTCATTTATAACTCTGCAGGTTTGTGCATTACAGTGCCCCTGAGCTCCTTTCTTCAACTCGCTGTGTTGTGAGCTGGCCGCAACACCGGAGGATGGCTTCAGGCCCTAATCTGTTTCGGGCACGTCACGCTGAGCCTTTGGTTAATTCCTCTTCCTGGTGGGAAATGAGAGTTAAATTTGCCCGTCCAGACACCTCCAGCTAGTCTCTCATTGGTTCTCGCTATTCCTGTTCATCTTCCGCAGAAATTGAAAACTGGGCCAAACAGGAGGTTAAAGGCGCTGACTCCCCAAGTGGGGAGAGTGTTAGTAAAGCGTCTGGAATGTTGCACCCGAGTACCAGGGTACCAAAACTGAGACATATTTGAACACGTATCCCGATCACATGGTTGATCATACTCTAGGTTCCACATGCATGTTTTAGCTGAAGGAAGAATACCTTAAACCTGGGTAGTTGAAACCCGTGGAATGGGTACCATGCAATATGACTTCAAAGGGTCTTCATTTGCTCACCGAACCTCTCCAATCCTATCACTGCTGCATTTATGCCCCTGTACACATGCTTGGTTCTCTTTCGGAGACATAGCAATCCATAGGTTTTAAGATAGTAACTAGTCAGGTACATTCTTAGGTGTTTAATATGCGGTGTTGAGTCCATTTCGTTGAGCAAGGAGTAGCTCTTGTCTATTCCATATTTGGCTTAAGGAACTTTATCTGTGTTCATTTCAATCTCTGTTTTTATGCAGCACCCCAACTCACCTTTCCCCTTAAGCAAGCATAAGTTGGTTTTCTAAATTTGAGACCCTGTTCTGTTTTGGAATTCAGTTCCTGTGTAGCCAAGTTTACATTCCGTGTATTACTGATATCTTATGATGTTTCTTCTTCTGTGTGACTTATTTCAGTTAGAATCATCATACCTGAATCCACTCATTGTGCTGCTAAGGGCCTGATGACATAGATTTCATTGCTGAGTGATACTGCATTGTACGTAAGTACCACAAGTTCTTTATCCATTTTTCACTTTCTGTGATATTGAACTTGTACGGTAAAGGAGGTTCTTGTAAACAGAGGCGTCCCAAACTTTGGGGTGGCTGTGTCTTTTTGATTTTAATTTCTCTAAGCTATAGGACCATAAGTTGAAGTGCCCTAGGCTCTGTTGCTTTGTTTTTTAGATGTTTCAGGAAACAGCATACACTTCTCCCGAGTGTCTGTTGGCAATTTACATCCCGCCCATCAGCATAACAAGGCTCCCAGTTCTCCATGGCCTGTCCTGCCTTTCTGGATTTTACACTTTTTTCAGATGGCCCTTTTGACCGGGGGGAAGTGAGACTTCATTGTAGTGCAGATTTCCTTTGCAAGCTTGCTTGGTTGGCCAAAAAGGGCGTATGCGTTTTTTCCTGAATATATTCAGGAAAAAACGCATACGCCCTTTTTGGCCAAGTGCATCATTGTGGACGTTCTGCCTCTTTTCCTATGCTTTCAATGCAATTCCAGTCTACCTCCTGAAATCGGTTTCCTGCAATTCTGCCCTGCTTTCAAGTCCTCTTGGCAGCCTTACTTCAGTATATTTTTGGACGATAGCTGTCATTTATAACTCTGCAGGTTTGTGAATTACAGTGCCCCTGAGCTCCTTTCTTCAACTCGCTTTCTTTTGAGCTGGCCGCAACACCGCAGGATGGCTTCATGCCCTAATCTGGTTCCGGCACGGCACGCTGAGCCTTTGGTTAATTCCTCTTCCTGGTGGGAAATGAGAGTTAAATTTGCCCGTCCAGACACCTCCAGCTAGTCTCTCATTGGTTCTCGCTATTCCTGTTCATCTTCCGCAGAAATTGCAAACTGGGCCAAACAGGAGGTTAAAGGGATTGACTCTCCAAGTCGGGAGAGTGTTAGTAAAGCGTCTGGAATGTTGCACCCGAGTACCAGGGTACGAAAACTGAGACATATTTGAACACGTCTCCCGATCACATGGTTGATCATACTCTAGGTTCCACATGCATGTTTTAGCTGAAGGAAGAATACCTTAAACCTGGAGAGTTGAGACCCGTGGAATGGGTACCATGCAATATGACTTCAAAGGGTCTTCATTTGCTCACCGAACCTCTCCAATCCTATCACTGCTGCGTTTATGCCCCTGTACACACGCTTGATTCTCTTATGGAGACATAGCAATCCATAGGTTTTAATATACTTACTAGTCAGGTAGATTCTTAGGCGTTTAATATGGGGTGTTCAGTTCATTTCATTGAGCAAGGAGTAGCTCTTCTCTATTCCATATTTGGCTTAAGGAACTTTATCTGTGCTCATTTCAATCTCTGGTTTTATGCAGCACCCCAACTCACCTTTCCCCTTAAGCAAGCATAAGTTGGTTTCCTAAATTTGAGACCCTCTTCTGTTTTGGAATTCAGTTCCTGTGTAGCCAAGTTTACATTCCGTGTATTAGTGATATCTTATGATGTTTCTTTTTCTGTGTGACTTATTTCAGTTAGAATCATCGTACCTGAATCCACTCATTATGCTGCTACGGGCCTGATGACATAGATTTCATTGCTGAGTGATACTGCATTGTACGTAAGTACCACAAGTTCTTTATCCATTTTTCACTTTGTGTGATATTGAACTTGTACGGTAAACGAGGTTTTTGTAAACAGAGGCGTCCCAAACTTTGGGGTGGCTGTGTCTTTTTGATTTTAATTTCCCTAATCTATAGGACCATAAGTGGAAGTGCCCTAGGCTCTGTTGCTTTGTTTTTAGATGTTTCAGGAAACACCATACACTTCTCCCGAGTGTCTGTTGGCAATTTACATCCCGCCCATCAGCATAACAAGGCTCCCAGTTCTCCATGGCCTGTCCTGCCTTTCTGGATTTTACACTTTTTTCAGATAGCCCTTTTGACTGGGGGGAAGTGAGACTTCATTGTAGTGCAGATTTCCTTTGCAAGGTTGCTTGGTTGGCCAAAAAGGGCCTATGCGTTTTTTCCTGAATATATTCAGGAAAAAACGCATACGCCCTTTATGGCCAAGTGCATCATTGTGGACGTTCTGCCTCTTTTCCTATGCTTTCAATGCCATTCCAGTCTACCTCCTGAAATCGGTTTCCTGCAATTCTGCCCCGCTTTCAAGTCCTCTTGGCAGCCTTCCTTCAGTATATTTTTGGACGATAGCTGTTATTTATAACTCTGCAGGTTTGTGAATTACAGTGCCCCTGAGCTCCTTTCTTCAACTCGCTTTCTTGTGACCTGGCCGCAACACCGCAAGATGGCTTCAGGCCCTAATCTGGTTCCGGCATGGCACGCTGAGCCTTTGGTTAATTCCTCTTCCTGGTGGGAAATGAGAGTTAAATTTGCCCGTCCAGACACCTCCAGCTAGTCTCTCATTGGTTCTCGCTATTCCTGTTCATCTTCCGCAGAAATTGCAAACTGGGCCAAACAGGAGGTTAAACGGACTGACTCTCGAAGTCGGGAGAGTGTTAGTAAAGCATCTGGAATGTTGCACCCGAGTACCAGGGTACCAAAACTGAGACATATTTGAACACGTCTCCCGATCACATGGTTGCTCATACTCTAGGTTCCACATGCATGTTTTAGCTGAAGGAAGAATACCTTAAACCTGGAGAGTTGAGACCCGTGGAATGGGTACCATGCAATATGACTTCAAAGGGTCTTCATTTGCCCACCGAACCTCTCCAATCCTATCACTGCTGCGTTTATGCCCCTGTACACATGCTTGATTCTCTTTCGGAGACATAGCAATCCATAGGTTTTAAGATACTTACTTGTCAGGTACATTCTTAGGCGTTGAATATGGGGTGTTGAGTCCATTTCGTTGAGCAAGGAGTAGCTCTTGTCTATTCCATATTTGGCTTAAGGAACTTTATCTGTGCTCCTTTCAATCTCTGGTTTTATGCAGCACCCCAACTCACCTTTCCCCTTAAGGAAGCATAAGTTGGTTTTCTAAATTTGAGACCCTGTTCTGTTCTGTAATTCAGTTCCTGTGTAGCCAAGTTTACATTCCGTGTATTACTGATATCTTATGATGTTTCTTTTTCTCTGTGACTTATTTCAGTTAGAATCATCATATCTGAATCCACTCATTGTGCTGCTAAGGGCCTGATGACATAGATGTCAGTGATGAGTGATATTGCTTTGTAAGTATATACCACAACTTCTTTATCCATTTTTCAATTTCTGCGATGTTGAACTTGTACTGTAAACGAGGTTCTTGTAAACAGAGCCGTTCCAAACTTTGGGGTGGCTGTGTCTTTTTGATTTTAATTTCCCTAAGCTATAGGACCATAAGTGGAAGTGCCGTAGGCTCTGTTGCTTTGTTTCTTAGATGTTTCAGGAAACACCATACACTTCTCCCGAGTGTCTGTTGGCAATTTACATCCCGCCCATCAGCATAACAAGGCTCCCAGTTCTCCATGGCCTGTCCTGCCTTTCTGGATTTTACACTTTTTTCAGATGGCCCTTTTGACCGGGGGGAAGTGAGACTTCATTGTAGTGCAGATTTCCTTTGCAAGCTTGCTTGGTTGGCCAAAAAGGGCGTATGCGTTTTTTCCTGAATATATTCAGGAAAAAACGCATACGCCCTTTTTGGCCAAGTGCATCATTGTGGACGTTCTGCCTCTTTTCCTATGCTTTCAATGCAATTCCAGTCTACCTCCTGAAATCGGTTTCCTGCAATTCTGCCCTGCTTTCAAGTCCTCTTGGCAGCCTTACTTCAGTATATTTTTGGACGATAGCTGTCATTTATAACTCTGCAGGTTTGTGAATTACAGTGCCCCTGAGCTCCTTTCTTCAACTCACTTTCTTGGGAGCTGGCCGCAACCCCGCAGGATGGCTTCAGGCCCTAATCTGGTTCCGGCACGGCACGCTGAGCCTTTGGTTAATTCCTCTTCCTGGTGGGAAATGAGAGTTAAATTTGCCGGTCCAGACACCTCCAGCTAGTCTCTCATTGGTTCTCGCTATTCCTGTTCATCTTCCGCAGAAATTGCAAACTGGGCCAAACAGGAGGTTAAAGGGACTGACTCTCCAAGTCGGGAGAGTGTTAGTAAAGCATCTGGAATGTTGCACCCGAGTACCAGGGTACCAAAACTGAGACATATTTGAACACGTCTCCCGATCACATGGTTGATCATACTCTAGGTTCCACATGCATGTTTTAGCTGAAGGAAAAATACCTTAAACCTGGAGAGTTGAGACCCGTGGAATGGGTACCATGCAATATGACTTCAAAGGGTCTTCATTTGCCCACCGAACCTCTCCAATCCTATCACTGCTGCGTTTATGCCCCTGTACACATGCTTGATTCTCTTTCGGAGACATAGCAATCCATAGGTTTTAAGATACTTACTTGTCAGGTACATTCTTAGGCGTTGAATATGGGGTGTTGAGTCCATTTCGTTGAGCAAGGAGTAGCTCTTGTCTATTCCATATTTGGCTTAAGGAACTTTATCTGTGCTCCTTTCAATCTCTGGTTTTATGCAGCACCCCAACTCACCTTTCCCCTTAAGCAAGCATAAGTTGGTTTTCTAAATTTGAGATCCTGTTCTGTTCTGTAATTCAGTTCCTGTGTAGCCAAGTTTACATTCCATGTATTACTGATATCTTATGATGTTTCTTTTTCTCTGTGACTTATTTCAGTTAGAATCATCATATCTGAATCCACTCATTGTGCTGCTAAGGGCCTGATGACATAGATGTCAGTGATGAGTGATATTGCTTTGTAAGTATATACCACAACTTCTTTATCCATTTTTCAATTTCTGCGATGTTGAACTTGTACTGTAAACGAGGTTCTTGTAAACAGAGCCGTTCCAAACTTTGGGGTGGCTGTGTCTTTTTGATTTTAATTTCCCTAAGCTATAGGACCATAAGTGGAAGTGCCGTAGGCTCTGTTGCTTTGTTTCTTAGATGTTTCAGGAAACACCATACACTTCTCCCGAGTGTCTGTTGGCAATTTACATCCCGCCCATCAGCATAACAAGGCTCCCAGTTCTCCATGGCCTGTCCTGCCTTTCTTGATTTTACACTTTTTTCAGATGACCCTTTTGACCGGGGGGAAGTGAGACTTCATTGTAGTGCAGATTTCCTTTGCAAGCTTGCTTGGTTGGCCAAAAAGGGCGTATGCGTTTTTTCCTGAATATATTCAGGAAAAAACGCATACGCCCTTTTTGGCCAAGTGCATCATTGGGGACGTTCTGCCTCTTTTCCTATGCTTTCAATGCAATTCCAGTCTACCTCCTGAAATCGGTTTCCTGCAATTCTGCCCCGCTTTCAAGTCCTCTTGGCAGCCTTACTTCAGTATATTTTTGGACGATAGCTGTCATTTATAACTCTGCAGGTTTGTGAATTACAGTGCCCCTGAGCTCCTTTCTTCAACTCGCTTTCTTTTGAGCTGGCCGCAACACCGCAGGATGGCTCCATGCCCTAATCTGGTTCCGGCATGGCACGCTGAGCCTTTGGTTAATTCCTCTTCCTGGTGGGAAATGAGAGTTAAATTTGCCCGTCCAGACACCTCCAGCTAGTCTCTCATTGGTTCTCGCTATTCCTGTTCATCTTCCGCAGAAATTGCAAACTGGGCCAAACAGGAGGTTAAAGGGACTGACTCTCCAAGTCGGGAGAGTGTTAGTAAAGCGTCTGGAATGTTGCACCCGAGTACCAGGGTACGAAAACTGAGACATATGTGAACACGTCTCCCGATCACATGGTTGATCATACTCTAGGTTCCACATGCATGTTTTAGCTGAAGGAAGAATACCTTAAACCTGGAGAGTTGAGACCCGTGGAATGGGTACCATGCAATATGACTTCAAAGGGTCTTCATTTGCTCACCGAACCTCTCCAATCCTATCACTGCTGCGTTTATGCCCCTGTACACACGCTTGATTCTCTTATGGAGACATAGCAATCCATAGGTTTTAAGATACTTACTAGTCAGGTACATTCTTAGGCGTTTAATATGCGGTGTTGAGTCCATTTCGTTGAGCAAGGAGTAGCTCTTGTCTATTCCATATTTGGCTTAAGGAACTTTATCTGTGCTCATTTCAATCTCTGTTTTTAAGCAGCACCCCAACTCACCTTTCCCCTTAAGCAAGCATAAGTTGGTTTTCTAAATTTGAGACCCTGTTCTGTTTTGGAATTCAGTTCCTGTGTAGCCAAGTTTACATTCCGTGTATTACTGATATCTTATGATGTTTCTTTTCCTGTGTGACTTATTTCAGTTAGAATCATCGTAACTGAATCCACTCATTATGCTGCTACGGGCCTGATGACATAGATTTCATTGCTGAGTGATACTGCATTGTACGTAAGTACCACAAGTTCTTTATCCATTTTTCACTTTCTGTGATATTGAACTTGTACGGTAAACGAGGTTCTTGTAAACAGAGGCGTCCCAAACTTTGGGGTGGCTGTGTCTTTTTGATTTTAATTTCCCTAATCTATAGGACCATAAGTGGAAGTGCCCTAGGCTCTGTTGCTTTCTTTTTAGATGTTTCAGGAAACACCATACACTTCTCCCGAGTGTCTGTTGGCAATTTACATCCCGCCCATCAGCATAACAAGGCTCCCAGTTCTCCATGGCCTGTCCTGCCTTTCTGGATTTTACACTTTTTTCAGATAGCCCTTTTGACTGGGGGGAAGTGAGACTTCATTGTAGTGCAGATTTCCTTTGCAAGGTTGCTTGGTTGGCCAAAAAGGGCCTATGCGTTTTTTCCTGAATATATTCAGGAAAAAACGCATACGCCCTTTATGGCCAAGTGCATCATTGTGGACGTTCTGCCTCTTTTCCTATGCTTTCAATGCAATTCCAGTCTACCTCCTGAAATCGGTTTCCTGCAATTCTGCCCCGCTTTCAAGTCCTCTTGGCAGCCTTCCTTCAGTATATTTTTGGACGATAGCTGTTATTTATAACTCTGCAGGTTTGTGAATTACAGTGCCCCTGAGCTCCTTTCTTCAACTCGCTTTCTTGTGACCTGGCCGCAACACCGCAAGATGGCTTCAGGCCCTAATCTGGTTCCGGCACGGCACGCTGAGCCTTTGGTTAATTCCTCTTCCTGGTGGGAAATGAGAGTTAAATTTGCCGGTCCAGACACCTCCAGCTAGTCTCTCATTGGTTCTCGCTATTCCTGTTCATCTTCCGCAGAAATTGCAAACTGGGCCAAACAGGAGGTTAAAGGGACTGACTCTCGAAGTCGGGAGAGTGTTAGTAAAGCATCTGGAATGTTGCACCCGAGTACCAGGGTACCAAAACTGAGACATATTTGAACACGTCTCCCGATCACATGGTTGATCATACTCTAGGTTCCACATGCATGTTTTAGCTGAAGGAAGAATACCTTAAACCTGGAGAGTTGAGACCCGTGGAATGGGTACCATGCAATATGACTTCAAAGGGTCTTCATTTGCCCACCGAACCTCTCCAATCCTATCACTGCTGCGTTTATGCCCCTGTACACATGCTTGATTCTCTTTCGGAGACATAGCAATCCATAGGTTTTAAGATACTTACTTGTCAGGTACATTCTTAGGCGTTGAATATGGTGTGTTGAGTCCATTTCGTTGAGCAAAGAGTAGCTCTTGTCTATTCCATATTTGGCTTAAGGAACTTTATCTGTGCTCCTTTCAATCTCTGGTTTTATGCAGCACCCCAACTCACCTTTCCCCTTAAGCAAGCATAAGTTGGTTTTCTAAATTTGAGATCCTGTTCTGTTCTGTAATTCAGTTCCTGTGTAGCCAAGTTTACATTCCGTGTATTACTGATATCTTATGATGTTTCTTTTTCTCTGTGACTTATTTCAGTTAGAATCATCATATCTGAATCCACTCATTGTGCTGCTAAGGGCCTGATGACATAGATGTCAGTGATGAGTGATATTGCTTTGTAAGTATATACCACAACTTCTTTATCCATTTTTCAATTTCTGCGATGTTGAACTTGTACTGTAAACGAGGTTCTTGTAAACAGAGCCGTTCCAAACTTTGGGGTGGCTGTGTCTTTTTGATTTTAATTTCCCTAAGCTATAGGACCATAAGTGGAAGTGCCCTAGGCTCTGTTGCTTTGTTTCTTAGATGTTTCAGGAAACACCATACACTTCTCCCGAGTGTCTGTTGGCAATTTACATCCCGCCCATCAGCATAACAAGGCTCCCAGTTCTCCATGGCCTGTCCTGCCTTTCTGGATTTTACACTTTTTTCAGATGACCCTTTTGACCGGGGGGAAGTGAGACTTCATTGTAGTGCAGATTTCCTTTGCAAGCTTGCTTGGTTGGCCAAAAAGGGCGTATGCGTTTTTTCCTGAATATATTCAGGAAAAAACGCATACGCCCTTTTTGGCCAAGTGCATCATTGTGGACGTTCTGCCTCTTTTCCTATGCTTTCAATGCAATTCCAGTCTACCTCCTGAAATCGGTTTCCTGCAATTCTGCCCCGCTTTCAAGTCCTCTTGGCAGCCTTACTTCAGTATATTTTTGGACGATAGCTGTCATTTATAACTCTGCAGGTTTGTGAATTACAGTGCCCCTGAGCTCCTTTCTTCAACTCGCTTTCTTTTGAGCTGGCCGCACCACCGCAGGATGGCTCCATGCCCTAATCTGGTTCCGGCACGGCACGCTGAGCCTTTGGTTAATTCCTCTTCCTGGTGGGAAATGAGAGTTAAATTTGCCCGTCCAGACACCTCCAGCTAGTCTCTCATTGGTTCTCGCTATTCCTGTTCATCTTCCGCAGAAATTGCAAACTGGGCCAAACAGGAGGTTAAAGGGACTGACTCTCCAAGTCGGGAGAGTGTTAGTAAAGCGTCTGGAATGTTGCACCCGAGTACCAGGGTACGAAAACTGAGACATATTTGAACACGTCTCCCGATCACATGGTTGATCATACTCTAGGTTCCACATGCATGTTTTAGCTGAAGGAAGAATACCTTAAACCTGGAGAGTTGAGACCCGTGGAATGGGTACCATGCAATATGACTTCAAAGGGTCTTCATTTGCTCACCGAACCTCTCCAATCCTATCACTGCTGCGTTTATGCCCCTGTACACACGCTTGATTCTCTTATGGAGACATAGCAATCCATAGGTTTTAAGATACTTACTAGTCAGGTACATTCTTAGGCGTTTAATATGCGGTGTTGAGTCCATTTCGTTGAGCAAGGAGTAGCTCTTGTCTATTCCATATTTGGCTTAAGGAACTTTATCTGTGCTCATTTCAATCTCTGTTTTTAAGCAGCACCCCAACTCACCTTTCCCCTTAAGCAAGCATAAGTTGGTTTTCTAAATTTGAGACCCTGTTCTGTTTTGGAATTCAGTTCCTGTGTAGCCAAGTTTACATTCCGTGTATTACTGATATCTTATGATGTTTCTTTTCCTGTGTGACTTATTTCAGTTAGAATCATCGTAACTGAATCCACTCATTATGCTGCTACGGGCCTGATGACATAGATTTCATTGCTGAGTGATACTGCATTGTACGTAAGTACCACAAGTTCTTTATCCATTTTTCAGTTTCTGTGATATTGAACTTGTACGATCAACGAGGTTCTTGTAAACAGAGGCGTCCCAAACTTTGGGGTGGCTGTGTCTTTTTGATTTTAATTTCCCTAATCTATAGGACCATAAGTGGAAGTGCCCTAGGCTCTGTTGCTTTGTTTTTAGATGTTTCAGGAAACACCATACACTTCTCCCGAGTGTCTGTTGGCAATTTAAATCCCGCCCATCAGCATAACAAGGCTCCCAGTTCTCCATGGCCTGTCCTGCCTTTCTGGATTTTACACTTTATTCAGATGGCCCTTTTGACCGGGGGAAAGTGAGACTTCATTGTAGTGCAGATTTCCTTTGCAAGTTTGCTTGGTTGGCCAAAAAGGGCGTATGCGTTTTTTCCTGAATATATTCAGGAAAAAACGCATACGCCCTTTTTGGCCAAGTGCATCATTGTGGACGTTCTGCCTCTTTTCCTATGCTTTCAATGCAATTCCAGTCTACCTCCTGAAATCGGTTTCCTGCAATTCTGCCCCGCTTTCAAGTCCTCTTGGCAGCCTTCCTTCAGTATATTTTTGGACGATAGCTGTCATTTATAACTCTGCAGGTTTGTGAATTACAGTGCCCCTGAGCTCCTTTCTTCAACTCGCTTTCTTGTGACCTGGCCGCAACACCGCAGGATGGCTTCAGGCCCTAATCTGGTTCTGGCACGGCACGCTGAGCCTTTGGTTAATTCCTCTTCCTGGTGGGAAATGAGAGTTAAATTTGCCCGTCCAGACACCTCCAGCTAGTCTCTCATTGGATCTCGCTATTCCTGTTCATCTTCCGCTGAAATTGCAAACTGGGCCAAACAGGATATTAAGGAACTGACTCTCGAAGTCGGGAGAGTGTTAGTAAAGCATCTGGAATGTTGCACCCGAGTACCAGGGTACGAAAACTGAGACATATTTGAACACGTCTCCCGATCACATGGTTGATCATACTCTAGGTTCCTCATGCATGTTTTAGCTGAAGGAAGAATACCTTAAACCTGGAGAGTTGAGACCCGTGGAATGGGTACCATGCAATATGACTTCAAAGGGTCTTCATTTGCTCACCGAACCTCTCCAATCCTATCACTGCTGCGTTTATGCCCCTGTACACACGCTTGATTCTCTTTTGGAGACATAGCATTCCATAGGTTTTAAGATACTTACTAGTCAGGTACATTCTTAGGCGTTTAATATGGGGTGTTGAGTCCATTTCGTTGAGCAAGGAGTAGCTCTTGTCTATTCCATATTTGGCTTAAGGAACTTTATCTGTGCTCATTTCAATCTCTGGTTTTATGCAGCACCCCAACTCACCTTTACCCTTAAGCAAGCATAAGTTGGTTTTCTAAATTTGAGACCCTGTTCTGTTCTGTAATTCAGTTCCTGTGTAGCCAAGTTTACATTCCGTGTATTACTGATATCTTATGAAGTTTCTTTTTCTGTGTGACTTATTTCAGTTAGAATCATCATATCTGAATCCACTCATTGTGCTGCTAAGGGCCTGATGACATAGATTTCAGTGCTGAGTGATATTGTTTTGTACGTATATACCACAACTTCTTTATCCATTTTTCAATTTCTGCGATGTTGAACTTGTACTGTAAACGAGGTTCTTGTAAACAGAGCCGTTCCAAACTTTGGGGTGGCTGTGTCTTTTTGATTTTAATTTCCCTAAGCTATAGGACCATAAGTGGAAGTGCCCTAGGCTCTGTTGCTTTGTTTTTTAGATGTTTCAGGAAACACCATACACTTCTCCCGAGTGTCTGTTGGCAATTTACATCCTGCCCATCAGCATAACAAGGCTCCCAGTTCTCCATGGCCTGTCCTGCCTTTCTGGATTTTACACTTTTTTCAGATGGCCCTTTTGACCGGGGGGAAGTGAGACTTCATTGTAGTGCAGATTTCCTTTGCAAGCTTGCTTGGTTGGCCAAAAAGGGCGTATGCGTTTTTTCCTGAATATATTCAGGAAAAAACGCATACGCCCTTTTTGGCCAAGTGCATCATTGTGGACGTTCTGCCTCTTTTCCTATGCTTTCAATGCAATTCCAGTCTACCTCCTGAAATCGGTTTCCTGCAATTCTGCCCCGCTTTCAAGTCCTCTTGGCAGCCTTACTTCAGTATATTTTTGGATGATAGCTGTCATTTATAACTCTGCAGGTTTGTGAATTACAGTGCCCCTGAGCTCCTTTCTTCAACTCGCTTTCTTTTGAGCTGGCCGCAACCCCGCAAGATGGCTTCAGGCCCTAATCTGTTTCGGGCACGGCACGCTGAGCCTTTGGTTAATTCCTCTTCCTGGTGGGAAATGAGAGTTAAATTTGCCCGTCCAGACACCTCCAGCTAGTCTCTCATTGGTTCTCCCTATTCCTGTTCATCTTCCGCAGAAATTGCAAACTGGGCCAAACAGGAGGTTAAAGGGACTGACTCTCCAAGTTGGGAGAGTGTTAGTAAAGCGTCTGGAATGTTGCACCCGAGTACCAGGGTACGAAAACTGAGACATATTTGAACACGTATCCCGATCACATGGTTGATCATAGTCTAGGTTCCACATGCATGTTTTAGCTGAAGGAAGAATACCTTAAACCTGGGTAGTTGAAACCCGTGGAATGGGTACCATGCAATATGACTTCAAAGGGTCTTCATTTGCTCACCGAACCTCTCCAATCCTATCACTGCTGCATTTATGCCCCTGTACACATGCTTGGTTCTCTTTCGGAGACATAGCAATCCATAGGTTTTAAGATACTTACTAGTCAGGTACATTCTTAGGCGTTTAATATGGGGTGTTGAGTCCATTTCGTTGAGCAAGGAGTAGCTCTTGTCTATTCCATATTTGGCTTAAGGAACTTTATCTGTGCTCATTTCAATCTCTGGTTTTATGCAGCACCCCAACTCACCTTTCCCCTTAAGCAAGCATAAGTTGGTTTTCTAAATTTGAGACCCTGTTCTGTTTTGGAATTCAGTTCCTGTGTAGCCAAGTTTACATTCCGTGTATTAGTGATATCTTATGATGTTTCTTTTTCTGTGTGACTTATTTCAGTTAGAATCATCGTACCTGAATCCACTCATTATGCTGCTACGGGCCTGATGACATAGATTTCATTGCTGAGTGATACTGCATTGTACGTAAGTACCACAAGTTCTTTATCCATTTTTCACTTTCTGCGATATTGAACTTGTACGGTAAACGAGGTTCTTGTAAACAGAGGCGTCCCAAACTTTGGGGTGGCTGTGTCTTTTTGATTTTAATTTCCCTGAGCTATAGGACCATAAGTGGAAGTGCCCTAGGCTCTGTTGCTTTGTTTTTTAGATGTTTCAGGAAACACCATACACTTCTCCCGAGTGTCTGTTGGCAATTTACATCCCGCCCATCAGCATAACAAGGCTCCCAGTTCTCCATGGCCTGTCCTGCCTTTCTGGATTTTACACTTTTTTCAGATGGCCCTTTTGACCGGGGGGAAGTGAGACTTCATTGTAGTGCAGATTTCATTTGCAAGCTTGCTTGGTTGGCCAAAAAGGGCGTATGCGTTTTTTCCTGAATATATTCAGGAAAAAACGCATACGCCCTTTTTGGCCAAGTGCATCATTGTGGACGTTCTGCCTCTTTTCCTATGCTTTCAATGCAATTCCAGTCTACCTCCTGAAATCGGTTTCCTGCAATTCTGCCCCGCTTTCAAGTCCTCTTGGCAGCCTTACTTCGGTATATTTTTGGACGATAGCTGTCATTTATAACTCTGCAGGTTTGTGAATTACAGTGCCCCTGAGCTCCTTTCTTCAACTCGCTTTCTTGTGACCTGGCCGCAACACCGCAGGATGGCTTCAGGCCCTAATCTGGTTCCGCCACGGCACGCTGAGCCTTTGGTTAATTCCTCTTCCTGGTGGGAAATGAGAGTTAAATTTGCCCGTCCAGACACCTCCAGCTAGTCTCTCATTGGTTCTCCCCATTCCTGTTCATCTTCCGCAGAAATTGCAAACTGGGCCAAACAGGAGACTAAAGGGACTGACTCTCCAAGTCGGGAGAGTGTTAGTAAAGCGTCTGGAATGTTGCACCCGAGTACCAGGGTAAGAAAACTGAGACATATTTGAACACGTCTCCCGATCACATGGTTGATCATACTCTAGGTTCCTCATGCATGTTTTAGCTGAAGGAAGAATACCTTAAACCTGGAGAGTTGAGACCCGTGGAATGGGTACCATGCAATATGACTTCAAAGGGTCTTCATTTGCTCACCGAATCTCTCCAATCCTATCACTGCTGCGTTTATGCCCCTGTACACACGCTTGATTCTCTTTTGGAGACATAGCAATCCATAGGTTTTAAGATACTTACTAGTCAGGTACATTCTTAGGCGTTTAATATGCGGTGTTGAGTCCATTTCGTTGAGCAAGGAGTAGCTCTTGTCTATTCCATATTTGGCTTAAGGAACTTTATCTGTGCTCATTTCAATCTCTGGTTTTATGCAGCACCCCAACTCACCTTTACCCTTAAGCAAGCATAAGTTGGTTTTCTAAATTTGAGACACTGTTCTGTTCTGTAATTCAGTTCCTGTGTAGCCAAGTTTACATTCCGTGTATTACTGATATCTTATGATGTTTCTTTTTCTGTGTGACTTATTTCAGTTAGAATCATCATATCTGAATCCACTCATTGTGCTGCTAAGGGCCTGATGACATAGATTTCAGTGCTGAGTGATATTGCTTTGTAAGTATATACCACAACTTCTTTATCCATTTTTCAATTTCTGCGATGTTGAACTTGTACTGTAAACGAGGTTCTTGTAAACAGAGCCGTTCCAAACTTTGGGGTGGCTGTGTCTTTTTGATTTTAATTTCCCTAAGCTATAGGACCATAAGTGGAAGTGCCCTAGGCTCTGTTGCTTTGTTTTTTAGATGTTTCAGGAAACACCATACACTTCTCCCGAGTGTCTGTTGGCAATTTACATCCCGCCCATCAGCATAACAAGGCTCCCAGTTCTCCATGGCCTGTCCTGCCTTTCTGGATTTTACACTTTTTTCAGATGGCCCTTTTGACCGGGGGGAAGTGAGACTTCATTGTAGTGCAGATTTCCTTTGCAAGCTTGCTTGGTTGGCCAAAAAGGGTGTATGCGTTTTTTCCTGAATATATTCAGGAAAAAACGCATACGCCCTTTTTGGCCAAGTGCATCATTGTGGACGTTCTGCCTCTTTTCCTATGCTTTCAATGCAATTCCAGTCTACCTCCTGAAATCGGTTTCCTGCAATTCTGCCCCGCTTTCAAGTCCTCTTGGCAGCCTTACTTCAGTATATTTTTGGACGATAGCTGTCATTTATAACTCTGCAGGTTTGTGAATTACAGTGCCCCTGAGTTCCTTTCTTCAACTCGCTTTCTTTTGAGCTGGCCGCAACACCGCAAGATGGCTTCAGGCCCTAATCTGTTTCGGGCACGGCACGCTGAGCCTTTGGTTAATTCCTCTTCCTGGTGGGAAATGAGAGTTAAATTTGCCCGTCCAGACACCTCCAGCTAGTCTCTCATTGGTTCTCCCTATTCCTGTTCATCTTCCGCAGAAATTGCAAACTGGGCCAAACAGGAGGTTAAAGGGACTGACTCTCCAAGTTGGGAGAGTGTTAGTAAAGCGTCTGGAATGTTGCACCCGAGTACCAGGGTACGAAAACTGAGACATATTTGAACACGTATCCCGATCACATGGTTGATCATACTCTAGGTTCCACATGCATGTTTTAGCTGAAGGAAGAATACCTTAAACCTGGGTAGTTGAAACCCGTGGAATGGGTACCATGCAATATGACTTCAAAGGGTCTTCATTTGCTCACCGAACCTCTCCAATCCTATCACTGCTGCATTTATGCCCCTGTACACATGCTTGGTTCTCTTTCGGAGACATAGCAATCCATAGGTTTTAAGATACTTACTAGTCAGGTACATTCTTAGGCGTTTAATATGCGGTGTTGAGTCCATTTCGTTGAGCAAGGAGTAGCTCTTGTCTATTCCATATTTGGCTTAAGGAACTTTATCTGTGCTCATTTCAATCTCTGGTTTTATGCAGCACCCCAACTCACCTTTCCCCTTAAGCAAGCATAAGTTGGTTTTCTAAATTTGAGACCCTGTTCTGTTCTGTAATTCAGTTCCTGTGTAGCCAAGTTTACATTCCGTGTATTACTGATATCTTATGATGTTTCTTTTTCTGTGTGACTTATTTCAGTTAGAATCATCATACCTGAATCCACTCATTGTGCTGCTAAGGGCCTGATGACATAGATTTCAGTGCTGAGTGATACTGCATTGTACGTAAGTACCACAAGTTCTTTATCCATTTTTCACTTTCTGTGATATTGAACTTGTACGGTAAACGAGGTTCTTGTAAACAGAGGCGTCCCAAACTTTGGGGTGGCTGTGTCTTTTTGATTTTAATTTCTCTAAGCTATAGGACCATAAGTGGAAGTGCCCTAGGCTCTGTTGCTTTGTTTCTTAGATGTTTCAGGAAACACCATACACTTCTCCCGAGTGTCTGTTGGCAATTTACATCCCGCCCATCAGCATAACAAGGCTCCCAGTTCTCCATGGCCTGTCCTGCCTTTCTGGATTTTACACTTTTTTCAGATGGCCCTTTTGACCGGGGGGAAGTGAGACTTCATTGTAGTGCAGATTTCCTTTGCAAGCTTGCTTGGTTGGCCAAAAAGGGCGTATGCGTTTTTTCCTGAATATATTCAGGAAAAAACGCATACGCCCTTTTTGGCCAAGTGCATCATTGTGGACGTTCTGCCTCTTTTCCTATGCTTTCAATGCAATTCCAGTCTACCTCCTGAAATCGGTTTCCTGCAATTCTGCCCCGCTTTCAAGTCCTCTTGGCAGCCTTACTTCAGTATATTTTTGGACGATAGCTGTCATTTATAACTCTGCAGGTTTGTGAATTACAGTGCCCCTGAGCTCCTTTCTTCAACTCGCTTTCTTTTGAGCTGGCCGCAACACCGCAGGATGGCTTCAGGCCCTAATCTGGTTCTGGCACGGCATGCTGAGCCTTTGGTTATTTCCTCTTCCTGGTGGGAAATGAGAGTTAAATTTGCCCGTCCAGACACCTCCAGCTAGTCTCTCATTGGTTCTCCCCATTCCTGTTCATCTTCTGCAGAAATTGCAAACTGGGCCAAAGAGGAGGTTAAAGGCGCTGACTCTCCAAGTGGGGAGACTGTTAGTAAAGCGTCTGGAATGTTGCACCCGAGTACCAGGGTACGAAAACTGAGACATATTTGAACACGCATCCCGATCACATGGTTGATCATACTCTAGGTTCCACATGCATGTTTTAGCTGAAGGAAGAATACCTTAAACCTGGGTAGTTGAAACCCGTGGAATGGGTACCATGCAATATGACTTCAAAGGGTCTTCATTTGCTCACCGAACCTCTCCAGTCCTATCACTGCTGCATTTATGCCCCTGTACACATGCTTGGTTCTCTTTCGGAGACATAGGAATCCATAGGTTTTAAGATACTTACTAGTCTGGTACATTCTTAGGCGTTTAATATGCGGTGTTGAGTCCATTTCGTTGAGCAAGGAGTAGCTCTTGTCTATTCCATATTTGGCTTAAGGAACTTTATCTGTGCTCATTTCAATCTCTGGTTTTATGCAGCACCCCAACTCACCTTTCCCCTTAAGCAAGCATAAGTTGGTTTTCTAAATTTGAGACCCTGTTCTGTTTTGGAATTCAGTTCCTGTGTAGCCAAGTTTACATTCCGTGTATTAGTGATATCTTATGATGTTTCGTTTTCTGTGTGACTTATTTCAGTTAGAATCATCATACCTGAATCCACTCATTGTGCTGCTAAGGGCCTGATGACATAGATTTCATTGCTGAGTGATACTGCATTGTACGTAAGTACCACAAGTTCTTTATCCATTTTTCACTTTCTGTGATATTGAACTTGTACGGTAAACGAGGTTCTTGTAAACAGAGGCGTCCCAAACTTTGGGGTGGCTGTGTCTTTTTGATTTTAATTTCTCTAAGCTATAGGACCATAAGTGGAAGTGCCCTAGGCTCTGTTGCTTTGTTTCTTAGATGTTTCAGGAAACACCATACACTTCTCCCGAGTGTCTGTTGGCAATTTACATCCCACCCATCAGCATAACAAGGCTCCCAGTTCTCCATGGCCTGTCCTGCCTTTCTGGATTTTACACTTTTTTCAGATGGCCCTTTTGACCGGGGGGAAGTGAGACTTCATTGTAGTGCAGATTTCCTTTGCAAGCTTGCTTGGTTGGCCAAAAAGGGCGTATGCGTTTTTTCCAGAATATATTCAGGAAAAGACGCATACGCCCTTTTTGGCCAAGTGCATCATTGTGGACGTTCTGCCTCTTTTCCTATGCTTTCAATGCAATTCCTGTCTACCTCCTGAAATCAGTTTCCTGCAATTCTCCCCCGCATTCAAGTCCTCTTGGCAGCCTTACTTCGGTATATTTTTGGACGATAGCTGTCATTTATAACTCTGCAGGTTTGTGAATTACAGTGCCCCTGAGCTCCTTTCTTCAACTCGCTTTCTTGTGACCTGGCCGCAACACCGAAGGATGGCTTCAGGCCCTAATCTGGTTCCGGCACGGCACGCTGAGCCTTTGGTTAATTCCTCTTCCTGGTGGGAAATGAGAGTTAAATTTGCCCGTCCAGACACCTCCAGCTAGTCTCTCATTGGTTCTCGCTATTCCTGTTCATCTTCCACAGAAATTGCAAACTGGGCCAAACAGGAGGTTAAAGGCGCTGACTCTCCAAGATGGGAGAGTGTTAGTAAACCATCTGGAATGTTGCACCCGAGTTCCAGGGTACGAAAACTGAGACATATTTGAACACGTCTCCCGATCATATGGTTGATCATACTCTAGGTTCCACATGCATGTTTTAGCTGAAGGAAGAATACCTTAAACCTGTGTAGTTGAAACCCGTGCAATGGGTTCCATGCAATATGACTTCAAAGGGTCTTCATTTGCTCACCGAACCTCTCCAGTCCTATCACTGCTGCGTTTATGCTCTTGTACACATGCTTGATTCTCTTTTGGAGACATAGCAATCCATAGGTTTTAAGATACTTACTATTCAGGTACATTCTTGGCGTTTAATATGGGGTGTTGAGTCCATTTCGTTGAGCAAGGAGTAGCTCTAGTCTATTCCATATTTGGCTTAAGGAACTTTATCTGTGCTCATTTCAAACTCTGGTTTTATGCAGCACCCCAACTCACCTTTCCCCTTAAGCAAGCATAAGTTGGTTTTCTAAATTTGAGACCCTGTTCTGTTTTGGAATTCAGTTCCTGTGTAGCCAAGTTTACATTCCGTGTATTAGTGATATCTTATGATGTTTCTTTTTCTGTGTGACTTATTTCAGTTAGAATCATCGTACCTGAATCCACTCATTATGCTGCTACGGGCCTGATGACATAGATTTCATTGCTGAGTGATACTGCATTGTACGTAAGTACCACAAGTTCTTTATCCATTTTTCACTTTCTGTGATATTGAACTTGTACGGTAAATGAGGTTCTTGTAAACAGAGGCGTCCCAAACTTTGGGGTGGCTGTGTCTTTTTGATTTTAATTTCCCTAAGCTATAGGACCATAAGTGGAAGTGCCCTAGGCTCTGTTGCTTTGTTTCTTAGATGTTTCAGGAAACACCATACACTTCTCCCGAGTGTCTGTTGGCAATTTACATCCCGCCCATCAGCATAACAAGGCTCCCAGTTCTCCATGGCCTGTCCTGCCTTTCTGGGTTTTACACTTTTTTCAGATGGCCCTTTTGACCGGGGGGAAGTGAGACTTCATTGTAGTGCAGATTTCCTTTGCAAGCTTGCTTGGTTGGCCAAAAAGGGCGTATGCGTTTTTTCCTGAATATATTCAGGAAAAAACGCATACGCCCTTTTTGGCCAAGTGCATCATTGGGGACGTTCTGCCTCTTTTCCTATGCTTTCAATGCAATTCCAGTCTACCTCCTGAAATCAGTTTCCTGCAATTCTGCCCCGTTTCAAGTCCTCTTGGCAGCCTTACTTCAGTATATTTTTGGACGATAGCTGTCATTTATAACTCTGCAGGTTTGTGAATTACAGTGCCCCTGAGCTCCTTTCTTCAACTCGCTTTCTTTTGAGCTGGCCGCAACACCGCAGGATGGCTTCAGGCCCTAATCTGGTTCCGGCACGGCACGCTGAGCCTTTGGTTATTTCCTCTTCCTGGTGGGAAATGAGAGTTAACTTTGCCCGTCCAGACACCTCCAGCTAGTCTCTCATTGGTTCTCCCTATTCCTGTTCATCTTCCGCAGAAATTGCAAACTGGGCCAAACTGGAGGTTAAAGGGACTGACTCTCCAAGTGGGGAGAATGTTAGTAAAGCATCTGGAATGTTGCACCCGAGTACCAGGAGAGGAAAACTGAGACATATTTGAACACGTCTCCCGTTCACACGGTTGATCATACTCTGGGTTCCACATGCATGTTTTAGCTGAAGGAAGAATACCTTAAACCTGGAGAGTTGAGACCCGTGTAATGGGTACCATGCAATATGACTTCAAAGGGTCTTCATTTGCTCACCAAACCTCTCCAATCCTATCACTGCTGCGTTTATGCCCCTGTACACAGGCTTGATTCTCTTTTGGAGACACAGCAATCCATAGGTTTTAAGATACTTACTAGTCAGGTACATTCTTAGGCGTTTAATATGGGGTGTTGAGTCCATTTCGTTGAGCAAGGAGTAGCTCTTGTCTATTCCATATTTGGCTTAAGGAACTTTATCTGTGCTCATTTCAATCTCTGGTTTTATGCAGCACCCCAACTCACCTTTCCCCTTAAGCAAGCATAAGTTGGTTTTCTAAATTTGAGACCCTGTTCTGTTTTGGAATTCAGTTCCTGTGTAGCCAAGTTTACATTCTGTGTATTAGTGATATCTTATGATGTTTCTTTTTCTGTGTGACTTATTTCAGTTAGAATCATCGTACCTGAATCCACTCATTATGCTGCTACGGGCTTGATGACATAGATTTCATTGCTGAGTGATACTGCATTGTACGTAAGTACCACAAGTTCTTTATCCATTTTTCACTTTCTGTGATATTGAACTTGTACGGTAAATGAGGTTCTTGTAAACAGAGGCGTCCCAAACTTTGGGGTGGCTGTGTCTTTTTGATTTTAATTTCCGTAAGCTATAGGACCATAAGTGGAAGTGCCCTAGGCTCTGTTGCTTTGTTTCTTAGATGTTTCAGGAAACACCATACACTTCTCCCGAGTGTCTGTTGGCAATTTACATCCCGCCCATCAGCATAACAAGGCTCCCAGTTCTCCATGGCCTGTCCTGCCTTTCTGGATTTTACACTTTTTTCAGATGGCCCGTTTGACCGGGGGGAAGTGAGACTTCATTGTAGTGCAGATTTCCTTTGCAAGCTTGCTTGGTTGGCCAAAAAGGGCGTATGCGTTTTTTCCTGAATATATTCAGGAAAAAACGCATACGCCCTTTTTGGCCAAGTGCATCATTGTGGACGTTCTGCCTCTTTTCCTATGCTTTCAATGCAATTCCAGTCTACCTCCTGAAATCGGTTTCCTGCAATTCTGCCCCGCTTTCAAGTCCTCTTGGCAGCCTTACTTCGGTATATTTTTGGACGATAGCTGTCATTTATAACTCTGCAGGTTTGTGAATTACAGTGCCCCTGAGCTCCTTTCTTCAACTCGCTTTCTTTTGAGCTGGCCGCAACACCGCTGGATGGCTTCAGGCCCTAATCTGGTTCCGGCACGGCATGCTGAGCCTTTGGTTATTTCCTCTTCCTGGTGGGAAATGAGAGTTAAATTTGCCCGTCCAGACACCTCCAGCTTGTCTCTCATTGATTCTCCCTATTCCTGTTCATCTTCCGCAGAAATTGCAAACTGGACCAAACAGGAGTTTAAAGGCGCTGACTCTCCAAGTGGGGAGAGTGTTAGTAAAGCGTCTGGAATGTTGCACCCGAGTACCAGGGTAAGAAAACTGAGACATATTTGAACACGTCTCCCGTTCACACGGTTGATCATACTCTGGGTTCCACATGCATGTTTTAGCTGAAGGAAGAATACCTTAAACCTGGAGAGTTGAGACCCGTGGAATGGGTACCATGCAATATGACTTCAAAGGGTCTTCATTTGCTCACCGAACCTCTCCAATCTTATCACTGCTGCCTTTATGCCCCTGTACACATGCTTGATTCTCTTTCGGAGACATAGGAATCCATAGGTTTTAAGATACTTACTAGTCAGGTACATTCTTAGGCGTTTAATATGCGGTTTTGAGTCCATATCGTTGAGCAAGGAGTAGCTCTTGTCTATTCCATATTTGGCTTAAGGAACTTTATCTGTGCTCATTTCAATCTCTGGTTTTATGCAGCACCCCAACTCACCTTTCCCCTTAAGCAAGCATAAGTTGGTTTTCTAAATTTGAGACCCTGTTCTGTTCTGTAATTCAGTTCCTCTGTAGCCAAGGTTACATTCCGTGTATTACTGATATCTTATGATGTTTCTTTTTCTGTGTGACTTATTTCAGTTAGAATCATCATACCTGAATCCACTCATTGTCCTGCTAAGGGCCTAATGACATAGATTTCATTGCTGAGTGATATTGCTTTGTAAGTAAATACCAAAACTTCTTTATCAATTTTTCACTTTCTGCGATGTTGAACTTGTACTGTAAACGAGGTTCTTGTAAACACAGGCGTCCCAAACTTTGGGGTGGCTGTGTCTTTTTGATTTTAATTTCCCTAAGCTATAGGACCATAAGTGGAAGTGCCCTAGGCTCTGTTGCTTTGTTTTTTAAATGTTTCAGGAAACACCATACACTTCTCCGGAGTGTCTGTTGGCAATTTACATCCCGCCCATCATCATAACAAGGCTCCCAGTTCTCCATGGCCTGTCCTGCCTTTCTGGATTTTACACTTTTTTCAGATGGCCCTTTTGACCGGGGGGAAGTGAGACTTCATTGTAGTGCAGATTTCCTTTGCAAGCTTGCTTGGTTGGCCAAAAAGGGCGTATGCGTTTTTTCCTGAATATATTCAGGAAAAAACGCATACGCCCTTTTTGGCCAAGTGCATCATTGTGGACGTTCTGCCTCTTTTCCTATGCTTTCAATGCAATTCCAGTCTACCTCCTGAAATCGGTTTCCTGCAATTCTGCCCCGCTTTCAAGTCCTCTTGGCAGCCTTACTTCAGTATATTTTTGGACGATAGCTGTCATTTATAACTCTGCAGGTTTGTGAATTACAGTGCCCCTGAGCTCCTTTCTTCAACTCGCTTTCTTTTGAGCTGGCCGCAACACCGCAGGATGGCTTCAGGCCCTAAACTGGTTCCGGCACGGCACGTTGAGCCTTTGGTTAATTCCTCTTCCTGGTGGGAAATGAGAGTTAAATTTGCCCGTCCAGACACCTCCAGCTAGTCTCTCATTGGTTCTCGCTATTCCTGTTCATCTTCCGCAGAAATTGCAAACTGGGCCAAACAGGAGGTTAAAGGGACTGACTCTCCAAGTGGGGAGAATGTTAGTAAAGCGTCTGGAATGTTGCACCCGAGTACCAGGGGAGGAAAACTGAGACATATTTGAACACGTCTCCCGTTCACATGGTTGATCATACTCTGGGTTACACATGCATGTTTTAGCTGAAGGAAGAATACCTTAAACCTGGAGAGTTGAGACCCGTGTAATGGGTACCATGCAATATGACTTCAAAGGGTCTTCATTTGCTCACCAAACCTCTCCAATCCTATCACTGCTGCGTTTTTGCCCCTGTACACAGGCTTGATTCTCTTTTGGAGACACAGCAATCCATAGGTTTTAAGATACTTACTAGTCAGGTACATTCTTAGGCGTTTAATATGGGGTGTTGAGTCCATTTCGTTGAGCAAGGAGTAGCTCTTGTCTATTCCATATTTGGCTTAAGGAACTTTATCTGTGCTCATTTCAAACTCTGGTTTTATGCAGCACCCCAACTCACCTTTCCCCTTAAGCAAGCATAAGTTGGTTTTCTAAATTTGAGACACTTTTCTGTTTTGGAATTCAGTTCCTGTGTAGCCAACTTTACATTCCGTGTATTAGTGATATCTTATGATGTTTCTTTTTCTGTGTGACTTATTTCAGTTAGAATCATCGTACCTGAATCCACTCATTATGCTGCTACGGGCCTGATGACATAGATTTCATTGCTGAGTGATACTGCATTGTACGTAAGTACCACAAGTTCTTTATCCATTTTTCACTTTCTGTGATATTGAACTTGTACGGTAAATGAGGTTCTTGTAAACAGAGGCGTCCCAAACTTTGGGGTGGCTGTGTCTTTTTGATTTTAATTTCCCTAAGCTATAGGACCATAAGTGGAAGTGCCCTAGGCTCTGTTGCTTTGTTTCTTAGATGTTTCAGGAAACACCATACACTTCTCCCGAGTGTCTGTTGGCAATTTACATCCCGCCCATCAGCATAACAAGGCTCCCAGTTCTCCATGGCCTGTCCTGCCTTTCTGGGTTTTACACTTTTTTCAGATGGCCCTTTTGACCGGGGGGAAGTGAGACTTCATTGTAGTGCAGATTTCCTTTGCAAGCTTGCTTGGTTGGCCAAAAAGGGCGTATGCGTTTTTTCCTGAATATATTCAGGAAAAAACGCATACGCCCTTTTTGGCCAAGTGCATCATTGGGGACGTTCTGCCTCTTTTCCTATGCTTTCAATGCAATTCCAGTCTACCTCCTGAAATCAGTTTCCTGCAATTCTGCCCCGTTTCAAGTCCTCTTGGCAGCCTTACTTCAGTATATTTTTGGACGATAGCTGTCATTTATAACTCTGCAGGTTTGTGAATTACAGTGCCCCTGAGCTCCTTTCTTCAACTCGCTTTCTTTTGAGCTGGCCGCAACACCGCAGGATGGCTTCAGGCCCTAATCTGGTTCCGGCACGGCACGCTGAGCCTTTGGTTATTTCCTCTTCCTGGTGGGAAATGAGAGTTAACTTTGCCCGTCCAGACACCTCCAGCTAGTCTCTCATTGGTTCTCCCTATTCCTGTTCATCTTCCGCAGAAATTGCAAACTGGGCCAAACAGGAGGTTAAAGGGACTGACTCTCCAAGTGGGGAGAATGTTAGTAAAGCGTCTGGAATGTTGCACCCGAGTACCAGGAGAGGAAAACTGAGACATATTTGAACACGTCTCCCGTTCACACGGTTGATCATACTCTGGGTTCCACATGCATGTTTTAGCTGAAGGAAGAATACCTTAAACCTGGAGAGTTGAGACCCGTGTAATGGGTACCATGCAATATGACTTCAAAGGGTCTTCATTTGCTCACCAAACCTCTCCAATCCTATCACTGCTGCGTTTATGCCCCTGTACACAGGCTTGATTCTCTTTTGGAGACACAGCAATCCATAGGTTTTAAGATACTTACTAGTCAGGTACATTCTTAGGCGTTTAATATGGGGTGTTGAGTCCATTTCGTTGAGCAAGGAGTAGCTCTTGTCTATTCCATATTTGGCTTAAGGAACTTTATCTGTGCTCATTTCAATCTCTGGTTTTATGCAGCACCCCAACTCACCTTTCCCCTTAAGCAAGCATAAGTTGGTTTTCTAAATTTGAGACCCTGTTCTGTTTTGGAATTCAGTTCCTGTGTAGCCAAGTTTACATTCTGTGTATTAGTGATATCTTATGATGTTTCTTTTTCTGTGTGACTTATTTCAGTTAGAATCATCGTACCTGAATCCACTCATTATGATGCTATGGGCCTGATGACATAGATTTCATTGCTGAGTGATACTGCATTGTACGTAAGTACCACAAGTTCTTTATCCATTTTTCACTTTCTGTGATATTGAACTTGTATGGTAAATGAGGTTCTTGTAAACAGAGGCGTCCCAAACTTTGGGGTGGCTGTGTCTTTTTGATTTTAATTTCCGTAAGCTATAGGACCATAAGTGGAAGTGCCCTAGGCTCTGTTGCTTTGTTTCTTAGATGTTTCAGGAAACACCATACACTTCTCCCGAGTGTCTGTTGGCAATTTACATCCCGCCCATCAGTATAACAAGGCTCCCAGTTCTCCATGGCCTGTCCTGCCTTTCTGGATTTTACACTTTTTTCAGATGGCCCTTTTGACCGGGGGGAAGTGAGACTTCATTGTAGTGCAGATTTCCTTTGCAAGCTTGCTTGGTTGGCCAAAAAGGGCGTATGCGTTTTTTCCTGAATATATTCAGGAAAAGACGCATACGCCCTTTTTGGCCAAGTGCATCATTGTGGACGTTCTGCCTCTTTTCCTATGCTTTCAATGCAATTCCTGTCTACCTCCTGAAATCAGTTTCCTGCAATTCTCCCCCGCTTTCAAGTCCTCTTGGCAGCCTTACTTCGGTATATTTTTGGACGATAGCTGTCATTTATAACTCTGCAGGTTTGTGAATTACAGTGCCCCTGAGCTCCTTTCTTCCACTCGCTTTCTTGTGAGCTGGCCGCAACACCGCAGGATGGCTTCAGGCCCTAATCTGGTTCCGGCACGGCACGCTGAGCCTTTGGTTATTTCCTCTTCCTGGTGGGAAATGAGAGTTAAATTTGCCCGTCCAGACACCTCCAGCTAGTCTCTCATTGGTTCTCGCTATTCCTGTTCATCTTCCGCAGAAATTGCAAACTGGGCCAAACAGGAGGTTAAAGGCGCTGACTCTCCAAGACGGGAGAGTGTTAGTAAAGCGTCTGGAATGTTGCACCCGAGTTCCAGGGTACGAAAACAGAGACATATTTGAACACGTCTCCCGATCATATGGTTGATCATACTCTAGGTTCCACATGCATGTTTTAGCTGAAGGAAGAATACCTTAAACCTGGGTAGTTGAAACCCGTGGAATGGGTTCCATGCAATATGACTTCAAAGGGTCTTCATTTGCTCACCGAACCTCTCCAGTCCTATCACTGCTGCCTTTATGCCCCTGTACACATGCTTGATTCTCTTTCGGAGACATAGGAATCCATAGGTTTTAAGATACTTACTAGTCAGGTACATTCTTAGGCGTTTAATATGCGGTTTTGAGTCCATATCGTTGAGCAAGGAGTAGCTCTTGTCTATTCCATATTTGGCTTAAGGAACTTTATCTGTGCTCATTTCAATCTCTGGTTTTATGCAGCACCCCAACTCACCTTTCCCCTTAAGCAAGCATAAGTTGGTTTTCTAAATTTGAGACCCTGTTCTGTTCTGTAATTCAGTTCCTCTGTAGCCAAGGTTACATTCCGTGTATTACTGATATCTTATGATGTTTCTTTTTCTGTGTGACTTATTTCAGTTAGAATCATCATACCTGAATCCACTCATTGTCCTGCTAAGGGCCTGATGACATAGATTTCATTGCTGAGTGATATTGCTTTGTAAGTAAATACCAAAACTTCTTTATCAATTTTTCACTTTCTGCGATGTTGAACTTGTACTGTAAACGAGGTTCTTGTAAACACAGGCGTCCCAAACTTTGGGGTGGCTGTGTCTTTTTGATTTTAATTTCCCTAAGCTATAGGACCATAAGTGGAAGTGCCCTAGGCTCTGTTGCTTTGTTTTTTAGATGTTTCAGGAAACACCATACACTTCTCCTGAGTGTCTGTTGGCAATTTACATCCCGCCCATCATCATAACAAGGCTCCCAGTTCTCCATGGCCTCTCCTGCCTTTCTGGATTTTACACTTTTTTCAGATGGCCCTTTTGACCGGGGGGAAGTGAGACTTCATTGTACTGCAGATTTCCTTTGCAAGCTTGCTTGGTTGGCCAAAAAGGGCGTATGCGTTTTTTCCTGAATATATTCAGGAAAAAACGCATACGCCCTTTTTGGCCAAGTGCATCATTGTGGACGTTCTGCCTCTTTTCCTATGCTTTCAATGCAATTCCAGTCTACCTCCTGAAATCAGTTTCCTGCAATTCTGCCCCGCTTTCAAGTCCTCTTGGCAGCCTTACTTCAGTATATTTTTGGACGATAGCTGTCATTTATAACTCTGCAGGTTTGTGAATTACAGTGCCCCTGAGCTCCTTTCTTCAACTCGCTTTCTTTTGAGCTGGCTGCAACAGCGCAGGATGGCTTCAGGCCCTAATCTGGTTCCGGCACGGCACGCTGAGCCTTTGGTTATTTCCTCTTCCTGGTGGGAAATGAGAGTTAAATTTGCCCGTCCAGACACCTCCAGCTAGTCTCTCATTGGTTCTCGCTATTCCTGTTCATCTTCCGCAGAAATTGCAAACTGGGCCAAACAAGAGGTTAAAGGGACTGACTCTCCAAGTGGGGAGAGTGTTAGTAAAGTGTCTGGAATGTTGCACCCGAGTACCAGGGGAGGAAAACTGAGACATATTTGAACACGTCTCCCGATCACATGGTTGATCATACTCTAGGTTCCACATGCATGTTTTAGCTGAAGGAAGAATACCTTAAACCTGGGTAGTTGAGACCCGTGTAATGGGTACCATGCAATATGACTTCAAAGGGTCTTCATTTGCTCACCGAACCTCTCTAATCCTACCACTGCTGCGTTTATGGCCCTGTACACACGCTTGATTCTCTTTCGGAGACATAGCAATCCATAGGTTTTAAGATACTTACTAGTCAGGTACATTCTTATTCGTTTAATATCGGGTGTTGAGTCCATTTCGTTGAGCAAGGAGTAGCTCTTGTCTATTCTATATTTGGCTTAAGGAACTTTATCTGTGCTCATTTCAATCTCTGGTTTTATGCAGCACCCCAACTCACCTTTCCCCTTAAGCAAGCATAAGTTGGTTTTCTAAATTTGAGACACTATTCTGTTCTGTAATTCAGTTCCTGTGTAGCCAAGTTTACATTCCGTGTGTTACTGATATCTTATGATGTTTCTTTTTCTGTGTGAGTTATTTCAGTTAGAATCATCATATCTGAATCCACTCATTGTGCTGCTAAGGGCCTGATGACATAGATTTCAGTGCTGAGTGATATTGCTTTGTAAGTAAATACCACAACTTCTTTATCCATTTTTCAATTTCTGCGATGTTGAACTTGTACTGTAAACGAGGTTCTTGTAAACAGAGGTGTCCCAAACTTTGGGGTGGCTGTGTCTTTTTGATTTTAACTTCCCTAAGCTATAGTACCATAAGTGGAAGTGCCCTAGGCTCTGTTGCTTTGTTTTTTAGATGTTTCAGGAAACACCATACACTTCTCCCGAGTGTCTGTTGGCAATTTACATCCCGCCCATCAGCATAACAAGGCTCCCAGTTCTCCATGGCTTGTCCTCCCTTTCTGGATTTTACACTTTTTTCAGATGGCCCTTTTGACCGGGGGGAAGTGAGACTTCATTGTAGTGTAGATTTCCTTTGTAAGTTTGCTTGGTTGGCCAAAAAGGGCTTATGCGTTTTTTCCTGAATATATTCAGGAAAAAACGCATAAGCCCTTTTTGGCCAAGTGCATCATTGTGGACGTTCTGCCTCTTTTCCTATGCTTTCAATGCAATTCCTGTCTACCTCCTGAAATCAGTTTCCTGCAATTCTGCCCCGCTTTCAAGTCCTCTTGGCAGCCTTACTTCAGTATATTTTTGGACGATAGCTGTCATTTATAACTCTGCAGGTTTGTGAATTACAGTGCCCCTGAGCTCCTTTCTTCAACTCGCTTTCTTGTGACCTGGCCGCAACACCGCAGGATGGCTTCAGGCCCTAATCTGGTTCCGGCACGGCACGCTGAGCCTTTGGTTAATTCCTCTTCCTGGTGGGAAATGAGAGTTAAATTTGCCCGTCCAGACACCTCCAGCTAGTCTCTCATTGGTTCTCGCTATTCCTGTTCATCTTCCACAGAAATTGCAAACTGGGCCAAACAGGAGGTTAAAGGCGCTGACTCTCCAAGATGGGAGAGTGTTAGTAAAGCATCTGGAATGTTGCACCCGAGTTCCAGGGTACGAAAACTGAGACATATTTGAACACGTCTCCCGATCATATGGTTGATCATACTCTAGGTTCCACATGCATGTTTTAGCTGAAGGAAGAATACCTTAAACCTGTGTAGTTGAAACCCGTGCAATGGGTTCCATGCAATATGACTTCAAAGGGTCTTCATTTGCTCACCGAACCTCTCCAGTCCTATCACTGCTGCCTTTATGCTCTTGTACACATGCTTGATTCTCTTTTGGAGACATAGCAATCCATAGGTTTTAAGATACTTTCTATTCAGGTACATTCTTGGCGTTTAATATGGGGTGTTGAGTCCATTTCGTTGAGCAAGGAGTAGCTCTAGTCTATTCCATATTTGGCTTAAGGAACTTTATCTGTGCTCATTTCAAACTCTGGTTTTATGCAGCACCCCAACTCACCTTTCCCCTTAAGCAAGCAAAAGTTGGTTTTCTAAATTTGAGACCCTGTTCTGTTTTGGAATTCAGTTCCTGTGTAGCCAAGTTTACATTCCGTGTATTAGTGATATCTTATGATGTTTCTTTTTCTGTGTGACTTATTTCAGTTAGAATCATCGTACCTGAATCCACTCATTATGCTGCTACGGGCCTGATGACATAGATTTCATTGCTGAGTGATACTGCATTGTACGTAAGTACCACAAGTTCTTTATCCATTTTTCACTTTCTGTGATATTGAACTTGTACGGTAAATGAGGTTCTTGTAAACAGAGGCGTCCCAAACTTTGGGGTGGCTGTGTCTTTTTGATTTTAATTTCCCTAAGCTATAGGACCATAAGTGGAAGTGCCCTAGGCTCTGTTGCTTTGTTTCTTAGATGTTTCAGGAAACACCATACACTTCTCCCGAGTGTCTGTTGGCAATTTACATCCCGCCCATCAGCATAACAAGGCTCCCAGTTCTCCATGGCCTGTCCTGCCTTTCTGGGTTTTACACTTTTTTCAGATGGCCCTTTTGACCGGGGGGAAGTGAGACTTCATTGTAGTGCAGATTTCCTTTGCAAGCTTGCTTGGTTGGCCAAAAAGGGCGTATGCGTTTTTTCCTGAATATATTCAGGAAAAAACGCATACGCCCTTTTTGGCCAAGTGCATCATTGGGGACGTTCTGCCTCTTTTCCTATGCTTTCAATGCAATTCCAGTCTACCTCCTGAAATCAGTTTCCTGCAATTCTGCCCCGTTTCAAGTCCTCTTGGCAGCCTTACTTCAGTATATTTTTGGACGATAGCTGTCATTTATAACTCTGCAGGTTTGTGAATTACAGTGCCCCTGAGCTCCTTTCTTCAACTCGCTTTCTTTTGAGCTGGCCGCAACACCGCAGGATGGCTTCAGGCCCTAATCTGGTTCCGGCACGGCACGCTGAGCCTTTGGTTATTTCCTCTTCCTGGTGGGAAATGAGAGTTAACTTTGCCCGTCCAGACACCTCCAGCTAGTCTCTCATTGGTTCTCCCTATTCCTGTTCATCTTCCGCAGAAATTGCAAACTGGGCCAAACTGGAGGTTAAAGGGACTGACTCTCCAAGTGGGGAGAATGTTAGTAAAGCATCTGGAATGTTGCACCCGAGTACCAGGAGAGGAAAACTGAGACATATTTGAACACGTCTCCCGTTCACACGGTTGATCTTACTCTGGGTTCCACATGCATGTTTTAGCTGAAGGAAGAATACCTTAAACCTGGAGAGTTGAGACCCGTGTAATGGGTACCATGCAATATGACTTCAAAGGGTCTTCATTTGCTCACCAAACCTCTCCAATCTTATCACTGCTGCGTTTATGCCCCTGTACACAGGCTTGATTCTCTTTTGGAGACACAGCAATCCATAGGTTTTAAGATACTTACTAGTCAGGTACATTCTTAGGCGTTTAATATGGGGTGTTGAGTCCATTTCGTTGAGCAAGGAGTAGCTCTTGTCTATTCCATATTTGGCTTAAGGAACTTTATCTGTGCTCATTTCAATCTCTGGTTTTATGCAGCACCCCAACTCACCTTTCCCCTTAAGCAAGCATAAGTTGGTTTTCTAAATTTGAGACCCTGTTCTGTTTTGGAATTCAGTTCCTGTGTAGCCAAGTTTACATTCTGTGTATTAGTGATATCTTATGATGTTTCTTTTTCTGTGTGACTTATTTCAGTTAGAATCATCGTACCTGAATCCACTCATTATGCTGCTACGGGCTTGATGACATAGATTTCATTGCTGAGTGATACTGCATTGTACGTAAGTACCACAAGTTCTTTATCCATTTTTCACTTTCTGTGATATTGAACTTGTACGGTAAATGAGGTTCTTGTAAACAGAGGCGTCCCAAACTTTGGGGTGGCTGTGTCTTTTTGATTTTAATTTCCCTAAGCTATAGGACCATAAGTGGAAGTGCCCTAGGCTCTGTTGCTTTGTTTCTTAGATGTTTCAGGAAACACCATACACTTCTCCCGAGTGTCTGTTGGCAATTTACATCCCGCCCATCAGCATAACAAGGCTCCCAGTTCTCCATGGCCTGTCCTGCCTTTCTGGATTTTACACTTTTTTCAGATGGCCCTTTTGACCGGGGGGAAGTGAGACTTCATTGTAGTGCAGATTTCCTTTGCAAGCTTGCTTGGTTGGCCAAAAAGGGCGTATGCGTTTTTTCCTGAATATATTCAGGAAAAAACGCATACGCCCTTTTTGGCCAAGTGCATCATTGTGGACGTTCTGCCTCTTTTCCTATGCTTTCAATGCAATTCCAGTCTACCTCCTGAAATCGGTTTCCTGCAATTCTGCCCCGCTTTCAAGTCCTCTTGGCAGCCTTACTTCGGTATATTTTTGGACGATAGCTGTCATTTATAACTCTGCAGGTTTGTGAATTACAGTGCCCCTGAGCTCCTTTCTTCAACTCGCTTTCTTTTGAGCTGGCCGCAACACCGCTGGATGGCTTCAGGCCCTAATCTGGTTCCGGCACGGCATGCTGAGCCTTTGGTTATTTCCTCTTCCTGGTGGGAAATGAGAGTTAAATTTGCCCGTCCAGACACCTCCAGCTTGTCTCTCATTGATTCTCCCTATTCCTGTTCATCTTCCGCAGAAATTGCAAACTGGACCAAACAGGAGTTTAAAGGCGCTGACTCTCCAAGTGGGGAGAGTGTTAGTAAAGCGTCTGGAATGTTGCACCCGAGTACCAGGGTAAGAAAACTGAGACATATTTGAACACGTCTCCCGTTCACACGGTTGATCATACTCTGGGTTCCACATGCATGTTTTAGCTGAAGGAAGAATACCTTAAACCTGGAGAGTTGAGACCCGTGGAATGGGTACCATGCAATATGACTTCAAAGGGTCTTCATTTGCTCACCGAACCTCTCCAATCTTATCACTGCTGCCTTTATGCCCCTGTACACATGCTTGATTCTCTTTCGGAGACATAGGAATCCATAGGTTTTAAGATACTTACTAGTCAGGTACATTCTTAGGCGTTTAATATGCGGTTTTGAGTCCATATCGTTGAGCAAGGAGTAGCTCTTGTCTATTCCATATTTGGCTTAAGGAACTTTATCTGTGCTCATTTCAATCTCTGGTTTTATGCAGCACCCCAACTCACCTTTCCCCTTAAGCAAGCATAAGTTGGTTTTCTAAATTTGAGACCCTGTTCTGTTTTGTAATTCAGTTCCTCTGTAGCCAAGGTTACATTCCGTGTATTACTGATATCTTATGATGTTTCTTTTTCTGTGTGACTTATTTCAGTTAGAATCATCATACCTGAATCCACTCATTGTCCTGCTAAGGGCCTAATGACATAGATTTCATTGCTGAGTGATATTGCTTTGTAAGT
This sequence comes from Grampus griseus, assembly GCF_964374135.1. Classification (NCBI taxonomy): domain Eukaryota; kingdom Metazoa; phylum Chordata; class Mammalia; order Artiodactyla; family Delphinidae; genus Grampus; species Grampus griseus. The sequence goes on along the minus strand of NW_028133354.1, from coordinate 514,397 downwards.
AAATACCAAAACTTCTTTATCAATTTTTCACTTTCTGCGATGTTGAACTTGTACTGTAAACGAGGTTCTTGTAAACACAGGCGTCCCAAACTTTGGGGTGGCTGTGTCTTTTTGATTTTAATTTCCCTAAGCTATAGGACCATAAGTGGAAGTGCCCTAGGCTCTGTTGCTTTGTTTTTTAAATGTTTCAGGAAACACCATACACTTCTCCGGAGTGTCTGTTGGCAATTTACATCCCGCCCATCATCATAACAAGGCTCCCAGTTCTCCATGGCCTGTCCTGCCTTTCTGGATTTTACACTTTTTTCAGATGGCCCTTTTGACCGGGGGGAAGTGAGACTTCATTGTAGTGCAGATTTCCTTTGCAAGCTTGCTTGGTTGGCCAAAAAGGGCGTATGCGTTTTTTCCTGAATATATTCAGGAAAAAACGCATACGCCCTTTTTGGCCAAGTGCATCATTGTGGACGTTCTGCCTCTTTTCCTATGCTTTCAATGCAATTCCAGTCTACCTCCTGAAATCGGTTTCCTGCAATTCTGCCCCGCTTTCAAGTCCTCTTGGCAGCCTTACTTCAGTATATTTTTGGACGATAGCTGTCATTTATAACTCTGCAGGTTTGTGAATTACAGTGCCCCTGAGCTCCTTTCTTCAACTCGCTTTCTTTTGAGCTGGCCGCAACACCGCTGGATGGCTTCAGGCCCTAATCTGGTTCCGGCACGGCATGCTGAGCCTTTGGTTATTTCCTCTTCCTGGTGGGAAATGAGAGTTAAATTTGCCCGTCCAGACACCTCCAGCTTGTCTCTCATTGATTCTCCCTATTCCTGTTCATCTTCCGCAGAAATTGCAAACTGGACCAAACAGGAGTTTAAAGGCGCTGACTCTCCAAGTGGGGAGAGTGTTAGTAAAGCGTCTGGAATGTTGCACCCGAGTACCAGGGTAAGAAAACTGAGACATATTTGAACACGTCTCCCGTTCACACGGTTGATCATACTCTGGGTTCCACATGCATGTTTTAGCTGAAGGAAGAATACCTTAAACCTGGAGAGTTGAGACCCGTGGAATGGGTACCATGCAATATGACTTCAAAGGGTCTTCATTTGCTCACCGAACCTCTCCAATCTTATCACTGCTGCCTTTATGCCCCTGTACACATGCTTGATTCTCTTTCGGAGACATAGGAATCCATAGGTTTTAAGATACTTACTAGTCAGGTACATTCTTAGGCGTTTAATATGCGGTTTTGAGTCCATATCGTTGAGCAAGGAGTAGCTCTTGTCTATTCCATATTTGGCTTAAGGAACTTTATCTGTGCTCATTTCAATCTCTGGTTTTATGCAGCACCCCAACTCACCTTTCCCCTTAAGCAAGCATAAGTTGGTTTTCTAAATTTGAGACCCTGTTCTGTTCTGTAATTCAGTTCCTCTGTAGCCAAGGTTACATTCCGTGTATTACTGATATCTTATGATGTTTCTTTTTCTGTGTGACTTATTTCAGTTAGAATCATCATACCTGAATCCACTCATTGTCCTGCTAAGGGCCTAATGACATAGATTTCATTGCTGAGTGATATTGCTTTGTAAGTAAATACCAAAACTTCTTTATCAATTTTTCACTTTCTGCGATGTTGAACTTGTACTGTAAACGAGGTTCTTGTAAACACAGGCGTCCCAAACTTTGGGGTGGCTGTGTCTTTTTGATTTTAATTTCCCTAAGCTATAGGACCATAAGTGGAAGTGCCCTAGGCTCTGTTGCTTTGTTTTTTAAATGTTTCAGGAAACACCATACACTTCTCCGGAGTGTCTGTTGGCAATTTACATCCCGCCCATCATCATAACAAGGCTCCCAGTTCTCCATGGCCTGTCCTGCCTTTCTGGATTTTACACTTTTTTCAGATGGCCCTTTTGACCGGGGGGAAGTGAGACTTCATTGTAGTGCAGATTTCCTTTGCAAGCTTGCTTGGTTGGCCAAAAAGGGCGTATGCGTTTTTTCCTGAATATATTCAGGAAAAAATGCATACGCCCTTTTTGGCCAAGTGCATCATTGTGGACGTTCTGCCTCTTTTCCTATGCTTTCAATGCAATTCCAGTCTACCTCCTGAAATCGGTTTCCTGCAATTCTGCCCCGCTTTCAAGTCCTCTTGGCAGCCTTACTTCAGTATATTTTTGGACGATAGCTGTCATTTATAACTCTGCAGGTTTGTGAATTACAGTGCCCCTGAGCTCCTTTCTTCAACTCGCTTTCTTTTGAGCTGGCCGCAACACCGCAGGATGGCTTCAGGCCCTAATCTGGTTCCGGCACGGCACGTTGAGCCTTTGGTTAATTCCTCTTCCTGGTGGGAAATGAGAGTTAAATTTGCCCGTCCAGACACCTCCAGCTAGTCTCTCATTGGTTCTCGCTATTCCTGTTCATCTTCCGCAGAAATTGCAAACTGGGCCAAACAGGAGGTTAAAGGGACTGACTCTCCAAGTGGGGAGAATGTTAGTAAAGCGTCTGGAATGTTGCACCCGAGTACCAGGGGAGGAAAACTGAGACATATTTGAACACGTCTCCCGTTCACATGGTTGATCATACTCTGGGTTACACATGCATGTTTTAGCTGAAGGAAGAATACCTTAAACCTGGAGAGTTGAGACCCGTGTAATGGGTACCATGCAATATGACTTCAAAGGGTCTTCATTTGCTCACCAAACCTCTCCAATCCTATCACTGCTGCGTTTTTGCCCCTGTACACAGGCTTGATTCTCTTTTGGAGACACAGCAATCCATAGGTTTTAAGATACTTACTAGTCAGGTACATTCTTAGGCGTTTAATATGGGGTGTTGAGTCCATTTCGTTGAGCAAGGAGTAGCTCTTGTCTATTCCATATTTGGCTTAAGGAACTTTATCTGTGCTCATTTCAAACTCTGGTTTTATGCAGCACCCCAACTCACCTTTCCCCTTAAGCAAGCATAAGTTGGTTTTCTAAATTTGAGACACTTTTCTGTTTTGGAATTCAGTTCCTGTGTAGCCAAGTTTACATTCCGTGTATTAGTGATATCTTATGATGTTTCTTTTTCTGTGTGACTTATTTCAGTTAGAATCATCGTACCTGAATCCACTCATTATGCTGCTACGGGCCTGATGACATAGATTTCATTGCTGAGTGATACTGCATTGTACGTAAGTACCACAAGTTCTTTATCCATTTTTCACTTTCTGTGATATTGAACTTGTACGGTAAATGAGGTTCTTGTAAACAGAGGCGTCCCAAACTTTGGGGTGGCTGTGTCTTTTTGATTTTAATTTCCCTAAGCTATAGGACCATAAGTGGAAGTGCCCTAGGCTCTGTTGCTTTGTTTCTTAGATGTTTCAGGAAACACCATACACTTCTCCCGAGTGTCTGTTGGCAATTTACATCCCGCCCATCAGCATAACAAGGCTCCCAGTTCTCCATGGCCTGTCCTGCCTTTCTGGGTTTTACACTTTTTTCAGATGGCCCTTTTGACCGGGGGGAAGTGAGACTTCATTGTAGTGCAGATTTCCTTTGCAAGCTTGCTTGGTTGGCCAAAAAGGGCGTATGCGTTTTTTCCTGAATATATTCAGGAAAAAACGCATACGCCCTTTTTGGCCAAGTGCATCATTGGGGACGTTCTGCCTCTTTTCCTATGCTTTCAATGCAATTCCAGTCTACCTCCTGAAATCAGTTTCCTGCAATTCTGCCCCGTTTCAAGTCCTCTTGGCAGCCTTACTTCAGTATATTTTTGGACGATAGCTGTCATTTATAACTCTGCAGGTTTGTGAATTACAGTGCCCCTGAGCTCCTTTCTTCAACTCGCTTTCTTTTGAGCTGGCCGCAACACCGCAGGATGGCTTCAGGCCCTAATCTGGTTCCGGCACGGCACGCTGAGCCTTTGGTTATTTCCTCTTCCTGGTGGGAAATGAGAGTTAACTTTGCCCGTCCAGACACCTCCAGCTAGTCTCTCATTGGTTCTCCCTATTCCTGTTCATCTTCCGCAGAAATTGCAAACTGGGCCAAACAGGAGGTTAAAGGGACTGACTCTCCAAGTGGGGAGAATGTTAGTAAAGCGTCTGGAATGTTGCACCCGAGTACCAGGAGAGGAAAACTGAGACATATTTGAACACGTCTCCCGTTCACACGGTTGATCATACTCTGGGTTCCACATGCATGTTTTAGCTGAAGGAAGAATACCTTAAACCTGGAGAGTTGAGACCCGTGTAATGGGTACCATGCAATATGACTTCAAAGGGTCTTCATTTGCTCACCAAACCTCTCCAATCCTATCACTGCTGCGTTTATGCCCCTGTACACAGGCTTGATTCTCTTTTGGAGACACAGCAATCCATAGGTTTTAAGATACTTACTAGTCAGGTACATTCTTAGGCGTTTAATATGGGGTGTTGAGTCCATTTCGTTGAGCAAGGAGTAGCTCTTGTCTATTCCATATTTGGCTTAAGGAACTTTATCTGTGCTCATTTCAATCTCTGGTTTTATGCAGCACCCCAACTCACCTTTCCCCTTAAGCAAGCATAAGTTGGTTTTCTAAATTTGAGACCCTGTTCTGTTTTGGAATTCAGTTCCTGTGTAGCCAAGTTTACATTCTGTGTATTAGTGATATCTTATGATGTTTCTTTTTCTGTGTGACTTATTTCAGTTAGAATCATCGTACCTGAATCCACTCATTATGATGCTATGGGCCTGATGACATAGATTTCATTGCTGAGTGATACTGCATTGTACGTAAGTACCACAAGTTCTTTATCCATTTTTCACTTTCTGTGATATTGAACTTGTATGGTAAATGAGGTTCTTGTAAACAGAGGCGTCCCAAACTTTGGGGTGGCTGTGTCTTTTTGATTTTAATTTCCGTAAGCTATAGGACCATAAGTGGAAGTGCCCTAGGCTCTGTTGCTTTGTTTCTTAGATGTTTCAGGAAACACCATACACTTCTCCCGAGTGTCTGTTGGCAATTTACATCCCGCCCATCAGCATAACAAGGCTCCCAGTTCTCCATGGCCTGTCCTGCCTTTCTGGATTTTACACTTTTTTCAGATGGCCCTTTTGACCGGGGGGAAGTGAGACTTCATTGTAGTGCAGATTTCCTTTGCAAGTTTGCTTGGTTGGCCAAAAAGGGCGTATGCGTTTTTTCCTGAATATATTCAGGAAAAAACGCATACGCCCTTTTTGGCCAAGTGCATCATTGTGGACGTTCTGCCTCTTTTCCTATGCTTTCAATGCAATTCCAGTCTACCTCCTGAAATCGGTTTCCTGCAATTCTGCCCCGCTTTCAAGTCCTCTTGGCAGCCTTACTTCAGTATATTTTTGGACGATAGCTGTCATTTATAACTCTGCAGGTTTGTGAATTACAGTGCCCCTGAGCTCCTTTCTTCAACTCGCTTTCTTGTGAGCTGGCCGCAACACCGCAGGATGGCTTCAGGCCCTAATCTGGTTCCGGCACGGCACGCTGAGCCTTTGGTTAATTCCTCTTCCTGCTGGGAAATGAGAGTTAAATTTGCCCGTCCAGACACCTCCAGCTAGTCTCTCATTGGTTCTCCCTATTCCTGTTCATCTTCCGCAGAAATTGCAAACTGGGCCAAACAGGAGGTTAAACGGACTGACTCTCCAATTCGGGAGACTGTTAGTAAAGCATCTGGAATGTTGCACCCGAGTACCAGGGGATGAAAACTGAGACATATTTGAACACGTCTCCCGATCACATGGTTGATCATACTCTAGGTTCCACATGCATGTTTTAGCTGAATGAAGAATAACTTAAACCTGGGTAGTGGAAACCCGTGGAATGGGTACCATGCAATATGACTTCAAAGGGTCTTCATTTGCTCATCGAACCTCACCAATCCTATCACTGCTGCGTTTATGCCCCTGTACACATGCTTGATTCTCTTTCGGAGACATAGCAATCCATAGGTTTTAAGATACTTACTAGTCAGGTACATTCTTAGGCGTTTAATATGCGGTGTTGAGTCCATTTCTTTGAGCAAGGAGTAGCTCTTGTCTATTCCGTATTTGGCTTCAGGAACTTTATCTGTGCTCATTTCAATCTCTGGTTTTATGCAGCACCCCAACTCACCTTTCCCCTTAAGCAAGCAGAAGTTGGTTTTCTAAATTTGAGACCCTGTTCTGTTCTGTAATTCAGTTCCTGTGTAGCCAAGTTTACATTCCGTGTATTACTGATATCTTATGATGTTTCTTTTTATGTGTGACTTATTTCAGTTAGAATCATCATACCTGAATCCACTCATTGTGCTGCTAAGGGCCTGATGACATAGATTTCATTGCTGAGTGATATTGCTTTGTAAGTAAATACAACTTCTTTATCCATTTTTCACTTTCTGCGATGTTGAACATGTACTGTAAACAAGGATCTTGTAAACAGATGCGTCCCAAACTTTGGGGTGGCTGTGTCTTTTTGATTTTAATTTCCCTAAGCTATAGGACCATAAGTGGAAGTGCCCTAGGCTCTGTTGCTTTGTTTTGTAGATGTTTCAGGAAACACCATACACTTCTTCCTAGTGGCTGTTGGCAATTTACATCCCTCCCATCAGCATAACAAGGCTCCCAGTTCTCCATGGCCTGTCCTGCCTTTCTGGATTTTACACTTTTTTCAGATGGCCCTTTTGACCGGGGGGAAGTGAGACTTCATTGTAGTGCAGATTTCCTTTGCAAGCTTGCTTGGTTGGCCAAAAAGGGCGTATGCGTTTTTTCCTGAATATATTCAGGAAAAAACGCATACGCCCTTTTTGGCCAAGTGCATCATTGTGGACGTTCTGCCTCTTTTCCTATGCTTTCAATGCAATTCCAGTCTACCTCCTGAAATCGGTTTCCTGCAATTCTGCCCCGCTTTCAAGTCCTCTTGGCAGCCTTACTTCAGTATATTTTTGGACGATAGCTGTCATTTATAACTCTGCAGGTTTGTGAATTACAGTGCCCCTGAGCTCCTTTCTTCAACTCGCTTTCTTGTGAGATGGCCGCAACACCGCAGGATGGCTTCAGGCCCTAATCTGGTTCCGGCACTGCACGCTGAGCCTTTGGTTAATTCCTCTTCCTGCTGGGAAATGAGAGTTAAATTTGCCCGTCCAGACACCTCCAGCTAGTCTCTCATTGGTTCTCCCTATTCCTGTTCATCTTCCGCAGAAATTGGAAACTGGGCCAAACAGGAGGTTAAACGGACTGACTCTCCAATTCGGGAGACTGTTAGTAAAGCATCTGGAATGTTGCACCCGAGTACCAGGGGACGAAAACTGAGACATATTTGAACACGTCTCCCGATCACATGGTTGATCATACTCTAGGTTCCACATGCATGTTTAAGCTGAATGAAGAATAACTTAAACCTGGGTAGTTGAAACCCGTGGAATGGGTACGATGCAATATGACTTCAAAGGGTCTTCATTTGCTCACCGAACCTCTCCAATCCTATCACTGCTGCGTTTATGCCCCTGTACACACGCTTGATTCTCTTTTGGAGACATAGCAATCCATAGGTTTGAAGATACTTACTAGTCAGGTACATACTTAGGCGTTTAATATGCGGTGTTGAGTCCATTTCGTTGAGCAAGGAGTAGCTCTTGTCTATTCCATATTTGGCTTAAGGAACTTTATCTGTGCTCATTTCAATCTCTGGTTTTATGCAGCACCCCAAATCACCTTTCCCCTTAAGCAAGCATAAGATGGTTTTCTAAATTTGAGACCCTGTTCTGTTCTGTAATTCAGTTCCTGTGTAGCCAAGTTTACATTCCGTGTATTACTGATATCTTATGATGTTTCTTTTTCTGTGTGACTTATTTCAGTTAGAATCATCGTACCTGAATCCACTCATTATGCTGCTACGGGCCTGATGACATAGATTTCATTGCTGAGTGATACTGCATTGTAAATAAGTACCACAAGTTCTTTATCCATTTTTCACTTTCTGTGATATTGAACTTGTATGGTAAACGAGGTTCTTGTAAACAGAGGCGTCCCAAACTTTGGGGTGGCTGTGTCTTTTTGATTTTAATTTCCCTAAGCTATAGGACCATAAGTGGAAGTGCCCTAGGCTCTGTTGCTTTGTTTTTTAGATGTTTCAGGAAACACCATACACTTCTCCCGAGTGTCTGTTGGCAATTTACATCCCGCCCATCAGCATAACGAGGCTCCCAGTTCTCCATGGCCTGTCCTGCCTTTCTGGATTTTACACTTTTTTCAGATGGCCCTTTTGACCGGGGGGAAGTGAGACTTCATTGTAGTGCAGATTTCCTTTGCAAGCTTGCTTGGTTGGCCAAAAAGGGCGTATGCGTTTTTTCCTGAATATATTCAGGAAAAAACGCATACGCCCTTTTTGGCCAAGTGCATCATTGTGGACGTTCTGCCTCTTTTCCTATGCTTTCAATGCAATTCCAGTCTACCTCCTGAAATCGGTTTCCTGCAATTCTGCCCCGCTTTCAAGTCCTCTTGGCAGCCTTACTTCGGTATATTTTTGGATGATAGCTGTCATTTATAACTCTGCAGGTTTGTGAATTACAGTGCCCCTGAGCTCCTTTCTTCAACTCGCTTTCTTTTGAGCTGGCCGCAACCCCGCTGGATGGCTTCAGGCCCTAATCTGGTTCCGGCACGGCATGCTGAGCCTTTGGTTATTTCCTCTTCCTGGTGGGAAATGAGAGTTAAATTTGCCCGTCCAGACACCTCCAGCTTGTCTCTCATTGATTCTCCCTATTCCTGTTCATCTTCCGCAGAAATTGCAAACTGGACCAAACAGGAGTTTAAAGGCGCTGACTCTCCAAGTGGGGAGAGTGTTAGTAAAGCGTCTGGAATGTTGCACCCGAGTACCAGGGTAAGAAAACTGAGACATATTTGAACACGTCTCCCGTTCACACGGTTGATCATACTCTGGGTTCCACATGCATGTTTTAGCTGAAGGAAGAATACCTTAAACCTGGAGAGTTGAGACCCGTGGAATGGGTACCATGCAATATGACTTCAAAGGGTCTTCATTTGCTCACCGAACCTCTCCAATCTTATCACTGCTGCCTTTATGCCCCTGTACACATGCTTGATTCTCTTTCGGAGATATAGGAATCCATAGGTTTTAAGATACTTACTAGTCAGGTACATTCTTAGGCGTTTAATATGCGGTTTTGAGTCCATATCGTTGAGCAAGGAGTAGCTCTTGTCTATTCCATATTTGGCTTAAGGAACTTTATCTGTGCTCATTTCAATCTCTGGTTTTATGCAGCACCCCAACTCACCTTTCCCCTTAAGCAAGCATAAGTTGGTTTTCTAAATTTGAGACCCTGTTCTGTTCTGTAATTCAGTTCCTCTGTAGCCAAGGTTACATTCCGTGTATTACTGATATCTTATGATGTTTCTTTTTCTGTGTGACTTATTTCAGTTAGAATCATCATACCTGAATCCACTCATTGTCCTGCTAAGGGCCTAATGACATAGATTTCATTGCTGAGTGATATTGCTTTGTAAGTAAATACCAAAACTTCTTTATCAATTTTTCACTTTCTGCGATGTTGAACTTGTACTGTAAACGAGGTTCTTGTAAACACAGGCGTCCCAAACTTTGGGGTGGCTGTGTCTTTTTGATTTTAATTTCCCTAAGCTATAGGACCATAAGTGGAAGTGCCCTAGGCTCTGTTGCTTTGTTTTTTAAATGTTTCAGGAAACACCATACACTTCTCCGGAGTGTCTGTTGGCAATTTACATCCCGCCCATCATCATAACAAGGCTCCCAGTTCTCCATGGCCTGTCCTGCCTTTCTGGATTTTACACTTTTTTCAGATGGCCCTTTTGACCGGGGGGAAGTGAGACTTCATTGTAGTGCAGATTTCCTTTGCAAGCTTGCTTGGTTGGCCAAAAAGGGCGTATGCGTTTTTTCCTGAATATATTCAGGAAAAAACGCATACGCCCTTTTTGGCCAAGTGCATCATTGTGGACGTTCTGCCTCTTTTCCTATGCTTTCAATGCAATTCCAGTCTACCTCCTGAAATCGGTTTCCTGCAATTCTGCCCCGCTTTCAAGTCCTCTTGGCAGCCTTACTTCAGTATATTTTTGGACGATAGCTGTCATTTATAACTCTGCAGGTTTGTGAATTACAGTGCCCCTGAGCTCCTTTCTTCAACTCGCTTTCTTTTGAGCTGGCCGCAACACCGCAGGATGGCTTCAGGCCCTAATCTGGTTCCGGCACGGCACGTTGAGCCTTTGGTTAATTCCTCTTCCTGGTGGGAAATGAGAGTTAAATTTGCCCGTCCAGACACCTCCAGCTAGTCTCTCATTGGTTCTCGCTATTCCTGTTCATCTTCCGCAGAAATTGCAAACTGGGCCAAACAGGAGGTTAAAGGGACTGACTCTCCAAGTGGGGAGAATGTTAGTAAAGCGTCTGGAATGTTGCACCCGAGTACCAGGGGAGGAAAACTGAGACATATTTGAACACGTCTCCCGTTCACATGGTTGATCATACTCTGGGTTACACATGCATGTTTTAGCTGAAGGAAGAATACCTTAAACCTGGAGAGTTGAGACCCGTGTAATGGGTACCATGCAATATGACTTCAAAGGGTCTTCATTTGCTCACCAAACCTCTCCAATCCTATCACTGCTGCGTTTTTGCCCCTGTACACAGGCTTGATTCTCTTTTGGAGACACAGCAATCCATAGGTTTTAAGATACTTACTAGTCAGGTACATTCTTAGGCGTTTAATATGGGGTGTTGAGTCCATTTCGTTGAGCAAGGAGTAGCTCTTGTCTATTCCATATTTGGCTTAAGGAACTTTATCTGTGCTCATTTCAAACTCTGGTTTTATGCAGCACCCCAACTCACCTTTCCCCTTAAGCAAGCATAAGTTGGTTTTCTAAATTTGAGACACTTTTCTGTTTTGGAATTCAGTTCCTGTGTAGCCAACTTTACATTCCGTGTATTAGTGATATCTTATGATGTTTCTTTTTCTGTGTGACTTATTTCAGTTAGAATCATCGTACCTGAATCCACTCATTATGCTGCTACGGGCCTGATGACATAGATTTCATTGCTGAGTGATACTGCATTGTACGTAAGTACCACAAGTTCTTTATCCATTTTTCACTTTCTGTGATATTGAACTTGTACGGTAAATGAGGTTCTTGTAAACAGAGGCGTCCCAAACTTTGGGGTGGCTGTGTCTTTTTGATTTTAATTTCCCTAAGCTATAGGACCATAAGTGGAAGTGCCCTAGGCTCTGTTGCTTTGTTTCTTAGATGTTTCAGGAAACACCATACACTTCTCCCGAGTGTCTGTTGGCAATTTACATCCCGCCCATCAGCATAACAAGGCTCCCAGTTCTCCATGGCCTGTCCTGCCTTTCTGGGTTTTACACTTTTTTCAGATGGCCCTTTTGACCGGGGGGAAGTGAGACTTCATTGTAGTGCAGATTTCCTTTGCAAGCTTGCTTGGTTGGCCAAAAAGGGCGTATGCGTTTTTTCCTGAATATATTCAGGAAAAAACGCATACGCCCTTTTTGGCCAAGTGCATCATTGGGGACGTTCTGCCTCTTTTCCTATGCTTTCAATGCAATTCCAGTCTACCTCCTGAAATCAGTTTCCTGCAATTCTGCCCCGTTTCAAGTCCTCTTGGCAGCCTTACTTCAGTATATTTTTGGACGATAGCTGTCATTTATAACTCTGCAGGTTTGTGAATTACAGTGCCCCTGAGCTCCTTTCTTCAACTCGCTTTCTTTTGAGCTGGCCGCAACACCGCAGGATGGCTTCAGGCCCTAATCTGGTTCCGGCACGGCACGCTGAGCCTTTGGTTATTTCCTCTTCCTGGTGGGAAATGAGAGTTAACTTTGCCCGTCCAGACACCTCCAGCTAGTCTCTCATTGGTTCTCCCTATTCCTGTTCATCTTCCGCAGAAATTGCAAACTGGGCCAAACAGGAGGTTAAAGGGACTGACTCTCCAAGTGGGGAGAATGTTAGTAAAGCGTCTGGAATGTTGCACCCGAGTACCAGGAGAGGAAAACTGAGACATATTTGAACACGTCTCCCGTTCACACGGTTGATCATACTCTGGGTTCCACATGCATGTTTTAGCTGAAGGAAGAATACCTTAAACCTGGAGAGTTGAGACCCGTGTAATGGGTACCATGCAATATGACTTCAAAGGGTCTTCATTTGCTCACCAAACCTCTCCAATCCTATCACTGCTGCGTTTATGCCCCTGTACACAGGCTTGATTCTCTTTTGGAGACACAGCAATCCATAGGTTTTAAGATACTTACTAGTCAGGTACATTCTTAGGCGTTTAATATGGGGTGTTGAGTCCATTTCGTTGAGCAAGGAGTAGCTCTTGTCTATTCCATATTTGGCTTAAGGAACTTTATCTGTGCTCATTTCAATCTCTGGTTTTATGCAGCACCCCAACTCACCTTTCCCCTTAAGCAAGCATAAGTTGGTTTTCTAAATTTGAGACCCTGTTCTGTTTTGGAATTCAGTTCCTGTGTAGCCAAGTTTACATTCTGTGTATTAGTGATATCTTATGATGTTTCTTTTTCTGTGTGACTTATTTCAGTTAGAATCATCGTACCTGAATCCACTCATTATGATGCTATGGGCCTGATGACATAGATTTCATTGCTGAGTGATACTGCATTGTACGTAAGTACCACAAGTTCTTTATCCATTTTTCACTTTCTGTGATATTGAACTTGTATGGTAAATGAGGTTCTTGTAAACAGAGGCGTCCCAAACTTTGGGGTGGCTGTGTCTTTTTGATTTTAATTTCCGTAAGCTATAGGACCATAAGTGGAAGTGCCCTAGGCTCTGTTGCTTTGTTTCTTAGATGTTTCAGGAAACACCATACACTTCTCCCGAGTGTCTGTTGGCAATTTACATCCCGCCCATCAGCATAACAAGGCTCCCAGTTCTCCATGGCCTGTCCTGCCTTTCTGGATTTTACACTTTTTTCAGATGGCCCTTTTGACCGGGGGGAAGTGAGACTTCATTGTAGTGCAGATTTCCTTTGCAAGTTTGCTTGGTTGGCCAAAAAGGGCGTATGCGTTTTTTCCTGAATATATTCAGGAAAAAACGCATACGCCCTTTTTGGCCAAGTGCATCATTGGGGACGTTCTGCCTCTTTTCCTATGCTTTCAATGCAATTCCAGTCTACCTCCTGAAATCGGTTTCCTGCAATTCTGCCCCGCTTTCAAGTCCTCTTGGCAGCCTTACTTCAGTATATTTTTGGACGATAGCTGTCATTTATAACTCTGCAGGTTTGTGAATTACAGTGCCCCTGAGCTCCTTTCTTCAACTCGCTTTCTTGTGAGCTGGCCGCAACACCGCAGGATGGCTTCAGGCCCTAATCTGGTTCCGGCACGGCACGCTGAGCCTTTGGTTAATTCCTCTTCCTGCTGGGAAATGAGAGTTAAATTTGCCCGTCCAGAAACCTCCAGCTAGTCTCTCATTGGTTCTCCCTATTCCTGTTCATCTTCCGCAGAAATTGCAAACTGGGCCAAACAGGAGGTTAAACGGACTGACTCTCCAATTCGGGAGACTGTTAGTAAAGCATCTGGAATGTTGCACCCGAGTACCAGGGGATGAAAACTGAGACATATTTGAACACGTCTCCCGATCACATGGTTGATCATACTCTAGGTTCCACATGCATGTTTTAGCTGAATGAAGAATAACTTAAACCTGGGTAGTGGAAACCCGTGGAATGGGTACCATGCAATATGACTTCAAAGGGTCTTCATTTGCTCATCGAACCTCACCAATCCTATCACTGCTGCGTTTATGCCCCTGTACACATGCTTGATTCTCTTTCGGAGACATAGCAATCCATAGGTTTTAAGATACTTACTAGTCAGGTACATTCTTAGGCGTTTAATATGCGGTGTTGAGTCCATTTCTTTGAGCAAGGAGTAGCTCTTGTCTATTCCGTATTTGGCTTCAGGAACTTTATCTGTGCTCATTTCAATCTCTGGTTTTATGCAGCACCCCAACTCACCTTTCCCCTTAAGCAAGCAGAAGTTGGTTTTCTAAATTTGAGACCCTGTTCTGTTCTGTAATTCAGTTCCTGTGTAGCCAAGTTTACATTCCGTGTATTAGTGATATCTTATGATGTTTCTTTTTATGTGTGACTTATTTCAGTTAGAATCATCATACCTGAATCCACTCATTGTGCTGCTAAGGGCCTGATGACATAGATTTCATTGCTGAGTGATATTGCTTTGTAAGTAAATACAACTTCTTTATCCATTTTTCACTTTCTGCGATGTTGAACATGTACTGTAAACAAGGATCTTGTAAACAGATGCGTCCCAAACTTTGGGGTGGCTGTGTCTTTTTGATTTTAATTTCCCTAAGCTATAGGACCATAAGTGGAAGTGCCCTAGGCTCTGTTGCTTTGTTTTGTAGATGTTTCAGGAAACACCATACACTTCTTCCTAGTGGCTGTTGGCAATTTACATCCCTCCCATCAGCATAACAAGGCTCCCAGTTCTCCATGGCCTGTCCTGCCTTTCTGGATTTTACACTTTTTTCAGATGGCCCTTTTGACCGGGGGGAAGTGAGACTTCATTGTAGTGCAGATTTCCTTTGCAAGCTTGCTTGGTTGGCCAAAAAGGGCGTATGCGTTTTTTCCTGAATATATTCAGGAAAAAACGCATACGCCCTTTTTGGCCAAGTGCATCATTGTGGACGTTCTGCCTCTTTTCCTATGCTTTCAATGCAATTCCAGTCTACCTCCTGAAATCGGTTTCCTGCAATTCTGCCCCGCTTTCAAGTCCTCTTGGCAGCCTTACTTCAGTATATTTTTGGACGATAGCTGTCATTTATAACTCTGCAGGTTTGTGAATTACAGTGCCCCTGAGCTCCTTTCTTCAACTCGCTTTCTTGTGAGATGGCCGCAACACCGCAGGATGGCTTCAGGCCCTAATCTGGTTCCGGCACTGCACGCTGAGCCTTTGCTAATTCCTCTTCCTGCTGGGAAATGAGAGTTAAATTTGCCCGTCCAGACACCTCCAGCTAGTCTCTCATTGGTTCTCCCTATTCCTGTTCATCTTCCGCAGAAATTGGAAACTGGGCCAAACAGGAGGTTAAACGGACTGACTCTCCAATTCGGGAGACTGTTAGTAAAGCATCTGGAATGTTGCACCCGAGTACCAGGGGACGAAAACTGAGACATATTTGAACACGTCTCCCGATCACATGGTTGATCATACTCTAGGTTCCACATGCATGTTTAAGCTGAATGAAGAATAACTTAAACCTGGGTAGTTGAAACCCGTGGAATGGGTACGATGCAATATGACTTCAAAGGGTCTTCATTTGCTCACCGAACCTCTCCAATCCTATCACTGCTGCGTTTATGCCCCTGTACACACGCTTGATTCTCTTTTGGAGACATAGCAATCCATAGGTTTGAAGATACTTACTAGTCAGGTACATACTTAGGCGTTTAATATGCGGTGTTGAGTCCATTTCGTTGAGCAAGGAGTAGCTCTTGTCTATTCCATATTTGGCTTAAGGAACTTTATCTGTGCTCATTTCAATCTCTGGTTTTATGCAGCACCCCAAATCACCTTTCCCCTTAAGCAAGCATAAGATGGTTTTCTAAATTTGAGACCCTGTTCTGTTCTGTAATTCAGTTCCTGTGTAGCCAAGTTTACATTCCGTGTATTACTGATATCTTATGATGTTTCTTTTTCTGTGTGACTTATTTCAGTTAGAATCATCGTACCTGAATCCACTCATTATGCTGCTACGGGCCTGATGACATAGATTTCATTGCTGAGTGATACTGCATTGTAAATAAGTACCACAAGTTCTTTATCCATTTTTCACTTTCTGTGATATTGAACTTGTATGGTAAACGAGGTTCTTGTAAACAGAGGCGTCCCAAACTTTGGGGTGGCTGTGTCTTTTTGATTTTAATTTCCCTAAGCTATAGGACCATAAGTGGAAGTGCCCTAGGCTCTGTTGCTTTGTTTTTTAGATGTTTCAGGAAACACCATACACTTCTCCCGAGTGTCTGTTGGCAATTTACATCCCGCCCATCAGCATAACGAGGCTCCCAGTTCTCCATGGCCTGTCCTGCCTTTCTGGATTTTACACTTTTTTCAGATGGCCCTTTTGACCGGGGGGAAGTGAGACTTCATTGTAGTGCAGATTTCCTTTGCAAGCTTGCTTGGTTGGCAAAAAAGGGCGTATGCGTTTTTTCCTGAATATATTCAGGAAAAAACGCATACGCCCTTTTTGGCCAAGTGCATCATTGTGGACGTTCTGCCTCTTTTCCTATGCTTTCAATGCAATTCCAGTCTACCTCCTGAAATCGGTTTCCTGCAATTCTGCCCCGCTTTCAAGTCCTCTTGGCAGCCTTACTTCAGTATATTTTTGGATGATAGCTGTCATTTATAACTCTGCAGATTTGTGAATTACAGTGCCCCTGAGCTCCTTTCTTCAACTCGCTTTCTTGTGAGATGGCCGCAACACCGCAGGATGGCTTCAGGCCCTAATCTGGTTCCGGCACGGCACGCTGAGCCTTTGGTTAATTCCTCTTCCTGCTGGGAAATGAGAGTTAAATTTGCCCGTCCAGACACCTCCAGCTAGTCTCTCATTGGTTCTCCCTATTCCTGTTCATCTTCCGCAGAAATTGCAAACTGGGCCAAACAGGAGGTTAAACGGACTGACTCTCCAATTCGGGAGACTGTTAGTAAAGCATCTGGAATGTTGCACCCGAGTACCAGGGGACGAAAACTGAGACATATTTGAACACGTCTCCCGATCACATGGTTGATCATACTCTAGGTTCCACATGCATGTTTTAGCTGAATGAAGAATAACTTAAACCTGGGTAGTTGAAACCCGTGGAATGGGTACCATGCAATATGACTTCAAAGGGGCTTCATTTGCTCATCGATCCTCACCAATCCTATCACTGCTGCGTTTATGCCCCTGTACACATGCTTGATTCTCTTTCGGAGACATAGCAATCCATAGGTTTTAAGATACTTACTAGTCAGGTACATTCTTAGGCATTTAATATGCGGTGTTGAGTCCATTTCTTTGAGCAAGGAGTAGCTCTTGTCTATTCCGTATTTGGCTTCAGGAACTTTATCTGTGCTCATTTCAATCTCTGGTTTTATGCAGCACCCCAACTCACCTTTCCCCTTAAGCAAGCAGAAGTTGGTTTTCTAAATTTGAGACCCTGTTCTGTTCTGTAATTCAGTTCCTGTGTAGCCAAGTTTACATTCCGTGTATTACTGATATCTTATGATGTTTCTTTTTATTTATGACTTATTTCAGTTAGAATCATCATACCTGAATCCACTCATTGTGCTGCTAAGGGCCTGATGACATAGATTTCTTTGCTGAGTGATATTGCTTTGTAAGTAAATACAACTTCTTTATCCATTTTTCACTTTCTGCGATGTTGAACATGTACTGTAAACAAGGATCTTGTAAACAGATGCGTCCCAAACTTTGGGTTGGCTGTGTCTTTTTGAATTTAATTTCCCTAAGCTATAGGACCATAAGTGGAAGTGCCCTAGGCTCTGTTGCTTTGTTTTTTAGATGTTTCAGGAAACACCATACACTTCTCCCGAGTGTCTGTTAGCAATTTCCATCCCGCCCATCAGCATAACAAGGCTCCCAGTTCTCCATGGCCTGTCCTGCCTTTCTGGATTTTACACTTTTTTCAGATGGCCCTTTTGACCGGGGGGAAGTGAGACTTCATTGTAGTGCAGATTTCCTTTGCAAGCTTGCTTGGTTGGCCAAAAAGGGCGTATGCGTTTTTTCCTGAATATATTCAGGAAAAAACGCATATGCCCTTTTTGGCCAAGTGCATCATTGTGGACGTTCTGCCTCTTTTCCTATGCTTTCAATGCAATTCCAGTCTACCTCCTGAAATCGGTTTCCTGCAATTCTGCCCCGCTTTCAAGTCCTCTTGGCAGCCTTACTTCAGTATATTTTTGGACGATAGCTGTCATTTATAACTCTGCAGGTTTGTGAATTACAGTGCCCCTGAGCTCCTTTCTTCAACTCGCTTTCTTGTGACCTGGCCGCAACACCGCAGGATGGCTTCAGGCCCTAATCTGGTTCCGGCACGGCACGCTGAGCCTTTGGTTAGTTCCTCTTCCTGGTGGGAAATGAGAGTTAAATTTGCCCGTCCAGACACCTCCAGCTAGTCTCTCATTGGTTCTCGCTATTCCTGTTCATCTTCCGCAGAAATTGCAAACTGGGCCAAACAGGAGGTTAAAGGGACTGACTCTCCAAGTCGGGAGAGTGTTAGTAAAGCATATGGAATGTTGCACCCGAGTACCAGGGGAGGAAAAGTGAGACATATTTGAACACGTCTCCTGTTCACACGGTTGATCATACTCTGGGTTCCACATGCATGTTTTAGCTGAAGGAAGAATACCTTAAACCTGGAGAGTTGAAACCCGTGAAATGTGTACCATGCAATATGACTTCAAAGGGTCTTCATTTGCTCACCGAACCTCTCCAATCCTATCACTGCTGCGTTTATGCCCCTGTACACATGCTTGATTCTCTTTTGGAGACATAGCAATCCATAGGTTTTAAGATATTTACTAGTCAAGTACATTCTTAGGCGTTTAATATGCGGTGTTGAGTCCATTTCGTTGAGCAAGGAGTAGCTCTTGTCTATTCCATATTTGCCTTAAGGAACTTTATCTGTGCTCCTTTCAATCTCTGGTTTTATGCAGCACCCCTACTCACCTTTACCCTTAAGCAAGTATAAGTTGGTTTTTCTAAATTTGAGACCCTGTTCTGTTCTGTAATTCAGTTCCTGTGTAGCCAAGTTTACATTCTGTGTATTACTGATATCTTATGATGTTTCTTTTTCTGTGTGACTTATTTCAGTTAGAATCATCATAACTGAATCCTCTCATTGTGCTGCTAAAGGCCTGATGACATAGATTTCATTGCTGAGTGATATTGCTTTGTAAGTAAATACCACAACTTCTTTATCCATTTTTCACTTTCTGTGATGTTGAACTTGTACTGTAAACGAGGTTCTTGTAAACAGAGCCGTTCCAAACTTCGGGGTGGCTGTGTCTTTTTGATTTTAATTTCCCTAAGCTATAGGACCATAAGTGGAAGTGCCCTAGGCTCTGTTGCTTTGTTTTCTGGATGTTTCAGGAAACACCATACACTTCTCCCGAGTGTCTGTTGGTAATTTACATCCCGCCCATCAGCATAACAAGGCTCCCAGTTCTCCATGGCCTGTTCTGCCTTTCTGGATTTTACACTTTTTTCAGATGGCCCTTTAGACCGGGGGGAAGTGAGACTTCATTGTAGTGCAGATTTCCTTTGCAAGCTTGCTTGGTTGGCCAAAAAGGGCGTATGCGTTTTTTTCTGAATATATTCAGGAAAAAACGCATACGCCCTTTTTGGCCAAGTGCATCATTGTGGACGTTCTGCCTCTTTTCCTATGCTTTCAATGCAATTCCAGTCTACCTCCTGAAATCGGTTTCCTGCAATTCTACCCCGCTTTCAAGTCCTCTTGGCAGCCTTACTTCAGTATATTTTTGGACGATAGCTGTCATTTATAACTCTGCAGGTTTGTGAATTACAGTGCCCCTGAGCTCCTTTCTTCAACTCGCTTTCTTGTGACCTGGCCGCAACACCACAGGATGGCTTCAGGCCCTAATCTGGTTCTGGCACGGCACGCTGAGCCTTTGGTTAGTTCCTCTTCCTGGTGGGAAATGAGAGTTAAATTTGCCCGTCCAGACACCTCCAGCTAGTCTCTCATTGGTTCTCCCTATTCCTGTTCATCTTCCGCAGAAATTGCCAACTGGGCCAAACAGGAGGTTAAAGGCGCTGACTCTCCAAGTGGGGAGAGTGTTAGTAAAGCGTCTGGAATGTTGCACCCGAGTACCAGGGGAGGAAAACTGAGACATATTTGAACACATCTCCCGTTCACAGGGTTGATCATACTCTGGGTTCCACATGCATGTTTTAGCTGAAGGAAGAATACCTTAAACCTGGGTAGTTGAGACCCGTGTAATGGGTACCATGCAATATGACTTCAAAGGGTCTTCATTTGCTCACCGAACTTCTCCAATCCTATCACTGCTGCGTTTATGCCCCTGTACACACGCTTGATTCTCTTTTGGAGACATAGCAATCCATAGGTTTTAAGATACTTACTAGTCAGGTACATTCTTAGGCGTTTCATATGGGGTGTTGAGTCCATTTCGTTGAGCAAGGAGTAGCTCTTGTCTATTCCATATTTGGCTTAAGGAACTTTATCTGTGCTCATTTCAATCTCTGGTTTTATGCAGCACCCCAACTCACCTTTACCCTTAAGCAAGCATAAGTTGGTTTTCTAAATTTGAGACCCTGTTCTGTTCTGTAATTCAGTTCCTGTGTAGTCCAGTTTACATTCCGTGTATTAGTGATATCTTATGATGTTTCTTTTTCTGTGTGACTTGTTTCAGTTAGAATCATCGTACCTGAATCCACTCATTATGCTGCTACGGGCCTGATGACATAGATTTCATTGCTGAGTGATACTGCATTGTACGTAAGTACCACAAGTTCTTTATCCATTTTCCGCTTTCTGTGATACTGAACTTGTATGGTAAACGAGGTTCTTGTAAACAGAGGCGTCCCAAACTTTGGGGTGGCTGTGTCTTTTTGATTTTAATTTCCCTAAGCTATAGGATCATAAGTGGAAGTGCCCTAGGCTCTGTTGCTTTGTTTTTTAGATGTTTCAGGAAACACCATACACTTCTCACAAGTGGCTGTTGGCAATTTACATCCCGCCCATCAGCATAACAAGGCTCCCAGTTCTCCATGGCCTGTCCTGCCTTTCTGGATTTTACACTTTTTTCAGATGGCCCTTTTGACCAGGGGGAAGTGAGACTTCATTGTAGTGCAGATTTCCTTTGCAAGCTTGCTTCGTTGGCCAAAAAGGGCGTATGCGTTTTTTCCTGAATATATTCAGGAAAAAACGCATACGCCCTTTTTGGCCAAGTGCATCATTGTGGACGTTCTGCCTCTTTTCCTATGCTTTCAATGCAATTCCAGTCTACCTCCTGAAATCGGTTTCCTGCAATTCTGCCCCGCTTTCAAGTCCTCTTGGCAGCCTTACTTCAGTATATTTTTGGACGATAGCTGTCATTTATAACTCTGCAGGTTTGTGAATTACAGTGCCCCTGAGCTCCTTTCTTCAACTTGCTTTCTTGTGACCTGGCCGCAACACCGCAGGATGGCTTCAGGCCCTAATCTGGTTCCGGCACGGCACGCTGAGCCTTTGGTTAATTCCTCTTCCTGGTGGGAAATGAGAGTTAAATTTGCCCGTCCAGACACCTCCAGCTAGTCTCTCATTGGTTCTCGCTATTCCTGTTCATCTTCCACAGAAATTGCAAACTGGGCCAAACAGGAGGTTAAGGGACTGACTATCCAAGTCGGGAGAGTGTTAGTAAAGCCTCTGGAATGTTGCACCCGAGTACCAGGGTACGAAAACTGAGACATATTTGAACACGTCTCCCGATCACATGGTTGATCATACTCTAGGTTCCACATGCATGTTTTAGCTGAAGGAAGAATACCTTAAAACTGGGTAGTTGAAACCCGTGGAATGGGTACCATGCAATATGACTTCAAAGGGTCTTCATTTGCTCACCGAACCTCTCCAATCCTATCACTGCTGCGTTTATGCCCCTGTACACATGCTTGATTCTCTTTTGGAGACATAGCAATCCATAGGTTTTAAGATACTTACTAGTCAGGTACATTCTTAGGCGTTTAATATGGGGTGTTGAGTCCATTTCGTTGAGCAAGGAGTAGCTCTTGTCTATTCCATATTTGGCTTAAGGAACGTTATCTGTGCTCATTTCAATCTCTGGTTTTATGCAGCACCTCAACTCACCTTTCCCCTTAAGCAAGCATAAGTTGATTTTCTAAATTTGAGACCCTGTTCTGTTCTGTAATTCAGTTCCTGTGTAGTCCAGTTTACATTCCGTGTATTAGTGATACCTTATGATGTTTCTTTTTCTGTGTGACTTATTTCAGTTAGAATCATCGTACCTGAATCCACTCAATATTCTGCTACGGGCCTGATGACATAGATTTCATTGCTGAGTGATACTGCATTGTACGTAAGTACCACAAGTTCTTTATCCATTTTTCACTTTCTGTGATATTGAAGTTGTACGGTAAACGAGGTTCTTGTAAACAGAGGCGTCCCAAACTTTGGGGTGGCTGTGTCTTTTTGATTTTAATTTCCCTAAGCTATAGGACCATAAGTGGAAGTGCCCTAGGCTCTGTTGCTTTGTTTTCTGGATGTTTCAGGAAACACCATACACTTCTCCCGAGTGTCTGTTGGCAATTTACATCCCGCCCATCAGCATAACAAGGCTCCCCGTTCTCCATGGCCTGTCCTGCCTTTCTGGATTTTACACTTTTTTCAGATGGCCCTTTTGACCAGGGGGAAGTGAGACTTCATTGTAGTGCAGATTTCCTTTGCAAGCTTGCTTGGTTGGCCAAAAAGGGCGTATGCGTTTTTTCCTGAATATATTCAGGAAAAAACGCATACGCCCTTTTTGGCCAAGTGCATCATTGTGGACGTTCTGCCTCTTTTCCTATGCTTTCAATGCAATTCCAGTCTACCTCCTGAAATCGGTTTCCTGCAATTCTGCCCCGCTTTCAAGTCCTCTTGGCAGCCTTACTTCAGTATATTTTTGGACGATAGCTGTCATTTATAACTCTGCAGGTTTGTGAATTACAGTGCCCCTGAGCTCCTTTCTTCAACTCGCTTTCTTGTGACCTGGCCGCAACACCGCAGGATGGCTTCAGGCCCTAATCTGGTTCCGGCACGGCACGTTGAGCCTTTGGTTAATTCCTCTTCCTGGTGGGAAATGAGAGTTAAATTTGCCCGTCCAGACACCTCCAGCTAGTCTCTCATTTGTTCTCGCTATTCCTGTTCATCTTCCGCAGAAATTGCAAACTGGGCCAAACAGGAGGTTAAGGGACTGACTATCCAAGTCGGGAGAGTGTTAGTAAAGCCTCTGGAATGTTGCACCCGAGTACCAGGGTACGAAAACTGAGACATATTTGAACACGTCTCCCGATCACATGGTTGATCATACTCTAGGTTCCACATGCATGTTTTAGCTGAAGGAAGAATACCTTAAAACTGGGTAGTTGAAACCCGTGGAATGGGTACCATGCAATATGACTTCAAAGGGTCTTCATTTGCTCACCGAACCTCTCCAATCCTATCACTGCTGCGTTTATGCCCCTGTACACACGCTTGATTCTCTTTTGGAGACATAGCAATCCATAGGTTTTAAGATACTTACTAGTCAGGTACATTCTTAGGCGTTTAATATGGGGTGTTGAGTCCATTTTGTTGAGCAAGGAGTAGCTCTTGTCTATTCCATATTTGGCTTAAGGAACTTTATCTGTGCTCATTTCAATCTCTGGTTTTATGCAGCACCCCAACTCACCTTTCCCCTTAAGCAAGCATAAGTTGATTTTCTAAATTTGAGACCCTGTTCTGTTCTGTAATTCAGTTCCTGTGTAGTCCAGTTTACATTCCGTGTATTAGTGATATCTTATGATGTTTCTTTTTCTGTGTGACTTATTTCAGTTAGAATCATCGTACCTGAATCCACTCATTATTCTGCTACGGGCCTGATGACATAGATTTCATTGCTGAGTGATACTGCATTGTACGTAAGTACCACAAGTTCTTTATCCATTTTTCACTTTCTGTGATATTGAAGTTGTACGGTAAACGAGGTTCTTGTAAACAGAGGCGTCCCAAACTTTGGGGTGGCTGTGTCTTTTTGATTTTAATTTCCCTAAGCTATAGGACCATAAGTGGAAGTGCCCTAGGCTCTGTTGATTTGTTTTCTGGATGTTTCAGGAAACACCATACACTTCTCCCGAGTGGCTGTTGGCAATTTACATCCCGCCCATCAGCATAACAAGGCTCCCAGTTCTCCATGGCCTGTCCTGCCTTTCTGGATTTTACACTTTTTTCAGATGGCCCTTTTGACCGGGGGGAAGTGAGACTTCATTGTAGTGCAGATTTCCTTTGCAAGCTTGCTTGGTTGGCCAAAAAGGGCGTATGCGTTTTTTCCTGAATATATTCAGGAAAAAACGCATACGCCCTTTTTGGCCAAGTGCATCATTGTGGACGTTCTGCCTCTTTTCCTATGCTTTCAATGCAATTCCAGTCTACCTCCTGAAATCGGTTTCCTGCAATTCTGCCCCGCTTTCAAGTCCTCTTGGCAGCCTTACTTCAGTATATTTTTGGACGATAGCTGTCATTTATAACTCTGCAGGTTTGTGAATTACAGTGCCCCTGAGTTCCTTTCTTCAACTCGCTTTCTTGTGACCTGGCCGCAACACCGCAGGATGGCTTCAGGCCCTAATCTGGTTCCGGCACGGCACGCTGAGCCTTTGGTTAATTCCTCTTCCTGGTGGGAAATGAGAGTTAAATTTGCCCGTCCAGACACCTCCAGCTAGTCTCTCATTGGTTCTCGCTATTCCTGTTCATCTTCCGCAGAAATTGCAAACTGGGCCAAACAGGAGGTTAAAGGGACTGACTCTCCAAGTCGGGAGAGTGTTAGTAAAGCGTCTGGAATGTTGCACCCGAGTACCAGGGTACGAAAACTGAGACATATTTGAACACGTCTCCCGATCACACAGTTGATCATACTCTAGGTTCCACATGCATGTTTTAGCTGAAGGAAGAATACCTTAAACCTGGGTGGTTGAAACCCGTGGAATGGGTACCATGCAATATGACTTCAAAGGGTCTTCATTTGCTCACCGAACCTCTCCAATCCTATCACTGCTGCGTTTATGCCCCTGTACACATGCTTGATTCTCTTTTGGAGACATAGCAATCCATAGGTTTTAAGATACTTACTAGTCAGGTACATTCTTAGGCGTTTAATATGGGGTGTTGAGTCCATTTCGTTGAGCAAGGAGTAGCTCTTGTCTATTCCATATTTGGCTTAAGGAACTTTATCTGTGCTCATTTCAATCTCTGGTTTTATGCAGCACCCCAACTCACCTTTCCCCTTAAGCAAGCATAAGTTGATTTTCTAAATTTGAGACCCTGTTCTGTTTTGGAATTCAGTTCCTGTGTAGCCAAGTTTACATTCCGTGTATTAGTGATATCTTATGATGTTTCTTTTTCTGTGTGACTTATTTCAGTTAGAATCATCGTACCTGAATCCACTCATTATTCTGCTACGGGCCTGATGACATAGATTTCATTGCTGAGTGATACTGCATTGTACATAAGTACCACAAGTTCTTTATCCATTTTTCACTTTCTGTGATATTGAAGTTGTACGGTAAACGAGGTTCTTGTAAACAGAGGCGTCCCAAACTTTGGGGTGGCTGTGTCTTTTTGATTTTAATTTCCCTAAGCTATAGGACCATAAGTGGAAGTGCCCTAGGCTCTGTTGCTTTGTTTTCTGGATGTTTCAGGAAACACCATACACTTCTCCTGAGTGGCTGTTGGCAATTTACATCCCGCCCATCAGCATAACAAGGCTCCCAGTTCTCCATGGCCTGTCCTGCCTTTCTGGATTTTACACTTTTTTCAGATGGCCCTTTTGACCGGGGGGAAGTGAGACTTCATTGTAGTGCAGATTTCCTTTGCAAGCTTGCTTGGTTGGCCAAAAAGGGCGTATGCGTTTTTTCCTGAATATATTCAGGAAAAAACGCATACGCCCTTTTTGGCCAAGTGCATCATTGTGGACGTTCTGCCTCTTTTCCTATGCTTTCAATGCAATTCCAGTCTACCTCCTGAAATCGGTTTCCTGCAATTCTGCCCCGCTTTCAACTCCTCTTGGCAGCCTTACTTCAGTATATTTTTGGACGATAGCTGTCATTTATAACTCTGCAGGTTTGTGAATTACAGTGCCCCTGAGCTCCTTTCTTCAACTCGCTTTCTTGTGACCTGGCCGCAACACCGCAGGATGGCTTCAGGCCCTAATCTGGTTCCGGCACGGCACGTTGAGCCTTTGGTTAATTCCTCTTCCTGGTGGGAAATGAGAGTTAAATTTGCCCGTCCAGACACCTCCAGCTAGTCTCTCATTTGTTCTCGCTATTCCTGTTCATCTTCCGCAGAAATTGCAAACTGGGCCAAACAGGAGGTTAAAGGCGCTGACTCTCCAAGTGGGGAGAGTGTTAGTAAAGCGTCTGGAATGTTGCACTCAAGTACCAGGGGACGAAAACTGAGACATATTTGAACACGTATCCCGTTCACATGGTTGATCATACTCTGGGTTCCACATGCATGTTTTAGCTGAAGGAAGAATACCTTAAACCTTGGTAGTTGAAACCCGTGGAATGGGTACCATGCAATATGACTTCAAAGGGTCTTTATTTGCTCACCGAACCTCTCCAATCCTATCACTGCTGCGTTTATGCCCCTGTACACACGCTTGATTCTCTTTTGGAGACATAGCAATCCATAGGTTTTAAGATACTTACTAGTCAGGTACATTCTTAGGCGTTTAATATGGGGTTTTGAGTCCATTTCTTTGAGCAAGGAGTAGCTCTTATCTATTCCATATTTGGCTTCAGGAACTTTATCTGTGCTCATTTCAATCTCTGGTTTTATGCAGCACCCCAACTCACCTTTCCCCTTAAGCAAGCATAAGATGGTTTTCTAAATTTGAGACCCTGTTCTGTTCTGTAATTCAGTTCCTGTGTAGCCAAGTTTACATTCCGTGTATTACTGATATCTTATGATGTTTCTTTTTCTGTGTGACTTATTTCAGTTAGAATCATCGTACCTGAATCCACTCATTATGCTGCCACGGGCCTGATGACATAGATTTCATTGCTGAGTGATACTGCATTGTACGTAAGTACCACAAGTTCTTTATCCATTTTTCACTTTCTGTGATATTGAAGTTGTACGGTAAACGAGGTTCTTGTAAACAGAGGCGTCCCAAACTTTGGGGTGGCTGTGTCTTTTTGATTTTAATTTCCCTAAGCTATAGTACCATAAGTGGAAGTGCCCTAGGCTCTGTTGCTTTGTTTTCTGGATGTTTCAGGAAACACCATACACTTCTCCCGAGTGTCTGTTGGTAATTTACATCCCGCCCATCAGCATAACAAGGCTCCCAGTTCTCCATGGCCTGTCCTGCCTTTCTGGATTTTACACTTTTTTCAGATGGCCCTTTTGACCGGGGGGAAGTGAGACTTCATTGTAGTGCAGATTTCCTTTGCAAGCTTGCTTCGTTGGCCAAAAAGGGCGTATGCGTTTTTTCCTGAATATATTCAGGAAAACACGCATACGCACTTTTTGGCCAAGTGCATCATTGTGGACGTTCTGCCTCTTTTCCTATGCTTTCAATGCAATTCCAGTCTACCTCCTGAAATTGGTTTCCTGCAATTCTGCCCCGCTTTCAAGTCCTCTTGGCAGCCTTACTTCAGTATATTTTTGGACGATAGCTGTCATTTATAACTCTGCACGTTTGTGAATTACAGTGCCCCTGAGCTCCTTTCTTCAACTCGCTTTCTTTTGAGCTGGCCACAACACCGCAGGATGGCTTCAGGCCCTAATCTGGTTCCGGCACGGCACGCTGAGCCTTTGGTTAGTTCCTCTTCCTGGTGGGAAATGAGAGTTAAATTTGCCCGTCCAGATACCTCCAGCTAGTCTCTCATTGGTTCTCCCTATTCCTGTTCATCTTCCGCAGAAATTGCAAACTGGGCCAAACAGGAGGTTAAAGGTGCTGACTCTCCAAGTTGGGAGAGTGTTAGTAAAGCGTCTGGAATGTTGCACCCAAGTACCAGGGGACGAAAACTGAGACATATTTGAACACGTATCCCGTTCACATGGTTGATCATACTCTGGGTTCCACATGCATGTTTTAGCTGAAGGAAGAATACCTTAAACCTGGGTAGTTGCAACCCGTGGAATGGGTACCATGCAATATGACTTCAAAGGGTCTTCATTTGCTCACCGAACCTCTCCAATCCTATCACTGCTGCGTTTATGCCCCTGTACACATGCTTGATTCTCTTTTGGAGACATAGCAATCCATAGGTTTTAAGATACTTACTAGTCAGGTACATTCTTAGGCGTTTAATATGGGGTGTTGAGTCCATTTCGTTGAGCAAGGAGTAGCTCTTGTCTATTCCATATTTGGCTTAAGGAACTTTATCTGTGCTCATTTCAATCTCTGGTTTTATGCAGCACCCCAACTCACCTTTCCCCTTAAGCAAGCATAAGATGGTTTTCTAAATTTGAGACCCTGTTCTGTTGTGTAATTCAGTTCCTGTGTAGCCAAGTTTACATTCCGTGTATTAGTGATATCTTATGATGTTTCTTTTTCTGTGTGACTTATTTCAGTTAGAATCATCGTACCTGAATCCACTCATTATGCTGCTACGGGCCTGATGACATAGATTTCATTGCTGAGTGATACTGCATTGTACGTAAGTACCACAAGTTCTTTATCCATTTTTCACTTTCTGTGATATTGAAGTTGTACGGTAAACGAAGTTCTTGTAAACAGAGGCGTCCCAAACTTTGGGGTGGCTGTGTCTTTTTGATTTTAATTTCCCTAAGCTATAGGACCATAAGTGGAAGTGCCCTAGGCTCTGTTGCTTTGGTTTTTAGATGTTTCAGGAAACACCATACACTTCTCCCGAGTGTCTGTTGGCAATTTACATCCCGCCCATCAGCATAACGAGGCTCCCAGTTCTCCATGGCCTGTCCTGCCTTGCTGGATTTTACACTTTTTTCAGATGGCCCTTTTGACCGGGGGGAAGTGAGACTTCATTGTAGTGCAGATTTCCTTTGCAAGCTTGCCTGGTTGGCCAAAAAGGGCGTATGCGTTTTTTCCTGAATATATTCAGGAAAAAACGCATACGCCCTTTTTGGCCAAGTGCATCATTGTGGACGTTCTGCCTCTTTTCCTATGCTTTCAATGCAATTCCAGTCTACCTCCTGAAATCGGTTTCCTGCAATTCTGCCCCACTTTCAAGTCCTCTTGGCAGCCTTACTTCAGTATATTTTTGGACGATAGCTGTCATTTATAACTCTGCAGGTTTGTGAATTACAATGCCCCTGAGCTCCTTTCTTCAACTCGCTTTCTTGTGACCTGGCCGCAACACCGCAGGATGGCTTCAGGCCCTAATCTGGTTCCGGCACAGCACGCTGAGCCTTTGGTTAATTCCTCTTCCTGGTGGGATATGAGAGTTAAATTTGCCCGTCCAGACACCTCCAGCTAGTCTCTCATTGGTTCTCCTTATTCCTGTTCATCTTCCGCAGAAATTGCAAACTGGGCCAAACAAGAGGTTAAGGGGACTGACTCTCCATGTCGGGAGAGTGTTAGTAAAGCGTCTGGAATGTTGCACCCGAGTACCAAGGTACGAAAATTGAGACATAATTGAACACGTCTCCCGATCACACGGTTGATCATACTCTAGGTTCCACATGCATGTTTTAGCTGAAGGAAGAATACCTTAAAATTGGGTAGTTGAAACCCGTGGAATGGGTACCATGCAATATGACTTTAAAGGGTCTTCATTTGCTCACCGAACCTCTCCAATCCTATCACTGCTGCGTTTATGCCCCTGTACACATGCTTGATTCTCTTTCGGAGACATAGCAATCCATAGGTTTTAAGATACTTACTAGTCAGGTACATTCTTAGGCGTTTAATATGGGGTGTTGAGTCCTTTTCGTTGAGCAAGGAGTAGCTCTTGTCTATTCCATATTTGGCTTAAGGAACTTTATCTGTGCTCATTTCAATCTCTGGTTTTATGCAGCACCCCAACTCACCTTTCCCCTTAAGCAAGCATAAGTTGGTTTTCTCAATTTGAGACCCTGTTCTGTTCTGTAATTCAGTTCCTGTGTAGCCAAGTTTACATTCCGTGTATTAGTGATATTTATTGATGTTTCTTTTTCTGTGTGACTTATTTCAGTTAGAATCATCGTACCTAAATCCACTCATTGTGCTGCTAAGGGCCTGATGACATAGATTTCATTGCTGAGTGATATTGCTTTGTAAGTAAATACCATAACTTCTTTATCCATTTTTCACTTTCTGCGATGTTGAACTTGTACTGTAAACGAGGTTCTTGTAAACAGAGCTGTTCCAAACTTTGGGGTGGCTGTGTCTTTTTGATTTTAATTTCCCTAAGCTATAGGACCATAAGTGGAAGTGCCCTAGGCTCTGTTGCTTTGTTTTTTAGATGTTTCAGGAAACACCATACACTTCTCCCGAGTGGCTGTTGGCAATTTACATCCCGCCCATCAGCATAACGAGGCTCCCATTTCTCCATGGCCTGTCCTGCCTTGCTGGATTTTACACTTTTTTCAGATGGCCCTTTTGACCGGGGGGAAGTGAGACTTCATTGTAGTGCAGATTTCCTTTGCAAGCTTGCTTGGTTGGCCAAAAAGGGCGTATGCGTTTTTTCCTGAATATATTCAGGAAAAAACGCATACGCCCTTTTTGGCCAAGTGCATCATTGTGGACGTTCTGCCTCTTTTCCTATGCTTTCAATGCAATTCCAGTCTACCTCCTGAAATTGGTTTCCTGCAATTCTGCCTTGCTTTCATTGCCTCTTCATAGCCTTACCTCAATATATTTTTTGAATATAGTTAGCCTTTATAACTCTGCAGGTTTTTGAATTGCAGTGGCCCTTAGCTCCATTTTTCAGCTCTTATTTTTGTGGTCTTGCCCCATAACCACAGGATTCCTTGAAGCCCTATTTTTCTTCTGGGGCACCTTGCTGTGCCTTTGGTTAATTCTTCTTACTGATGTGACATTAGAGTGACATGTGCCCATTGAAACCGCTACAGCTAGTTTCTCACTGGTTCCCCCTATTCCCATTCATCCTCTGCACTAACTGCAGACTGTGCGATACCAGAACTTAAAGGCATTGACTCCATGTGGGGATGTTGTTAGTAAAGCGGCTGGAATGTCGATCCGGAGCCCCAGGAGAGGAAAAATGAGGTGCGTTTTAGAAACCTTTCCCGATCATATGGTATACCAGTCGCTGGGTTTCCCAAGCATGGTTTAGCTGTAGGAAGATTCCCTTCAACCTGGAGTGTTGGGACCCTTGGAATGAGTAGCATGAAGTATTGCATTAAACTTTCGGCAGTTGCTCACCAAAGCTCACCAATCCTCTCAGCCCCAAGTGTCCAGCCTTATGTCTTATCCAGCTGTGGGTTTATATGTGGTCAATCCAGGTTACATCACAGCCCCTGAGCGAATTTTGTAAGAATTTTTCTCTTTCATTGTTTCAGCGTTTTCTTTTTAAAATTTATTTCTATAATGGGGTTTAGCTCATTTTCACTGCTGTGTTTGTGCCGCTCTGCACACACTTGATTCCCTTATGGAGATATATCAATACATGGGTTTTAAGATTCTTATTACTCAGATATATTTCTCTGCGGTGTATAGGGTGTGTTGAGGCCAGTTCATTGAGCAAGGTGTAGATCTTGTCTAATACCTATTTGGTTTATTGAACGGTATCTGTGCTAATTTCAAACTCTGGTTTTATGCATCACCCCACCTCTCCTTTCCCCTTAAGCTGACATAAGTGTGTTTTCTAAATGTGAGACACTGTTCTGTTCTGTAATTCATTTCTTGTGCAGCCATATTTACCCTCCCTCTATAAGTGATATCTTATGATATGTTTCTTTTTCTGTTTGACTTATTTCAAGTAGTATTATCGGACCTAAATCCACTCTTTATCCTTCTACTAGCCTTATTACATTGATTTCATGGTGAAGAGATATTCCATTGTACATAAGTACCACATCTTCTTTATCCATTGTTCTCTTTCCTGGGATATTTAAGGTGTACTGAAGTTGAGGTTCTTGTAAACAGAGTAGCCCTAAACTGTGGTGTGCTTGTGTCTTGTTGATTTTTAGACTTCCCTAGATATACTCCCATGATTGGAAGTGTCCTATGCTCTGTAGCTCTGTTTTTTAGATGATTTAGGAACCACCATACACTTCTCCAGAGTGGCTCTCGGCAGTTCACACACTGCCCATCAGCGTATAAAGGCTCCCTGTTCTCCATGGCCTGTCCTGCATTTCTGGTTTTTACAATTTTTTAGGATGGCCCTTTTGACCGGTGGGAAGTGAGACTTCTTTGTTGTGCACATTTGCATTGCTTGCTTGCTTCGTTGCCCATAAAGTGCGTATGCGTTTTTTCCTGGATATAATCAGGAAAAAACGCATACGCCCTTTTGGGCCAACTGCATCATTGTCGAAATTCTGCCGCTTTTCATGTGCATTAAAGACGAGTCCAATCTATCTCTTGAAATCTGTTTCTTGCAATTCTGTCTTGCATTCAGATCCTCTTCTTTGCCTTACCTCAACATATTTTTGGACGTTAGTTTTCATTTATAACTCTGCAGGTTTGTGAATTGCAGTGACCCTGAGCTCCATTTTTTAAGTTGCTCTTTTGTGAGCTGGCCACAAACCCACAGGATTGCTTCAGGCCCTATTTTGGCTCCGGCGAGGCAGGCTGAGCCTTTCTTTAATTCTTATTCTTAATGGGAAATTAGAGTGATATGTGCCCGTCCAAACCCCTACAACTATTCTCTCATTGGTTCCCCCTCTTCCCGTTCATCCTCCTCACAATTTGCAAAATGTGTGAAACAAAAGTTTAAATGTGCTGATTCTCCAAGTGGGGAGATTCTAAGTAACGTGGCTGGAATGGTGAACAGGAGCACCAGGAGAGGATAAATGAGGTGCATTTTAGACACATCTCCCGATCACATGGTGTACAGTCCTCTGGGTTTTCCATGCATGTTTTAGCTGTAGGAAGATCCCTTGAACCTGCAGATTTGGGACCCATTGAATGGGTACCAGGTAGTATTACTTTAAAGGGTGTGCATTTCCTCACCCAACCTCACATTTCTCTTAGCGCAAACAGTTTCCAGCCTTATGTCTCATCCTGCTGTGGGTCTAGATGTGTTCAATCCATGTTGCATCACCGTCCCTGAGGAAAAGTTGTAAGAGGTTTTCTCTGTCTCTCTGTCGTTTATTTTTTTCAATTTATTACTATATTGGTTACAGCTGATTTTCAAGCTCTGTTTCTTGCTGCTGTACATCCACTTGATTCACGTACAGAGAGTCATCAATAAATTCTTTTTCAGATTCTTACCAGTCGTATATATTCTTTTCCGGTGACTTGAGTGTGCTGAGTGCAGTTCTTTTAGCTACCGTGTAGGCCTTGTTGATTATCAGTTTGGTATTTGGAATTGTATCTTTGCTAATTTCAACCTCCTGGATGATGCCTCACCCCTCCCCACCTTTCCCGTTTAGCAGCCTTATGCGTGTTTTCTACATATTTGACTATGTTTTTGTTTTGTAATTTATTTCATGTGTAGCCATTTTGGATTCCACCTTTAAGTGATATCTTATGATATGTGTCTTTTTCTTTTTGAATTCTGTCACTTAGAATGATCATACGTAACTCCTCCGGAGTTGTTACAACTGGCCATATTTCATTGATTTCCAGGCTGAATAATATTCCACTCTACCTAAGTACCACATCTCTATCCATTTTTTCCCTCCAGAGACATTTAAGTTATATCCTAGTCGAGGATCTTTTAAACAGAGAGGGGGTAAACATTGGGGTGCCTGTGTCCTCTCGATTTTTGTTTTTCCCAAGATATACGCCCATGAGGGCAAGTGCCCTATGCTCTGTAGCTCATTTTTTAGATGCTTTAGTAAACACAATACACTTTTCCAGAATGGCCGTTGGCAATATACATTTCCACTATAAGTCTCACAGGGCTCCCTCTTCTCGTTGCCCTGTCCTGCATTTCTGTTGTTTACGCTTTATGAGGATGGCTCTTCTGACTGATGCGAAGTGATATCTTTTGTAGTATTGTCTTCCAGTGCCCACCTGTTTGGTTGGCTAAAAAAGTGTATGCCCTTTTCTTGAATATATACAGAAAAAAACGCATGCACCCTTTTTGGCCAACTGCAATGTTGGCAATGTTCAGCTCCTTTTCTTGTGCTTAATGGCGAGTCCTTTCTACCTCCTCAAATCCCTTTCCTGCCATTCTCCCTTGCTTACAAGTCCTTTTCTCTGACTTTCCTCAAGACATTTTTCAGTGATGGATATTTTCAACTCTGCAGTTTTGTGAATTTTACTGCCCCTGAGTTCCATTGTTCAACTTGTGTTTATGGGAACTGGCCACAAAGCAGCGGGATTTCCTCAAGCCCTATACTGTTTCCATGGGCAACCCTAGCCTTTGGTCAATTCGTCTTCCTGATTGGAAATTAGAGTGACATGTGCCTGTCTGAACACCTAGGACTTGTCTCTCATTGTTCCTCATCCTTCCGCTTCATCCTCTGGACAAATTCCAAACTGTACGCAACAGGATGTTGACAGTGCTGACATCTCCAAGTGGGGAGACTGTTAGTAAAGACGCTGGAGGGGTGAACCCGAGCACCAGGAGATGAGGAGATGAGATGCCTTTTCCAAACTCTTCCCGATCAGACGGTATACCATCCTCTGGGTGTGACAGACATGTTTTAGCAGTGGGAAGAGTCCCATTCATGTAAGGAGAACACCAGGGCTTTTTCGAAATCAGTGTCTCCCCGAAACCCAAACTGGGGAAGTTTTTAAGCTACGGCTACACATATGTTCATTAAGGGCCTTGGGAAGTAGGCAGAGTCCAAACTTTAGATGATTGAAGTCTTCAGGGTCAGAAGCACTCACCACCAGCTTCCCTTAGGCTACACTTTAACTATCATTGATAGATGATGTCAATAAAAATATCTATTCTTTTTCAGATTATTTCCCCTTATAGGTTATTGCAAAATGTTGAGTGTAGTTCCCTGTGCTATACAGTAGTTCCTTGTTGATGATCTATTTTATACATAGCAGTGTGTATGTGTTAATTCCAAACTGTTAATTTATCCCTCCTCCCACCTTTCCCCTTTGGTAATAATAAATTATAAGATTTTATACTTCTCAGAAATGGGGGAGCTGAAAGAGAGGTATCATTTTCAATGGAAAAGCATTTAAAACAAGATTGAAGGTTTAACCAAGATTATTAGATGTACATCCTTGGAAAGAAATCACTTCGTTTCTCTAATATTGACCTGACAAATAAGACAAACCTTTTCACTGAACTTGCTTATAAAAAGTGATGGAAATATCAAATGGAAGTGTTAGAAACATCTTATTTTACCCGAGCCTTATACACTGTTCTATGTTAACTACAGTTTGGCTCACACATCTGTTCATTGAGGTTACAATAGTCTCAATTTCTGTTACTGATCCTCCAGAGTGGACCCCAACAAGTGTCCCCCTGCCCAGTGTCATTGGGGCCAACAGATCGAGACTGAGTTTGGTTCACAAGCAAAGGAAACTTTATATTTTGATCAGAGAATGGAGAGGTGAGAGCATGCACTACCCCGTGGGCTGTGGGCTGGGCTGCTGTGTAGAGATCCTGTCAGAGTCAGTGGGAGGGAGGGAGGCGGCGGAGCTCTCGAGGGCCGGGTTGGCTGTAGCTCAGGCTCTATATCGTGGAGTCTGCACTGGGCCCCAGGAGCTGAGGTGTCGACCCAGCCATTCTGCACTAGGAAATCTGGTCTGAAGTGCCGGGTGTGGAACCTCTGCATGCGGGACCCTAGGAGCACGTGAAATTAGACAAAGCACAAAGGATAAAAAAGGCTAGACTTGACTTTATTGCCCAGATTCTATGTTTATCTCCCAGGGATTTTTAATGGGCTTTGCTGGGGACAAACCCCTCCTCTGCCTTTTGTCCCGTTCCTCATTCTTGGAGTGCTGAGGGTGCAGACCTTTCTTCTGTAACTGCTGAGTGCTGAGTTGGGAGCCCTCATACCCTGGGGCGAGGGTCAGAGCTTCTCCCCAGCAGCCTCCCGGTGACGTTGATTGTCCCCAGGACCCCTGCCTCCCTGCTCGTCCACCTGAGCACCAGCATTGGAAGTGTTATAGATTCTAATGACCTTTAAGGGTCCAGGAAAGAGATGTGCAGAGACGCTGTGGGGGCCGGTTTCACCCCGCCCCACATTTGTTCGGCCACCTTAGGCTGACCGTTTCTGCCAGCCTAGATGCTCTGAGCAGTAGTCTGCGCTTTCTTCAATTAGGCCCCTGAATTAACGTACAAACAGCACCAGGTGTCAGAGCCCTGCCCGCTCAACTCCCAGACAGTCCAGGGTCAGTGGTGATAAAGACCATGATGGCTACTGAGTCAACAGCCTTTTGAAGTAAACAGGAGTTCAGCCGGTCTTATTGGCCACCATCATCACGGTGTCTGTAGGCTTTTCTATGGTGACAGTGTGGTATACGGTTCCCCCGCCAAGATTATTAGCTCCCCGCTGGGTGCAGTAAGTCCTGCAAGCAGTAGTCTACTCTTTTGGGACACACTCTTGTTGTTTTATGAGAGAAACTCCAGGTCAAGTGATGTTCACACGAGTCGTCATGGTGCCCTGTTGCCCCCGGTTATCTCTCTGGATGTTGGAGTTGGAGGGCCTCCTCACTCGAGGTCGGTGTGCCCACGGAGCGAACCCTGCAACTTCAGGGCATGGTTGGTGGTTAGGATCACCACGTGGGGTCCTTTTCCCTTAGGAGGGAGGTGGACTTTTGGGCTGCTGATTTCCAGGTTTTTAGATACCGCCAGTATCTTGGCCAGATGTGGCAGTGGGCCAAGCCCCTTAGTGACCGTAGTTTATCCTACCTGGATGGCATTCTTGCATTGTTCCATTTCAAGTGGTCCCAGTTTTTGCACTAATTCTCCAATGGCGATTCACCTTTCACCGGGAATGTAAAGGTCAAAGGGTTTAGCTAAATTAGGGAGTTCCAGGGCAAGGGTCTGAATTGACTGCTCTTTCCATTCTTGAAAGGCCACTTCTGGATTCTATTCAAAAGGATCATCATCTTTTCCTTTCAGTGTTTCATATAGAGGCCCAGCTAGTGGACTGTAGTTAGGGATCCAGAAGCAGCAAACCCTGGCCTCCCCAGGAACCCCTAAGCTGTCTTCTAGTTTTAGAAAGGGGTAAGGCTGAAAATGGTTTCTTCCCTTTCCTGGGATGGGCTTCTCTGACCTTGTGTGAGAATGAAGCCCAGGCAGGTCACCGCAGTCTGTGATATTTGAGCTTTTTCTTGGACAACTTCTATCCTTTATTGGCTTGGTAGTTCAGAGGCCTCCTTAGTAGGGCTGGCGATCAGAATGTCGTCTGCATATTGAAGGAGGGTTTCCTTTTCCAGAGGTAGAACTTTTAGGTCTTTAGCTAAGCTTTCCCCAAAGACGGTGTGGGAATTTTTGCACCCTTGGGTCCAGACGGCCCGGAAGTATTGTTTTAGTTGTATGTTGAGTCCTGCCACTCACAAGCCAAAATTTCTTGTGACTCTGGGACTAATGGAATACAAAAGAAGGCATCATTGAAGACTAATACAGAATACCATGTCCTGGTGGTTGGTAGAATGACCAGCAGGGTGTAGGAATTAGGAGCAACTGGAGGTATATCCTCGGTGGCTTCACTGACTGTCCTGACATCCTTTACCAGGTCCCCAGCAGCCCATGGGGCTCTCGTGGTCAGACCAATCCCAGAATATGGAGCTCACCTGGGCAGGTACCCCACCCCCACCCCAGCCCACGGGGCTCTCGTGGTCAGGCCCCTCCCAGGATACAGAGCTACCCTTGCAGGTACCGTGGCAGGGCTGGGCACACAGGAACCGTGCACATAGCCCTCATTGCAGAGCACCCCCAGCTCACCTGTCGCTCAGAGCTGACACAGAGCACCTCAGAGCAGGACTTGAACTAACAAACAGCAGCTGCGACAGGTCTGTGACCCTGGACATCACTCCGTGAGGCCTCCCTCCACCTGGTCTTCCAGAGACTTCCACTGCACCCGGGGCACCAGGCCTCTGTCTCCAACCACCACCCACCCCTCCTCTCCCTGACTCCTGGGTTCCTCTCATTAGGAGAGGGTTTTCTTGAAGTTGTCTCCCACTCATGGGCCAGATAAAATGATTAGAAAACAAGCCAAAGCTGCAGCCCCTTGTCTATCCTGACTCTCAGGAGCCCACACCTGTTCCTTGGACCTGGCCGGTTCAGCAAGTTCCATTTTCTGCAACTGTGAGCCCCTGAGGGGTGATGATTGGCTGACCTGGGCAGCCTTACCGTGCCGGCCAGCCCTCCCCAGGTGTGCCTGGGTTGAGATCAATATAAATACCACTCCAGGCAACAAGAGCCCCTGCAGCCGTGCCTGACACCATTTTCTCTGTCCTGTCAGCAGTCTCGGGGCTGGGCTGGTGAGAGGGAGTGAGAGGCCATGGCTCTGTGGGTGGCCCAGTGTGAGTGGGGCTCTGCTGGACTTTCTGCAGCAGTTGCCAGGCTGCCACCTGCTAAAGAAGAGGATGTGTCACCCATACCTGCTGCTGGAATTTCTCCCTGGGCAGAGGTGAGGAAGGAAAAAAGCAGTGGGGGCAGGGACAGGACGGGTATCTCAGGCAGGGAAATGGAAATCTTCCAGAAGAGCACCCAGGGCCAGGACCATCCTGGCTGGCCTGCAGGCACCAAGTCGGCCGGCATGCTGTCACTCATGTGGCTCTATGGCCCTTCCTCTAGGCTTTCAAGTCCTTGTATATATTCAGGTGTTTTACCTGGGACGGGTGGGAATAGTTCAGCAGCAACTGGCCTGGGGCTCAGCTCACGTTTACTCACAGATGCCTCGGCACGGTGCCCCAGCTTTGCAATGAGGACGCTTGTTGCGTGGGGGCTGCTGGCTGAATGGGAGACGATTCCCCACCACTGACCAACTTCAGAATTGTTTACAACTGGAGCAAGTGCCCTGATACGGTTTTCCTCTGTGTAACTGGTGGGTTCTGTGTTTTTTTCTCTTTTTCGTTTTTGGTTCAAGGTAGATTTTATTCCTCTTTTTTGTATTTACAGATATAAGCATGGAAATAATTTATTCATATAAATACATGTATGTGCAGGGAATAATTGTTTTTTCTGTTTTATTTTTTAAATTTTATTTCTTTTTAATTTTGAATTTTATTTTATATTTTTATACAGCAGGTTCTTATTGGTTATCTATTTTATACATATAAATGTATACATGCCAATCCCAGTCTCTCAACTCCTCCCACCACCACCCCCCCAACAGCTTTCCCCCCTTGTTGTCCATACGTTTGCTCTATTTATGCCTTGCAAAATGGTTAATCTGTACAGTTTTTCTAGGTTCCACATATATGCATGAATATACAAGATTTGTTTTTCTCTTTCTGACTTACTTCACTCTGTATGACAGTCTCTAGATCCATCGACGTCTCTACAAATGACCCAATTTCATTCCTTTTCATGGCTTAGTAATATTCCATTTTATATATGTACCACAGCTTTATGCATTCGTCTGTCTGTGGGCATTTAGGTTGCTTCCGTTACCTCGATATTGTAAATAGTGATGCAATGAACATTGCGGTGAATGACTCTTTTTGATTTATGGTTTTGTCTGGGTATATGTCCAGTACTGGGATTGCTGTATCATATGGTAATTCTATTGTTAGTTTCTTAAGAAATTCCATATTGTTCTCCATAATGACTGTATCAATTTATATTCCCAACAATAGTGGAAGAGGGTTCCTTTTCTCCACACCCTTTCCAGCATTTTTTGTTTGTAGATTTTCTATGATGCCTATTCTACCAGGTGTGAGGTGATACCTCATTGTTGAATCCATTTCGTTGAGCAAGGGGTAGGTCTTGTCTATTACATATTTGGCTTATGGAACGGTATCTGTGCTAATTTCAAACTCTGCTTTTATGCAGCACCCCAACTCACCTTCCCCCTTAAGCAAGCATAAGTTGGTTTTCTAAATTTGAGACCCTGTTCTGTTTTGTAATTCAGTTCATGTGTAGCCAAGTTCACATTCCGTGTATTAGTGATACCTTATGATGTTTCTTTTTCTGTGTGACTTCTTTCACTTAGAATCATCGTGCCTCAATCCACTCATTATGCTGGTACGGGCCTGGTGACATAGATTTCATTGCTGATGGTATTCTGTTGTACATAAGTACTGCAACTTCTTTATCCATTATTTGCTCTCTGGGATATTTAACTTGTGCCACAGAAGAGATTCCTGTAAAAAGAGTCATCCCAAATTTTGGGGTGGCTGTGTCTTTTTGATTTTAATTTCCCTAAACTATAGGACCATAAGTGGAAGTGCCCTAGGCTCTGTTGCTTTGTTTTTTAGATGTTTCAGGAAACACCATACACTTCTACAGAGCGGCTGTTGGTAATTTACATCCCGCCCATCAGCATAACAAGGCTCCCAGTTCTCCATGGCCTGTTCTGCCTTTCTGGATTTTACACTTTTTTCAGATGGCCCTTTAGACCGGGGGGAAGTGAGACTTCATTGTAGTGCAGATTTCCTTTGCAAGCTTGCTTGGTTGGCCAAAAAGGGCGTATGAGTTTTTTCCTGAATATATTCAGGAAAAAACTCATACGCCCTTTTTGGCCAAGTGCATCATTGTCGACGTTCTTCCTCTTTTCCTGTGTTTTAAATGCAATCCAATTCCGATTCCTCCTGAAATCGGTTTCCTGCAATTCTGCTCCGCATTCAAGTCCTCTTGGCAGCCCTACTTCAGTATATTTTCGGACAATAGCTGTCATTTATAAATCTGCAGGTTTGTGAATTACAATGCCCCTGAGCTCCTTTCTTCAACTCGCTTTCTTTTGAGCTGGCCACAACACCGCAGGATGGCTTCAGGCCCTAATCTGGTTCCGGCACGGCATGCTGAGCCTTTGGTTTATTCCTCTTCCCTGTGGGAAATGAGAGTTAAATTTGCCCGTCCAGACACCTCCAGCTAGTCTCTCATTGGTTCTCCCTATTCCTGTTCATCTTCCGCAGAAATTGCAAACTGGGCCAAACAGGAGGTTAAAGGGACTGACTCTCCAAGTCGGGAGAGTGTTAGTAAAGCGTCTGGAATGTTGCACCCGAGTACCAGGGAACGAAAAGTGAGACACATTTGAACACGTTTCTCGATCACATGGTGGATCATACTCTGGGTTCCACATGCATGTTTTAGCTGAAGGAAGAATCCCTTAAACCTGGAGAGTTGAGACCCATGGAATGGGTACCATGCAATATGACTTCAAAGGGTCTGCATTTGCTCACCGAACCTCACCAATCTTATGAGCCCCAAGTGTCCAGCCTTATGTGTCACCCAGCTCTGGGTGTAGATATGGTAAATGCAGGTTGCATCAGAAGCCTTGAATGAATTACTTAAGTATTGCTCTCTATTTCACTGTCATTGTGTTTTGTTTAAGAAATTTATTTCTAATATGGGATTTAGCTGATTTTCACTGCTTTAATGCCGCTGTACACACTCTTGATTCTCTTACAGAGATATATAAATACATTGCTTTTATGATTCTTACTAGGCAGGTATATTCCTAGGCGTTGAATATGGGGTGTTGAGTCCATTTTGTTGAGCAAGGAGTAGCTCTTGTCTATTCCATATTTGCCTTATAGAACGTTATCTGTGCTCATTTCAATCTCTGGTTTTATGCAGCACCCCAACTCACCTTTCCCCTTAAGCAAGCATAAGTTGGTTTTCTAAATTTGAGACCCTGTTCTGTTTTGGAATTCAGTTCCTGTGTAGCCAAGTTTACATTCCGTGTATTAGTGATATCTTATGATGTTTCTTTTTCTGTGTGACTTATTTCAGTTAGAATCATCGTACCTGAATCCACTCATTATGCTGCTACGGGCCTGATGACATAGATTTCATTGCTGAGTGATACTGCATTGTACGTAAGTACCACAAGTTCTTTATCCATTTTTC
Organism: Grampus griseus; assembly: GCF_964374135.1. Lineage (NCBI taxonomy): Eukaryota > Metazoa > Chordata > Mammalia > Artiodactyla > Delphinidae > Grampus > Grampus griseus. The sequence goes on along the minus strand of NW_028133354.1, from coordinate 472,610 downwards.
ATTTTCTGTGATATTGAACTTGTACAGTAAACGAGGTTCTTGTAAACAGAGGCGTCCCAAACTTTGGGGTGGCTGTGTCTTTTTGATTTTAATTTCCCTAAGCTATAGGACCATAAGTGGAAGTGTCCTAGGCTCTGTTGCTTTGGTTTTTAGATGTTTCAGGAAACACCATACACTTCTCCCGAGTGTCTGTTGGCAATTTACATCCCGCCCATCAGCATAACGAGGCTCCCAGTTCTCCATGGCCTGTCCTGCCTTTCTGGATTTTACACTTTTTTCAGATGGCCCTTTTGACCGGGGGGAAGTGAGACTTCATTGTAGTGCAGATTTCCTTTGTAAGTTTGCTTGGTTGGCCAAAAAGGGCGTATGCGTTTTTTCCTGAATATATTCAGGAAAAAACGCATACGCACTTTTTGGCCAAGTGCATCATTGTGGACGTTCTGCCTCTTTTCCTATGCTTTCAATGCAATTCCAGTCTACCTCCTGAAATCGGTTTCCTGCAATTCTGCCCCGCTTTCAAGTCCTCTTGGCAGCCTTACTTCAGCATATTTTTGGACGATAGTTGTCATTTATAACTCTGCAGGTTTGTGAATTACAGTGGCCCTGAGCTCCTTTCTTCAACTCGCTTTCTTTTGAGCTGGCCGCAACACCGCAGGATGGCTTCAGGCCCTAATCTGGTTCTGGCACGGCACGCTGAGCCTTTGGTTATTTCCTCTTCCTGGTGGGAAATGAGAGTTAAATTTGCCCGTCCAGACACCTCCAGCTAGCCTCTCATTGGTTCTCCCTATTCCTGTTCATCTTCCGCAGAAATTGCAAACTGGGCCAAACAAGAGGTTAAGGGGACTGACTCTCCAAGTCGGGAGAGTGTTAGTAAAGCGTCTGGAATGTTGCACCCGAGTACCAGGGTACGACAATTGAGACATATTTGAACACGTCTCCCGATAACACGGTTGATCATACTCTAGGTTCCACATGCATGTTTTAGCTGAAGGAAGAATACATTAAAGCTGGGTAGTTGAAACCCGTGGAATGGGTACCATGCAATATGACTTCAAAGGGTCTTCATTTGCTCACCGAACCTCTCCAATCCTATCACTGCTGCGTTTATGCCCCTGTACACACGCTTCATTCTCTTTCGGAGACATAGCAATCCATAGGTTTTAAGATACTTACTAGTCAGGTACATTCTTAGGCGTTTAATATGGGGTGTTGAGTCCATTTCGTTGAGCAAGGAGTAGCTCTTGTCTATTCCATATTTGGCTTAAGGAACTTTATCTGTGCTCATTTCAATCTCTGGTTTTATGCAGCACCCCAACTCACCTTTCTCCTTAAGCAAGCATATGTTGGTTTTCTAAATTTGAGACCCTGTTCTGTTTTGGAATTCAGTTCCTGTGTAGCCAAGTTTACATTCCGTGTATTAGTGATATCTTATGATGTTTCTTTTTCTGTGTGACTTGTTTCAGTTAGAATAATCGTACCTGAATCCGCTCATTATGCTGCTACGGGCCTGATGACATAGATTTCATTGCTGAGTGATACTGCATTGTACGTAAGTACCACAAGTTCTTTATCCATTTTCCGCTTTCTGTGATACTGAACTTGTACGGTAAACGAGGTTCTTGTAAACAGAGGCGTCCCAAACTTTGGGGTGGCTGTGTCTTTTTGATTTTAATTTCCCTAAGCTATAGGACCATAAGTGGAAGTGCCCTAGGCTCTGTTGCTTTGTTTTTTAGATGTTTCAGGAAACACCATACACTTCTCCCGAGTGTCTGTTGGCAATTTACATCCCGCCCATCAGCATAACGAGGCTCCCAGTTCTCCATGGCCTGTCCTGCCTTTCTGGATTTTACACTTTTTTCAGATGGCCCTTTTGACCGGGGGGAAGTGAGACTTCATTGTAGTGCAGATTTCCTTTGCAAGCTTGCTTGGTTGGCCAAAAAGGGCGTATGCGTTTTTTCCTGAATATATTCAGGAAAAAACGCATACGCCCTTTTTGGCCAAGTGCATCATTGTGGACGTTCTGCCTCTTTTCCTATGCTTTCAATGCAATTCCAGTCTACCTCCTGAAATCGGTTTCCTGCAATTCTGCCCCGCTTTCAAGTCCTCTTGGCAGCCTTACTTCAGTATATTTTTGGACGATAGCTGTCATTTATAACTCTGCAGGTTTGTGAATTACAGTGCCCCTGAGCTCCTTTCTTCAACTCGCTTTCTTGTGACCTGGCCGCAACACCGCAGGATGGCTTCAGGCCCTAATCTGGTTCCGGCACGGCACGCTGAGTCTTTGGTTAATTCCTCTTCCTGCTGGGAAATGAGAGTTAAACTTGCCCGTCCAGACACCTCCAGCTAGTCTCTCATTGGTTCTCGCTATTCCTGTTCATCTTCCGCAGAAATTGCAAACTGGGCCAAACAGGAGGTTAAAGGGACTGACTCTCCAAGTCGGGAGAGTGTTAGTAAAGCGTGTGGAATGTTGCACCTGAGTTCCAGGTGACGAAAACTGAGACATATTTGAACACGTCTCCCGTTCACACGGTTGATCATACTCTGGGTTCCACATGCATGTTTTAGCTGAAGGAAGAATACCTTAAACCTGGAGAGTTGAGACCCGTGTAATGGGTACCATGCAATATGACTTCAAAGGGTCTTCATTTGCTCACCGAACCTCTCCAGTCCTACCACTGCTGCGTTTATGCCTCTGTACACACGCTTGATTCTCTTTTGGAGACATAGGTATCCATAGGTTTTCAGATACTTACTAGTCAGGTACATTCTTAGGCGTTTAATATGGGGTGTTGAGTCCATTTCGTTGAGCAAGGAGTAGCTCTTGTCTATTCCATATTTGGCTTAAGGAACTTTATCTGTGCTCATTTCAATCTCTGGTTTTATGCAGCACCCCAACTCACCTTTCCCCTTAAGCAAGCATAAGTTGGTTTTCTAAATTTGAGACGCTGTTCTGTTTTGGAATTCAATTCCTGTGTAGCCAAGTTTACATTCCGTGTATTACTGATATCTTATGATGTTTCTTTTTCTGTGTGACTTATTTCAGTTAGAATCATCGTACCTAAATCCACTCATTGTGCTGCTAAGGGCCTGATGACATAGATTTCATTGCTGAGTGATACTGCATTGTACGTAAGTACCACAAGTTCTTTATCCATTTTTCACTTTCTGTGATATTGAACTTGTACGGTAAACGAGGTTCTTGTAAACAGAGGCGTCCCAAACTTTTGGTGGCTGTGTCTTTTTGATTTTAATTTCCCTAAGCTATAGGACCATAAGTGGAAGTGCCCTAGGCTCTGTTGCTTTGTTTTTTAGATGTTTCAGGAAACACCATACCCTTCTCCCAAGTGTCTGTTGGCAATTTACATCCCGCCCATCAGCATAACAAGGCTCCCAGTTCTCCATGGCCTGTCCTGCCTTTCTGGATTTTACACTTTTTTCAGATGGCCCTTTTGACCGGGGGGAAGTGAGACTTCATTGTAGTGCAGATTTCCTTTGCAAGCTTGCTTGGTTGGCCAAAAAGTGCGTATGCGTTTTTTCCTGAATATATTCAGGAAAAAACGCATACGCCCTTTTTGGCCAAGTGCATCATTGTGGACGTTCTGCCTCTTTTCCTATGCTTTCAATGCAATTCCAGTCTACCTCCTGAAATCGGTTTCCTGCAATTCTGCCCCGCTTTCAAGTCCTCTTGGCAGCCTTACTTCAGTATATTTTTGGACGATAGCTGTCATTTATAACTCTGCAGGTTTGTGAATTACAGTGCCCCTGAGCTCCTTTCTTCAACTCGCTTTCTTGTGAACTGGCCGCAATACCGCAGGATGGCTTCAGGCCCTAATCTGGTTCCGGCATGGCACGCTGAGCCTTTGGTTAATTCCTCTTCCTGGTGGGAAATGAGAGTTAAATTTGCCCGTCCAGACACCTCCAGCTAGTCTCTCATTGGTTCTCGCTATTCCTGTTCATCTTCCGCAGAAATTGCAAACTGGGCCAAACAGGAGGTTAAAGGCGCTGACTCTCCAAGTGGGGAGAGTGTTAGTAAAGCGTCTGGAATGTTGCACCTGAGTACCAGGGGAGGAAAACTGAGACATATTTGAAAACGTCTCCCGTTCACACGGTTGATCATACTCTGGGTTCCACATGCATGTTTTAGCTGAAGGAAGAATACCTTAAACCTGGGTAGTTGAAACCCGTGGAATGGGTACCATGCAATATGACTTCAAAGGGTCTTCATTTGCTCACCGAACCTCTCCAATTCTATCACTGCTGCGTTTATGCCCCTGTACACACGCTTGATTCTCTTTCGGAGACATAGCAATCCATAGGTTTTAAGATACTTACTAGTCAGGTACATTCTTAGGCATTTAATATGGGGTGTTGAGTCCATTTCGTTGATCAAGGAGTAGCTCTTGTCTATTCCATATTTGGCTTAAGGAACGGTATGTGTGCTAATTTCAAACTCTGGTTTTATGCAGCACCCCAACTCACCTTTCCCCTTAAGCAAGCATAAGTTGGTTTTCTAAATTTGAGACCCTGTTCTGTTTTGGAATTCAGTTCCTGTGTAGCCAAGTTTACATTCCGTGTATTACTGATATCTTATGATGTTTCTTTTTCTGTGTGACTTATTTCAGTTAGAATCATCGTACCTGAATCCACTCATTATGCTGCTACGGGCCTGATGACATAGATTTCATTGCTGAGTGATACTGCATTGTACGTAAGTACCACAAGTTCTTTATCCATTTTTCACTTTCTGTGATATTGGACTTGTACGGTAAACGAGGTTCTTGTAAACAGAGGCGTCCCAAATTTTGGGGTGGCTGTGTCTTTTTGATTTTAATTTCCCTAAGCTATAGGACCATATGTGGAAGTGCCCTAGGCTCTGTTGCTTTGTTTTTTAGATGTTTCAGGAAACACCATACACTTCTCCCGAGTGTCTGTTGGCAATTTACATCCCGCCCATCAGCATAACAAGGCTCCCAGTTCTCCATGGCCTGTCCTGCCTTTCTGGATTTTACACTTTTTTCAGATGGCCCTTTTGACCGGGGGGAAGTGAGACTTCATTGTAGTGCAGATTTCCTTTGCAAGCTTGCTTGGTTGGCCAAAAAGGGCGTATGCGTTTTTTCCTGAATATATTCAGGAAAAAACGCATACGCCCTTTTTGGCCAAGTGCATCATTGTGGACGTTCTGCCTCTTTTCCTATGCTTTCAATGCAATTCCAGTCTACCTCCTGAAATCGGTTTCCTGCAATTCTGCCCCGCTTTCAAGTCCTCTTGGCAGCCTTACTTCAGTATATTTTTGGATGATAGCTGTCATTTATAACTCTGCAGATTTGTGAATTACAGTGCCCCTGAGGTCCTTTCTTCAACTCGCTTTCTTGTGAGATGGCCGCAACACCGCAGGATGGCTTCAGGCCCTAATCTGGTTCCGGAACGGCACGCTGAGCGTTTGGTTAATTCCTCTTCCTGCTGGGAAATGAGAGTTAAATTTGCCCGTCCAGACACCTCCAGCTAGTCTCTCATTGGTTCTCCCTATTCCTGTCCATCTTCCGCAGAAATTGCAAACTGGGCCAAACAGGAGGTTAAACGGACTGACTCTCCAAGTCGGGAGACTGTTAGTAAAGCATCTGGAATGTTGCACCCGAGTACCAGGGGACGAAAACTGAGACATATTTGAACACGTCTCCCAATCACATGGTTGATCATACTCTAGGTTCCACATGCATGTTTTAGCTGAATGAAGAATAACTTAAACCTGGGTAGTTGAAACCCGTGGAATGGGTACCATGCAATATGACTTCAAAGGGTCTTCATTTGCTCATCGAACCTCTCCAATCCTATCACTGCTGCGTTTATGCCCCTGTACACATGCTTGATTCTCTTTCGGAGACATAGCAATCCATAGGTTTTAAGATACTTACTAGTCAGGTACATTCTTAGGCGTTTAATATGCGGTGTTGAGTCCATTTCTTTGAGCAAGGAGTAGCTCTTGTCTATTCCGTATTTGGCTTCAGGAACTTTATCTGTGCTCATTTCAATCTCTGGTTTTATGCAGCACCCCAACTCACCTTTCCCCTTAAGCAAGCAGAAGTTGGTTTTCTAAATTTGAGACCCTGTTCTGTTCTGTAATTCAGTTACTGTGTAGCCAAGTTTACATTCCGTGTATTACTGATATCTTATGATGTTTCTTTTTCTGTGTGACTTATTTCAGTTAGAATCATCATACCTGAATCCACTCATTGTGCTGCTAAGGGCCTGATGACATAGATTTCATTGCTGAGTGATATTGCTTTGTAAGTAAATACAACTTCTTTATCCATTTTTCACTTTCTGCGATGTTGAACATGTACTGTAAACAAGGATCTTGTAAACAGAGGCGTCCCAAACTTTGGGGTGGCTGTGTCTTTTTGATTTTAATTTCCCTAAGCTATAGGACCATAAGTGGAAGTGCCCTAGGCTCTGTTGCTTTGTTTTGTAGATGTTTCAGGAAACACCATACACTTCTCCCGAGTGTCTGTTGGCAATTTACATCCCTCCCATCAGCATAACAAGGCTCCCAGTTCTCCATGGCCTGTCCTGCCTTTCTGGATTTTACACTTTTTTCAGATGGCCCTTTTGACCGGGGGGAAGTGAGACTTCATTGTAGTGCAGATTTCCTTTGCAAGCTTGCTTGGTTGGCCAAAAAGGGCGTATGCGTTTTTTCCTGAATATATTCAGGAAAAAACGCATACGCCCTTTTTGGCCAAGTGCATCATTGTGGACGTTCTGCCTCTTTTCCTATGCTTTCAATGCAATTCCAGTCTACCTCCTGAAATCGGTTTCCTGCAATTCTGCCCCGCTTTCAAGTCCTCTTGGGAGCCTTACTTCAGTATATTTTTGGACGATAGCTGTCATTTATAACTCTGCAGGTTTGTGAATTACAGTGCCCCTGAGCTCCTTTCTTCAACTCGCTTTCTTGTGAGATGGCCGCAACACCGCAGGATGGCTTCAGGCCCTAATCTGGTTCCGGCACAGCACGCTGAGCCTTTGGTTAATTCCTCTTCCTGGTGGAAATGAGAGTTAAATTTGCCCGTCCAGACACCTCCAGCTAGTCTCTCATTGGTTCTCACTATTCCTGTTCATCTTCCGCAGAAATTGCAAACTGAGCCATACAGGAGGTTAAAGGGACTGACTCTCCATGTCGGGAGAGTGTTAGTAAAGCGTCTGGAATGTTGCACCCGAGTACCAGGGTACGAAAACTGAGACATATTTGAACACGTCTCCCGTTCACATGGTTGATCATACTCTGGTTTCCACGTGCATGATTTAGCTGAAGGAAGAATACCTTAAACCTGGAGAGTTGAGACCCGTGGAATGGGTAGCATCCAATATGACTTCAAAGGGTCTTCATTTGCTCACCGAACCTCTCCAATCCTATCACTGCTGCGTTTATGCCCCTGTACACACGCTTGATTCTCTTTTGGAGACATAGCAATCCATAGGTTTTAAGATACTTACTAGTCAGGTACATTCTTAGACGTTTAATATGGGGTGTTGAGTCCATTTCGTTGAGCAAGGAGTAGCTCTTGTCTATTCCATATTTGGCTTAAGGAACTTTATCTGTGCTCATTTCAATCTCTGGTTTTATGCAGCACCCCAACTCACCTTTCCCCTTAAGCAAGCATAAGATGGTTTTCTAAATTTGAGACCCTGTTCTGTTCTGTAATTCAGTTCCTGTGTAGCCAAGTTTACATTCCGTGTATTACTGATATCTTATGATGTTTCTTTTTCTGTGTGACTTATTTCAGTTAGAATCATCGTACCTGAATCCACTCATTATGCTGCTACGGGCCTGATGACATAGATTTCATTGCTGAGTGATACTGCATTGTACATAAGTACCACAAGTTCTTTATACATTTTTCACTTTCTGTGATATTGGACTTGTACGGTAAACGAGGTTCTTGTAAACAGAGGCGTCCCAAACTTTGGGGTGGCTGTGTCTTTTTGATTTTAATTTCCCTAAACTATAGGACCATAAGTGGAATTGCCCTAGGCTCTGTTGCTTTGTTTTTTAGATGTTTCAGGAAACACCATACACTTCTCCCGAGTGGCTGTTGGCAATTTACATCCCGCCCATCAGCATAACAAGGCTCCCAGTTCTCCATGGCCTGTCCTGCCTTTCTGGATTTTACACTTTTTTCAGATGGCCCTTTTGACCGGGGGGAAGTGAGACTTCATTGTAGTGCAGATTTCCTTTGCAAGCTTGCTTGGTTGGCCAAAAAGGGCGTATGCGTTTTTTCCTGAATATATTCAGGAAAAAACGCATACGCCCTTTTTGTCCAAGTGCATCATTGTGGACGTTCTGCCTCTTTTCCTATGCTTTCAATGCAATTCCAGTCTACCTCCTGAAATCGGTTTCCTGCAATTCTGCCCCGCTTTCAAGTCCTCTTGGCAGCCTTACTTCAGTATATTTTTGGACAATAGCTGTCATTTATAACTCTGCAGGTTTGTGAATTACAGTGCCCCTGAGCTCCTTTCTTCAACTCGCTTTCTTGTGAGCTGGCCGCAACACCGCAGGATGGCTTCAGGCCCTAATCTGGTTCCGGCATGGCACGCTGAGCCTTTGGTTAATTCCTCTTCCTGGTGGGAAATGAGAGTTAAATTTGCCCGTCCAGACACCTCCAGCTAGTCTCTCATTGGTTCTCGCTATTCCTGTTCATCTTCCGCAGAAATTGCAAACTGGGCCAAACAGGAGGTTAAAGGCGCTGACTCTCCAAGTGGGGAGAGTGTTAGTAAAGCGTCTGGAATGTTGCACCTGAGTACCAGGGGAGGAAAACTGAGACATATTTGAAAACGTCTCCCGTTCACACGGTTGATCATACTCTGGGTTCCACATGCATGTTTTAGCTGAAGGAAGAATACCTTAAACCTGGGTAGTTGAAACCCGTGGAATGGGTACCATGCAATATGACTTCAAAGGGTCTTCATTTGCTCACCGAACCTCTCCAATTCTATCACTGCTGCGTTTATGCCCCTGTACACACGCTTGATTCTCTTTCGGAGACATAGCAATCCATAGGTTTGAAGATACTTACTAGTCAGGTACATACTTAGGCGTTTAATATGCGGTGTTGAGTCCATTTCGTTGAGCAAGGAGTAGCTCTTGTCTATTCCATATTTGGCTTAAGGAACTTTATCTGTGCTCATTTCAATCTCTGGTTTTATGCAGCACCCCAACTCACCTTTCCCCTTAAGCAAGCATAAGTTGTTTTTCTAAATTTGAGACCCTGTTCTGTTTTGGAATTCAGTTCCTGTGTAGCCAAGTTTACATTCCGTGTATTAGTGATATCTTATGATGTTTCTTTTTCTGTGTGACTTATTTCAGTTAGAATCATCGTACCTGAATCCACTCATTATGCTGCTACGGGCCTGATGACATAGATTTCATTGCTGAGTGATACTGCATTGTAAATAAGTACCACAATTCTTTATCCATTTTTCACTTTCTGTGATATTGAACTTGTATGGTAAATGAGGTTCTTGTAAACAGAGGCGTCCCAAACTTTGGGTGGCTGTGTCTTTTTGACTTTAATTTCCCTAAGCTATAGGACCATAAGTGGAAGTGCCCTAGGCTCTGTTGCTTTGTTTTTTAGATGTTTCACGAAACACCATACACTTCTCCCGAGTGTCTGTTGGCAATTTACATCCCGCCCATCAGCATAACAAGGCTCCCAGTTCTCCATGGCCTGTCCTGCCTTTCTGGATTTTACACTTTTTTCAGATGGCCCTTTTGACCTGGGGGAAGTGAGACTTCATTGTAGTGCAGATTTCCTTTGCAAGCTTGCTTGGTTGGCCAAAAAGGGCGTATGCGTTTTTTCCTGAATATATTCAGGAAAAAACGCATACGCCCTTTTTGGCCAAGTGCATCATTGTGGACGTTCTGCCTCTTTTCCTATGCTTTCAATGCAATTCCAGTCTACCTCCTGAAATCGGTTTCCTGCAATTCTGCCCCGCTTTCAAGTCCTCTTGGCAGCCTTACTTCAGTATATTTTTGGACGATAGCTGTCATTTATAACTCAGCAGGTTCGTGAATTGCAGTGCCCCTGAGCTCCTTTCTTCAACTCGCTTTCTTGTGAGCTGGCCGCAACACCACAGGATGGCTTCAGGCCCTAATCTGGTTCCGCCAAGGCACGCTGGGCCTTTGGTTAATTCCTCTTCCTGGTGGAAAATGAGAGTTAAATTTGACCGTCCAGACACCTCCAGCTAGTCTCTCATTGGTTCTCCCTATTCCTGTTCATCTTCCGCAGAAATTGCAAAGTGGGCCAAACAGGAGGTTAAAGGGACTGACTCTCCAAGTCGGGAGAGTGTTAGTAAAGCATCTGGAATGTTGCACCCGAGTACCAGGGTACGAAAACTGAGACATATTTGAACACATCTCCCGATCACATGGTTGATCATACTCTAGGTTCCACATGCATGTTTTAGCTTAATGAAGAATAACTTAAACCTGGGTAGTTGAAACCCGTGGAATGGGTACCATGCAATATGACTTCAAAGGGTCTTCATTTGCTCATCGAACCTCTCCAATCCTATCACTGCTGCGTTTATGCCCCTGTACACACGCTTGATTCTCTTTTGGAGACATAGCAATCCATAGGTTTTAAGATACTTACTAGTCAGGTACATTCTTAGGCGTTTAATATGGGGTGTTGAGTCCATTTCGTTGAGCAAGGAGTAGCTCTTGTCTATTCCATATTTGGCTTAAGGAACTTTATCTGTGCTCATTTCAATCTCTGGTTTTATGCAGCACCCCAACTCACCTTTCCCCTTAAGCAAGCATAAGTTGGTTTTCTAAATTTGAGACCCTGTTCTGTTTTGGAATTCAGTTCCTGTGTAGCCAAGTTTACATTCCGTGTATTAGTGATATCTTATGATGTTTCTTTTTCTGTGTGACTTATTTCAGTTAGAATCATCATACCTGAATCCACTCATTGTGCTGCTAAGGGCCTGATGACATAGATTTCATTGCTGAGTGATACTGCATTGTACGTAAGTACCACAAGTTCTTTATCCATTTTTCACTTTCTGTGATATTGAACTTGTACGGTAAACGAGGTTCTTGTAAACAGAGGCGTCCCAAACTTTGGGGTGGCTGTGTCTTTTTGATTTTAATTTCCCTAAGCTATAGGACCATAAGTGGAAGTGCCCTAGGCTCTGTTGCTTTGTTTTTTAGATGTTTCAGGAAACACCATACACTTCTCCCGAGTGTCTGTTGGCAATTTACATCCCGCCCATCAGCATAACAAGGCTCCCAGTTCTCCATGGCCTGTCCTGCCTTTCTGGATTTTACACTTTTTTCAGATGGCCCTTTTGACCGGGGGGAAGTGAGACTTCATTGTAGTGCAGATTTCCTTTGCAAGCTTGCTTGGTTGGCCAAAAAGGGCGTATGCGTTTTTTCCTGAATATATTCAGGAAAAAACGCATACGCCCTTTTTGGCCAAGTGCATCATTGTGGACGTTCTGCCTCTTTTCCTATGCTTTCAATGCAATTCCAGTCTACCTCCTGAAATCGGTTTCCTGCAATTCTGCCCCGCTTTCAAGTCCTCTTGGCAGCCTTACTTCAGTATATTTTTGGACTATAGCTGTCATTTATAACTCTGCAGGTTTGTGAATTACAGTGCCCCTGAGCTCCTTTCTTCAACTCGCTTTCTTTTGAGCTGGCCGCAACACCGCAGGATGGCTTCAGGCCCGAATCTGGTTCCGGCACGGCACGCTGAGCCTTTGTTTAATTCCTCTTCCTGGTGGGAAATGAGAGTTAAATTTGCCCGTCCAGACACCTCCAGCTAGTCTCTCATTGGTTCTCGTAATTCCTGTTCATCTTCCGCAGAAATTGCAAACTGGGCCAAACAGGAGGTTAAAGGGACTGACTCTCCAAGTCGGGAGAGTGTTAGTAAAGCGTCTGGAATGTTGCACCCGAGTACCAGGGTACGAAAACTGAGACATATTTGAACACGTCTCCCGATCACATGGTTGATCATACTCTAGGTTCCACATGCATGTTTTAGCTGAAGGAAGAATACCTTAAACCTGGGTAGTTGGAACCCGTGGAATGGGTACCATGCAATATGACTTCAAAGGGTCTTCATTTGCTCACCGAACCTCTCCAATCCTATCACTGCTGCGTTTATGCCCCTGTACACACGCTTGATTCTCTTTTGGAGACATAGCAATCCATAGGTTTTAAGATACTTACTAGTCAGGTACATTCTTAGGCGTTTAATATGGGGTGTTGAGTCCATTTCGTTGAGCAAGGAGTAGCTCTTGTCTATTCCATATTTGGCTTAAGGAACTTTATCTGTGCTCATTTCAATCTCTGGTTTTATGCAGCACCCCAACTCACCTTTCCCCTTAAGCAAGCATAAGATGGTTTTCTAAATTTGAGACCCTGTTCTGTTCTGTAATTCAGTTCCTGTGTAGCCAAGTTTACATTCCGTGTATTAGTGATATCTTATGATGTTTCTTTTTCTGTGTGACTTATTTCAGTTAGAATCATCGTACCTGAATCCACTCATTATGCTGCTCCGGGCCTGATGACATAGATTTCATTGCTGAGTGATACTGCATTGTACATAAGTACCACAAGTTCTTTATACATTTTTCACTTTCTGTGATATTGAACTTGTACGGTAAACGAGGTTCTTGTAAACAGAGGCGTCCCAAACTTTGGGGTGGCTGTGTCTTTTTGATTTTAATTTCCCTAAGCTATAGGACCATAAGTGGAAGTGCCCTAGGCTCTGTTGCTTTGTTTTTTAGATGTTTCAGGAAACACCATACACTTCTCCCGAGTGTCTGTTTGCAATTTACATCCCGCCCATCAGCATAACAAGGCTCCCAGTTCTCCATGGCCTGTCCTGCTTTTCTGGATTTTACACTTTTTTCAGATGGCCCTTTTGACCAGGGGGAAGTGAGACTTCATTGTAGTGCAGATTTCCTTTGCAAGCTTGCTTGGTTGGCCAAAAAGTGCGTATGCGTTTTTTCCTGAATATATTCAGGAAAAAACGCATACGCCCTTTTTGGCCAAGTGCATCATTGTGGACGTTCTGCCTCTTTTCCTATGCTTTCAATGCAATTCCAGTCTACCTCCTGAAATCGGTTTCCTGCAATTCTGCCCCGCTTTCAAGTCCTCTTGGCAGCCTTACTTCAGTATATTTTTGGACGATAGCTGTCATTTATAACTCTGCAGGTTTGTGAATTACAGTGCCCCTGAGCTCCTTTCTTCAACTCGCTTTCTTGTGACCTGGCCGCAACACCGCAGGATGGCTTCAGGCCCTAATCTGGTTCCGGCACGGCACGCTGAGCCTTTGGTTAATTCCTCTTCCTGGTGGGAAATGAGAGTTAAATTTGCCCGTCCAGACACCTCCAGCTAGTCTCTCATTGGTTCTCGCTATTCCTGTTCATCTTCCGCAGAAATTGCAAACTGGGCCAAACAGGAGGTTAAAGGGACTGACTCTCCAAGTCGGGAGAGTGTTAGTAAAGCGTCTGGAATGTTGCACCCGAGTACCAGGGGACGAAAACTGAGACATATTTGAACACGTCTCCCGATCACACGGTTGATCATACTCTAGGTTCCACATGCATGTTTTAGCTGAAGGAAGAATACCTTAAAACTGGGTGGTTGAAACCCGTGGAATGGGTACCATGCAATATGACTTCAAAGGGTCTTCATCTGCTCACCGAACCTCTCCAATCCTATCACTGCTGCGTTTATGCCCCTGTACACACGCTCGATTCTCTTTTGGAGACATAGCAATCCATAGGTTTTAAGATACTTACTAGTCAGGTACATTCTTAGGCGTTTAATATGGGGTGTTGAGTCCATTTCGTTGAGCAAGGAGTAGCTCTTGTCTATTCCATATTTGGCTTAAGGAACTTTATCTGTGCTCATTTCAATCTCTGGTTTTATGCAGCACCCCAACTCACCTTTCCCCTTAAGCAAGCATAAGATGGTTTTCTAAATTTGAGACACTGTTCTGTTCTGTAATTCAGTTCCTGTGTAGCCAAGTTTACATTCCGTGTATTACTGATATCTTATGATGTTTCTTTTTCTGTGTGACTTATTTCAGTTAGAATCATCGTACCTGAATCCACTCATTATGCTGCTACGGGCCTGATGACATAGATTTCATTGCTGAGTGATACTGCATTGTACGTAAGTACCACAAGTTCTTTATCCATTTTTCTCTTTCTGTGATATTGAACTTGTACTGTAAACGAGGTTTTTGTAAACAGAGGCGTCCCAAACGTTGGGGTGGCTGTGTCTTTTTGATTTTAATTTCCCTAAGCTATAGGACCATAAGTGGAAGTGCCCTAGGCTCTGTTGCTTTGTTTTTTAGATGTTTCAGGAAACACCATACACTTCTCCCGAGTGTCTGTTGGCAATTTACATCCCGCCCATCAGCATAACAAGGCTCCCAGTTCTCCATGGCCTGTCCTGCCTTTCTGGATTTTACACTTTTTTCAGATGGCCCTTTTGACCGGGGGGAAGTGAGACTTCATTGTAGTCCAGATTTCCTTTGCAAGCTTGCTTGGTTGGCCAAAAAGGGCGTATGCGTTTTTTCCTGAATATATTCAGGAAAAAACGCATACGCCCTTTTTGGCCAAGTGCATCATTGTGGACGTTCTGCCTCTTTTCCTATGCTTTCAATGCAATTCCAGTCTACCTCCTGAAATCGGTTTCCTGCAATTCTGCCCCACTTTCAACTCCCCTTGGCAGCCTTACTTCAGTATAGTTTTGGACGATAGCTGTCATTTATAACTCTGCAGGTTTGTGAATTACAGTGCCCCTGAGCTCCTTTCTTCAACTCGCTGTGTTCTGAGCTGGCCGCAACACTTGAGGATGGCTTCAGGCCCGAATCTGGTTCCGGCACGGCACGCTGAGCCTTTGGTTAATTCCTCTTCCTGGTGGGAAATGAGAGTTCAATTTGCCCGTCCAGACACCTCCAGCTAGTCTCTCATTGGTTCTCCCTATTCCTGTTCATCTTCCGCAGAAATTGCAAACTGGGTCAAACAGGAGGTTAAAGGCGCTGACTCTCCAAGTGGGGAGAGTGTTAGTAAAGCGTCTGGAATGTGGCACCCGAGTACCAGGGTACGAAAACTGAGACATATTTGAACACGTCTCCCGATCACATGGTTGATCATACTCTAGGTTCTACATGCATGTTTCAGCTGAAGGAAGAATACCTTAAACCTGGGTAGTTGAAACCCGTGGAATGGGTACCATGCAATATGACTTCAAAGGGTCTTCATTTGATCACCGAACCTCTCTAATCCTATCACTGCTGCGTTTATGCCCGTGTACACACGCTTGATTCTCTTTTGGAGACATAGCAATCAATACGTTTTAAGATACTTACTAGTCAGGTACATTCTTAGGCGTTTAATATGGGGTGTTGAGTCCATTTCGTTGAGCAAGGAGTAGCTCTTGTCTATTCCATATTTGGCTTAAGGAACTTTATCTGTGCTCATTTCAATCTCTGGTTTTATGCAGCACCCCAACTCACCTTTCCCCTTAAGCAAGCATAAGATGGTTTTCTAAATTTGAGACCCTGTTCTGTTTTGGAATTCAGTTCCTGTGTAGCCAAGTTTACATTCCGTGTATTACTGATATCTTATGATGTTTCTTTTTCTGTATGACTTATTTCAGTTAGAATCATCGTACCTGAATCCACTCATTATGCTGCTACGGGCCTGATGACATAGATTTCATTGCTGAGTGATACTGCATTGTACGTAAGTACCACAAGTTCTTTATCCATTTTTCACTTTCTGTGATATTGAACTTGTACGGTAAACGAGGTTCTTGTAAACAGAGGCGTCCCAAACTTTGGGGTGGCTGTGTCTTTTTGATTTTAATTTCCCTAAGCTATAGGACCACAAGTGGAAGTGCCCTAGGCTCTGTTGCTTTGTTTTTTAGATGTTTCAGGAAACACCATACACTTCTCCCGAGTGTCTGTTGGCAATTTACATCCCGCCCATCAGCATAACAAGGCTCCCAGTTCTCCATGGTCTGTCCTGCCTTTCTGGATTTTACACTTTTTTCAGATGGCCCTTTTGACCGGGGAGAAGTGAGACTTCATTGTAGTGCAGATTTCCTTTGCAAGCTTGCTTGGTTGGCCAAAAAGGGCGTATGCGTTTTCTCCTGAATATATTCAGGAAAAAACGCATACGCCCTTTTTGGCCAAGTGCATCATTGTGGACGTTCTGCCTCTTTTCCTATGCTTTCAATGCAATTCCAGTCTACCTCCTGAAATCGGTTTCCTGCAATTCTGCCCCGCTTTCAAGTCCTCTTGGCAGCCTTCCTTCAGTATATTTTTGGACGATAGCTGTCATTTATAACTCTGCAAGTTTGTGAATTACAGTGCCCCTGAGCTCCTTTCTTCAACTCGCTTTCTTGTGACCTGGCCGCAACACCGCAGGATGGCTTCAGGCCCTAATCTGGTTCCGGCACGGCACGTTGAGCCTTTGGTTATTTCCTCTTCCTGGTGGGAAATGAGAGTTAAATTTGCCCGTCCAGACACCTCCAGCTAGTCTCTCATTGGTTCTCGCTATTCCTGTTCATCTTCCGCAGAAATTGCAAACTGGGCCAAACAGGAGGTTAAAGGGACTGACTCTCGAAGTCGGGAGAGTGTTAGTAAAGCATCTGGAATGTTGCACCCGAGTACCAGGGTACGAAAACTGAGACATATTTGAACACGTCTCCTGATCACATGGTTGATCATACTCTAGGTTCCACATGCATGTTTTAGCTGAAAGAAGAATACCTTAAATCTGGGTAGTTGAAACCCGTGGAATGGGTACCATGCAATATGACTTCAAAGGGTCTTCATTTGCTCACCGAACCTCTCCAATCCTATCACTGCTGCGTTTATGCCCCTGTACACACGCTTGATTCTCTTTTGGAGACATAGCTATCCATAGGTTTTAAGATACTTAGTATTCAGGTACATTCTTAGGTGTTTAATATGGGGTGTTGAGTCCTTTTCGTTGAGCAAGGAGTAGCTCTTGTCTATTCTATATTTGGCTTAAGGAACTTTATCTGTGCTCATTTCAATCTCTGGTTTTATGCAGCACCCCAACTCACCTTTCCCCTTAAGCAAGCATAA
This sequence comes from Grampus griseus, assembly GCF_964374135.1. Classification (NCBI taxonomy): domain Eukaryota; kingdom Metazoa; phylum Chordata; class Mammalia; order Artiodactyla; family Delphinidae; genus Grampus; species Grampus griseus. Next base: position 455,475 of record NW_028133354.1, on the reverse strand, counting down.
GTTGGTTTTCTAAATTTGAGACCCTGTTCTGTTCTGTAATTCAGTTCCTGTGTAGCCAAGTATACATTCCGTGTATTACTGATATCTTATGATGTTTCTTTTTCTGTGTGACTTATTTCAGTTAGAATCATCATACCTGAATCCACTCATTGTGCTGCTAAGTGCCTGATGACATAGATTTCATTGCTGAGTGATACTGCTTTGTACGTAAGTACCACAAGTTCTTTATCCATTTTTCACTTTCTGTGATATTGAACTTGTACGGTAAACGAGGTTCTTGTAAACAGAGGCGTCCCAAACTTTGGGGTGGCTGTGTCTTTTTGATTTTAATTTCCCTAAGCTATAGGGCCATAAGTGGAAGTGCCCTAGGCTCTGTTGTTTTGTTTTTTAGATGTTTCAGGAAACACCATACACTTCTCCCGAGTGTCTGTTGGCAATTTACATCCCGCCCATCAACATAACAAGGCTCCCAGTTCTCCATGGCCTGTCCTGCCTTTCTGGATTTTACACTTTTTTCAGATGGCCCTTTTGACCGGGGGGAAGTGAGACTTCATTGTAGTGCAGATTTCCTTTGCAAGTTTGCTTGGTTGGCCAAAAAGGGCGTATGCGTTTTTTCCTGAATATATTCAGGAAAAAACGCATACGCCCTTTTTGGCCAAGTGCATCATTGTGGACGTTCTGCCTCTTTTCCTATGCTTTCAATGCAATTCCAGTCTACCTCCTGAAATCGGTTTCCTGCAATTCTGCCCCGCTTTCAAGTCCTCTTGGCAGCCTTACTTCAGTATATTTTTGGACGATAGCTGTCATTTATAACTCTGCAGGTTTGTGAATTACAGTGCCCCTGAGCTCCTTTCTTCAACTCGCTTTCTTGTGAGATGGCCGCAACACCGCAGGATGGCTTCAGGCCCTAATCTGGTTCCGGCACAGCACGCTGAGCCTTTGGTTAATTCCTCTTCCTGGTGGAAATGAGAGTTAAATTTGCCCGTCCAGACACCTCCAGCTAGTCTCTCATTGGTTCTCACTATTCCTGTTCATCTTCCGCAGAAATTGCAAACTGAGCCATACAGGAGGTTAAAGGGACTGACTCTCCATGTCGGGAGAGTGTTAGTAAAGCGTCTGGAATGTTGCACCCGAGTACCAGGGTACGAAAACTGAGACATATTTGAACACGTCTCCCGTTCACATGGTTGATCATACTCTGGTTTCCACGTGCATGATTTAGCTGAAGGAAGAATACCTTAAACCTGGAGAGTTGAGACCCGTGGAATGGTTAGCATCCAATATGACTTCAAAGGGTCTTCATTTGCTCACCGAACCTCTCCAATCCTATCACTGCTGCGTTTATGCCCCTGTACACACGCTTGATTCTCTTTTGGAGACATAGCAATCCATAGGTTTTAAGATACTTACTAGTCAGGTACATTCTTAGGCGTTTAATATGGGGTGTTGAGTCCATTTCGTTGAGCAAGGAGTAGCTCTTGTCTATTCCATATTTGGCTTAAGGAACTTTATCTGTGCTCATTTCAATCTCTGGTTTTATGCAGCACCCCAACTCACCTTTCCCCTTAAGCAAGCATAAGATGGTTTTCTAAATTTGAGACCCTGTTCTGTTCTGTAATTCAGTTCCTGTGTAGCCAAGTTTACATTCCGTGTATTACTGATATCTTATGATGTTTCTTTTTCTGTGTGACTTATTTCAGTTAGAATCATCGTACCTGAATCCACTCATTATGCTGCTACGGGCCTGATGACATAGATTTCATTGCTGAGTGATACTGCATTGTACATAAGTACCACAAGTTCTTTATACATTTTTCACTTTCTGTGATATTGGACTTGTACGGTAAACGAGGTTCTTGTAAACAGAGGCGTCCCAAACTTTGGGGTGGCTGTGTCTTTTTGATTTTAATTTCCCTAAACTATAGGACCATAAGTGGAATTGCCCTAGGCTCTGTTGCTTTGTTTTTTAGATGTTTCAGGAAACACCATACACTTCTCCCGAGTGGCTGTTGGCAATTTACATCCCGCCCATCAGCATAACAAGGCTCCCAGTTCTCCATGGCCTGTCCTGCCTTTCTGGATTTTACACTTTTTTCAGATGGCCCTTTTGACCGGGGGGAAGTGAGACTTCATTGTAGTGCAGATTTCCTTTGCAAGCTTGCTTGGTTGGCCAAAAAGGGCGTATGCGTTTTTTCCTGAATATATTCAGGAAAAAACGCATACGCCCTTTTTGTCCAAGTGCATCATTGTGGACGTTCTGCCTCTTTTCCTATGCTTTCAATGCAATTCCAGTCTACCTCCTGAAATCGGTTTCCTGCAATTCTGCCCCGCTTTCAAGTCCTCTTGGCAGCCTTACTTCAGTATATTTTTGGACAATAGCTGTCATTTATAACTCTGCAGGTTTGTGAATTACAGTGCCCCTGAGCTCCTTTCTTCAACTCGCTTTCTTGTGAGCTGGCCGCAACACCGCAGGATGGCTTCAGGCCCTAATCTGGTTCCGGCATGGCACGCTGAGCCTTTGGTTAATTCCTCTTCCTGGTGGGAAATGAGAGTTAAATTTGCCCGTCCAGACACCTCCAGCTAGTCTCTCATTGGTTCTCGCTATTCCTGTTCATCTTCCGCAGAAATTGCAAACTGGGCCAAACAGGAGGTTAAAGGCGCTGACTCTCCAAGTGGGGAGAGTGTTAGTAAAGCGTCTGGAATGTTGCACCTGAGTACCAGGGGAGGAAAACTGAGACATATTTGAAAACGTCTCCCGTTCACACGGTTGATCATACTCTGGGTTCCACATGCATGTTTTAGCTGAAGGAAGAATACCTTAAACCTGGGTAGTTGAAACCCGTGGAATGGGTACCATGCAATATGACTTCAAAGGGTCTTCATTTGCTCACCGAACCTCTCCAATTCTATCACTGCTGCGTTTATGCCCCTGTACACACGCTTGATTCTCTTTCGGAGACATAGCAATCCATAGGTTTGAAGATACTTACTAGTCAGGTACATACTTAGGCGTTTAATATGCGGTGTTGAGTCCATTTCGTTGAGCAAGGAGTAGCTCTTGTCTATTCCATATTTGGCTTAAGGAACTTTATCTGTGCTCATTTCAATCTCTGGTTTTATGCAGCACCCCAACTCACCTTTCCCCTTAAGCAAGCATAAGTTGTTTTTCTAAATTTGAGACCCTGTTCTGTTTTGGAATTCAGTTCCTGTGTAGCCAAGTTTACATTCCGTGTATTAGTGATATCTTATGATGTTTCTTTTTCTGTGTGACTTATTTCAGTTAGAATCATCGTACCTGAATCCACTCATTATGCTGCTACGGGCCTGATGACATAGATTTCATTGCTGAGTGATACTGCATTGTAAATAAGTACCACAATTCTTTATCCATTTTTCACTTTCTGTGATATTGAACTTGTATGGTAAATGAGGTTCTTGTAAACAGAGGCGTCCCAAACTTTGGGTGGCTGTGTCTTTTTGACTTTAATTTCCCTAAGCTATAGGACCATAAGTGGAAGTGCCCTAGGCTCTGTTGCTTTGTTTTTTAGATGTTTCACGAAACACCATACACTTCTCCCGAGTGTCTGTTGGCAATTTACATCCCGCCCATCAGCATAACAAGGCTCCCAGTTCTCCATGGCCTGTCCTGCCTTTCTGGATTTTACACTTTTTTCAGATGGCCCTTTTGACCTGGGGGAAGTGAGACTTCATTGTAGTGCAGATTTCCTTTGCAAGCTTGCTTGGTTGGCCAAAAAGGGCGTATGCGTTTTTTCCTGAATATATTCAGGAAAAAACGCATACGCCCTTTTTGGCCAAGTGCATCATTGTGGACGTTCTGCCTCTTTTCCTATGCTTTCAATGCAATTCCAGTCTACCTCCTGAAATCGGTTTCCTGCAATTCTGCCCCGCTTTCAAGTCCTCTTGGCAGCCTTACTTCAGTATATTTTTGGACGATAGCTGTCATTTATAACTCAGCAGGTTCGTGAATTGCAGTGCCCCTGAGCTCCTTTCTTCAACTCGCTTTCTTGTGAGCTGGCCGCAACACCACAGGATGGCTTCAGGCCCTAATCTGGTTCCGCCAAGGCACGCTGGGCCTTTGGTTAATTCCTCTTCCTGGTGGAAAATGAGAGTTAAATTTGACCGTCCAGACACCTCCAGCTAGTCTCTCATTGGTTCTCCCTATTCCTGTTCATCTTCCGCAGAAATTGCAAAGTGGGCCAAACAGGAGGTTAAAGGGACTGACTCTCCAAGTCGGGAGAGTGTTAGTAAAGCATCTGGAATGTTGCACCCGAGTACCAGGGTACGAAAACTGAGACATATTTGAACACATCTCCCGATCACATGGTTGATCATACTCTAGGTTCCACATGCATGTTTTAGCTTAATGAAGAATAACTTAAACCTGGGTAGTTGAAACCCGTGGAATGGGTACCATGCAATATGACTTCAAAGGGTCTTCATTTGCTCATCGAACCTCTCCAATCCTATCACTGCTGCGTTTATGCCCCTGTACACATGCTTGATTCTCTTTTGGAGACATAGCAATCCATAGGTTTTAAGATACTTACTAGTCAGGTACATTCTTAGGCGTTTAATATGGGGTGTTGAGTCCATTTCGTTGAGCAAGGAGTAGCTCTTGTCTATTCCATATTTGGCTTAAGGAACTTTATCTGTGCTCATTTCAATCTCTGGTTTTATGCAGCACCCCAACTCACCTTTCCCCTTAAGCAAGCATAAGTTGGTTTTCTAAATTTGAGACCCTGTTCTGTTTTGGAATTCAGTTCCTGTGTAGCCAAGTTTACATTCCGTGTATTAGTGATATCTTATGATGTTTCTTTTTCTGTGTGACTTATTTCAGTTAGAATCATCATACCTGAATCCACTCATTGTGCTGCTAAGGGCCTGATGACATAGATTTCATTGCTGAGTGATACTGCATTGTACGTAAGTACCACAAGTTCTTTATCCATTTTTCACTTTCTGTGATATTGAACTTGTACGGTAAACGAGGTTCTTGTAAACAGAGGCGTCCCAAACTTTGGGGTGGCTGTGTCTTTTTGATTTTAATTTCCCTAAGCTATAGGACCATAAGTGGAAGTGCCCTAGGCTCTGTTGCTTTGTTTTTTAGATGTTTCAGGAAACACCATACACTTCTCCCGAGTGTCTGTTGGCAATTTACATCCCGCCCATCAGCATAACAAGGCTCCCAGTTCTCCATGGCCTGTCCTGCCTTTCTGGATTTTACACTTTTTTCAGATGGCCCTTTTGACCGGGGGGAAGTGAGACTTCATTGTAGTGCAGATTTCCTTTGTAAGCTTGCTTGGTTGGCCAAAAAGGGCGTATGCGGTTTTTCCTGAATATATTCAGGAAAAAACGCATACGCCCTTTTTGGCCAAGTGCATCATTGTGGACGTTCTGCCTCTTTTCCTATGCTTTCAATGCAATTCCAGTCTACCTCCTGAAATCGGTTTCTTGCAATTCTGCCCGGCTTTCAAGTCCTCTTGGCAGCCTTACTTCAGTATATTTTTGGACGATAGCTGTCATTTATAACTCTGCAGGTTTGTGAATTACAGTGCCCCTGAGCTCCTTTCTTCAACTCGCTTTCTTGTGACCTGGCCGCAACACCGCAGGATGGCTTCAGGCCCTAATCTGGTTCCGGCACGGCACGCTGAGCCTTTGGTTATTTCCTCTTCCTGGTGGGAAATGAGAGTTAAATTTGCCCGTCCAGACACCTCCAGCTAGTCTCTCATTGGTTCTCCCTATTCCTGTTCATCTTCCGCAGAAATTGCAAACTGGGCCAAACAGGAGGTTAAAGGGACTGACTCTCCAAGTCGGGAGAGTGTTAGTAAAGCGTCTGGAATGTTGCACCCGAGTACCAGGGTACGAAAACTGAGACATATTTGAACACGTCTCCCAATCACATGGTTGATCACACTCTAGGTTCCACATGCATGTTTTAGCTGAAGGAAGAATACCTTAAAACTGGGTAGTTGAAACCCGTGGAATGGGTACCATGCAATATGACTTCAAAGGGTCTTCATTTGCTCACCGAACCTCTCCAATCCTATCACTGCTGCGTTTAGGCCACTGTACACAGGCTTGATTCTCTTTTGGAGACATAGCAATCCATAGGTTTTAAGATACTTACTAGTCAGGTACATTCTTAGGCGTTTAATATGGGGTGTTGAGTCATTTCGTTGAGCAAGGAGTAGCTCTTGTCTATTCCATATTTGGCTTAAGGAACTTTATCTGTGCTCATTTCAATCTCTGGTTTTATGCAGCACCCCAACTCACCTTTCCCCTTAAGCAAGCATAAGTTGGTTTTCTAAATTTGAGACCCTGTTCTGTTCTGTAATTCAGTTCCTGTGTAGTCCAGTTTACATTCCGTGTATTAGTGATATCTTATGATGTTTCTTTTTCTGTGTGACTTATTTCAGTTAGAATCATCGTACCTGAATCCACTCATTATGCTGCTACGGGCCTGATGACATAGATTTCATTGCTGAGTGATACTGCATTGTACGTAAGTACCACAAGTTCTTTATCCATTTTTCACTTTCTGCGATGTTGAACTTGTATTGTAAACGAGGTTCTTGTAAACAGAGCCGTCCCAAACTTTGGGGTGGCTGTGTCTTTTTGATTTTAATTTCCCTAAGCTATAGGACCATAAGTGGAAGTGCCCTAGGCTCTGTTGCTTTGTTTTTTAGATGTTTCAGGAAACACCATACACTTCTCCCGAGTGTCTGTTGGCACTTTACATCCCGCCCATCAGCATAACAAGGCTCCCAGTTCTCCATGGCCTGTCCTGCCTTTCTGGATTTTACACTTTTTTCAGATGGCCCTTTTGACCGGGGGGAAGTGAGACTTCATTGTAGTGCAGATTTCCTTTGCAAGTTTGCTTGGTTGGCCAAAAAGGGCGTATGCGTTTTTTCCTCAATATATTCAGGAAAAAACGCATACGCCCTTTTTGGCCAAGTGCATCATTGTGGACGTTCTGCCTCTTTTCCTATGCTTTCAATGCAATTCCAGTCTACCTCCTGAAATCGGTTTCCTGCAATTCTGCCCCACTTTCAAGTCCTCTTGGCAGCCTTACTTCAGTATATTTTTGGACGATAGCTGTCATTTATAACTCTGCAGGTTTGTGAATTACAGTGCCCCTGAGCTCCTTTCTTCAAGTCGCTTTCTTTTGAGCTGGCCACAACATCGCAGGATGGCTTCAGGCCCTAATCTGGTTCCGGCACGGCACGCTGAGCCTTTGGTTAGTTCCTCTTCCTGGTGGGAAATGAGAGTTCAATTTGCCCGTCCAGACACCTCCAGCTAGTCTCTCATTGGTTCTCCCTATTCCTGTTCATCTTCCGCAGAAATTGCAAACTGGGCCAAACAGGAGGTTAAAGGCGCTGACTCTCCAAGTGGGGAGAGTGTTAGTAAAGCGTCTGGAATGTTGCACCCGAGTACCAGGGGACAAAAACTGAGACATATTTGAGCACGTCTCCCGTTCACACGGTTGATCATACTCTGGGTTCCACATGCACGTTTTAGCTGAAGGAAGAATACCTTAAACCTGGAGAGTTGAGACCCGTGGAATGGGTACCATGCAATATGACTTCAAAGGGTCTTCATTTGCTCACCGAACCTCTCCAATCCTATCACTGCTGCGTTTATGCCCCTGTACACACGCTTGATTCTCTTTTGGAGACATAGCAATCCATAGGTTTTAAGATACTTACTAGTTAGGTACATTCTTAGGCGTTTAATATGAGGTGTTGAGTCCATTTCGTTGAGCAAGGAGTAGCTCTTGTCTATTCCATATTTGGCTTAATGAACTTTATCTGTGCTCATTTCAATCTCTGGTTTTATGCAGCACCCCAACTCACCTTTCCCCTTAAGCAAGCATAAGTTGGTTTTCTAAATTTGAGACCCTGTTCTGTTTTGGAATTCAGTTCCTGTGTAGCCAAGTTTACATTCCGTGTATTAGTGATATCTTATGATGTTTCTTTTTCTGTGTGACTTATTTCAGTTAGAATCATCATACCTGAATCCACTCATTGTGCTGCTAAGGGCCTGATGACATAGACTTCATTGCTGAGTGATACTACATTGTACGTAAGTACCACAAGTTCTTTATCCATTTTTCACTTTCTGTGATATTGAACTTGTACGGTAAACGAGGTTCTTGTAAACAGAGGCGTCCCAAACTTTGGGGTGGCTGTGTCTTTTTGATTTTAATTTCCCTAAGCTATAGGACCATAAGTGGAAGTGCCCTAGGCTCTGTTGCTTTGTTTTTTAGATGTTTCAGGAAACACCATACACTTCTCCCGAGTGTCTGTTGGCAATTTACATCCCGCCCATCAGCATAACAAGGCTCCCAGTTCTCCATGGCCTGTCCTGCCTTTCTGGATTTTACACTTTTTTCAGATGGCCCTTTTGACCGGGTGGAAGTGAGACTTCATTGTAGTGCAGATTTCCTTTGCAAGCTTGCTTGGTTGGCCAAAAAGGGCGTATGCGTTTTTTCCTGAATATATTCAGGAAAAAACGCATACGCCCTTTTTGGCCAAGTGCATCATTGTGGACGTTCTGCCTCTTTTCCTATGCTTTCAATGCAATTCCAGTCTACCTCCTGAAATCGGTTTCCTGCAATTCTGCCCCGCTTTCAAGTCCTCTTGGCAGCCTTACTTCAGTATATTTTTGGACGATAGCTGTCATTTATAACTCTGCAGGTTTGTGAATTACAGTGCCCCTGAGCTCCTTTCTTCAACTCGCTTTCTTTTGAGCTGGCCGCAACACCGCAGGATGGCTTCAGGCCCGAATCTGGTTCCGGCACGGCACGCTGAGCCTTTGTTTAATTCCTCTTCCTGGTGGGAAATGAGAGTTAAATTTGCCCGTCCAGACACCTCCAGCTAGTCTCTCATTGGTTCTCGTAATTCCTGTTCATCTTCCGCAGAAATTGCAAACTGGGCCAAACAGGAGGTTAAAGGGACTGACTCTCCAAGTCGGGAGAGTGTTAGTAAAGCGTCTGGAATGTTGCACCCGAGTACCAGGGTACGAAAACTGAGACATATTTGAACACGTCTCCCGATCACATGGTTGATCATACTCTAGGTTCCACATGCATGTTTTAGCTGAAGGAAGAATACCTTAAACCTGGGTAGTTGGAACCCGTGGAATGGGTACCATGCAATATGACTTCAAAGGGTCTTCATTTGCTCACCGAACCTCTCCAATCCTATCACTGCTGCGTTTATGCCCCTGTACACACGCTTGATTCTCTTTTGGAGACATAGCAATCCATAGGTTTTAAGATACTTACTAGTCAGGTACATTCTTAGGCGTTTAATATGGGGTGTTGAGTCCATTTCGTTGAGCAAGGAGTAGCTCTTGTCTATTCCATATTTGGCTTAAGGAACTTTATCTGTGCTCATTTCAATCTCTGGTTTTATGCAGCACCCCAACTCACCTTTCCCCTTAAGCAAGCATAAGATGGTTTTCTAAATTTGAGACCCTGTTCTGTTCTGTAATTCAGTTCCTGTGTAGCCAAGTTTACATTCCGTGTATTAGTGATATCTTATGATGTTTCTTTTTCTGTGTGACTTATTTCAGTTAGAATCATCGTACCTGAATCCACTCATTATGCTGCTCCGGGCCTGATGACATAGATTTCATTGCTGAGTGATACTGCATTGTACATAAGTACCACAAGTTCTTTATACATTTTTCACTTTCTGTGATATTGAACTTGTACGGTAAACGAGGTTCTTGTAAACAGAGGCGTCCCAAACTTTGGGGTGGCTGTGTCTTTTTGATTTTAATTTCCCTAAGCTATAGGACCATAAGTGGAAGTGCCCTAGGCTCTGTTGCTTTGTTTTTTAGATGTTTCAGGAAACACCATACACTTCTCCCGAGTGTCTGTTTGCAATTTACATCCCGCCCATCAGCATAACAAGGCTCCCAGTTCTCCATGGCCTGTCCTGCTTTTCTGGATTTTACACTTTTTTCAGATGGCCCTTTTGACCAGGGGGAAGTGAGACTTCATTGTAGTGCAGATTTCCTTTGCAAGCTTGCTTGGTTGGCCAAAAAGTGCGTATGCGTTTTTTCCTGAATATATTCAGGAAAAAACGCATACGCCCTTTTTGGCCAAGTGCATCATTGTGGACGTTCTGCCTCTTTTCCTATGCTTTCAATGCAATTCCAGTCTACCTCCTGAAATCGGTTTCCTGCAATTCTGCCCCGCTTTCAAGTCCTCTTGGCAGCCTTACTTCAGTATATTTTTGGACGATAGCTGTCATTTATAACTCTGCAGGTTTGTGAATTACAGTGCCCCTGAGCTCCTTTCTTCAACTCGCTTTCTTGTGACCTGGCCGCAACACCGCAGGATGGCTTCAGGCCCTAATCTGGTTCCGGCACGGCACGCTGAGCCTTTGGTTAATTCCTCTTCCTGGTGGGAAATGAGAGTTAAATTTGCCCGTCCAGACACCTCCAGCTAGTCTCTCATTGGTTCTCGCTATTCCTGTTCATCTTCCGCAGAAATTGCAAACTGGGCCAAACAGGAGGTTAAAGGGACTGACTCTCCAAGTCGGGAGAGTGTTAGTAAAGCGTCTGGAATGTTGCACCCGAGTACCAGGGGACGAAAACTGAGACATATTTGAACACGTCTCCCGATCACACGGTTGATCATACTCTAGGTTCCACATGCATGTTTTAGCTGAAGGAAGAATACCTTAAAACTGGGTGGTTGAAACCCGTGGAATGGGTACCATGCAATATGACTTCAAAGGGTCTTCATCTGCTCACCGAACCTCTCCAATCCTATCACTGCTGCGTTTATGCCCCTGTACACACGCTCGATTCTCTTTTGGAGACATAGCAATCCATAGGTTTTAAGATACTTACTAGTCAGGTACATTCTTAGGCGTTTAATATGGGGTGTTGAGTCCATTTCGTTGAGCAAGGAGTAGCTCTTGTCTATTCCATATTTGGCTTAAGGAACTTTATCTGTGCTCATTTCAATCTCTGGTTTTATGCAGCACCCCAACTCACCTTTCCCCTTAAGCAAGCATAAGATGGTTTTCTAAATTTGAGACACTGTTCTGTTCTGTAATTCAGTTCCTGTGTAGCCAAGTTTACATTCCGTGTATTACTGATATCTTATGATGTTTCTTTTTCTGTGTGACTTATTTCAGTTAGAATCATCGTACCTGAATCCACTCATTATGCTGCTACGGGCCTGATGACATAGATTTCATTGCTGAGTGATACTGCATTGTACGTAAGTACCACAAGTTCTTTATCCATTTTTCTCTTTCTGTGATATTGAACTTGTACTGTAAACGAGGTTTTTGTAAACAGAGGCGTCCCAAACGTTGGGGTGGCTGTGTCTTTTTGATTTTAATTTCCCTAAGCTATAGGACCATAAGTGGAAGTGCCCTAGGCTCTGTTGCTTTGTTTTTTAGATGTTTCAGGAAACACCATACACTTCTCCCGAGTGTCTGTTGGCAATTTACATCCCGCCCATCAGCATAACAAGGCTCCCAGTTCTCCATGGCCTGTCCTGCCTTTCTGGATTTTACACTTTTTTCAGATGGCCCTTTTGACCGGGGGGAAGTGAGACTTCATTGTAGTCCAGATTTCCTTTGCAAGCTTGCTTGGTTGGCCAAAAAGGGCGTATGCGTTTTTTCCTGAATATATTCAGGAAAAAACGCATACGCCCTTTTTGGCCAAGTGCATCATTGTGGACGTTCTGCCTCTTTTCCTATGCTTTCAATGCAATTCCAGTCTACCTCCTGAAATCGGTTTCCTGCAATTCTGCCCCACTTTCAACTCCCCTTGGCAGCCTTACTTCAGTATAGTTTTGGACGATAGCTGTCATTTATAACTCTGCAGGTTTGTGAATTACAGTGCCCCTGAGCTCCTTTCTTCAACTCGCTGTGTTCTGAGCTGGCCGCAACACTTGAGGATGGCTTCAGGCCCGAATCTGGTTCCGGCACGGCACGCTGAGCCTTTGGTTAATTCCTCTTCCTGGTGGGAAATGAGAGTTCAATTTGCCCGTCCAGACACCTCCAGCTAGTCTCTCATTGGTTCTCCCTATTCCTGTTCATCTTCCGCAGAAATTGCAAACTGGGTCAAACAGGAGGTTAAAGGCGCTGACTCTCCAAGTGGGGAGAGTGTTAGTAAAGCGTCTGGAATGTGGCACCCGAGTACCAGGGTACGAAAACTGAGACATATTTGAACACGTCTCCCGATCACATGGTTGATCATACTCTAGGTTCTACATGCATGTTTCAGCTGAAGGAAGAATACCTTAAACCTGGGTAGTTGAAACCCGTGGAATGGGTACCATGCAATATGACTTCAAAGGGTCTTCATTTGATCACCGAACCTCTCTAATCCTATCACTGCTGCGTTTATGCCCGTGTACACACGCTTGATTCTCTTTTGGAGACATAGCAATCAATACGTTTTAAGATACTTACTAGTCAGGTACATTCTTAGGCGTTTAATATGGGGTGTTGAGTCCATTTCGTTGAGCAAGGAGTAGCTCTTGTCTATTCCATATTTGGCTTAAGGAACTTTATCTGTGCTCATTTCAATCTCTGGTTTTATGCAGCACCCCAACTCACCTTTCCCCTTAAGCAAGCATAAGATGGTTTTCTAAATTTGAGACCCTGTTCTGTTTTGGAATTCAGTTCCTGTGTAGCCAAGTTTACATTCCGTGTATTACTGATATCTTATGATGTTTCTTTTTCTGTATGACTTATTTCAGTTAGAATCATCGTACCTGAATCCACTCATTATGCTGCTACGGGCCTGATGACATAGATTTCATTGCTGAGTGATACTGCATTGTACGTAAGTACCACAAGTTCTTTATCCATTTTTCACTTTCTGTGATATTGAACTTGTACGGTAAACGAGGTTCTTGTAAACAGAGGCGTCCCAAACTTTGGGGTGGCTGTGTCTTTTTGATTTTAATTTCCCTAAGCTATAGGACCACAAGTGGAAGTGCCCTAGGCTCTGTTGCTTTGTTTTTTAGATGTTTCAGGAAACACCATACACTTCTCCCGAGTGTCTGTTGGCAATTTACATCCCGCCCATCAGCATAACAAGGCTCCCAGTTCTCCATGGCCTGTCCTGCCTTTCTGGATTTTACACTTTTTTCAGATGGCCCTTTTGACCGGGGAGAAGTGAGACTTCATTGTAGTGCAGATTTCCTTTGCAAGCTTGCTTGGTTGGCCAAAAAGGGCGTATGCGTTTTCTCCTGAATATATTCAGGAAAAAACGCATACGCCCTTTTTGGCCAAGTGCATCATTGTGGACGTTCTGCCTCTTTTCCTATGCTTTCAATGCAATTCCAGTCTACCTCCTGAAATCGGTTTCCTGCAATTCTGCCCCGCTTTCAAGTCCTCTTGGCAGCCTTCCTTCAGTATATTTTTGGACGATAGCTGTCATTTATAACTCTGCAAGTTTGTGAATTACAGTGCCCCTGAGCTCCTTTCTTCAACTCGCTTTCTTGTGACCTGGCCGCAACACCGCAGGATGGCTTCAGGCCCTAATCTGGTTCCGGCACGGCACGTTGAGCCTTTGGTTATTTCCTCTTCCTGGTGGGAAATGAGAGTTAAATTTGCCCGTCCAGACACCTCCAGCTAGTCTCTCATTGGTTCTCGCTATTCCTGTTCATCTTCCGCAGAAATTGCAAACTGGGCCAAACAGGAGGTTAAAGGGACTGACTCTCGAAGTCGGGAGAGTGTTAGTAAAGCATCTCGAATGTTGCACCCGAGTACCAGGGTACGAAAACTGAGACATATTTGAACACGTCTCCTGATCACATGGTTGATCATACTCTAGGTTCCACATGCATGTTTTAGCTGAAAGAAGAATACCTTAAATCTGGGTAGTTGAAACCCGTGGAATGGGTACCATGCAATATGACTTCAAAGGGTCTTCATTTGCTCACCGAACCTCTCCAATCCTATCACTGCTGCGTTTATGCCCCTGTACACACGCTTGATTCTCTTTTGGAGACATAGCTATCCATAGGTTTTAAGATACTTAGTATTCAGGTACATTCTTAGGTGTTTAATATGGGGTGTTGAGTCCTTTTCGTTGAGCAAGGAGTAGCTCTTGTCTATTCTATATTTGGCTTAAGGAACTTTATCTGTGCTCATTTCAATCTCTGGTTTTATGCAGCACCCCAACTCACCTTTCCCCTTAAGCAAGCATAAGTTGGTTTTCTAAATTTGAGACCCTGTTCTGTTCTGTAATTCAGTTCCTGTGTAGCCAAGTATACATTCCGTGTATTACTGATATCTTATGATGTTTCTTTTTCTGTGTGACTTATTTCAGTTAGAATCATCATACCTGAATCCACTCATTGTGCTGCTAAGTGCCTGATGACATAGATTTCATTGCTGAGTGATACTGCTTTGTACGTAAGTACCACAAGTTCTTTATCCATTTTTCACTTTCTGTGATATTGAACTTGTACGGTAAACGAGGTTCTTGTAAACAGAGGCGTCCCAAACTTTGGGGTGGCTGTGTCTTTTTGATTTTAATTTCCCTAAGCTATAGGGCCATAAGTGGAAGTGCCCTAGGCTCTGTTGTTTTGTTTTTTAGATGTTTCAGGAAACACCATACACTTCTCCCGAGTGTCTGTTGGCAATTTACATCCCGCCCATCAACATAACAAGGCTCCCAGTTCTCCATGGCCTGTCCTGCCTTTCTGGATTTTACACTTTTTTCAGATGGCCCTTTTGACCGGGGGGAAGTGAGACTTCATTGTAGTGCAGATTTCCTTTGCAAGTTTGCTTGGTTGGCCAAAAAGGGCGTATGCGTTTTTTCCTGAATATATTCAGGAAAAAACGCATACGCCCTTTTTGGCCAAGTGCATCATTGTGGACGTTCTGCCTCTTTTCCTATGCTTTCAATGCAATTCCAGTCTACCTCCTGAAATCGGTTTCCTGCAATTCTGCCCCGCTTTCAAGTCCTCTTGGCAGCCTTACTTCAGTATATTTTTGGACGATAGCTGTCATTTATAACTCTGCAGGTTTGTGAATTAAAGTGCCCCTGAGCTCCTTTCTTCAACTCGCTTTCTTGTGACCTGGCCGCAACACCGCAGGATGGCTTCAGGCCCTAATCTGGTTCTGGCATGGCACGCTGAGCCTTTGTTTAATTCCTCTTCCTGGTGGGAAATGAGAGTTAAATTTGCCCGTCCAGACACCTCCAGCTAGTCTCTCATTGGTTCTCCTTATTCCTGTTCATCTTCCGCAGAAATTGCAAACTGGGCCAAACAGGAGGTTAAAGGGACTGACTCTCCAAGTCGGGAGAGTGTTAGTAAAGCGTCTGGAATGTTGCACCCGAGTACCAGGGTACCAAAACTGAGACATATTTGAACATGTCTCCCGATCACATGGTTGATCATACTCTAGGTTCCACATGCATGTTTTAGCTGAAGGAAGAATACCTTAAACCTGGGTAGTTGAAACCCGTGGAATGGGTACCATGCAATATGACTTCAAAGGGTCTTCATTTGCTCAAAGAACCTCTCCAATCCTATCACTGCTGCGTTTATGCCCCTGTGCACATGCTTGATTCTCTTTCAGTGACATAGCAATCCATAGGTTTTAAGATACTTACTAGTCAGGTACATTCTTAGGCGTTTAATATGCGGTGTTGAGTCCATTTCGTTGAGCAAGGAGTAGCTCTTGTCTATTCCATATTTGGCTTAAGGAACTTTATCTGTGCTCATTTCAATCTCTGGTTTTATGCAGCACCCCAACTCACCTTTTCCCTTAAGCAAGCATAAGTTGGTTTTCTAAATTTGAGACCCTGTTCTGTTCTGTAATTCAGTTACTGTGTAGCCAAGTTTACATTCCGTGTATTACTGATATCTTATGATGTTTCTTTTTCTGTGTGACTTATTTCAGTTAGAATCATCGTACCTGAATCCACTCATTATGCTGCTACGGGCCTGATGACATAGATTTCATTGCTGAGTGATACTGCATTGTACGTAAGTACCACAAGTTCTTTATCCATTTTTCACTTTCTGTGATATTGAACTTGTACGGTAAATGAGGTTCTTGTAAACAGAGGCGTCCCAAACTTTGGGGTGGCTGTGTCTTTTTGATTTTAATTTCCCTAAGCTATAGGACCATAAGTGGAAGTGCCCTAGGCTCTGTTGCTTTGTTTTTTAGATGTTTCAGGAAACACCATACACTTCTCCCGAGTGTCTGTTGGCAATTTACATCCCGCCCATCAACATAACAAGGCTCCCAGTTCTCCATGGCCTGTCCTGCCTTTCTGGATTTTACACTTTTTGCAGATGGCCCTTTTGACCGGGGGGAAGTGAGACTTCATTGTAGTGCAGATTTCCTTTGCAAGTTTGCTTGGTTGGCCAAAAAGGGCGTATGCGTTTTTTCCTGAATATATTCAGGAAAAAACGCATACGCCCTTATTGGCCAAGTGCATCATTGTGGACGTTCTGCCTCTTTTCCTATGCTTTCAATGCAATTCCAGTCTACCTCCTGAAATCGGTTTCCTGCAATTCTGCCCCACTTTCAACTCCCCTTGGCAGCCTTACTTCAGTATAGTTTTGGACGATAGCTGTCATTTATAACTCTGCAGGTTTGTGAATTACAGTGCCCCTGAGCTCCTTTCTTCAACTCGCTGTGTTGTGAGCTGGCCGCAATACCGGAGGATGGCTTCAGGCCCGAATCTGGTTCCGGCACGGCACGCTGAGCCTTTGGTTAATTCCTCTTCCTGGTGGGAAATGAGAGTTAAATTTGCCCGTCCAGACACCTCCAGCTAGTCTCTCATTGGTTCTCCCTATTCCTGTTCATCTTCCGCAGAAATTGCAAACTGGGTCAAACAGGAGGTTAAAGGCGCTGACTCTCCAAGTGGGGAGAGTGTTAGTAAAGCATATGGAATGTTGCACCCGAGTACCAGGGTACGAAAACTGAGACATATTTGAACACGTCTCCCGATCACATGGTTGATCATACTCTAGGTTCCACATGCATGTTTTAGCTGAAGGAAGAATACCTTAAACCTTGGTAGTTGAAACCCGTGGAATGGGTACCATGCAATATGACTTCAAAGGGTCTTCATTTGCTCAGTGAACCTCTCCAATCTTATCACTGCTGCGTTTATGCCCCTGTACACATGCTTGATTCTCTTTCGGAGACATAGCAATCCATAGGTTTTAAGATACTTACTAGTCAGGTACATTCTTAGGCGTTTAATATGGGGTGTTGAGTCCATTTCGTTGAGCAAGGAGTAGCTCTTGTCTATTCCATATTTGGCTTAAGGAACTTTATCTGTGCTCATTTCAATCTCTGGTTTTATGCAGCACCCCAACTCACCTTTCCCCTTAAGCAAGCATAAGTTGGTTTTCTAAATTTGAGACCCTGTTCTGTTCTGCAATTCAGTTCCTGTGTAGCCAAGTTTACATTCCGTGTATTACTGATATCTTATGATGTTTCTTTTTCTGTGTGACTTATTTCAGTTAGAATCATCGTACCTGAATCCACTCATTATGCTGCTACGGGCCTGATGACATAGATTTCATTGCTGAGTGATACTGCATTGTACGTAAGTACCACAAGTTCTTTATCCATTTTTCACTTTCTGTGATATTGAACTTGTACGGTAAACGAGGTTCTTGTAAACAGAGGCGTCCCAAACTTTGGGGTGGCTGTGTCTTTTTGATTTTAATTTCCCTAAGCTATAGGACCATAAGTGGAAGTGCCCTAGGCTCTGTTGCTTTGTTTTTTAGATGTTTCAGGAAACACCATACACTTCTCCCGAGTGTCTGTTGGCAATTTACATCCCGCCCATCAACATAACAAGGCTCCCAGTTCTCCATGGCCTGTCCTGCCTTTCTGGATTTTACACTTTTTGCAGATGGCCCTTTTGACCGGGGGGAAGTGAGACTTCATTGTAGTGCAGATTTCCTTTGCAAGTTTGCTTGGTTGGCCAAAAAGGGCGTATGCGTTTTTTCCTGAATATATTCAGGAAAAAACGCATACGCCCTTATTGGCCAAGTGCATCATTGTGGACGTTCTGCCTCTTTTCCTATGCTTTCAATGCAATTCCAGTCTACCTCCTGAAATCGGTTTCCTGCAATTCTGCCCCACTTTCAACTCCCCTTGGCAGCCTTACTTCAGTATAGTTTTGGACGATAGCTGTCATTTATAACTCTGCAGGTTTGTGAATTACAGTGCCCCTGAGCTCCTTTCTTCAACTCGCTGTGTTGTGAGCTGGCCGCAATACCGGAGGATGGCTTCAGGCCCGAATCTGGTTCCGGCACGGCACGCTGAGCCTTTGGTTAATTCCTCTTCCTGGTGGGAAATGAGAGTTAAATTTGCCCGTCCAGACACCTCCAGCTAGTCTCTCATTGGTTCTCCCTATTCCTGTTCATCTTCCGCAGAAATTGCAAACTGGGTCAAACAGGAGGTTAAAGGCGCTGACTCTCCAAGTGGGGAGAGTGTTAGTAAAGCATATGGAATGTTGCACCCGAGTACCAGGGTACGAAAACTGAGACATATTTGAACACGTCTCCCGATCACATGGTTGATCATACTCTAGGTTCCACATGCATGTTTTAGCTGAAGGAAGAATACCTTAAACCTTGGTAGTTGAAACCCGTGGAATGGGTACCATGCAATATGACTTCAAAGGGTCTTCATTTGCTCAGTGAACCTCTCCAATCTTATCACTGCTGCGTTTATGCCCCTGTACACATGCTTGATTCTCTTTCGGAGACATAGCAATCCATAGGTTTTAAGATACTTACTAGTCAGGTACATTCTTAGGCGTTTAATATGGGGTGTTGAGTCCATTTCGTTGAGCAAGGAGTAGCTCTTGTCTATTCCATATTTGGCTTAAGGAACTTTATCTGTGCTCATTTCAATCTCTGGTTTTATGCAGCACCCCAACTCACCTTTCCCCTTAAGCAAGCATAAGTTGGTTTTCTAAATTTGAGACCCTGTTCTGTTCTGCAATTCAGTTCCTGTGTAGCCAAGTTTACATTCCGTGTATTACTGATATCTTATGATGTTTCTTTTTCTGTGTGACTTATTTCAGTTAGAATCATCATACTTGAATCCACTCATTGTGCTGCTAAGGGCCTGATGACATAGATTTCATTGCTGAGTGATACTGCATTGTACGTAAGTACCACAAGTTCTTTATCCATTTTTCACTTTCTGTGATATTGAACTTGTACAGTAAACGAGGTTCTTGTAAACAGAGGCGTCCCAAACTTTGGGGTGGCTGTGTCTTTTTGATTTTAATTTCCCTAAGCTATAGGACCATAAGTGGAAGTGCCCTAGGCTCTGTTGCTTTGTTTTTTAGATGTTTCAGGAAACACCATACACTTCTCCTGAGTGTCTGTTGGCAATTTGCATCCCGCCCATCAGCATAACAAGGCTCCCAGTTCTCCATGGCCTGTCCTGCCTTTCTGGATTTTACACTTTTTTCAGATGGCCCTTTTGACCGGGGGGAAGTGAGACTTCATTGTAGTGCAGATTTCCTTTGCAAGCTTGCTTGGTTGGCCAAAAAGGGCGTATGCGTTTTTTCCTGAATATATTCAGGAAAAAACGCATACGCCCTTTTTGGCCAAGTGCATCATTGTGGACGTTCTGCCTCTTTTCCTATGCTTTCAATGCAATTCCAGTCTACCTCCTGAAATCGGTTTCCTGCAATTCTGCCCGGTTTTCAAGTCCTCTTGGCAGCCTTACTTCAGTATATTTTTGGACGATAGCTGTCATTTATAACTCTGCAGGTTTGTGAATTACAGTGCCCCTGAGCTCCTTTCTTCAACTCGCTTTCTTTTGAGCTGGCCGCAACACCGCAGGATGGCTTCAGGCCCTAATCTGGTTCCGGCACGGCACGCTGAGCCTTTGGTTAATTCCTCTTCCTGGTGGGAAATGAGAGTTAAATTTGCCCGTCCAGACACCTCCAGCTAGTCTCTCATTGGTTCTCGCTATTCCTGTTCATCTTCCGCAGAAATTGCAAACTGGGCCAAACAGGAGGTTAAAGGGACTGACTCTCCAAGTCGGGAGAGTGTTAGTAAAGCGTCTGGAATGTTGCACCCGAGTACCAGGGTACGAAAACTGAGACATATTTGAACACGTATCCCGATCACATGGTTGATCATACTCTAGGTTCTACATGCATGTTTCAGCTGAAGGAAGAACACCTTAAACCTGGGTAGTTGAAACCCGTGGAATGGGTACCATGCAATATGACTTCAAAGGGTCTTCATTTGATCACCGAACCTCTCTAATCCTATCACTGCTGGGTTTATGCCAGTGTACACACGCTTGATTCTCTTTTGGAGACATAGCAATCAATACGTTTTAAGATACTTACTAGTCAGGTACATTCTTAGGCGTTTGATATGGGGTGTTGAGTCCATTTCGTTGAGCAAGGAGTAGCTCTTGTCTATTCCATATTTGGCTTAAGGAACTTTATCTGTGCTCATTTCAATCTCTGGTTTTATGCAGCACCCCAACTCACCTTTCCCCTTAAGCAAGTATAGGATGGTTTTCTAAATTTGAGACCCTGTTCTGTTTTGGAATTCAGTTCCTGTGTAGCCAAGTTTACATTCCGTGTATTACTGATATCTTATGATGTTTCTTTTTCTGTATGACTTATTTCAGTTAGAATCATCGTACCTGAATCCACTCATTATGCTGCTACGGGCCTGATGACATAGATTTCATTGCTGAGTGATACTACATTGTACGTAAGTACCACAAGTTCTTTATCCATTTTTCACTTTCTGTGATATTGAACTTGTACGGTAAACGAGGTTCTTGTAAACAGAGGCGTCCCAAACTTTGGGGTGGCTGTGTCTTTTTGGTTTTAATTTCCCTAAGCTATAGGACCATAAGTGGAAGTGCCCTAGGCTCTGTTGCTTTGTTTTTTAGATGTTTCAGGAAACACCATACACTTCTCCCGAGTGTCTGTTGGCAATTTACATCCCGCCCATCAGCATAACAAGGCTCCCAGTTCTCCATGGCCTGTCCTGCCTTTCTGGATTTTACACTTTTTGCAGATAGCCCTTTTGACCGGGGGGAAGTGAGACTTCATTGTAGTGCAGATTTCTTTGCAAGCTTGCTTGGTTGGCCAAAAAGGGCGTATGCGTTTTTTCCTGAATATATTCAGGAAAAAACGCATATGCCCTTTTTGGCCAAGTGCATCATTGTGGACGTTCTGCCTCTTTTCCTATGCTTTCAATGCAATTCCAGTCTACCTCCTGAAATCGGTTTCCTGCAATTCTGCCCCGCTTTCAAGTCCTCTTGGCAGCCTTACTTCAGTATATTTTTGGACGATAGCTGTCATTTATAACTCTGCAGGTTTGTGAATTACAGTGCCCCTGAGCTCCTTTCTTCAACTCGCTTTCTTGTGACCTGGCCACAACACCGCAGGATGGCTTCAGGCCCTAATCTGGTTCCGGCACGGCACGCTGAGCCTTTGGTTATTTCCTCTTCCTGGTGGGAAATGAGAGTTAAATTTGCCCGTCCAGACACCTCCAGCTAGTCTCTCATTGGTTCTCGCTATTCCTGTTCATCTTCCGCAGAAATTGCAAACTGGGCCAAACAGGAGGTTAAAGGGACTGACTTCGAAGTCGGGAGAGTGTTAGTAAAGCATCTCGAATGTTGCACCCGAGTAACAGGGTACGAAAACTGAGACATATTTGAACACGTCTCCTGATCACATGGTTGATCATACTCTAGGTTCCACATGCATGTTTTAGCTGAAAGAAGAATACCTTAAATCTGGGTAGTTGAAACCCGTGGAATGGGTACCATGCAATATGACTTCAAAGGGTCTTCATTTGCTCACCGAACTTCTCCAATCCTATCACTGCTGCGTTTATGCCCCTGTACACACGCTTGATTCTCTTTTGGAGACATAGCAATCCATAGGTTTTAAGATACTTAGTATTCAGGTACATTCTTAGGCGTTTAATATGGGGTGTTGAGTCCTTTTCGTTGAGCAAGGAGTAGCTCTTGTCTATTCCATATTTGGCTTAAGGAACTTTATCTGTGCTCATTTCAATCTCTGGTTTTATGCAGCACCCCAACTCACCTTTACCCTTAAGCAAGCATAAGTTGGTTTTCTAAATTTGAGACCCTGTTCTGTTCTGTAATTCAGTTCCTGTGTAGCCAAGTTTACATTCCGTGTATTACTGATATCTTATGATGTTTCTTTTTCTGTGTGACTTATTTCAGTTAGAATCATCATACCTGAATCCACTCATTGTGCTGCTAAGGGCCTGATGACATAGATTTCATTGCTGAGTGATATTGCTTTGTAAGTAAATACCACAACTTCTTTATCCATTTTTCACTTTCTGCGATGTTGAACTTGTACTGTAAACGAGGTTCTTGTAAACAGAGGCGTCCCAAACTTTTGGGTGGCTGTGTCTTTTTGATTTTAATTTCCCTAAGCTATAGGACCATAAGTGGAAGAGCCCTAGGATCTGTTGCTTTGTTTTTTAGATATTTCAGGAAACACCATACACTTCTCCCGAGTGTCTGTTGGCAATTTACATCCCGCCCATCAGCATAACAAGGCTCCCAGTTCTCCATGGCCTGTCCTGCCTTTCTGGATTTTACACTTTTTTCAGATGGCCCTTTTGACCGGGGGGAAGTGAGACTTCATTGTAGTGCAGATTTCCTTTGCAAGCTTGCTTGGTTGGCCAAAAAGGGCGTATGCGTTTTTTCCTGAATATATTCAGGAAAAAACGCATACGCCCTTTTTGGCCAAGTGCATCATTGTGGACGTTCTGCCTCTTTTCCTATGCTTTCAATGCAATTCCAGTCTACCTCCTGAAATCGGTTTCCTGCAATTCTGCCCCGCTTTCAAGTCCTCTTGGCAGCCTTACTTCAGTATATTTTTGGACGATAGCTGTCATTTATAACTCTGCAGGTTTGTGAATTACAGTGCCCCTGAGCTCCTTTCTTCAACTCGCTTTCTTTTGAGCTGGCCGCAACACCGCAGGATGGCTTCAGGTCCTAATCTGGTTCCGGCACGGCACGCTGAGCCTTTGGTTATTTCCTGTTCCTGGTGGGAATTGAGAGTTAAATATGCCCGTCCAGACACCTCCAGCTAGTCTCTCATTGGTTCTCCCTATTCCTGTTCATCTTCCGCAGAAATTGCAAACTGGGCCAAACAGGAGTTTAAAGGCGCTGACTCTCCAAGTGGGGAGAGTGTTAGTAAAGCGTCTGGAATGTTGCACCCGAGTACCAGGGGAGGAAAACTGAGACATATTTGAACACGTCTCCCGATCACATGGTTGATCATACTCTAGGTTCCACATGCATGTTTTAGCTGAAGGAAGAATACCTTAAACCTGGGTAGTTGAGACCCGTGTAATGGGTACCATGCAATATGACTTCAAAGGGTCTTCATTTGCTCACCGAAACTCTCTAATCCTATCACTGCTGTGTTTATGCCCCTGTACACACGCTTGATTCTCTTTTGGAGACATAGCAATCCATAGGTTTTAAGATACTTACTAGTCAGGTACTTTCTTAGGCGTTTAATATGGGGTGTTGAGTCCATTTCGTTGAGCAAGGAGTAGCTCTTGTCTATTCCATATTTGGCTTAAGGAACTTTATCTGTGCTCATTTCTATCTCTGGTTTTATGCAGCACCCCAACTCACCTTTCCCCTTAAGCAAGCATAAGTTGGTTTTCTAAATTGGAGACCCTGTTCTGTATTCGAATTCAGTTCCTGTGTAGCCAAGTTTACATTCCGTGTATTAGTGATATCTTATGATGTTTCTTTTTCTGTGTGACTTATTTCAGTTAGAATCATCGTACCTGAATCCACTCATCATGCTGCTACGGGCCTGATGACATAGATTTCATTGCTGAGTGATACTGCATTGTACGTAAGTACCACAAGTTCTTTATCCATTTTTCACTTTGTGTGATATTGAACTTGTACGGTAAACGAGGTTCTTGTAAACAGAGGCGTCCCAAACTTTGGGGTGGCTGTGTCTTTTTGATTTTAATTTCCCTAAGCTATAGGACCATAAGTGGAAGTGCCCTAGGCTCTGTTGCTTTGTTTTTTAGATGTTTCAGGAAACACCATACACTTCTCCCTAGTGTCTGTTGGCAATTTACATCCCGCCCATCAGCATAACAAGGCTCCCAGTTCTCCATGGCCTGTCCTGCCTTTCTGGATTTTACACTTTTTTCAGATGGCCCTTTTGACCGGGGGGAAGTGAGACTTCATTGTAGTGCAGATTTCCTTTGCAAGCTTGCTTGGTTGGCCAAAAAGGGCGTATGCGTTTTTTCCTGAATATATTCAGGAAAAAACGCATACGCCATTTTTGGCCAAGTGCATCATTGTGGACGTTCTGCCTCTTTTCCTATGCTTTCAATGCAATTCCAGTCTACCTCCTGCAATCAGTTTCCTGCAATTCTGCCCCGCTTTCAAGTCCTCTTAGCAGCCTTACTTCAGTATATTTTTGGACGATAGCTGTCATTTATAACTCTGCAGTTTTGTGAATTAAAGTGCCCCTGAGCTCCTTTCTTAAACTCGCTTTCTTGTGACCTGGCCGCAACACCGCAGGATGGCTTCAGGCCCTAATCTGGTTCCGGCACGGCATGCTGAGCCTTTGGTTAATTCCTCTTCCTGGTGGGAAATGAGAGTTAAATTTGCCCGTCCAGACACCTCCAGCTAGTCTCTCATTGGTTCTCGCTATTCCTGTTCATCTTCCGCAGAAATTGCAAACTGGGCCAAACAGGAGGTTAAAGGGACTGACTCTCCGAGTCGGGAGAGTGTTAGTAAAGCGTCTGGAATGTTGCACCCGAGTACCAGGGTACAAAAACTGAGACATATTTGAACACGTCTCCTGATCACATGGTTGATCATACTCTGGGTTCCACATGCATGTTTTAGCTGAAGGAAGAATACCTTAAACCTGGGTAGTTGAAACCCGTGGAATGGGTACCATGCAATATGACTTCAAAGGGTCTTCATTTGCTCACCGAACCTCTCCAATCCTATCACTGCTGCGTTTATGCCCCTGTACACATGCTTGATTCTCTTTTGGAGACATAGCAATCCATAGGTTTTAAGATACTTACTAGTCAGGTACATTCTTAGGCGTTTAATATGGGGTGTTGAGTCCTTTTCGTTGAGCAAGGAGTAGCTCTTGTCTATTCCATATTTGGCTTAAGGAACGTAATCTGTGCTCATTTCCATCTCTGGTTTTATGCAGCACCCCAACTCACCTTTACCCTTAAGCAAGTTGGTTTTCTAAATTTGAGACCCTGTTCTGTTCTGTAATTCATTTCCTGTGTAGTCCAGTTTACATTCCGTGTATTAGTGATATCTTATGATGTTTCTTTTTCTGTGTGACTTATTTCAGTTAGAATCATCGTACCTGAATCCACTCATTATTCTGCTACGGGCCTGATGACATAGATTTCATTGCTGAGTGATACTGCATTGTACGTAAGTACCACAAGTTCTTTATCCATTTTTCACTTTCTGTGATATTGAACTTGTACGGTAAACCAGGTTCTTGTAAACAGAGGCGTCCCAAACTTTGGGGTGGCTGTGTCTTTTTGATTTTAATTTCCCTAAGCTATAGGACCATAAGTGGAAGTGCCCTAGGCTCTGTTGCTTTGTTTTTTAGATGTTTCAGGAAACACCATACACTTCTCCCGAGTGTCTGTTGGCAATTTACATCCCGCCCATCAGCATAACAAGGCTCCCAGTTCTCCATGGCCTGTCCTGCCTTTCTGGATTTTACACTTTTTTCAGATGGCCCTTTTGACCGGGTGGAAGTGAGACTTCATTGTAGTGCAGATTTCCTTTGCAAGCTTGCTTGGTTGGCCAAAAAGGGCGTATGCGTTTTTTCCTGAATATATTCAGGAAAAAACGCATACGCCCTTTTTGGCCAAGTGCATCATTGTGGACGTTCTGCCTCTTTTCCTATGCTTTCAATGCAATTCCAGTCTACCTCCTGAAATCGGTTTCCTGCAATTCTGCCCCGCTTTCAAGTCCTCTTGGCAGCCTTACTTCAGTATATTTTTGGACGATAGCTGTCATTTATAACTCTGCAGGTTTGTGAATTACAGTGCCCCTGAGCTCCTTTCTTCAACTCGCTTTCTTGTGAGCTGGCCGCAACACCGCAGGATGGCTTCAGGCCCTAATGTGGTTCCGGCACGGCACGCTGAGCCTTTGGTTATTTCCTCTTCCTGGTGGGAAATGAAAGTTAAATTTGCCCGTCCAGACACCTCCAGCTAGTCTCTCATTGGTTCTCCCTATTCCTGTTCATCTTCCGCAGAAATTGCAAACTGGTCCAAACAGGAGGTTAAAGGCGCTGACTCTCCAATTGGGGAGAGTGTTAGTAAAGTGTCTGGAATGTTGCACCCGAGTACCAGGGGCGGAAAACTGAGACATATTTGAACACGTTTCCCGATCACATGGTTGATCATACTCTAGGTTCCACATGCATGTTTTAGCTGAAGGAAGAATACCTTAAACCTGGGTAGTTGAAACCCGTGGAATGGGTACCATGCAGTATGACTTCAAAGGGTCTTCATTTGCTCACCGAACCTCTCCAATCCTATCACTGCTGCGTTTATGCCCCTGTACACATGCTTGACTCTCTTTCGGAGACATAGCAATCCATAGGTTTTAAGATACTTACTAGTCAGGTACATTCTTAGGCGTTTAATATGGGGTGTTGAGTCCATTTCGTTGAGCAAGGAGTAGCTCTTGTCTAATCCATATTTGGCTTAAGGAACTTTATCTGTGCTCATTTCCATCTCTGGTTTTATGCAGCACCCCAACTCACCTTTACCCTTAAGCAAGCATAAGTTGGTTTTCTAAATTTGAGACCCTGTTCTGTTCTGTAATTCAGTTCCTGTGTAGCCAAGTTTACATTCCGTGTATTACTGATATCTTATGATGTTTCTTTTTCTGTGTGACTTATTTCAGTTAGAATCATCGTACCTGAATCCACTCATTATGCTGCTACCGGCCTGATGACATAGATTTCATTGCTGAGTGATACTGCATTGTACGTAAGTACCACAAGTTCTTTATCCATTTTTCACTTTCTGTGATATTGAACTTGTACGGTAAACGAGGTTCTTGTAAACAGAGGCGTCCCAAACTTTGGGGTGGCTGTGTCTTTTTGATTTTAATTTCCCTAAGCTATAGGACCATAAGTGGAAGTGCCCTAGGCTCTGTTGCTTTGTTTTTTAGATGTTTCAGGAAACACCATACACTTCTCCCGAGTGTCTGTTGGCAATTTACATCCCGCCCATCAGCATAACAAGGCTCCCAGTTCTCCATGGCCTGTCCTGCCTTTCTGGATTTTACACTTTTTTCAGATGGCCTTTTAGACCGGGCGGAAGTGAGACTTCATTGTACTGCAGATTTCCTTTGCAAGTTTGCTTGTTTGGCCAAAAAGGGCGTATGCGTTTTTTCCTGAATATATTCAGGAAAAAACGCATACGCCCTTTTTGGCCAAGTGCATCATTGTGGACGTTCTGCCTCTTTTCCTATGCTTTCAATGCAATTCCAGTCTACCTCCTGAAATCGGTTTCCTGCAATTCTGCCCCGCTTTCAAGTCCTCTTGGCAGCCTTACTTCAGTATATTTTTGGACGATAGCTGTCATTTATAACTCTGCAGGTTTCTGAATTACAGTGCCCCTGAGCTCCTTTCTTCAACTCGCTTTCTTGTGAGCTGGCCCCCACACCGGTGGATGGCTTCAGGCCCTAATCTGGTTCCAGCACGGCACGCTGAGCCTTTGGTTATTTCCTCTTCCTGGTGGGAAATGAAAGTTAAATTTGCCCGTCCCGACACCTCCAGCTAGTCTCTCATTGGTCCTCCCTATTCCTGTTCATCTTCCGCAGAAATTGCAAACTGGGCAAAACAGCAGTTTAAAGGTGCTGACTTTCCAATTGGGGAGAGTGTTAGTAAAGCGTCTGGAATGTTTCACCCGAGTACCAGGGGAGGAAAACTGAAACATATTTGAACACGTCTCCCGATCACACGGTTGATCATACTCTAGGTTCCACATGCATGTTTTAGCTGAAGGACGAATACCTTAAACCTGGTTAGTTGAAACCCGTGGAATGGGTACCATGCAATATGACTTCAAAGGGTCTTCATTTGCTCACCGAACCTCTCCAATCCTATCACTGCTGCGTTTATGCCCCTGTACACACGCTTGATTCTCTTTTGGAGACATAGCAATCCATAGGTTTTAAGAAACTTACTAGTCAGGTACATTCTTAGGCGTTTAATATGGGGTGTTGAGTCCATTTCGTTGAGCAAGGAGTAGCTCTTGTCTATTCCATATTTGGCTTAAGGAACTTTATCTGTGCTCATTTCAATCTCTGGTTTTATGCAGCACCCCAACTCACCTTTCCCCTTAAGCAAGCATAAGTTGGTTTTCTAAATTTGAGACCCTGTTCTGTTCTGTAATTCAGTTCCTGTGTAGCCAAGTTTACATTCCGTGTATTACTGATATCTTATGATGTTTCTTTTTCTGTGTGACTTATTTCAGTTAGAATCATCATACCTGAATCCACTCATTGTGCTGCTAAGGGCCTGATGACATAGATTTCATTGCTGAGTGATACTGCTTTGTACGTAAGTACCACAAGTTCTTTATCCATTTTTCACTTTCTGTGATATTGAACTTGTACGGTAAACCAGGTTCTTGTAAACAGAGGCGTCCCAAACTTTGGGGTGGCTGTGTCTTTTTGATTTTAATTTCCCTAAGCTATAGGACCATAAGTGGAAGTGCCCTAGGCTCTGTTGCTTTGTTTTTTAGATGTTTCAGGAAACACCATACACTTCTCCCGAGTGTCTGTTGGCAATTTACATCCCGCCCATCAACATAACAAGGCTCCCAGTTCTCCATGGCCTGTGCTGCCTTTCTGGATTTTACACTTTTTGCAGATGGCCCTTTTGACCGGGGGGAAGTGAGACTTCATTGTAGTGCAGATTTCCTTTGCAAGTTTGCTTGGTTGGCCAAAAAGGGCGTATGCGTTTTTTCCTGAATATATTCAGGAAAAAACGCATACGCCCTTTTTGGCCAAGTGCATCATTGTGGACGTTCTGCCTCTTTTCCTATGCTTTCAATGCAATTCCAGTCTACCTCCTGAAATCGGTTTCCTGCAATTCTGCCCCGCTTTCAAGTCCTCTTGGCAGCCTTACTTCAGTATATTTTTGGACGATAGCTGTCATTTATAACTCTGCAGGTTTGTGAATTACAGTGCCCCTGAGCTCCTTTCTTCAACTCGCTTTCTTGTGACCTGGCTGAAACACCGCAGGATGGCTTCAGGCCCTAATCTGGTTCCGGCACGGCACGCTGAGCCTTTGGTTAATTCCTCTTCCTGGTGGGAAATGAGAGTTAAATTTGCCCGTCCAGACACCTCCAGCTAGTCTCTCATTGGTTCTCGCTATTCCTGTTCATCTTCCGCAGAAATTGCAAACTGTGCCAAACGGGAGGTTAAAGGGACTGACTCTCCAAGTCGGGAGAGTGTTAGTAAAGCGTCTGGAATGTTGCACCTGAGTACCAGGGTACGAAAACTGAGACATATTTGAACACGTCTCCCGATCACATGGTTGATCATACTCTAGGTTCCACATGCATGTTTTAGCTGAAGGAAGAATACCTTAAACCTGGGTAGTTGAAACCCGTGGAATGGGTACCATGCAATATGACTTCAAAGGGTCTTCATTTGCTCAGTGAACCTCTCCAATCTTATCACTGCTGCGTTTATGCCCCTGTACACATGCTTGATTCTCTTTCGGAGACATAGCAATCCATAGGTTTTAAGATATTTACTAGTCAGGTACATTCTTAGGCGTTTAATATGGGGTGTTGAGTCCATTTCGTTGAGCAAGGAGTAGCTCTTGTCTATTCCATATTTGGCTTAAGGAACTTTATCTGTGCTCATTTCAATCTCTGGTTTTATGCAGCACCCCAACTCACCTTTCCCCTTAAGCAAGCATAAGTTGGTTTTCTAAATTTGAGACCCTGTTCTGTTCTGTAATTCAGTTCCTGTGTAGCCAAGTTTACATTCCGTGTATTACTGATATCTTATGATGTTTCTTTTTCTGTGTGACTTATTTCAGTTAGAATCATCATACCTGAATCCACTCATTGTGCTGCTACGGGCCTGATGACATAGATTTCATTGCTGAGTGATACTGCATTGTACGTAAGTACCACAAGTTCTTTATCCATTTTTCACTTTCTGTGATATTGAACTTGTACGGTAAACGAGGTTCTTGTAAACAGAGGCGTCCCAAACTTTGGGGTGGCTGTGTCTTTTTGATTTTAATTTCCCTAAGCTATAGGACCATAAGTGGAAGTGCCCTAGGCTCTGTTGCTTTGTTTTTTAGATGTTTCAGGAAACACCATACACTTCTCCCGAGTGTCTGTTGGCAATTTACATCCCGCCCATCAGCATAACAAGGCTCCCAGTTCTCCATGGCCTGTCCTGCCTTTCTGGATTTTACACTTTTTCCAGATGGCCCTTTTGACCGGGGGGAAGTGAGACTTCATTGTAGTGCAGATTTCATTTGCAAGTTTGCTTGGTTGGCCAAAAAGGGCGTATGCGTTTTTTCCTGAATATATTCAGGAAAAAACGCATACGCCCTTTTTGGCCAAGTGCATCATTGTGGACGTTCTGCCTCTTTTCCTATGCTTTCAATGCAATTCCAGTCTACCTCCTGAAATCGGTTTCCTGCAATTCTGCCCCGCTTTCAAGTCCTCTTGGCAGCCTTACTTCAGTATATTTTTGGACGATAGCTGTCATTTATAACTCTGCAGGTTTGTGAATTACAGTGCCCCTGATCTCCTTTCTTCAACTCGCTTTCTTGTGACCTGGCCGAAACACCGCAGGATGGCTTCAGGCCCTAATCTGGTTCCGGCACGGCACGCTGAGCCTTTGGTTAATTCCTCTTCCTGGTGGGAAATGAGAGTTAAATTTGCCCGTCCAGACACCTCCAGCTAGTCTCTCATTGGTTCTCGCTATTCCTGTTCATCTTCCGCAGAAATTGCAAACTGGGCCAAACGGGAGGTTAAAGGGACTGACTCTCCAAGTCGGGAGAGTGTTAGTAAAGCGTCTGGAATGTTGCACCTGAGTACCAGGGTACGAAAACTGAGACATATTTGAACACGTCTCCCGATCACATGGTTGATCATACTCTAGGTTCCACATGCATGTTTTAGCTGAAGGAAGAATACCTTAAACCTGGGTAGTTGAAACCCGTGGAATGGGTACCATGCAATATGACTTCAAAGGGTCTTCATTTGCTCACCGAACCTCTCCAATCCTATCGCTGCTGCGTTTATGCCCCTGTACACACGCTTGATTCTCTTTTGGAGACATAGCAATCCATAGGTTTTAAGATACTTACTAGTCAGGTACATTCTTAGGCGTTTAATATGAGGTGTTGAGTCCATTTCGTTGAGCAAGGAGTAGCTCTTGTCTATTCCATATTTGGCTTAAGGAACTTTATCTGTGCTCATTTCAATCTCTGGTTTTATGCAGCACCCCAACTCACCTTTCCCCTTAAGCAAGCATAAGTTGGTTTTCTAAATTTGAGACCCTGTTCTGTTCTGTAATTCAGTTCCTGTGTAGCCAAGTTTACATTCCGTGTATTACTGATATCTTATGATGTTTCTTTTTCTGTGTGACTTATTTCAGTTAGAATCATCATACCTGAATCCACTCATTGTGCTGCTAAGGGCCTGATGACATAGATTTCATTGCTGAGTGATATTGCTTTGTAAGTAAATACCACAACTTCTTTATCCATTTTTCACTTTCTGCATTGTTGAACTTGTACTGTAAACAAGGTTCTTGTAAACAGAGGCGTCCCAAACTTTGGGGTGGCTGTGTCTTTTTGATTTTAATTTCCCTAAGCTATAGGACCATAAGTGGAAGTGCCCTAGGCTCTGTTGCTTTGTTTTTTAGATGTTTCAGGAAACACCATACACTTCTCCCGAGTTTCTGTTGGCAATTTACATCCCGCCCATCAGCATAACAAGGCTCCCAGTTCTCCATGGCCTGTCCTGCCTTTCTGGATTTTACACTTTTTTCAGATGGCCCTTTTGACCGGGGGGAAGTGAGACTTCATTGTAGTGCAGATTTCCTTTGCAAGTTTGCTTGGTTGGCCAAAAAGGGCGTATGCGTTTTTTCCTGAATATATTCAGGAAAAAACGCATACGCCCTTTTTGGCCAAGTGCATCATTGTGGACGTTCTGCCTCTTTTCCTATGCTTTCAATGCAATTCCAGTCTACCTCCTGAAATCGGTTTCCTGCAATTCTGCCCCGCTTTCAAGTCCTCTTGGCAGCCTTACTTCAGTATATTTTTGGACGATAGCTGTCATTTATAACTCTGCAGTTTTGTGAATTAAAGTGCCCCTGAGCTCCTTTCTTCAACTCGCTTTCTTGTGACCTGGCCGCAACACCGCAGGATGGCTTCAGGCCCTAATCTGGTTCCGGCACGGCATGCTGAGCCTTTGGTTAATTCCTCTTCCTGGTGGGAAATGAGAGTTAAATTTGCCCGTCCAGACACCTCCAGCTAGTCTCTCATTGGTTCTCGCTATTCCTGTTCATCTTCCGCAGAAATTGCAAACTGGGCCAAACAGGAGGTTAAAGGGACTGACTCTCCGAGTCGGGAGAGTGTTAGTAAAGCGTCTGGAATGTTGCACCCGAGTACCAGGGTACAAAAACTGAGACATATTTGAACACGTCTCCTGATCACATGGTTGATCATACTCTGGGTTCCACATGCATGTTTTAGCTGAAGGAAGAATACCTTAAACCTGGGTAGTTGAAACCCGTGGAATGGGTACCATGCAATATGACTTCAAAGGGTCTTCATTTGCTCACCGAACCTCTCCAATCCTATCACTGCTGCGTTTATGCCCCTGTACACACGCTTGATTCTCTTTTGGAGACATAGCAATCCATAGGTTTTAAGATACTTACTAGTCAGGTACATTCTTAGGCGTTTAATATGGGGTGTTGAGTCCTTTTCGTTGAGCAAGGAGTAGCTCTTGTCTATTCCATATTTGGCTTAAGGAACGTAATCTGTGCTCATTTCCATCTCTGGTTTTATGCAGCACCCCAACTCACCTTTACCCTTAAGCAAGTTGGTTTTCTAAATTTGAGACCCTGTTCTGTTCTGTAATTCATTTCCTGTGTAGTCCAGTTTACATTCCGTGTATTAGTGATATCTTATGATGTTTCTTTTTCTGTGTGACTTATTTCAGTTAGAATCATCGTACCTGAATCCACTCATTATTCTGCTACGGGCCTGATGACATAGATTTCATTGCTGAGTGATACTGCATTGTACGTAAGTACCACAAGTTCTTTATCCATTTTTCACTTTCTGTGATATTGAACTTGTACGGTAAACCAGGTTCTTGTAAACAGAGGCGTCCCAAACTTTGGGGTGGCTGTGTCTTTTTGATTTTAATTTCCCTAAGCTATAGGACCATAAGTGGAAGTGCCCTAGGCTCTGTTGCTTTGTTTTTTAGATGTTTCAGGAAACACCATACACTTCTCCCGAGTGTCTGTTGGCAATTTACATCCCGCCCAGCAGCATAACAAGGCTCCCAGTTCTCCATGGCCTGTCCTGCCTTGCTGGATTTTACACTTTTTTCAGATGGCCCTTTTGACCGGGGGGAAGTGAGACTTCATTGTAGTGCAGATTTCCTTTGCAAGCTTGCTTGGTTGGCCAAAAAGGGCGTATGCGTTTTTTCCTGAATATATTCAGGAAAAAACGCATACGCCCTTTTTGGCCAAGTGCATCATTGTGGACGTTCTGCCTCTTTTCCTATGCTTTCAATGCAATTCCAGTCTACCTCCTGAAATCGGTTTCCTGCAATTCTGCCCCGCTTTCAAGTCCTCTTGGCAGCCTTACTTCAGTATATTTTTGGACGATAGCTGTCATTTATAACTCTGCAGGTTTGTGAATTACAGTGCCCCTAAGCTCCTTTCTTCAACTCGCTTTCTTGTGAGCTGGCCGCAACACCGCAGGATGGCTTCAGGCCCTAATGTGGTTCCGGCACGGCACGCTGAGCCTTTGGTTATTTCCTCTTCCTGGTGGGAAATGAAAGTTAAATTTGCCCGTCCAGACACCTCCAGCTAGTCTCTCATTGGTTCTCCCTATTCCTGTTCATCTTCCGCAGAAATTGCAAACTGGTCCAAACAGGAGGTTAAAGGCGCTGACTCTCCAATTGGGGAGAGTGTTAGTAAAGTGTCTGGAATGTTGCACCCGAGTACCAGGGGCGGAAAACTGAGACATATTTGAACACGTTTCCCGATCACATGGTTGATCATACTCTAGGTTCCACATGCATGTTTTAGCTGAAGGAAGAATACCTTAAACCTGGGTAGTTGAAACCCGTGGAATGGGTACCATGCAGTATGACTTCAAAGGGTCTTCATTTGCTCACCGAACCTCTCCAATCCTATCACTGCTGCGTTTATGCCCCTGTACACATGCTTGACTCTCTTTCGGAGACATAGCAATCCATAGGTTTTAAGATACTTACTAGTCAGGTACATTCTTAGGCGTTTAATATGGGGTGTTGAGTCCATTTCGTTGAGCAAGGAGTAGCTCTTGTCTAATCCATATTTGGCTTAAGGAACTTTATCTGTGCTCATTTCCATCTCTGGTTTTATGCAGCACCCCAACTCACCTTTACCCTTAAGCAAGCATAAGTTGGTTTTCTAAATTTGAGACCCTGTTCTGTTCTGTAATTCAGTTCCTGTGTAGCCAAGTTTACATTCCGTGTATTACTGATATCTTATGATGTTTCTTTTTCTGTGTGACTTATTTCAGTTAGAATCATCGTACCTGAATCCACTCATTATGCTGCTACCGGCCTGATGACATAGATTTCATTGCTGAGTGATACTGCATTGTACGTAAGTACCACAAGTTCTTTATCCATTTTTCACTTTCTGTGATATTGAACTTGTACGGTAAACCAGGTTCTTGTAAACAGAGGCGTCCCAAACTTTGGGGTGGCTGTGTCTTTTTGATTTTAATTTCCCTAAGCTATAGGACCATAAGTGGAAGTGCCCTAGGCTCTGTTGCTTTGTTTTTTAGATGTTTCAGGAAACACCATACACTTCTCCCGAGTGTCTGTTGGCAATTTACATCCCGCCCATCAGCATAACAAGGCTCCCAGTTCTCCATGGCCTGTCCTGCCTTTCTGGATTTTACACTTTTTTCAGATGGCCCTTTTGACCGGGTGGAAGTGAGACTTCATTGTAGTGCAGATTTCCTTTGCAAGCTTGCTTGGTTGGCCAAAAAGGGCGTATGCGTTTTTTCCTGAATATATTCAGGAAAAAACGCATACGCCCTTTTTGGCCAAGTGCATCATTGTGGACGTTCTGCCTCTTTTCCTATGCTTTCAATGCAATTCCAGTCTACCTCCTGAAATCGGTTTCCTGCAATTCTGCCCCGCTTTCAAGTCCTCTTGGCAGCCTTACTTCAGTATATTTTTGGACGATAGCTGTCATTTATAACTCTGCAGGTTTGTGAATTACAGTGCCCCTGAGCTCCTTTCTTCAACTCGCTTTCTTGTGAGCTGGCCGCAACACCACAGGATGGCTTCAGGCCCTAATGTGGTTCCGGCACGGCACGCTGAGCCTTTGGTTATTTCCTCTTCCTGGTGGGAAATGAAAGTTAAATTTGCCCGTCCCGACACCTCCAGCTAGTCTCTCATTGGTTCTCCCTATTCCTGTTCATCTTCCGCAGAAATTGCAAACTGGTCCAAACAGGAGGTTAAAGGCGCTGACTCTCCAATTGGGGAGAGTGTTAGTAAAGTGTCTGGAATGTTGCACCCGAGTACCAGGGGCGGAAAACTGAGACATATTTGAACACGTTTCCCGATCACACGGTTGATCATACTCTAGGTTCCACATGCATGTTTTAGCTGAAGGAAGAATACCTTAAACCTGGGTAGTTGAAACCCGTGGAATGGGTACCATGCAGTATGACTTCAAAGGGTCTTCATTTGCTCACCGAACCTCTCCAATCCTATCACTGCTGCGTTTATGCCCCTGTACACATGCTTGACTCTCTTTCGGAGACATAGCAATCCATAGGTTTTAAGATACTTACTAGTCAGGTACATTCTTAGGCGTTTAATATGGGGTGTTGAGTCCATTTCGTTGAGCAAGGAGTAGCTCTTGTCTAATCCATATTTGGCTTAAGGAACTTTATCTGTGCTCATTTCCATCTCTGGTTTTATGCAGCACCCCAACTCACCTTTACCCTTAAGCAAGCATAAGTTGGTTTTCTAAATTTGAGACCCTGTTCTGTTCTGTAATTCAGTTCCTGTGTAGCCAAGTTTACATTCCGTGTATTACTGATATCTTATGATGTTTCTTTTTCTGTGTGACTTATTTCAGTTAGAATCATCGTACCTGAATCCACTCATTATGCTGCTACCGGCCTGATGACATAGATTTCATTGCTGAGTGATACTGCATTGTACGTAAGTACCACAAGTTCTTTATCCATTTTTCACTTTCTGTGATATTGAACTTGTACGGTAAACGAGGTTCTTGTAAACAGAGGCGTCCCAAACTTTGGGGTGGCTGTGTCTTTTTGATTTTAATTTCCCTAAGCTATAGGACCATAAGTGGAAGTGCCCTAGGCTCTGTTGCTTTGTTTTTTAGATGTTTCAGGAAACACCATACACTTCTCCCGAGTGTCTGTTGGCAATTTACATCCCGCCCATCAACATAACAAGGCTCCCAGTTCTCCATGGCCTGTGCTGCCTTTCTGGATTTTACACTTTTTGCAGATGGCCCTTTTGACCGGGGGGAAGTGAGACTTCATTGTAGTGCAGATTTCCTTTGCAAGTTTGCTTGGTTGGCCAAAAAGGGCGTATGCGTTTTTTCCTGAATATATTCAGGAAAAAACGCATACGCCCTTTTTGGCCAAGTGCATCATTGTGGACGTTCTGCCTCTTTTCCTATGCTTTCAATGCAATTCCAGTCTACCTCCTGAAATCGGTTTCCTGCAATTCTGCCCCGCTTTCAAGTCCTCTTGGCAGCCTTACTTCAGTATATTTTTGGACGATAGCTGTCATTTATAACTCTGCAGGTTTGTGAATTACAGTGCCCCTGAGCTCCTTTCTTCAACTCGCTTTCTTGTGACCTGGCTGAAACACCGCAGGATGGCTTCAGGCCCTAATCTGGTTCCGGCACGGCACGCTGAGCCTTTGGTTAATTCCTCTTCCTGGTGGGAAATGAGAGTTAAATTTGCCCGTCCAGACACCTCCAGCTAGTCTCTCATTGGTTCTCGCTATTCCTGTTCATCTTCCGCAGAAATTGCAAACTGTGCCAAACGGGAGGTTAAAGGGACTGACTCTCCAAGTCGGGAGAGTGTTAGTAAAGCGTCTGGAATGTTGCACCTGAGTACCAGGGTACGAAAACTGAGACATATTTGAACACGTCTCCCGATCACATGGTTGATCATACTCTAGGTTCCACATGCATGTTTTAGCTGAAGGAAGAATACCTTAAACCTGGGTAGTTGAAACCCGTGGAATGGGTACCATGCAATATGACTTCAAAGGGTCTTCATTTGCTCAGTGAACCTCTCCAATCTTATCACTGCTGCGTTTATGCCCCTGTACACATGCTTGATTCTCTTTCGGAGACATAGCAATCCATAGGTTTTAAGATATTTACTAGTCAGGTACATTCTTAGGCGTTTAATATGGGGTGTTGAGTCCATTTCGTTGAGCAAGGAGTAGCTCTTGTCTATTCCATATTTGGCTTAAGGAACTTTATCTGTGCTCATTTCAATCTCTGGTTTTATGCAGCACCCCAACTCACCTTTCCCCTTAAGCAAGCATAAGTTGGTTTTCTAAATTTGAGACCCTGTTCTGTTCTGTAATTCAGTTCCTGTGTAGCCAAGTTTACATTCCGTGTATTACTGATATCTTATGATGTTTCTTTTTCTGTGTGACTTATTTCAGTTAGAATCATCATACCTGAATCCACTCATTGTGCTGCTACGGGCCTGATGACATAGATTTCATTGCTGAGTGATACTGCATTGTACGTAAGTACCACAAGTTCTTTATCCATTTTTCACTTTCTGTGATATTGAACTTGTACGGTAAACGAGGTTCTTGTAAACAGAGGCGTCCCAAACTTTGGGGTGGCTGTGTCTTTTTGATTTTAATTTCCCTAAGCTATAGGACCATAAGTGGAAGTGCCCTAGGCTCTGTTGCTTTGTTTTTTAGATGTTTCAGGAAACACCATACACTTCTCCCGAGTGTCTGTTGGCAATTTACATCCCGCCCATCAGCATAACAAGGCTCCCAGTTCTCCATGGCCTGTCCTGCCTTTCTGGATTTTACACTTTTTCCAGATGGCCCTTTTGACCGGGGGGAAGTGAGACTTCATTGTAGTGCAGATTTCATTTGCAAGTTTGCTTGGTTGGCCAAAAAGGGCGTATGCGTTTTTTCCTGAATATATTCAGGAAAAAACGCATACGCCCTTTTTGGCCAAGTGCATCATTGTGGACGTTCTGCCTCTTTTCCTATGCTTTCAATGCAATTCCAGTCTACCTCCTGAAATCGGTTTCCTGCAATTCTGCCCCGCTTTCAAGTCCTCTTGGCAGCCTTACTTCAGTATATTTTTGGACGATAGCTGTCATTTATAACTCTGCAGGTTTGTGAATTACAGTGCCCCTGATCTCCTTTCTTCAACTCGCTTTCTTGTGACCTGGCCGAAACACCGCAGGATGGCTTCAGGCCCTAATCTGGTTCCGGCACGGCACGCTGAGCCTTTGGTTAATTCCTCTTCCTGGTGGGAAATGAGAGTTAAATTTGCCCGTCCAGACACCTCCAGCTAGTCTCTCATTGGTTCTCGCTATTCCTGTTCATCTTCCGCAGAAATTGCAAACTGGGCCAAACGGGAGGTTAAAGGGACTGACTCTCCAAGTCGGGAGAGTGTTAGTAAAGCGTCTGGAATGTTGCACCTGAGTACCAGGGTACGAAAACTGAGACATATTTGAACACGTCTCCCGATCACATGGTTGATCATACTCTAGGTTCCACATGCATGTTTTAGCTGAAGGAAGAATACCTTAAACCTGGGTAGTTGAAACCCGTGGAATGGGTACCATGCAATATGACTTCAAAGGGTCTTCATTTGCTCACCGAACCTCTCCAATCCTATCGCTGCTGCGTTTATGCCCCTGTACACACGCTTGATTCTCTTTTGGAGACATAGCAATCCATAGGTTTTAAGATACTTACTAGTCAGGTACATTCTTAGGCGTTTAATATGAGGTGTTGAGTCCATTTCGTTGAGCAAGGAGTAGCTCTTGTCTATTCCATATTTGGCTTAAGGAACTTTATCTGTGCTCATTTCAATCTCTGGTTTTATGCAGCACCCCAACTCACCTTTCCCCTTAAGCAAGCATAAGTTGGTTTTCTAAATTTGAGACCCTGTTCTGTTCTGTAATTCAGTTCCTGTGTAGCCAAGTTTACATTCCGTGTATTACTGATATCTTATGATGTTTCTTTTTCTGTGTGACTTATTTCAGTTAGAATCATCATACCTGAATCCACTCATTGTGCTGCTAAGGGCCTGATGACATAGATTTCATTGCTGAGTGATATTGCTTTGTAAGTAAATACCACAACTTCTTTATCCATTTTTCACTTTCTGCGTTGTTGAACTTGTACTGTAAACAAGGTTCTTGTAAACAGAGGCGTCCCAAACTTTGGGGTGGCTGTGTCTTTTTGATTTTAATTTCCCTAAGCTATAGGACCATAAGTGGAAGTGCCCTAGGCTCTGTTGCTTTGTTTTTTAGATGTTTCAGGAAACACCATACACTTCTCCCGAGTTTCTGTTGGCAATTTACATCCCGCCCATCAGCATAACAAGGCTCCCAGTTCTCCATGGCCTGTCCTGCCTTTCTGGATTTTACACTTTTTTCAGATGGCCCTTTTGACCGGGGGGAAGTGAGACTTCATTGTAGTGCAGATTTCCTTTGCAAGTTTGCTTGGTTGGCCAAAAAGGGCGTATGCGTTTTTTCCTGAATATATTCAGGAAAAAACGCATACGCCCTTTTTGGCCAAGTGCATCATTGTGGACGTTCTGCCTCTTTTCCTATGCTTTCAATGCAATTCCAGTCTACCTCCTGAAATCGGTTTCCTGCAATTCTGCCCCGCTTTCAAGTCCTCTTGGCAGCCTTACTTCAGTATATTTTTGGACGATAGCTGTCATTTATAACTCTGCAGTTTTGTGAATTAAAGTGCCCCTGAGCTCCTTTCTTCAACTCGCTTTCTTGTGACCTGGCCGCAACACCGCAGGATGGCTTCAGGCCCTAATCTGGTTCCGGCACGGCATGCTGAGCCTTTGGTTAATTCCTCTTCCTGGTGGGAAATGAGAGTTAAATTTGCCCGTCCAGACACCTCCAGCTAGTCTCTCATTGGTTCTCGCTATTCCTGTTCATCTTCCGCAGAAATTGCAAACTGGGCCAAACAGGAGGTTAAAGGGACTGACTCTCCGAGTCGGGAGAGTGTTAGTAAAGCGTCTGGAATGTTGCACCCGAGTACCAGGGTACAAAAACTGAGACATATTTGAACACGTCTCCTGATCACATGGTTGATCATACTCTGGGTTCCACATGCATGTTTTAGCTGAAGGAAGAATACCTTAAACCTGGGTAGTTGAAACCCGTGGAATGGGTACCATGCAATATGACTTCAAAGGGTCTTCATTTGCTCACCGAACCTCTCCAATCCTATCACTGCTGCGTTTATGCCCCTGTACACACGCTTGATTCTCTTTTGGAGACATAGCAATCCATAGGTTTTAAGATACTTACTAGTCAGGTACATTCTTAGGCGTTTAATATGGGGTGTTGAGTCCTTTTCGTTGAGCAAGGAGTAGCTCTTGTCTATTCCATATTTGGCTTAAGGAACGTAATCTGTGCTCATTTCCATCTCTGGTTTTATGCAGCACCCCAACTCACCTTTACCCTTAAGCAAGCATAAGTTGGTTTTCTAAATTTGAGACCCTGTTCTGTTCTGTAATTCAGTTCCTGTGTAGCCAAGTTTACATTCCGTGTATTACTGATATCTTATGATGTTTCTTTTTCTGTGTGACTTATTTCAGTTAGAATCATCGTACCTGAATCCACTCATTATGCTGCTACCGGCCTGATGACATAGATTTCATTGCTGAGTGATACTGCATTGTACGTAAGTACCACAAGTTCTTTATCCATTTTTCACTTTCTGTGATATTGAACTTGTACGGTAAACCAGGTTCTTGTAAACAGAGGCGTCCCAAACTTTGGGGTGGCTGTGTCTTTTTGATTTTAATTTCCCTAAGCTATAGGACCATAAGTGGAAGTGCCCTAGGCTCTGTTGCTTTGTTTTTTAGATGTTTCAGGAAACACCATACACTTCTCCCGAGTGTCTGTTGGCAATTTACATCCCGCCCATCAGCATAACAAGGCTCCCAGTTCTCCATGGCCTGTCCTGCCTTTCTGGATTTTACACTTTTTTCAGATGGCCCTTTTGACCGGGTGGAAGTGAGACTTCATTGTAGTGCAGATTTCCTTTGCAAGCTTGCTTGGTTGGCCAAAAAGGGCGTATGCGTTTTTTCCTGAATATATTCAGGAAAAAACGCATACGCCCTTTTTGGCCAAGTGCATCATTGTGGACGTTCTGCCTCTTTTCCTATGCTTTCAATGCAATTCCAGTCTACCTCCTGAAATCGGTTTCCTGCAATTCTGCCCCGCTTTCAAGTCCTCTTGGCAGCCTTACTTCAGTATATTTTTGGACGATAGCTGTCATTTATAACTCTGCAGGTTTGTGAATTACAGTGCCCCTGAGCTCCTTTCTTCAACTCGCTTTCTTGTGAGCTGGCCGCAACACCGCAGGATGGCTTCAGGCCCTAATGTGGTTCCGGCACGGCACGCTGAGCCTTTGGTTATTTCCTCTTCCTGGTGGGAAATGAAAGTTAAATTTGCCCGTCCAGACACCTCCAGCTAGTCTCTCATTGGTTCTCCCTATTCCTGTTCATCTTCCGCAGAAATTGCAAACTGGTCCAAACAGGAGGTTAAAGGCGCTGACTCTCCAATTGGGGAGAGTGTTAGTAAAGTGTCTGGAATGTTGCACCCGAGTACCAGGGGCGGAAAACTGAGACATATTTGAACACGTTTCCCGATCACATGGTTGATCATACTCTAGGTTCCACATGCATGTTTTAGCTGAAGGAAGAATACCTTAAACCTGGGTAGTTGAAACCCGTGGAATGGGTACCATGCAGTATGACTTCAAAGGGTCTTCATTTGCTCACCGAACCTCTCCAATCCTATCACTGCTGCGTTTATGCCCCTGTACACATGCTTGACTCTCTTTCGGAGACATAGCAATCCATAGGTTTTAAGATACTTACTAGTCAGGTACATTCTTAGGCGTTTAATATGGGGTGTTGAGTCCATTTCGTTGAGCAAGGAGTAGCTCTTGTCTAATCCATATTTGGCTTAAGGAACTTTATCTGTGCTCATTTCCATCTCTGGTTTTATGCAGCACCCCAACTCACCTTTACCCTTAAGCAAGCATAAGTTGGTTTTCTAAATTTGAGACCCTGTTCTGTTCTGTAATTCAGTTCCTGTGTAGCCAAGTTTACATTCCGTGTATTACTGATATCTTATGATGTTTCTTTTTCTGTGTGACTTATTTCAGTTAGAATCATCGTACCTGAATCCACTCATTATGCTGCTACCGGCCTGATGACATAGATTTCATTGCTGAGTGATACTGCATTGTACGTAAGTACCACAAGTTCTTTATCCATTTTTCACTTTCTGTGATATTGAACTTGTACGGTAAACGAGGTTCTTGTAAACAGAGGCGTCCCAAACTTTGGGGTGGCTGTGTCTTTTTGATTTTAATTTCCCTAAGCTATAGGACCATAAGTGGAAGTGCCCTAGGCTCTGTTGCTTTGTTTTTTAGATGTTTCAGGAAACACCATACACTTCTCCCGAGTGTCTGTTGGCAATTTACATCCCGCCCATCAGCATAACAAGGCTCCCAGTTCTCCATGGCCTGTCCTGCCTTTCTGGATTTTACACTTTTTTCAGATGGCCTTTTAGACCGGGCGGAAGTGAGACTTCATTGTACTGCAGATTTCCTTTGCAAGTTTGCTTGTTTGGCCAAAAAGGGCGTATGCGTTTTTTCCTGAATATATTCAGGAAAAAACGCATACGCCCTTTTTGGCCAAGTGCATCATTGTGGACGTTCTGCCTCTTTTCCTATGCTTTCAATGCAATTCCAGTCTACCTCCTGAAATCGGTTTCCTGCAATTCTGCCCCGCTTTCAAGTCCTCTTGGCAGCCTTACTTCAGTATATTTTTGGACGATAGCTGTCATTTATAACTCTGCAGGTTTCTGAATTACAGTGCCCCTGAGCTCCTTTCTTCAACTCGCTTTCTTGTGAGCTGGCCCCCACACCGGTGGATGGCTTCAGGCCCTAATCTGGTTCCAGCACGGCACGCTGAGCCTTTGGTTATTTCCTCTTCCTGGTGGGAAATGAAAGTTAAATTTGCCCGTCCCGACACCTCCAGCTAGTCTCTCATTGGTCCTCCCTATTCCTGTTCATCTTCCGCAGAAATTGCAAACTGGGCAAAACAGCAGTTTAAAGGTGCTGACTTTCCAATTGGGGAGAGTGTTAGTAAAGCGTCTGGAATGTTTCACCCGAGTACCAGGGGAGGAAAACTGAAACATATTTGAACACGTCTCCCGATCACACGGTTGATCATACTCTAGGTTCCACATGCATGTTTTAGCTGAAGGACGAATACCTTAAACCTGGTTAGTTGAAACCCGTGGAATGGGTACCATGCAATATGACTTCAAAGGGTCTTCATTTGCTCACCGAACCTCTCCAATCCTATCACTGCTGCGTTTATGCCCCTGTACACACGCTTGATTCTCTTTTGGAGACATAGCAATCCATAGGTTTTAAGAAACTTACTAGTCAGGTACATTCTTAGGCGTTTAATATGGGGTGTTGAGTCCATTTCGTTGAGCAAGGAGTAGCTCTTGTCTATTCCATATTTGGCTTAAGGAACTTTATCTGTGCTCATTTCAATCTCTGGTTTTATGCAGCACCCCAACTCACCTTTCCCCTTAAGCAAGCATAAGTTGGTTTTCTAAATTTGAGACCCT
The DNA here is from genome assembly GCF_964374135.1 of Grampus griseus. NCBI lineage: Eukaryota > Metazoa > Chordata > Mammalia > Artiodactyla > Delphinidae > Grampus > Grampus griseus. The sequence goes on along the minus strand of NW_028133354.1, from coordinate 411,228 downwards.
GTTCTGTTCTGTAATTCAGTTCCTGTGTAGCCAAGTTTACATTCCGTGTATTACTGATATCTTATGATGTTTCTTTTTCTGTGTGACTTATTTCAGTTAGAATCATCATACCTGAATCCACTCATTGTGCTGCTAAGGGCCTGATGACATAGATTTCATTGCTGAGTGATACTGCTTTGTACGTAAGTACCACAAGTTCTTTATCCATTTTTCACTTTCTGTGATATTGAACTTGTACGGTAAACCAGGTTCTTGTAAACAGAGGCGTCCCAAACTTTGGGGTGGCTGTGTCTTTTTGATTTTAATTTCCCTAAGCTATAGGACCATAAGTGGAAGTGCCCTAGGCTCTGTTGCTTTGTTTTTTAGATGTTTCAGGAAACACCATACACTTCTCCCGAGTGTCTGTTGGCAATTTACATCCCGCCCATCAACATAACAAGGCTCCCAGTTCTCCATGGCCTGTGCTGCCTTTCTGGATTTTACACTTTTTGCAGATGGCCCTTTTGACCGGGGGGAAGTGAGACTTCATTGTAGTGCAGATTTCCTTTGCAAGTTTGCTTGGTTGGCCAAAAAGGGCGTATGCGTTTTTTCCTGAATATATTCAGGAAAAAACGCATACGCCCTTTTTGGCCAAGTGCATCATTGTGGACGTTCTGCCTCTTTTCCTATGCTTTCAATGCAATTCCAGTCTACCTCCTGAAATCGGTTTCCTGCAATTCTGCCCCGCTTTCAAGTCCTCTTGGCAGCCTTACTTCAGTATATTTTTGGACGATAGCTGTCATTTATAACTCTGCAGGTTTGTGAATTACAGTGCCCCTGAGCTCCTTTCTTCAACTCGCTTTCTTGTGACCTGGCTGAAACACCGCAGGATGGCTTCAGGCCCTAATCTGGTTCCGGCACGGCACGCTGAGCCTTTGGTTAATTCCTCTTCCTGGTGGGAAATGAGAGTTAAATTTGCCCGTCCAGACACCTCCAGCTAGTCTCTCATTGGTTCTCGCTATTCCTGTTCATCTTCCGCAGAAATTGCAAACTGTGCCAAACGGGAGGTTAAAGGGACTGACTCTCCAAGTCGGGAGAGTGTTAGTAAAGCGTCTGGAATGTTGCACCTGAGTACCAGGGTACGAAAACTGAGACATATTTGAACACGTCTCCCGATCACATGGTTGATCATACTCTAGGTTCCACATGCATGTTTTAGCTGAAGGAAGAATACCTTAAACCTGGGTAGTTGAAACCCGTGGAATGGGTACCATGCAATATGACTTCAAAGGGTCTTCATTTGCTCAGTGAACCTCTCCAATCTTATCACTGCTGCGTTTATGCCCCTGTACACATGCTTGATTCTCTTTCGGAGACATAGCAATCCATAGGTTTTAAGATATTTACTAGTCAGGTACATTCTTAGGCGTTTAATATGGGGTGTTGAGTCCATTTCGTTGAGCAAGGAGTAGCTCTTGTCTATTCCATATTTGGCTTAAGGAACTTTATCTGTGCTCATTTCAATCTCTGGTTTTATGCAGCACCCCAACTCACCTTTCCCCTTAAGCAAGCATAAGTTGGTTTTCTAAATTTGAGACCCTGTTCTGTTCTGTAATTCAGTTCCTGTGTAGCCAAGTTTACATTCCGTGTATTACTGATATCTTATGATGTTTCTTTTTCTGTGTGACTTATTTCAGTTAGAATCATCATACCTGAATCCACTCATTGTGCTGCTACGGGCCTGATGACATAGATTTCATTGCTGAGTGATACTGCATTGTACGTAAGTACCACAAGTTCTTTATCCATTTTTCACTTTCTGTGATATTGAACTTGTACGGTAAACGAGGTTCTTGTAAACAGAGGCGTCCCAAACTTTGGGGTGGCTGTGTCTTTTTGATTTTAATTTCCCTAAGCTATAGGACCATAAGTGGAAGTGCCCTAGGCTCTGTTGCTTTGTTTTTTAGATGTTTCAGGAAACACCATACACTTCTCCCGAGTGTCTGTTGGCAATTTACATCCCGCCCATCAGCATAACAAGGCTCCCAGTTCTCCATGGCCTGTCCTGCCTTTCTGGATTTTACACTTTTTCCAGATGGCCCTTTTGACCGGGGGGAAGTGAGACTTCATTGTAGTGCAGATTTCATTTGCAAGTTTGCTTGGTTGGCCAAAAAGGGCGTATGCGTTTTTTCCTGAATATATTCAGGAAAAAACGCATACGCCCTTTTTGGCCAAGTGCATCATTGTGGACGTTCTGCCTCTTTTCCTATGCTTTCAATGCAATTCCAGTCTACCTCCTGAAATCGGTTTCCTGCAATTCTGCCCCGCTTTCAAGTCCTCTTGGCAGCCTTACTTCAGTATATTTTTGGACGATAGCTGTCATTTATAACTCTGCAGGTTTGTGAATTACAGTGCCCCTGATCTCCTTTCTTCAACTCGCTTTCTTGTGACCTGGCCGAAACACCGCAGGATGGCTTCAGGCCCTAATCTGGTTCCGGCACGGCACGCTGAGCCTTTGGTTAATTCCTCTTCCTGGTGGGAAATGAGAGTTAAATTTGCCCGTCCAGACACCTCCAGCTAGTCTCTCATTGGTTCTCGCTATTCCTGTTCATCTTCCGCAGAAATTGCAAACTGGGCCAAACGGGAGGTTAAAGGGACTGACTCTCCAAGTCGGGAGAGTGTTAGTAAAGCGTCTGGAATGTTGCACCTGAGTACCAGGGTACGAAAACTGAGACATATTTGAACACGTCTCCCGATCACATGGTTGATCATACTCTAGGTTCCACATGCATGTTTTAGCTGAAGGAAGAATACCTTAAACCTGGGTAGTTGAAACCCGTGGAATGGGTACCATGCAATATGACTTCAAAGGGTCTTCATTTGCTCACCGAACCTCTCCAATCCTATCGCTGCTGCGTTTATGCCCCTGTACACACGCTTGATTCTCTTTTGGAGACATAGCAATCCATAGGTTTTAAGATACTTACTAGTCAGGTACATTCTTAGGCGTTTAATATGAGGTGTTGAGTCCATTTCGTTGAGCAAGGAGTAGCTCTTGTCTATTCCATATTTGGCTTAAGGAACTTTATCTGTGCTCATTTCAATCTCTGGTTTTATGCAGCACCCCAACTCACCTTTCCCCTTAAGCAAGCATAAGTTGGTTTTCTAAATTTGAGACCCTGTTCTGTTCTGTAATTCAGTTCCTGTGTAGCCAAGTTTACATTCCGTGTATTACTGATATCTTATGATGTTTCTTTTTCTGTGTGACTTATTTCAGTTAGAATCATCATACCTGAATCCACTCATTGTGCTGCTAAGGGCCTGATGACATAGATTTCATTGCTGAGTGATATTGCTTTGTAAGTAAATACCACAACTTCTTTATCCATTTTTCACTTTCTGCGTTGTTGAACTTGTACTGTAAACAAGGTTCTTGTAAACAGAGGCGTCCCAAACTTTGGGGTGGCTGTGTCTTTTTGATTTTAATTTCCCTAAGCTATAGGACCATAAGTGGAAGTGCCCTAGGCTCTGTTGCTTTGTTTTTTAGATGTTTCAGGAAACACCATACACTTCTCCCGAGTTTCTGTTGGCAATTTACATCCCGCCCATCAGCATAACAAGGCTCCCAGTTCTCCATGGCCTGTCCTGCCTTTCTGGATTTTACACTTTTTTCAGATGGCCCTTTTGACCGGGGGGAAGTGAGACTTCATTGTAGTGCAGATTTCCTTTGCAAGTTTGCTTGGTTGGCCAAAAAGGGCGTATGCGTTTTTTCCTGAATATATTCAGGAAAAAACGCATACGCCCTTTTTGGCCAAGTGCATCATTGTGGACGTTCTGCCTCTTTTCCTATGCTTTCAATGCAATTCCAGTCTACCTCCTGAAATCGGTTTCCTGCAATTCTGCCCCGCTTTCAAGTCCTCTTGGCAGCCTTACTTCAGTATATTTTTGGACGATAGCTGTCATTTATAACTCTGCAGTTTTGTGAATTAAAGTGCCCCTGAGCTCCTTTCTTCAACTCGCTTTCTTGTGACCTGGCCGCAACACCGCAGGATGGCTTCAGGCCCTAATCTGGTTCCGGCACGGCATGCTGAGCCTTTGGTTAATTCCTCTTCCTGGTGGGAAATGAGAGTTAAATTTGCCCGTCCAGACACCTCCAGCTAGTCTCTCATTGGTTCTCGCTATTCCTGTTCATCTTCCGCAGAAATTGCAAACTGGGCCAAACAGGAGGTTAAAGGGACTGACTCTCCGAGTCGGGAGAGTGTTAGTAAAGCGTCTGGAATGTTGCACCCGAGTACCAGGGTACAAAAACTGAGACATATTTGAACACGTCTCCTGATCACATGGTTGATCATACTCTGGGTTCCACATGCATGTTTTAGCTGAAGGAAGAATACCTTAAACCTGGGTAGTTGAAACCCGTGGAATGGGTACCATGCAATATGACTTCAAAGGGTCTTCATTTGCTCACCGAACCTCTCCAATCCTATCACTGCTGCGTTTATGCCCCTGTACACACGCTTGATTCTCTTTTGGAGACATAGCAATCCATAGGTTTTAAGATACTTACTAGTCAGGTACATTCTTAGGCGTTTAATATGGGGTGTTGAGTCCTTTTCGTTGAGCAAGGAGTAGCTCTTGTCTATTCCATATTTGGCTTAAGGAACGTAATCTGTGCTCATTTCCATCTCTGGTTTTATGCAGCACCCCAACTCACCTTTACCCTTAAGCAAGTTGGTTTTCTAAATTTGAGACCCTGTTCTGTTCTGTAATTCATTTCCTGTGTAGTCCAGTTTACATTGCGTGTATTAGTGATATCTTATGATGTTTCTTTTTCTGTGTGACTTATTTCAGTTAGAATCATCGTACCTGAATCCACTCATTATTCTGCTACGGGCCTGATGACATAGATTTCATTGCTGAGTGATACTGCATTGTACGTAAGTACCACAAGTTCTTTATCCATTTTTCACTTTCTGTGATATTGAACTTGTACGGTAAACCAGGTTCTTGTAAACAGAGGCGTCCCAAACTTTGGGGTGGCTGTGTCTTTTTGATTTTAATTTCCCTAAGCTATAGGACCATAAGTGGAAGTGCCCTAGGCTCTGTTGCTTTGTTTTTTAGATGTTTCAGGAAACACCATACACTTCTCCCGAGTGTCTGTTGGCAATTTACATCCCGCCCATCAGCATAACAAGGCTCCCAGTTCTCCATGGCCTGTCCTGCCTTTCTGGATTTTACACTTTTTTCAGATGGCCCTTTTGACCGGGGGGAAGTGAGACTTCATTGTAGTGCAGATTTCCTTTGCAAGCTTGCTTGGTTGGCCAAAAAGGGCGTATGCGTTTTTTCCTGAATATATTCAGGAAAAAACGCATACGCCCTTTTTGGCCAAGTGCATCATTGTGGACGTTCTGCCTCTTTTCCTATGCTTTCAATGCAATTCCAGTCTACCTCCTGAAATCGGTTTCCTGCAATTCTGCCCCGCTTTCAAGTCCTCTTGGCAGCCTTACTTCAGTATATTTTTGGACGATAGCTGTCATTTATAACTCTGCAGGTTTGTGAATTACAGTGCCCCTAAGCTCCTTTCTTCAACTCGCTTTCTTGTGAGCTGGCCGCAACACCGCAGGATGGCTTCAGGCCCTAATGTGGTTCCGGCACGGCACGCTGAGCCTTTGGTTATTTCCTCTTCCTGGTGGGAAATGAAAGTTAAATTTGCCCGTCCAGACACCTCCAGCTAGTCTCTCATTGGTTCTCCCTATTCCTGTTCATCTTCCGCAGAAATTGCAAACTGGTCCAAACAGGAGGTTAAAGGCGCTGACTCTCCAATTGGGGAGAGTGTTAGTAAAGTGTCTGGAATGTTGCACCCGAGTACCAGGGGCGGAAAACTGAGACATATTTGAACACGTTTCCCGATCACATGGTTGATCATACTCTAGGTTCCACATGCATGTTTTAGCTGAAGGAAGAATACCTTAAACCTGGGTAGTTGAAACCCGTGGAATGGGTACCATGCAGTATGACTTCAAAGGGTCTTCATTTGCTCACCGAACCTCTCCAATCCTATCACTGCTGCGTTTATGCCCCTGTACACATGCTTGACTCTCTTTCGGAGACATAGCAATCCATAGGTTTTAAGATACTTACTAGTCAGGTACATTCTTAGGCGTTTAATATGGGGTGTTGAGTCCATTTCGTTGAGCAAGGAGTAGCTCTTGTCTAATCCATATTTGGCTTAAGGAACTTTATCTGTGCTCATTTCCATCTCTGGTTTTATGCAGCACCCCAACTCACCTTTACCCTTAAGCAAGCATAAGTTGGTTTTCTAAATTTGAGACCCTGTTCTGTTCTGTAATTCAGTTCCTGTGTAGCCAAGTTTACATTCCGTGTATTACTGATATCTTATGATGTTTCTTTTTCTGTGTGACTTATTTCAGTTAGAATCATCGTACCTGAATCCACTCATTATGCTGCTACCGGCCTGATGACATAGATTTCATTGCTGAGTGATACTGCATTGTACGTAAGTACCACAAGTTCTTTATCCATTTTTCACTTTGTGTGATATTGAACTTGTACCGTAAACGAGGTTCTTGTAAACAGAGGCGTCACAAACTTTGGGGTGGCTGTGTCTTTTTGATTTTAATTTCCCTAAGCTATAGGACCATAAGTGGAAGTGCCCTAGGCTCTGTTGCTTTGTTTTTTAGATGTTTCAGGAAACACCATACACTTCTCCCGAGTGTCTGTTGGCAATTTACATCCCGCCCATCAGCATAACAAGGCTCCCAGTTCTCCATGGCCTGTCCTGCCTTTCTGGATTTTACACTTTTTTCAGATGGCCTTTTAGACCGGGCGGAAGTGAGACTTCATTGTACTGCAGATTTCCTTTGCAAGTTTGCTTGTTTGGCCAAAAAGGGCGTATGCGTTTTTTCCTGAATATATTCAGGAAAAAACGCATACGCCCTTTTTGGCCAAGTGCATCATTGTGGACGTTCTGCCTCTTTTCCTATGCTTTCAATGCAATTCCAGTCTACCTCCTGAAATCGGTTTCCTGCAATTCTGCCCCGCTTTCAAGTCCTCTTGGCAGCCTTACTTCAGTATATTTTTGGACGATAGCTGTCATTTATAACTCTGCAGGTTTCTGAATTACAGTGCCCCTGAGCTCCTTTCTTCAACTCGCTTTCTTGTGAGCTGGCCCCCACACCGGTGGATGGCTTCAGGCCCTAATCTGGTTCCAGCACGGCACGCTGAGCCTTTGGTTATTTCCTCTTCCTGGTGGGAAATGAAAGTTAAATTTGCCCGTCCCGACACCTCCAGCTAGTCTCTCATTGGTCCTCCCTATTCCTGTTCATCTTCCGCAGAAATTGCAAACTGGGCAAAACAGCAGTTTAAAGGTGCTGACTTTCCAATTGGGGAGAGTGTTAGTAAAGCGTCTGGAATGTTTCACCCGAGTACCAGGGGAGGAAAACTGAAACATATTTGAACACGTCTCCCGATCACACGGTTGATCATACTCTAGGTTCCACATGCATGTTTTAGCTGAAGGACGAATACCTTAAACCTGGTTAGTTGAAACCCGTGGAATGGGTACCATGCAATATGACTTCAAAGGGTCTTCATTTGCTCACCGAACCTCTCCAATCCTATCACTGCTGCGTTTATGCCCCTGTACACACGCTTGATTCTCTTTTGGAGACATAGCAATCCATAGGTTTTAAGAAACTTACTAGTCAGGTACATTCTTAGGCGTTTAATATGGGGTGTTGAGTCCATTTCGTTGAGCAAGGAGTAGCTCTTGTCTATTCCATATTTGGCTTAAGGAACTTTATCTGTGCTCATTTCAATCTCTGGTTTTATGCAGCACCCCAACTCACCTTTCCCCTTAAGCAAGCATAAGTTGGTTTTCTAAATTTGAGACCCTGTTCTGTTCTGTAATTCAGTTCCTGTGTAGCCAAGTTTACATTCCGTGTATTACTGATATCTTATGATGTTTCTTTTTCTGTGTGACTTATTTCAGTTAGAATCATCATACCTGAATCCACTCATTGTGCTGCTAAGGGCCTGATGACATAGATTTCATTGCTGAGTGATACTGCTTTGTACGTAAGTACCACAAGTTCTTTATCCATTTTTCACTTTCTGTGATATTGAACTTGTACGGTAAACGAGGTTCTTGTAAACAGAGGCGTCCCAAACTTTGGGGTGGCTGTGTCTTTTTGATTTTAATTTCCCTAAGCTATAGGACCATAAGTGGAAGTGCCCTAGGCTCTGTTGCTTTGTTTTTTAGATGTTTCAGGAAACACCATACACTTCTCCCGAGTGTCTGTTGGCAATTTACATCCCGCCCATCAACATAACAAGGCTCCCAGTTCTCCATGGCCTGTGCTGCCTTTCTGGATTTTACACTTTTTGCAGATGGCCCTTTTGACCGAGGGGAAGTGAGACTTCATTGTAGTGCAGATTTCCTTTGCAAGTTTGCTTGGTTGGCCAAAAAGGGCGTATGCGTTTTTTCCTGAATATATTCAGGAAAAAACGCATACGCCCTTTTTGGCCAAGTGCATCATTGTGGACGTTCTGCCTCTTTTCCTATGCTTTCAATGCAATTCCAGTCTACCTCCTGAAATCGGTTTCCTGCAATTCTGCCCCGCTTTCAAGTCCTCTTGGCAGCCTTACTTCAGTATATTTTTGGACGATAGCTGTCATTTATAACTCTGCAGGTTTGTGAATTACAGTGCCCCTGAGCTCCTTTCTTCAACTCGCTTTCTTGTGACCTGGCTGAAACACCGCAGGATGGCTTCAGGCCCTAATCTGGTTCCGGCACGGCACGCTGAGCCTTTGGTTAATTCCTCTTCCTGGTGGGAAATGAGAGTTAAATTTGCCCGTCCAGACACCTCCAGCTAGTCTCTCATTGGTTCTCGCTATTCCTGTTCATCTTCCGCAGAAATTGCAAACTGTGCCAAACGGGAGGTTAAAGGGACTGACTCTCCAAGTCGGGAGAGTGTTAGTAAAGCGTCTGGAATGTTGCACCTGAGTACCAGGGTACGAAAACTGAGACATATTTGAACACGTCTCCCGATCACATGGTTGATCATACTCTAGGTTCCACATGCATGTTTTAGCTGAAGGAAGAATACCTTAAACCTGGGTAGTTGAAACCCGTGGAATGGGTACCATGCAATATGACTTCAAAGGGTCTTCATTTGCTCAGTGAACCTCTCCAATCTTATCACTGCTGCGTTTATGCCCCTGTACACATGCTTGATTCTCTTTCGGAGACATAGCAATCCATAGGTTTTAAGATATTTACTAGTCAGGTACATTCTTAGGCGTTTAATATGGGGTGTTGAGTCCATTTCGTTGAGCAAGGAGTAGCTCTTGTCTATTCCATATTTGGCTTAAGGAACTTTATCTGTGCTCATTTCAATCTCTGGTTTTATGCAGCACCCCAACTCACCTTTCCCCTTAAGCAAGCATAAGTTGGTTTTCTAAATTTGAGACCCTGTTCTGTTCTGTAATTCAGTTCCTGTGTAGCCAAGTTTACATTCCGTGTATTACTGATATCTTATGATGTTTCTTTTTCTGTGTGACTTATTTCAGTTAGAATCATCATACCTGAATCCACTCATTGTGCTGCTAAGGGCCTGATGACATAGATTTCATTGCTGAGTGATATTGCTTTGTAAGTAAATACCACAACTTCTTTATCCATTTTTCACTTTCTGCGTTGTTGAACTTGTACTGTAAACAAGGTTCTTGTAAACAGAGGCGTCCCAAACTTTGGGGTGGCTGTGTCTTTTTGATTTTAATTTCCCTAAGCTATAGGACCATAAGTGGAAGTGCCCTAGGCTCTGTTGCTTTGTTTTTTAGATGTTTCAGGAAACACCATACACTTCTCCCGAGTTTCTGTTGGCAATTTACATCCCGCCCATCAGCATAACAAGGCTCCCAGTTCTCCATGGCCTGTCCTGCCTTTCTGGATTTTACACTTTTTTCAGATGGCCCTTTTGACCGGGGGGAAGTGAGACTTCATTGTAGTGCAGATTTCCTTTGCAAGTTTGCTTGGTTGGCCAAAAAGGGCGTATGCGTTTTTTCCTGAATATATTCAGGAAAAAACGCATACGCCCTTTTTGGCCAAGTGCATCATTGTGGACGTTCTGCCTCTTTTCCTATGCTTTCAATGCAATTCCAGTCTACCTCCTGAAATCGGTTTCCTGCAATTCTGCCCCGCTTTCAAGTCCTCTTGGCAGCCTTACTTCAGTATATTTTTGGACGATAGCTGTCATTTATAACTCTGCAGTTTTGTGAATTAAAGTGCCCCTGAGCTCCTTTCTTCAACTCGCTTTCTTGTGACCTGGCCGCAACACCGCAGGATGGCTTCAGGCCCTAATCTGGTTCCGGCACGGCATGCTGAGCCTTTGGTTAATTCCTCTTCCTGGTGGGAAATGAGAGTTAAATTTGCCCGTCCAGACACCTCCAGCTAGTCTCTCATTGGTTCTCGCTATTCCTGTTCATCTTCCGCAGAAATTGCAAACTGGGCCAAACAGGAGGTTAAAGGGACTGACTCTCCGAGTCGGGAGAGTGTTAGTAAAGCGTCTGGAATGTTGCACCCGAGTACCAGGGTACAAAAACTGAGACATATTTGAACACGTCTCCTGATCACATGGTTGATCATACTCTGGGTTCCACATGCATGTTTTAGCTGAAGGAAGAATACCTTAAACCTGGGTAGTTGAAACCCGTGGAATGGGTACCATGCAATATGACTTCAAAGGGTCTTCATTTGCTCACCGAACCTCTCCAATCCTATCACTGCTGCGTTTATGCCCCTGTACACACGCTTGATTCTCTTTTGGAGACATAGCAATCCATAGGTTTTAAGATACTTACTAGTCAGGTACATTCTTAGGCGTTTAATATGGGGTGTTGAGTCCTTTTCGTTGAGCAAGGAGTAGCTCTTGTCTATTCCATATTTGGCTTAAGGAACGTAATCTGTGCTCATTTCCATCTCTGGTTTTATGCAGCACCCCAACTCACCTTTACCCTTAAGCAAGTTGGTTTTCTAAATTTGAGACCCTGTTCTGTTCTGTAATTCATTTCCTGTGTAGTCCAGTTTACATTCCGTGTATTAGTGATATCTTATGATGTTTCTTTTTCTGTGTGACTTATTTCAGTTAGAATCATCGTACCTGAATCCACTCATTATTCTGCTACGGGCCTGATGACATAGATTTCATTGCTGAGTGATACTGCATTGTACGTAAGTACCACAAGTTCTTTATCCATTTTTCACTTTCTGTGATATTGAACTTGTACGGTAAACCAGGTTCTTGTAAACAGAGGCGTCCCAAACTTTGGGGTGGCTGTGTCTTTTTGATTTTAATTTCCCTAAGCTATAGGACCATAAGTGGAAGTGCCCTAGGCTCTGTTGCTTTGTTTTTTAGATGTTTCAGGAAACACCATACACTTCTCCCGAGTGTCTGTTGGCAATTTACATCCCGCCCATCAGCATAACAAGGCTCCCAGTTCTCCATGGCCTGTCCTGCCTTTCTGGATTTTACACTTTTTTCAGATGGCCCTTTTGACCGGGTGGAAGTGAGACTTCATTGTAGTGCAGATTTCCTTTGCAAGCTTGCTTGGTTGGCCAAAAAGGGCGTATGCGTTTTTTCCTGAATATATTCAGGAAAAAACGCATACGCCCTTTTTGGCCAAGTGCATCATTGTGGACGTTCTGCCTCTTTTCCTATGCTTTCAATGCAATTCCAGTCTACCTCCTGAAATCGGTTTCCTGCAATTCTGCCCCGCTTTCAAGTCCTCTTGGCAGCCTTACTTCAGTATATTTTTGGACGATAGCTGTCATTTATAACTCTGCAGGTTTGTGAATTACAGAGCCCCTAAGCTCCTTTCTTCAACTCGCTTTCTTGTGAGCTGGCCGCAACACCGCAGGATGGCTTCAGGCCCTAATGTGGTTCCGGCACGGCACGCTGAGCCTTTGGTTATTTCCTCTTCCTGGTGGGAAATGAAAGTTAAATTTGCCCGTCCAGACACCTCCAGCTAGTCTCTCATTGGTTCTCCCTATTCCTGTTCATCTTCCGCAGAAATTGCAAACTGGTCCAAACAGGAGGTTAAAGGCGCTGACTCTCCAATTGGGGAGAGTGTTAGTAAAGTGTCTGGAATGTTGCACCCGAGTACCAGGGGCGGAAAACTGAGACATATTTGAACACGTTTCCCGATCACATGGTTGATCATACTCTAGGTTCCACATGCATGTTTTAGCTGAAGGAAGAATACCTTAAACCTGGGTAGTTGAAACCCGTGGAATGGGTACCATGCAGTATGACTTCAAAGGGTCTTCATTTGCTCACCGAACCTCTCCAATCCTATCACTGCTGCGTTTATGCCCCTGTACACATGCTTGACTCTCTTTCGGAGACATAGCAATCCATAGGTTTTAAGATACTTACTAGTCAGGTACATTCTTAGGCGTTTAATATGGGGTGTTGAGTCCATTTCGTTGAGCAAGGAGTAGCTCTTGTCTAATCCATATTTGGCTTAAGGAACTTTATCTGTGCTCATTTCCATCTCTGGTTTTATGCAGCACCCCAACTCACCTTTACCCTTAAGCAAGCATAAGTTGGTTTTCTAAATTTGAGACCCTGTTCTGTTCTGTAATTCAGTTCCTGTGTAGCCAAGTTTACATTCCGTGTATTACTGATATCTTATGATGTTTCTTTTTCTGTGTGACTTATTTCAGTTAGAATCATCGTACCTGAATCCACTCATTATGCTGCTACCGGCCTGATGACATAGATTTCATTGCTGAGTGATACTGCATTGTACGTAAGTACCACAAGTTCTTTATCCATTTTTCACATTCTGTGATATTGAACTTGTACCGTAAACGAGGTTCTTGTAAACAGAGGCGTCACAAACTTTGGGGTGGCTGTGTCTTTTTGATTTTAATTTCCCTAAGCTATAGGACCATAAGTGGAAGTGCCCTAGGCTCTGTTGCTTTGTTTTTTAGATGTTTCAGGAAACACCATACACTTCTCCCGAGTGTCTGTTGGCAATTTACATCCCGCCCATCAGCATAACAAGGCTCCCAGTTCTCCATGGCCTGTCCTGCCTTTCTGGATTTTACACTTTTTTCAGATGGCCTTTTAGACCGGGCGGAAGTGAGACTTCATTGTACTGCAGATTTCCTTTGCAAGTTTGCTTGTTTGGCCAAAAAGGGCGTATGCGTTTTTTCCTGAATATATTCAGGAAAAAACGCATACGCCCTTTTTGGCCAAGTGCATCATTGTGGACGTTCTGCCTCTTTTCCTATGCTTTCAATGCAATTCCAGTCTACCTCCTGAAATCGGTTTCCTGCAATTCTGCCCCGCTTTCAAGTCCTCTTGGCAGCCTTACTTCAGTATATTTTTGGACGATAGCTGTCATTTATAACTCTGCAGGTTTCTGAATTACAGTGCCCCTGAGCTCCTTTCTTCAACTCGCTTTCTTGTGAGCTGGCCCCCACACCGGTGGATGGCTTCAGGCCCTAATCTGGTTCCAGCACGGCACGCTGAGCCTTTGGTTATTTCCTCTTCCTGGTGGGAAATGAAAGTTAAATTTGCCCGTCCCGACACCTCCAGCTAGTCTCTCATTGGTCCTCCCTATTCCTGTTCATCTTCCGCAGAAATTGCAAACTGGGCAAAACAGCAGTTTAAAGGTGCTGACTTTCCAATTGGGGAGAGTGTTAGTAAAGCGTCTGGAATGTTTCACCCGAGTACCAGGGGAGGAAAACTGAAACATATTTGAACACGTCTCCCGATCACACGGTTGATCATACTCTAGGTTCCACATGCATGTTTTAGCTGAAGGACGAATACCTTAAACCTGGTTAGTTGAAACCCGTGGAATGGGTACCATGCAATATGACTTCAAAGGGTCTTCATTTGCTCACCGAACCTCTCCAATCCTATCACTGCTGCGTTTATGCCCCTGTACACACGCTTGATTCTCTTTTGGAGACATAGCAATCCATAGGTTTTAAGAAACTTACTAGTCAGGTACATTCTTAGGCGTTTAATATGGGGTGTTGAGTCCATTTCGTTGAGCAAGGAGTAGCTCTTGTCTATTCCATATTTGGCTTAAGGAACTTTATCTGTGCTCATTTCAATCTCTGGTTTTATGCAGCACCCCAACTCACCTTTCCCCTTAAGCAAGCATAAGTTGGTTTTCTAAATTTGAGACCCTGTTCTGTTCTGTAATTCAGTTCCTGTGTAGCCAAGTTTACATTCCGTGTATTACTGATATCTTATGATGTTTCTTTTTCTGTGTGACTTATTTCAGTTAGAATCATCATACCTGAATCCACTCATTGTGCTGCTAAGGGCCTGATGACATAGATTTCATTGCTGAGTGATACTGCTTTGTACGTAAGTACCACAAGTTCTTTATCCATTTTTCACTTTCTGTGATATTGAACTTGTACGGTAAACGAGGTTCTTGTAAACAGAGGCGTCCCAAACTTTGGGGTGGCTGTGTCTTTTTGATTTTAATTTCCCTAAGCTATAGGACCATAAGTGGAAGTGCCCTAGGCTCTGTTGCTTTGTTTTTTAGATGTTTCAGGAAACACCATACACTTCTCCCGAGTGTCTGTTGGCAATTTACATCCCGCCCATCAACATAACAAGGCTCCCTGTTCTCCATGGCCTGTGCTGCCTTTCTGGATTTTACACTTTTTGCAGATGGCCCTTTTGACCGGGGGGAAGTGAGACTTCATTGTAGTGCAGATTTCCTTTGCAAGTTTGCTTGGTTGGCCAAAAAGGGCGTATGCGTTTTTTCCTGAATATATTCAGGAAAAAACGCATACGCCCTTTTTGGCCAAGTGCATCATTGTGGACGTTCTGCCTCTTTTCCTATGCTTTCAATGCAATTCCAGTCTACCTCCTGAAATCGGTTTCCTGCAATTCTGCCCCGCTTTCAAGTCCTCTTGGCAGCCTTACTTCAGTATATTTTTGGACGATAGCTGTCATTTATAACTCTGCAGGTTTGTGAATTACAGTGCCCCTGAGCTCCTTTCTTCAACTCGCTTTCTTGTGACCTGGCTGAAACACCGCAGGATGGCTTCAGGCCCTAATCTGGTTCCGGCACGGCACGCTGAGCCTTTGGTTAATTCCTCTTCCTGGTGGGAAATGAGAGTTAAATTTGCCCGTCCAGACACCTCCAGCTAGTCTCTCATTGGTTCTCGCTATTCCTGTTCATCTTCCGCAGAAATTGCAAACTGTGCCAAACGGGAGGTTAAAGGGACTGACTCTCCAAGTCGGGAGAGTGTTAGTAAAGCGTCTGGAATGTTGCACCTGAGTACCAGGGTACGAAAACTGAGACATATTTGAACACGTCTCCCGATCACATGGTTGATCATACTCTAGGTTCCACATGCATGTTTTAGCTGAAGGAAGAATACCTTAAACCTGGGTAGTTGAAACCCGTGGAATGGGTACCATGCAATATGACTTCAAAGGGTCTTCATTTGCTCAGTGAACCTCTCCAATCTTATCACTGCTGCGTTTATGCCCCTGTACACATGCTTGATTCTCTTTCGGAGACATAGCAATCCATAGGTTTTAAGATATTTACTAGTCAGGTACATTCTTAGGCGTTTAATATGGGGTGTTGAGTCCATTTCGTTGAGCAAGGAGTAGCTCTTGTCTATTCCATATTTGGCTTAAGGAACTTTATCTGTGCTCATTTCAATCTCTGGTTTTATGCAGCACCCCAACTCACCTTTCCCCTTAAGCAAGCATAAGTTGGTTTTCTAAATTTGAGACCCTGTTCTGTTCTGTAATTCAGTTCCTGTGTAGCCAAGTTTACATTCCGTGTATTACTGATATCTTATGATGTTTCTTTTTCTGTGTGACTTATTTCAGTTAGAATCATCATACCTGAATCCACTCATTGTGCTGCTACGGGCCTGATGACATAGATTTCATTGCTGAGTGATACTGCATTGTACGTAAGTACCACAAGTTCTTTATCCATTTTTCACTTTCTGTGATATTGAACTTGTACGGTAAACGAGGTTCTTGTAAACAGAGGCGTCCCAAACTTTGGGGTGGCTGTGTCTTTTTGATTTTAATTTCCCTAAGCTATAGGACCATAAGTGGAAGTGCCCTAGGCTCTGTTGCTTTGTTTTTTAGATGTTTCAGGAAACACCATACACTTCTCCCGAGTGTCTGTTGGCAATTTACATCCCGCCCATCAACATAACAAGGCTCCCAGTTCTCCATGGCCTGTCCTGCCTTTCTGGATTTTACACTTTTTCCAGATGGCCCTTTTGACCGGGGGGAAGTGAGACTTCATTGTAGTGCAGATTTCATTTGCAAGTTTGCTTGGTTGGCCAAAAAGGGCGTATGCGTTTTTTCCTGAATATATTCAGGAAAAAACGCATACGCCCTTTTTGGCCAAGTGCATCATTGTGGACGTTCTGCCTCTTTTCCTATGCTTTCAATGCAATTCCAGTCTACCTCCTGAAATCGGTTTCCTGCAATTCTGCCCGGCTTTCAAGTCCTCTTGGCAGCCTTACTTCAGTATATTTTTGGACGATAGCTGTCATTTATAACTCTGCAGGTTTGTGAATTACAGTGCCCCTGAGCTCCTTTCTTCAACTCGCTTTCTTGTGACCTGGCCGCAACACCGCAGGATGGCTTCAGGCCCTAATCTGGTTCCGGCATGGCACGCTGAGTCTTTGGTTAATTCCTCTTCCTGGTGGGAAATGAGAGTTAAATTTGCCCGTCCAGACACCTCCAGCTAGTCTCTCATTGGTTCTCGCTATTCCTGTTCATCTTCCGCAGAAATTGCAAACTGGGCCAAACGGGAGGTTAAAGGGACTGACTCTCCAAGTCGGGAGAGTGTTAGTAAAGCGTCTGGAATGTTGCACCTGAGTACCAGGGTACGAAAACTGAGACATATTTGAACACGTCTCCCGATCACATGGTTGATCATACTCTAGGTTCCACATGCATGTTTTAGCTGAAGGAAGAATACCTTAAACCTGGGTAGTTGAAACCCGTGGAATGGGTACCATGCAATATGACTTCAAAGGGTCTTCATTTGCTCACCGAACCTCTCCAATCCTATCGCTGCTGCGTTTATGCCCCTGTACACACGCTTGATTCTCTTTTGGAGACATAGCAATCCATAGGTTTTAAGATACTTACTAGTCAGGTACATTCTTAGGCGTTTAATATGAGGTGTTGAGTCCATTTCGTTGAGCAAGGAGTAGCTCTTGTCTATTCCATATTTGGCTTAAGGAACTTTATCTGTGCTCATTTCAATCTCTGGTTTTATGCAGCACCCCAACTCACCTTTCCCCTTAAGCAAGCATAAGTTGGTTTTCTAAATTTGAGACCCTGTTCTGTTCTGTAATTCAGTTCCTGTGTAGCCAAGTTTACATTCCGTGTATTACTGATATCTTATGATGTTTCTTTTTCTGTGTGACTTATTTCAGTTAGAATCATCATACCTGAATCCACTCATTGTGCTGCTAAGGGCCTGATGACATAGATTTCATTGCTGAGTGATATTGCTTTGTAAGTAAATACCACAACTTCTTTATCCATTTTTCACTTTCTGCGTTGTTGAACTTGTACTGTAAACAAGGTTCTTGTAAACAGAGGCGTCCCAAACTTTGGGGTGGCTGTGTCTTTTTGATTTTAATTTCCCTAAGCTATAGGACCATAAGTGGAAGTGCCCTAGGCTCTGTTGCTTTGTTTTTTAGATGTTTCAGGAAACACCATACACTTCTCCCGAGTTTCTGTTGGCAATTTACATCCCGCCCATCAGCATAACAAGGCTCCCAGTTCTCCATGGCCTGTCCTGCCTTTCTGGATTTTACACTTTTTTCAGATGGCCCTTTTGACCGGGGGGAAGTGAGACTTCATTGTAGTGCAGATTTCCTTTGCAAGTTTGCTTGGTTGGCCAAAAAGGGCGTATGCGTTTTTTCCTGAATATATTCAGGAAAAAACGCATACGCCCTTTTTGGCCAAGTGCATCATTGTGGACGTTCTGCCTCTTTTCCTATGCTTTCAATGCAATTCCAGTCTACCTCCTGAAATCGGTTTCCTGCAATTCTGCCCCGCTTTCAAGTCCTCTTGGCAGCCTTACTTCAGTATATTTTTGGACGATAGCTGTCATTTATAACTCTGCAGTTTTGTGAATTAAAGTGCCCCTGAGCTCCTTTCTTCAACTCGCTTTCTTGTGACCTGGCCGCAACACCGCAGGATGGCTTCAGGTCCTAATCTGGTTTGGCATGGCACGCTGAGCCTTTGTTTAATTCCTCTTCCTGGTGGGAAATGAGAGTTAAATTTGCCCGTCCAGACACCTCCAGCTAGTCTCTCATTGGTTCTCCTTATTCCTGTTCATCTTCCGCAGAAATTGCAAACTGGGCCAAACAGGAGGTTAAAGGGACTGACTCTCCAAGTCGGGAGAGTGTTAGTAAAGCGTCTGGAATGTTGCACCCGAGTACCAGGGTACGAAAACTGAGACATATTTGAACACGTCTTCCGATCACATGGTTGATCATACTCTAGGTTCCACATGCATGTTTTAGCTGAAGGAAGAATACCTTAAACCTGGGTAGTTGAAACCCGTGGAATGGGTACCATGCAATATGACTTCAAAGGGTCTTCATTTGCTCAAAGAACCTCTCCAATCCTATCACTGCTGCGTTTATGCCCCTGTGCACATGCTTGATTCTCTTTCAGAGACATAGCAATCCATAGGTTTTAAGATACTTACTAGTCAGGTACATTCTTAGGCGTTTAATATGCGGTGTTGAGTCCATTTCGTTGAGCAAGGAGTAGCTCTTGTCTATTCCATATTTGGCTTAAGGAACTTTATCTGTGCTCGTTTCAATCTCTGGTTTTATGTAGCACCCCAACTCACCTTTCCCCTTAAGCAAGCATAAGTTGATTTTCTAAATTTGAGACCCTGTTCTGTTCTGTAATTCAGTTCCTGTGTAGCCAAGTTTACATTCCGTGTATTACTGATATCTTATGGTGTTTCTTTTTCTGTGTGACTTATTTCAGTTAGAATCATCGTACCTGAATCCACTCATTATGCTGCTACGGGCCTGATGACATAGATTTCATTGCTGAGTGATACTGCATTGTACGTAAGTACCACAAGTTCTTTATCCATTTTTCACTTTCTGTGATATTGAACTTGTACGGTAAACGAGGTTCTTGTAAACAGAGGCGTCCCAAACTTTGGGGTGGCTGTGTCTTTTTGATTTCAATTTCCCTAAGCTATAGGACCATAAGTGGAAGTGCCCTAGGCTCTGTTGCTTTGTTTTTTAGATGTTTCAGGAAACACCATACACTTCTCCCGAGTGTCTGTTGGCAATTTACATCCCGCCCATCAACATAACAAGGCTCCCAGTTCTCCATGGCCTGTCCTGCCTTTCTGGATTTTACACTTTTTCCAGATGGCCCTTTTGACCGGGGGGAAGTGAGACTTCATTGTAGTGCAGATTTCCTTTGCAAGTTTGCTTGGTTGGCCAAAAAGGGCGTATGCGTTTTTTCCTGAATATATTCAGGAAAAAACGCATACGCCCTTTTTGGCCAAGTGCATCATTGTGGACGTTCTGCCTCTTTTCCTATGCTTTCAATGCAATTCCAGTCTACCTCCTGAAATCGGTTTCCTGCAATTCTGCCCCGCTTTCAAGTCCTCTTGGCAGCCTTACTTCAGTATATTTTTGGACGATAGCTGTCATTTATAACTCTGCAGGTTTGTGAATTACAGTGCCCCTGAGCTCCTTTCTTCAACTCGCTTTCTTGTGACCTGGCCGAAACACCGCAGGATGGCTTCAGGCCCTAATCTGGTTCCGGCACGGCACGCTGAGCCTTTGGTTAATTCCTCTTCCTGGTGGGAAATGAGAGTTAAATTTGCCCGTCCAGACACCTCCAGCTAGTCTCTCATTGGTTCTCGCTATTCCTGTTCATCTTCCGCAGAAATTGCAAACTGGGCCAAACGGGAGGTTAAAGGGACTGACTCTCCAAGTCGGGAGAGTGTTAGTAAAGCGTCTGGAATGTTGAACCTGAGTACCAGGGTACGAAAACTGAGACATATTTGAACATGTCTCCCGATCACATGGTTGATCATACTCTAGGTTCCACATGCATGTTTTAGCTGAAGGAAGAATACCTTAAACCTGGGTAGTTGAAACCCGTGGAATGGGTACCATGCAATATGACTTCAAAGGGTCTTCATTTGCTCACCGAACCTCTCCAATCCTATCGCTGCTGCGTTTATGCCCCTGTACACACGCTTGATTCTCTTTTGGAGACATAGCAATCCATAGGTTTTAAGATACTTACTAGTCAGGTACATTCTTAGGCGTTTAATATGAGGTGTTGAGTCCATTTCGTTGAGCAAGGAGTAGCTCTTGTCTATTCCATATTTGGCTTAAGGAACTTTATCTGTGCTCATTTCAATCTCTGGTTTTATGCAGCACCCCAACTCACCTTTCCCCTTAAGCAAGCATAAGTTGGTTTTCTAAATTTGAGGCCCTGTTCTGTTCTGTAATTCAGTTCCTGTGTAGCCAAGTTTACATTCCGTGTATTACTGATATCTTATGATGTTTCTTTTTCTGTGTGACTTATTTCAGTTAGAATCATCATACCTGAATCCACTCATTGTGCTGCTAAGGGCCTGATGACATAGATTTCATTGCTGAGTGATATTGCTTTGTAAGTAAATACCACAACTTCTTTATCCATTTTTCACTTTCTGCGTTGTTGAACTTGTACTGTAAACAAGGTTCTTGTAAACAGAGGCGTCCCAAACTTTGGGGTGGCTGTGTCTTTTTGATTTTAATTTCCCTAAGCTATAGGACCATAAGTGGAAGTGCCCTAGGCTCTGTTGCTTTGTTTTTTAGATGTTTCAGGAAACACCATACACTTCTCCCGAGTTTCTGTTGGCAATTTACATCCCGCCCATCAGCATAACAAGGCTCCCAGTTCTCCATGGCCTGTCCTGCCTTTCTGGATTTTACACTTTTTTCAGATGGCCCTTTTGACCAGGGGGAAGTGAGACTTCATTGTAGTGCAGATTTCCTTTGCAAGCTTGCTTGGTTGGCCAAAAAGGGCGTATGCGTTTTTTCCTGAATATATTCAGGAAAAAACGCATACGCCCTTTTTGGCCAAGTGCATCATTGTGGACGTTCTGCCTCTTTTCCTATGCTTTCAATGCAATTCCAGTCTACCTCCTGAAATCGGTTTCCTGCAATTCTGCCCGGCTTTCAAGTCCTCTTGGCAGCCTTACTTCAGTATATTTTTGGACGATAGCTGTCATTTATAACTCTGCAGGTTTGTGAATTACAGTGCCCCTGAGCTCCTTTCTTCAACTCGCTTTCTTTTGAGCTGGCCGCAACACCGCAGGATGGCTTCAGGCCCTAATCTGGTTCCGGCACGGCACGCTGAGCCTTTGGTTATTTCCTCTTCCTGGTGGGAAATGAGAGTTAAATTTGTCCGTCCAGACACCTCCAGCTAGTCTCTCATTGTTTCTCCCTATTCCTGTTCATCTTCCGCAGAAATTGCAAACTGGGCCAAACATGAGGTTAAAGGGACTGACTCTCCATGTCGGGAGAGTGTTAGTAAAGCGTCTGGAATGTTGCACCCGAGTACCAGGGGAGGAAAACTGAGACATATTTGAACACGTCTCCCGTCCACACGGTTGATCATACTCTGGGTTCCACATGCATGTTTTACCTGAAGGAAGAATACCTTAAACCTGGAGAGTTGAGGCCCGTGGAATGGGTACCATGCAATATGACTTCAAAGGGTCTTCATTTGCTCACCGAACCTCTCCAATCCTATCACTGCTGTGTTTATGCCCCTGTACACACGCTTGATTCTGTTTTGGAGACATAGCAATCAATAAGTTTTAAGATACTTACTATTCAGGTACATTCTTAGGCGTTTAATATGGGGTGTTGAGTCCATTTCGTTGAGCAAGGAGTAGCTCTTGTCTATTCCATATTTGGCTTAAGGAACTTTATCTGTGCTCATTTCAATCTCTGGTTTTATGCAGCACCCCAACTCACCTTTCCCCTTAAGCAAGCATAAGATGGTTTTCTAAATTTGAGACCCTGTTCTGTTTTGGAATTCAGTTCCTGTGTAGCCAAGTTTACATTCCGTGTATTACTGATATCTTATGATGTTTCTTTTTCTGTATGACTTATTTCAGTTAGAATCGTCGTACCTGAATCCACTCATTATACTGCTACGGGCCTGATGACATAGATTTCATTGCTGAGTGATACTGCATTGTACGTAAGTACCACAAGTTCTTTATCCATTTTTCACTTTCTGTGATATTGAACTTGTACGGTAAACGAGGTTCTTGTAAACAGAGGCGTCCCAAACTTTGGGGTGGCTGTGTCTTTTTGATTTTAATTTCCCTAAGCTATAGGACCATAAGTGGAAGTGCCCTAGGCTCTGTTGCTTTGTTTTTTAGATGTTTCAGGAAACACCATACACTTCTCCCGAGTGTCTGTTGGCAATTTACATCCCGCCCATCAGCATAACAAAGCTCCCAGTTCTCCATGGCCTGTCCTGCCTTTCTGGATTTTACACTTTTTTCAGATGGCCCTTTTGACCGGGGGGAAGTGAGACTTCATTTTAGTGCAGATTTCCTTTGCAAGCTTGCTTGGTTGGCCAAAAAGGGCGTATGCGTTTTTTCCTGAATATATTCAGGAAAAAACGCATACGCCCTTTTTGGCCAAGTGCATCATTGTGAACGTTCTGCCTCTTTTCCTATGCTTTCAATGCAATTCCAGTCTACCTCCTGAAATCGGTTTCCTGCAATTCTGCCCGGCTTTCAAGTCCTCTTGGCAGCCTTACTTCAGTATATTTTTGGACGATAGCTGTCATTTATAACTCTGCAGGTTTGTGAATTACAGTGCCCCTGAGCTCCTTTCTTCAACTCGCTTTCTTGTGACCTGGCCGCAACACCGCAGGATGGCTTCAGGCCCTAATCTGGTTCCGGCATGGCACGCTGAGCCTTTGGTTAATTCCTCTTCCTGGTGGGAATTGAGAGTTAATTTGCCCGTCCAGACACCTCCAGCTAGTCTCTCTTTGGTTCTCCCTATTCCTGTTCATCTTCCGCAGAAATTGCAAACTGGGCCAAACAGGAGGTTAAAGGGACTGACTCTCCAAGGGGGGAGAGTGTTAGTAAAGCGTCTGGAATGTTTCACCCGAGTACCAGGGGAGGAAAACTGAGACATATTTGAACACGTCTCCCGTCCACACGGTTGATCATACTCTGGGTTTCACATGCATGTTTTAGCTGACGGAAGAATACCTTAAACCTGGGTAGTTGAAACCCGTGGAATGGGTACCATGCAATATGACTTCAAAGGGTCTTCATTTGCTCACCGAACCTCTCCAATCCTATCACTGCTGCGTTTATGCCCCTGTACACACGCTTGATTCTCTTTTGGAGACATAGCAATCCATAGGTTTTAAGATACTTACTAGTCAGGTACATTCTTAGGCGTTTAATATGGGGTGTTGAGTCCTTTTCGTTGAGCAAGGAGTAGCTCTTGTCTATTCCATATTTGGCTTAAGGAACTTTATCTGTGCTCATTTCAATCTCTGGTTTTATGCAGCACCCCAACTCACCTTTCCCCTTAAGCAAGCATAAGTTGGTTTTCTAAATTTGAGACCCTGTTCTGTTCTGTAATTCAGTTCCTGTGTAGCCAAGTTTACATTCCGTGTATTACTGATATCTTATGATGTTTCTTTTTCTGTGTGACTTATTTCAGTTAGAATCATCATACCTGAATCCACTCATTGTGCTGCTAAGGGCCTGATGACATAGATTTCATTGCTGAGTGATATTGCTTTGTAAGTAAATACCACAACTTCTTTATCCATTTTTCACTTTCTGCAATGTTGAACTTGTACGGTAAATGAGGTTCTTGTAAACAGAGGCGTCCCAAACTTCGGGGTGGCTGTGTCTTTTTGATTTTAATTTCCCTAAGCTATAGGACCATAAGTGGAAGTGCCCTAGGCTCTGTTGCTTTGTTTTTTAGATGTTTCAGGAAACACCATACACTTCTCCCGAGTGTCTGTTGGCAATTTACATCCCGCCCATCAGCATAACAAGGCTCCCAGTTCTCCATGGCCTGTCCTGCCTTTCTGGATTTTACACTTTTTTCAGATGGCCCTTTTGACCGGGGGGAAGTGAGACTTCATTGTAGTGCAGATTTCCTTTGCAAGTTTGCTTGGTTGGCCAAAAAGGGCGTATGCGTTTTTTCCTGAATATATTCAGGAAAAAACGCATACGCCCTTTTTGGCCAAGTGCATCATTGTGGACGTTCTGCCTCTTTTCCTATGCTTTCAATGCAATTCCAGTCTACCTCCTGAAATCGGTTTCCTGCAATTCTGCCCCGCTTTCAAGTCCTCTTGGCAGCCTTACTTCAGTATATTTTTGGACGATAGCTGTCATTTATAACTCTGCAGGTTTGTGAATTACAGTGCCCCTGAGCTCCTTTCTTCAACTCGCTTTCTTTTGAGCTGGCCGCAACACCGCAGGATGGCTTCAGGCCCTAATCTGGTTCCGGCACGGCACGCTGAGCCTTTGGTTAATTCCTCTTCCTGGTGGGAAATGAGAGTTAAATTTGCCCGTCCAGACACCTCCAGCTAGTCTCTCATTGGTTCTCGCTATTCCTGTTCATCTTCCGCAGAAATTGCAAACTGGGCCAAACAGGAGGTTACAGGGAGTGACTCTCCAATTCGGGAGAGTGTTAGTAAAGCGTCTGGAATGTTGCACCCTAGTACCAGGGTACAAAAACTGAGACATATTTGAACACGTCTCCTGATCACATGGTTGATCATACTCTAGGTTCCACATGCATGTTTTAGCTGAAGGAAGAATACCTTAAACCTGGGTAGTTGAAACCCTTGGAATGGGTACCATGCAATATGATTTTAAAGGGTTTTCATTTGCTCACCGAACCTCTCCAATCCTATCACTGCTGCGTTTATGACCCTGTACACATGCTTGATTCTCTTTCGGAGACATAGCAATCCATAGGTTTTAAGATACTTACTAGACAGGTACATTCTTAGGCGTTTAATATGCGGTGTTGAGTCCATTTCGTTGAGCAAGTAGTAGCTCTTGTCTATTCCATATTTGGCTTAAGGAACTTTATCTGTGCTCATTTCAATCTCTGGTTTTATGCAGCACCCCAACTCACCTTTCCCCTTAAGCAAGCATAAGTTGGTTTTCTAAATTTGAGACCCTGTTCTGTTCTGTAATTTAGTTCCTGTGTAGCCAAGTTTACATTCCATGTATTACTGATATCTTATGATGTTTCTTTTTCTGTGTGACTTATTTCAGTTAGAATCATCGTACCTGAATCCACTCATTGTGCTGCTAAGGGCCTGATGACATAGATTTCATTGCTGAGTGATATTGCTTTGTAAGTAAATACCACAACTTCTTTATCCATTTTTCACTTTCTGCGATGTTGAACTTGTACTGTAAACGAGGTTCTTGTAAACAGAGGCATCCCAAACTTTGGGGTGGCTGTGTCTTTTTTATTTTAATTTCCCTAAGCTATAGGACCATAAGTGGAAGTGCCCTAGGCTCTGTTGCTTTGTTTTTTAGATATTTCAGGAAACACCATACACTTCTCCCGAGTGTCTGTTGGCAATTTACATCCCGCCCATCAGCATAACAAGGCTCCCAGTTCTCCATGGCCTGTCCTGCCTTTCTGGATTTTACACTTTTTTCAGATGGCCCTTTTGACCAGGAGGAAGTGAGACATCATTGTAGTGCAGATTTCCTTTGCAAGTTTGCTTGGTTGGCCAAAAAGTGCGTATGCGTTTTTTCCTGAATATATTCAGGAAAAAACGCATACGCCCTTTTTGGCCAAGTGCACCATTGTGGACGTTCTGCCTCTTTTCCTATGCTTTCAATGCAATTCCAGTCTACCTCCTGAAATCGGTTTCCTACAATTCTGCCCCGCTTTCAAGTCCTCTTGGCAGCCTTACTTCAGTATATTTTTGGACGATAGCTGTCATTTGTAACTCTGCATGTTTGTGAATTACAGTGCCTCTGAGCTCCTTTCTTCAACTCGCTTTCTTGTGACCTGGCCGCAACACC
Source organism: Grampus griseus (assembly GCF_964374135.1). Taxonomy (NCBI): domain Eukaryota; kingdom Metazoa; phylum Chordata; class Mammalia; order Artiodactyla; family Delphinidae; genus Grampus; species Grampus griseus. Next base: position 385,098 of record NW_028133354.1, on the reverse strand, counting down.
GCAGGATGGATTCAGGCCCTAAACTGGTTCCGGCATGGCACGCTGAGCCTTTGGTTGTTTCCTCTTCCTGGTGGGAAATGAGAGTTAAATTTGCCTGTCCAGACACCTCCAGCTAGTCTCTCATTGGTTCTCCCTATTCCTGTTCATCTTCCGCAGAAATTGCAAACTGGGCCAAACAGGAGATTAAAGGCGCTGACTCTCCAAGTTGGGAGAGTGTTAGTAAAGCGTCTGGAATGTTGCACCCGAGTACCAGGGGATGAAAACTGAGACATATTTGAACACGTCTCCCGTTTACACGGTTGATCATACTCTGGGTTCCACATGCATGTTTTAGCTGAAGGAAGAATAACTTAAACCTGGGTAGTTAAAACCCGTGGAATGGGTACCATGCAATATGACTTCAAAGGGTCTTCATTTGCTCACTGAACCTCTCCAATCCTATCACTGCTGCGTTTATGCCCCTGTACACACGCTTGATTCTCTTTTGGAGACATAGCAATCCATAGGTTTTAAGATACTTACTAGTCAGTTACATTCTTGGCGTTTAATATGAGGTGTTGAGTCCATTTCGTTGAGCAAGGAGTAGCTCTTGTCTATTCCATATTTGGCTTAAGGAACTTTATCTGTGCTCATTTCAATCTCTGGTTTTATGCAGCACCCCAACTCACCTTTCCCCTTAAGCAAGCATAAGATGGTTTTCTAAATTTGAGACCCTGTTCTGTTTTGGAATTCAGTTCCTGTGTAGCCAAGTTTACATTCCGTGTATTAGTGATATCTTATGATGTTTCTTTTTCTGTGTGACTTATTTCAGTTAGAATCATCGTACCTGAATCCACTCATTATGCTGCTACGTGCCTGATGACATAGATTTCATTGCTGAGTGATACTGCATTGTACGTAAGTACCACAAGTTCTTTATCCATTTTTAACTTTCTGTGATATTGAACTTGTACGGTAAACGAGGTTCTTGTAAACAGAGGCGTCGCAAACTTTTGGGTGGCTGTGTCTTTTTGATTTTAATTTCCCTAAGCTATAGGACCATAAGTGGAAGTGCCCTAGGATCTGTTGCTTTGTTGTTTAGATATTTCAGGAAACACCATACACTTTTCCCGAGTGTCTGTTGGCAATTTACATCCCGCCCATCAGCATAACAAGGCTCCCAGTTCTCCATGGCCTGTCCTGCCTTTCTGGATTTTACACTTTTTTCAGATGGCCCTTTTGACCGGGGGGAAGTGAGACTTCATTGTAGTGCAGATTTCCTTTGCAAGCTTGCTTGGTTGGCCAAAAAGGGCGTATGCGTTTTTTCCTGAATATATTCAGGAAAAAACGCATACGCCCTTTTTGGCCAAGTGCATCATTGTGGACGTTCTGCCTCTTTTCCTATGCTTTCAATGCAATTCCAGTCTACCTCCTGAAATCGGTTTCCTGCAATTCTGCCCCGCTTTCAAGTCCTCTTGGCAGCCTTACTTCAGTATATTTTTGGACGATAGCTGTCATTTATAACTCTGCAGGTTTGTGAATTACAGTGCCCCTGAGCTCCTTTCTTCAACTCGCTTTCTTTTGAGCTGGCCGCAACACCGCAGGATGGCTTCAGGTCCTAATCTGGTTCCGGCACGGCACGCTGAGCCTTAGGTTATTTCCTCTTCCTGGTGGGAAATGAGAGTTAAATTTGCCCGTCCAGACACCTCCAGCTAGTCTCTCATTGGTTCTCGCTATTCCTGTTCATCTTCCGCAGAAATTGCAAAATGGGCCAAACAGGAGGTTAAAGGCACTGACTCTCCAAGTGGGGAGAGTGTTAGTAAAGCGTCTGGAATGTTTCACCCGAGTACCAGGGGAGGAAAACTGAGACATATTTGAACACGTCTCCCGTCCACACGGTTGATCATACTCTGGGTTCCACATGCATGTTTTACCTGAAGGAAGAATACCTTAAACCTGGAGAGTTGAGGCCCGTGGAATGGGTACCATGCAATATGACTTCAAAGGGTCTGCATTTGCTCACCGAACCTCTCCAATCCTATCACTGCTGCGTTTATGCCCCTGTACACACGCTTGATTCTCTTTTGGAGACATAGCAATCCATAGGTTTTAAGATACTTACTATTCAGGTACATTCTTAGGCGTTTAATATGGGGTGTTGAGTCCTTTTCGTTGAGCAAGGAGTAGCTCTTGTCTATTCCATATTTGGCTTAAGGAACTTTATCTGTGCTCATTTCAATCTCTGGTTTTATGCAGCACCCCAACTCACCTTTCCCCTAAAGCAAGCATAAGTTGGTTTTCTAAATTTGAGACCCTGTTCTGTTCTGTAATTCAGTTCCTGTGTAGCCAAGTTTACATTCCGTGTATTACTGATATCTTATGATGTTTCTTTTTCTGTGTGACTTATTTCAGTTAGAATCATCATACCTGAATCCACTCATTGTGCTGCTAAGGGCCTGATGACATAGATTTCATTGCTGAGTGATATTGCTTTGTAAGTAAATACCACAACTTCTTTATCCATTTTTCACTTTCTGCGATGTTGAACTTGTACTGTAAACGAGGTTCTTGTAAACAGAGGCGTCGCAAACTTTGGGGTGGCTGTGTCTTTTTGATTTTAATTTCCCTAAGCTATAGGACCATAAGTGGAAGTGCCCTAGGATCTGTTGCTTTGTTTTTTAGATATTTCAGGAAACACCATACACTTCTGCCGAGTGTCTGTTGGCAATTTACATCCCGCCCATCAGTATAACAAGGCTCCCAGTTCTCCATGGCCTGTCCTGCCTTTCTGGATTTTACACTTTTTTCAGATGGCCCTTTTGACCGGGGGGAAGTGAGACTTCATTGTAGTGCAGATTTCCTTTGCAAGCTTGCTTGGTTGGCCAAAAAGGGCGTATGCGTTTTTTCCTGAATATATTCAGGAAAAAACGCATACGCCCTTTTTGGCCAAGTGCACCACTGTGGACGTTCTGCCTCTTTTCCTATGCTTTCAATGCAATTCCAGTCTACCTCCTGAAATCGGTTTCCTACAATTCTGCCCCGCTTTCAAGTCCTCTTGGCAGCCTTACTTCAGTATATTTTTGGACGATAGCTGTCATTTATAACTCTGCATGTTTGTGAATTACAGTGCCTCTGAGCTCCTTTCTTCAACTCGCTTTCTTTTGAGCTGGCCGCAACACCGCAGGATGGCTTCAGGCTCTAATCTGGTTCCGGCACGGCACGCTGAGCCTTTGGTTAATTCCTTTTCCTGGTGGGAAATGAGAGTTAAATTTGCCTGTCCAGACACCTCCAGCTAGTCTCTCATTGTTTCTCGCTATTCCTGTTCATCTTCCGCAGAAATTGCAAACTGGGCCAAACAGGAGGTTAAAGGGACTGACTCTCCATGTCGGGAGAGTGTTAGTAAAGCATCTGGAATGTTGCACCCGAGTACCAGGGGAGTCAAACTGAGACATATTTGAACACGTCTCCCGTTCACACGGTTGATCATACTCTAGGTTCCACATGCATGTTTTAGCTGAAGGCAGAATACCTTAAACCTGGAGAGTTGAGACCCGTGGAATGGGTACCATGTAATATGACATCAAAGGGTCTTCATTTGCTCACCGAACCTCTCCAATCCTATCACTGCTGCATTTATGCCCCTGTACACACGCTTGATTCTCTTTTGGAGACATAGCAATCCATAGGTTTTAAGATACTTACTAGTCAGGTACATTCTTAGGCGTTTAATATGGGGTGTTGAGTCCATTTCGTTGAACAAGGAGTAGCTCTTGTCTATTCCATATTTGGCTTAAGGAACTTTATCTGTGCTCATTTCAATCTCTGGTTTTATGCAGCACCCCAACTCACCTTTCCCCTTAAGCAAGCATAAGTTGGTTTTCTAAATTTGAGACCCTGTTCTGTTTTGGAATTCAGTTCCTGTGTAGCCAAGTTTACATTCCGTGTATTAGTGATAACTTATGATGTTTCTTTTTCTGTGTGACTTATTTCAGTTAGAATCATCGTACCTGAATCCACTCATTATGCTGCTACGGGCCTGATGACATAGATTTCATTGCTGAGTGATACTGCATTGTACGTAAGTACCACAAGTTCTTTATCCATTTTTCACTTTCTGTGATATTGAACTTGTACCGTAAACGAGGTTCTTGTAAACAGAGGCGTCACAAACTTTGGGGTGGCTGTGTCTTTTTGATTTTAATTTCCCTAAGCTATAGGACCATAAGTGGAAGTGCCCTAGGCTCTGTTGCTTTGTTTTTTAGATGTTTCAGGAAACACCATAAGCTTCTCCCGAGTGTCTGTTGGCAATTTACATCCCGCCCATCAGCATAACAAGGCTCCCAGTTCTCCATGGCCTGTCCTGCCTTTCTGGATTTTACACTTTTTTCAGATGGCCCTTTTGACCAGGGGAAAGTGAGACTTCATTGTAGTGCAGATTTCCTTTGCAAGTTTGCTTGGTTGGCCAAAAAGTGCGTATGCGTTTTTTCTTGAATATATTCAGGAAAAAACGCATACGCCCTTTTTGGCCAAGTGCATCATTGTGGACGTTCTGCCTCTTTTCCTATGCTTTCAGTGCAATTCCAGTCTACCTCCTGAAATCGGTTTCCTGCAATTCTGCCCCGCTTTCAAGTCCTCTTGGCAGCCTTACTTCAGTATATTTTTGGACGATAGCTGTCATTTATAACTCTGCAGGTTTGTGAATTACAGTGCCCCTGAGCTCCTTTCTTCAACTCGCTTTCTTGTGACCTGGCCGCAACACCGCAGCATGGATTCAGGCCCTAAACTGGTTCCGGCATGGCACGCTGAGCCTTTGGTTGTTTCCTCTTCCTGGTGGGAAATGAGAGTTAAATTTGCCCGTCCAGACACCTCCAGCTAGTCTCTCATTGGTTCTCGCTATTCCTGTTCATCTTCCGCAGAAATTGCAAACTGGGCCAAACAGGAGATTAAAGGCGCTGACTCTCCAAGTGGGGAGAGTGTTAGTAAAGCGTCTGGAATGTGGCACCCGAGTACCAGGGGATGAAAACTGAGACTTATTTGAACACGTCTCCCGTTTACACGGTTGATCATACTCTGGGTTCCACATGCATGTTTTAGCTGAAGGAAGAATAACTTAAACCTGGGTAGTTAAAACCCGTGGAATGGGTACCATGCAATATGATTTCAAAGGGTCTTCATTTGCTCACCGAACCTCTCCAATCCTATCACTGCTGCGTTTATGCCCCTGTACACACGCTTGATTCTCTTTTGGAGACATAGCAATCCATAGGTTTTAAGATACTTACTAGTCAGGTACATTCTTAGGCGTTTAATATGAGGTGTTGAGTCCATTTCGTTGAGCAAGGAGTAGCTCTTGTCTATTCCATATTTGGCTTAAGGAACTTTATCTGTGCTCATTTCAATCTCTGGTTTTATGCAGCACCCCAACTCACCTTTCCCCTTAAGCAAGCATAAGTTGGTTTTCTAAATTTGAGACCCTGTTCTGTTTTGGAATTCAGTTCCTGTGTAGCCAAGTTTACATTCCGTGTATTACTGATATCTTATGATGTTTCTTTTTCTGTGTGACTTATTTCAGTTAGAATCATCGTACCTGAATCCACTCATTATGCTGCTACGTGCCTGATGACATAGATTTCATTGCTGAGTGATACTGCATTGTACGTAAGTACCACAAGTTCTTTATCCATTTTTAACTTTCTGTGATATTGAACTTGTAAGGTAAACGAGGTTCTTGTAAACAGACGCGTCGCAAACTTTTGGGTGGCTGTGTCTTTTTGATTTTAATTTCCCTAAGCTATAGGACCATAAGTGGAAGTTCCCTAGGATCTGTTGCTTTGTTTTTTAGATATTTCAGGAAACACCATACACTTCTCCCGAGTGTCTGTTGGCAATTTACATCCCGCCCATCAGCATAACAAGGCTCCCAGTTCTCCATGGCCTGTCCTGCCTTTCTGGATTTTACACTTTTTTCAGATGGCCCTTTTGACCGGGGGGAAGTGAGACTTCATTGTAGTGCAGATTTCCTTTGCAAGCTTGCTTGGTTGGCCAAAAAGGGCGTATGCGTTTTTTCCTGAATATATTCAGGAAAAAACGCATACGCCCTTTTTGGCCAAGTGCATCATTGTGGACGTTCTGCCTCTTTTCCTATGCTTTCAATGCAATTCCAGTCTACCTCCTGAAATCGGTTTCCTGCAATTCTGCCCCACTTTCAAGTCCTCTTGGCAGCCTTACTTCAGTATATTTTTGGACGATAGCTGTCATTTATAACTCTGCAGGTTTGTGAATTACAGTGCCCCTGAGCTCCTTTCTTCAACTCGCTTTCTTGTGACCTGGCCGCAACACCGCAGGATGGCTTCAGGTCCTAATCTGGTTCCGGCACGGCACGCTGAGCCTTAGGTTATTTCCTCTTCCTGGTGGGAAATGAGAGTTAAATTTGCCCGTCCAGACACCTCCAGCTAGTCTCTCATTGGTTCTCGCTATTCCTGTTCATCTTCCGCAGAAATTGCAAAATGGGCCAAACAGGAGGTTAAAGGTGCTGACTCTCCAAGTGGGGAGAGTGTTAGTAAAGCGTCTGGAATGTTTCACCCGAGTACCAGGGGAGGAAAACTGAGACATATTTGAACACGTCTCCCGTCCACACGGTTGATCATACTCTGGGTTCCACATGCATGTTTTACCTGAAGGAAGAATACCTTAAACCTGGAGAGTTGAGGCCCGTGGAATGGGTACCATGCAATATGATTTCAAATGGTCTGCATTTGCTCACCGAACCTCTCCAATCCTATCACTGCTGCGTTTATGCCCCTGTACACACGCTTGATTCTCTTTTGGAGACATAGCAATCCATAGGTTTTAAGATACTTACTATTCAGGTACATTCTTAGGCGTTTAATATGGGGTGTTGAGTCCTTTTCGTTGAGCAAGGAGTAGCTCTTGTCTATTCCATATTTGGCTTAAGGAACTTTATCTGTGCTCATTTCAATCTCTGGTTTTATGCAGCACCCCAACTCACCTTTCCCCTTAAGCAAGCATAAGTTGGTTTTCTAAATTTGAGACCCTGTTCTGTTCTGTAATTCAGTTCCTGTGTAGCCAAGTTTACATTCCGTGTATTACTGATATCTTATGATGTTTCTTTTTCTGTGTGACTTATTTCAGTTAGAATCATCATACATGAATCCACTCATTGTGCTGCTAAGGGCCTGATGACATAGATTTCATTGCTGAGTGATATTGCTTTGTAAGTAAATACCACAACTTCTTTATCCATTTTTCACTTTCTGTGATATTGAACTTGTACGGTAAACGAGGTTCTTGTAAACAGAGGCGTCCCAAACTTTGGGGTGGCTGTGTCTTTTTGATTTTAATTTCCCTAAGCTATAGGACCATAAGTGGAAGTGCCCTAGGCTCTGTTGCTTTGTTTTTTAGATATTTCAGGAAACACCATACACTTCTCCCGAGTGTCTGTTGGCAATTTACATCCCGCCCATCAGCATAACAAGGCTCCCAGTTCTCCATGGCCTGTCCTGCCTTTCTGGATTTTACACTTTTTTCAGATGGCCCTTTTGACCGGGGGGAAGTGAGACTTCATTGTAGTGCAGATTTCCTTTGCAAGCTTGCTTGGTTGGCCAAAAAGTGCGTATGCGTTTTTTCCTGAATATATTCAGGAAAAAACGCATACGCCCTTTTTGGCCAAGTGCATCATTGTGGACGTTCTGCCTCTTTTCCTATGCTTTCAATGCAATTCCAGTCTACCTCCTGAAATCGGTTTCCTGCAATTCTGCCCGGCTTTCAAGTCCTCTTGGCAGCCTTACTTCAGTATATTTTTGGACGATAGCTGTCATTTATAACTCTGCAGGTTTGTGAATTACAGTGCCCCTGAGCTCCTTTCTTCAACTCGCTTTCTTGTGACCTGGCCGCAACACCGCAGGATGGCTTCAGGCCCTAATCTGGTTCCGGCACGGCACGCTGAGCCTTTGGTTAATTCCTCTTCCTGGTGGGAAATGAGAGTTAAATTTGCCCGTCCAGACATCTCCAGCTAGTCTCTCATTGGTTCTCGCTATTCCTGTTCATCTTCCGCAGAAATTGCAAACTGGGCCAAACAGGAGGTTAAAGGGACTGACTCTCCAAGTCGGGAGAGTGTTAGTAAAGCGTCTGGAATGTTTCACCCGAGTACCAGGGGAGGAAAACTGAGACATATTTGAACACGTCTCCCGATCACATGGTTGATCATATTCTAGGTTCCACATTCATGTTTTAGCTGAAGGAAGAATACCTTAAACCTGGGTAGTTGAAACCCGTGGAATGGGTACCATGCAATATGACTTCAAAGGGTCTTCATTTGCTCACCGAACCTCTCCAATCCTATCACTGCTGCGTTTATGCCCCCGTACACACGCTTGATTCTCTTTTGGAGACATAGCAATCCATAGGTTTTAAGATACTTACTAGTCAGGTACATTCTTAGGCGTTTAATATGGGGTGTTGAGTCCATTTCGTTGAGCAAGGAGTAGCTCTTGTCTATTCCATATTTGGCTTAAGGAACTTTATCTGTGCTCATTTCAATCTCTGGTTTTATGCAGCACCCCAACTCACCTTTCCCCTTAAGCAAGCATAAGTTGGTTTTCTAAATTTGAGACCCTGTTCTGTTCTGTAATTCAGTTCCTGTGTAGCCAAGTTTACATTCCGTGTATTACTGATATCTTATGATGTTTCTTTTTCTGTGTGACTTATTTCAGTTAGAATCATCGTACCTGAATCCACTCATTATGCTGCTACGGGCCTGATGACATAGATTTCATTGCTGAGTGATACTGCATTGTACGTAAGTACCACAAGTTCTTTATCCATTTTTCACTTTGTGTGATATTGAACTTGTACGGTAAACGAGGTTCTTGTAAACAGAGGCGTCCCAAACTTTGGGGTGGCTGTGTCTTTTTGATTTTAATTTCCCTAAGCTATAGGACCATAAGTGGAAGTGCCCTAGGCTCTGTTGCTTTGTTTTTTAGATGTTTCAGGAAACACCATACACTTCTCCCGAGTGTCTGTTGGCAATTTACATCCCGCCCATCAGCATAACAAGGCTCCCAGTTCTCCATGGCCTGTCCTGCCTTTCTGGATTTTACACTTTTTTCAGATGGCCCTTTTGACCGGGGGGAAGTGAGACTTCATTGTAGTGCAGATTTCCTTTGCAAGCTTGCTTGGTTGGCCAAAAAGGGCGTATGCGTTTTTTCCTGAATATATTCAGGAAAAAACGCATATGCCCTTTTTGGCCAAGTGCATCATTGTGGACGTTCTGCCTCTTTTCCTATGCTTTCAATGCAATTCCTGTCTACCTCCTGAAATCGGTTTCCTGCAATTCTGCCCCGCTTTCAAGTCCTCTTGGCAGCCTTACTTCAGTATATTTTTGGACGATAGCTGTCATTTATAACTCTGCAGGTTTGTGAATTACAGTGTCCCTGAGCTCCTTTCTTCAACTCGCTTTCTTGTGACCTGGCCGCAACACCGCAGGATGGCTTCAGGCCCTAATCTGGTTCTGGCACGGCACGCTGAGCCTTTGGTTAATTCCTCTTCCTGGTGGGAAATGAGAGTTAAATTTGCCCGTCCAGACACCTCCAGCTAGTCTCTCATTTGTTCTCGCTATTCCTGTTCATCTTCCGCAGAAATTGCAAACTGGGCCAAACAGGAGGTTAAAGGGACTGACTCTCCAAGTCGGGAGAGTGTTAGTAAAGCGTCTGGAATGTTGCACCCGAGTACCAGGGTACGAAAACTGAGACATATTTGAACACGTCTCCCGTTCACACGGTTGATCATACTCTGGGTTCCACATGCATGTTTTAGCTGAAGGAAGAATACCTTAAACCTGGAGAGTTGAGACCCGTGGAATGGGTACCATGCAATATGACTTCAAAGGGTCTTCATTTGCCCACCGAACCTCTCCAATCCTATCACTGCTGCGTTTATGCCCATGTACACATGCTTGATTCTCTTTCGGAGACATAGCAATCCATAGGTTTTAAGATACTTACTTGTCAGGTACATTCTTAGGCGTTTAATATGGGGTGTTGAGTCCATTTCGTTGAGCAAGGAGTAGCTCTTGTCTATTCCATATTTGGCTTAAGGAACTTTATCTGTGCTCATTTCAATCTCTGGTTTTATGCAGCACCCCAACTCACCTTTACCCTTAAGCAAGCATAAGTTGGTTTTCTAAATTTGAGACCCTGTTCTGTTCTGTAATTCAGTTCCTGTGTAGCCAAGTTTACATTCCGTGTATTACTGATATCTTATGATGTTTCTTTTTCTGTGTGACTTATTTCAGTTAGAATCATCATATCTGAATCCACTCATTGTGCTGCTAAGGTCCTGATGACATAGATTTCAGTGATGAGTGATATTGCTTTGTAAGTATATACCACAACTTCTTTATCCATTTTTCAATTTCTGCGATGTTGAACTTGTACTGTAAACGAGGTTCTTGTAAACAGAGCCGTTCCAAACTTTGGGGTGGCTGTGTCTTTTTGATTTTAATTTCCCTAAGCTATAGGACCATAAGTGGAAGTGCCCTAGGCTCTGTTGCTTTGTTTTTTAGATGTTTCAGGAAACACCATACACTTCTCCCGAGTGTCTGTTGGCAATTTACATCCCGCCCATCAGCATAACAAGGCTCCCAGTTCTCCATGGCCTGTCCTGCCTTTCTGGATTTTACACTTTTTTCAGATGGCCCTTTTGACCGGGGGGAAGTGAGACTTCATTGTAGTGTAGATTTCCTTTGCAAGCTTGCTTGGTTGGCCAAAAAGGGCGTATGCGCTTTTTCCTGAATATATTCAGGAAAAAACGCATACGCCCTTTTTGGCCAAGTGCATCATTGTGGACGTTCTGCCTCTTTTCCTATGCTTTCAATGCAATTCCAGTCTACCTCCTGAAATCGGTTTCCTGCAATTCTGCCCCGCTTTCAAGTCCTCTTGGCAGCCTTACTTCAGTATATTTTTGGACGATAGCTGTCATTTATAACTCTGCAGGTTTGTGCATTACAGTGCCCCTGAGCTCCTTTCTTCAACTCGCTTTCTTTTGAGCTGGCCGCAACACCGCAAGATGGCTTCAGGCCCTAATCTGTTTCGGGCACGGCACGCTGAGCCTTTGGTTAATTCCTCTTCCTGGTGGGAAATGAGAGTTAAATTTGCCCGTCCAGACACCTCCAGCTAGTCTCTCATTGGTTCTCCCTATTCCTGTTCATCTTCCGCAGAAATTGCAAACTGGGCCAAACAGGAGGTTAAAGGCGGTGACTCTCCAAGTGGGGAGAGTGTTAGTAAAGCGTCTGGAATGTTGCACCCGAGTACCAGGGTACCAAAACTGAGACATATTTGAACACGTATCCCGATCACATGGTTGATCATACTCTAGGTACCACATGCATGTTTTAGCTGAAGGAAGAATACCTTAAACCTGGGTAGTTGAAACCCGTGGAATGGGTACCATGCAATATGACTTCAAAGGGTCTTCATTTGCTCACCGAACCTCTCCAATCCTATCACTGCTGCGCTTATGCCCCTGTACACATGCTTGGTTCTCTTTCGGAGACATTGCAATCCATAGGTTTTAAGATACTTACTAGTCAGGTACATTCTTAGGCGTTTAATATGCGGTGTTGAGTCCATTTCGTTGAGCAAGGAGTAGCTCTTGTCTATTCCATATTTGGCTTAAGGAACTTTATCTGTGTTCATTTCAATCTCTGTTTTTATGCAGCACCCCAACTCACCTTTCCCCTTAAGCAAGCATAAGTTGGTTTTCTAAATTTGAGACCCTGTTCTGTTTTGGAATTCAGTTCCTGTGTAGCCAAGTTTACATTCCGTGTATTACTGATATCTTATGATGTTTCTTTTTCTGTGTGACTTATTTCAGTTAGAATCATCGTACCTGAATCCACTCATTGTGCTGCTAAGGGCCTGATGACATAGATTTCATTGCTGAGTGATACTGCATTGTACGTAAATACCACAACTTCTTTATCCATTTTTCACTTTCTGCGATGTTGAACTTGTACTGTAAACGAGGTTCTTGTAAACAGAGGCGTCGCAAACTTTTGGTTGGCTGTGTCTTTTTGATTTTAATTTCCCTAAGCTATAGGACCATAAGTGGAAGTGCCCTAGGATCTGTTGCTTTGTTTTTTAGATATTTCAGGAAACACCATACACTTCTCCCGAGTGTCTGTTGGCAATTTACATCCCGCCCATCAGCATAACAAGGCTCCCAGTTCTCCATGGCCTGTCCTGCCTTTCTGGATTTTACACTTTTTTCAGATGGCCCTTTTGACCGGGGGGAAGTGAGACTTCATTGTAGTGCAGATTTCCTTTGCAAGCTTGCTTGGTTGGCCAAAAAGGGCGTATGCGTTTTTTCCTGAATATATTCAGGAAAAAACGCATACGCCCTTTTTGGCCAAGTGCATCATTGTGGACGTTCTGCCTCTTTTCCTATGCTTTCAATGCAATTCCAGTCTACCTCCTGAAATCGGTTTCCTGCAATTCTGCCCCGCTTTCAAGTCCTCTTGGCAGCCTTACTTCAGTATATTTTTGGACGATAGCTGTCATTTATAACTCTGCAGGTTTGTGAATTACAGTGCCCCTGAGCTCCTTTCTTCAACTCGCTTTCTTGTGAGCTGGCCGCAACACCGCAGGATGGCTTCAGGCCCTAATCTGGTTCCGGCACTGCATGCTGAGCCTTTGGTTAATTCCTCTTCCTGGTGGGATATGAGAGTTAAATTTGCCCGTCCAGACACCTCCAGCTATTCTCTCATTTGTTCTCGCTATTCCTGTTCATCTTCCGCAGAAATTGCAAACTGGGCCAAACAGGAGGTTAAAGGGACTGACTCTCCAAGTCGGGAGAGTGTTAGTAAAGTATCTGGAATGTTGCACCCGAGTACCAGGGTACCAAAACTGAGACATATTTGAACACGTCTCCCGATCACATGGTTGATCATACTCTAGGTTCCACATGCATGTTTTAGCTGAAGGAAGAATACCTTAAACCTGGAGAGTTGAGACCCGTGGAATGGGTACCATGCAATAAGACTTCAAAGGGTCTTCATTTGCTCACCGAACCTCTCCAATCCTATCACTGCTGCGTTTATGCCCCTGTACACATGCTTGATTCTCTTTCGGAGACATAGCAATCCATAGGTTTTAAGTTACTTACTAGTCAGGTACATTCTTAGGCGTTTAATATGCGGTGTTGAGTCCATTTCGTTGAGCAAGGAGTAGGTCTTGTCTATTCCATATTTGGCTTAAGGAGCTTTATCTGTGTTCATTTCAATCTCTGTTTTTATGCAGCACCCCAACTCACCTTTCCCCTTAAGCAAGCATAAGTTGGTTTTCTAAATTTGAGACCCTGTTCTGTTTTGGAATTCAGTTCCTGTGTAGCCAAGTTTACATTCCGTGTATTACTGATATCTTATGATGTTTCTTTTTCTGTGTGACTTATTTCAGTTAGAATCATCGTACCTGAATCCACTCATTGTGCTGCTAAGGGCCTGATGACATAGATGTCAGTGATGAGTGATATTGCTTTGTAAGTATATACCACAACTTCTTTATCCATTTTTCAATTTCTGCGATGTTGAACTTGTACTGTAAACGAGGTTCTTGTAAATAGAGCCGTTCCAAACTTTGGGGTGGCTGTGTCTTTTTGATTTTAATTTCCCTAAGCTATAGGACCATAAGTGGAAGTGCCCTAGGCTCTGTTGCTTTGTTTCTTAGATGTTTCAGGAAACACCATACACTTCTCCCGAGTGTCTGTTGGCAATTTACATCCCGCCCATCAGCATAACAAGGCTCCCAGTTCTCCATGGCCTGTCCTGCCTTTCTTGATTTTACACTTTTTTCAGATGGCCCTTTTGACCGGGGGGAAGTGAGACTTCATTGTAGTGCAGATTTCCTTTGCAAGCTTGCTTGGTTGGCCAAAAAGGGCGTATGCGTTTTTTCCTGAATATATTCAGGAAAAAACGCATACGCCCTTTTTGGCCAAGTGCATCATTGTGGACGTTCTGCCTCTTTTCCTATGCTTTCAATGCAATTCCAGTCTACCTCCTGAAATCGGTTTCCTGCAATTCTGCCCCGCTTTCAAGTCCTCTTGGCAGCCTTACTTCAGTATATTTTTGGACGATAGCTGTCATTTATAACTCTGCAGGTTTGTGAATTACAGTGCCCCGAGCTCCTTTCTTCAACTCGCTTTCTGGTGACCTGGCCGCAACACCGCAGGATGGCTTCAGGCCCTAAACTGGTTCCGGCATGGCACGCTGAGCCTTTGGTTGTTTCCTCTTCCTGGTGGGAAATGAGAGTTAAATTTGCCCGTCCAGACACCTCCAGCTAGTCTCTCATTGGTTCTCGCTATTCCTGTTCATCTTCCTCAGAAATTGCAAACTGGGCCAAACAGGAGGTTAAAGGGACTGACTCTCCAAGTCGGGAGAGTGTTAGTAAAGCGTCTGGAATGTTGCACCCAAGTACCAGGGTACGAAAACTGAGACATATTTGAACACGTCTCCCGATCACATGGTTGATCATACTCTAGGTTCCACATGCATGTTTTAGCTGAAGGAAGAATACCTTAAACCTGGGTAGTTGAAACCCGTGGAATGGGTACCATGCAGTATGACTTCAACGGGTCTTCATTTTCTCACCGAACCTCTCCAATCCTATCACTGCTGGGTTTATGCCCCTGTACACATGCTTGATTCTCTTTCAGAGACATAGCAATCCATAGGTTTTAAGATACTTACTAGTCAGGTACATTCTTAGGCGTTTAATATGCGGTGTTGAGTCCATTTCATTGAGCAAGGAGTAGCTCTTGTCTATTCCATATTTGGCTTAAGGAATTTTATCTGTGCTCATTTCAATCTCTGGTTTTATGCAGCACCCCAACTCACCTTTTCCCTTAAGCAAGCATAAGTTGGTTTTCTAAATTTGAGACCCTGTTCTGTTCTGTAATTCAGTTACTGTGTAGCCAAGTTTACATTCCGTGTATTACTGATATCTTATGATGTTTCTTTTTCTGTGTGACTTATTTCAGTTAGAATCATCGTACCTGAATCCACTCATTATGCTTCTACGGGCCTGATGACATAGATTTCATTGCTGAGTGATACTGCATTGTACGTAAGTACCACAAGTTCTTTATCCATTTTTCACTTTCTGTGATATTGAACTTGTACGGTAAACGAGGTTCTTGTAAACAGAGGCGTCCCAAACTTTGGGGTGGCTGTGTCTTTTTGATTTTAATTTCCCTAAGCTATAGGACCATAAGTGGAAGTGCCCTAGGCTCTGTTGCTTTGTTTTTTAGATGTTTCAGGAAACACCATACACTTCTCCCGAGTGTCTGTTGGCAATTTACATCCCGCCCATCAACATAACAAGGCTCCCAGTTCTCCATGGCCTGTCCTGCCTTGCTGGATTTTACACTTTTTGCAGATGGCCCTTTTGACCGGGGGGAAGTGAGACTTCATTGTAGTGCAGATTTCCTTTGCAAGTTTGCTTGGTTGGCCAAAAAGGGCGTATGCGTTTTTTCCTGAATATATTCAGGAAAAAACGCATACGCCCTTTTTGGCCAAGTGCATCATTGTGGACGTTCTGCCTCTTTTCCTATGCTTTCAATGCAATTCCAGTCTACCTCCTGAAATCGGTTTCCTGCAATTCTGCCCCGCTTTCAAGTCCTCTTGGCAGCCTTACTTCAGTATATTTTTGGACGATAGCTGTCATTTATAACTTTGCAGGTTTGTGAATTACAGTGCCCCTGAGCTCCTTTCTTCAACTCGCTTTCTTGTGACCTGGCTGCAACACCGCAGGATGGCTTCAGGCCCTAATCTGTTTCCGGCACGGCACGCTGAGCCTTTGGTTAATTCCTCTTCCTGGTGGGAAATGAGAGTTAAATTTGCCCGTCCAGACACCTCCAGCTAGTCTCTCATTGGTTCTCGCTATTCCTGTTCATCTTCCGCAGAAATTGCAAACTGGGCCAAACGGGAGGTTAAAGGGACTGACTCTCCAAGTCGGGAGAGTGTTAGTAAAGCGTCTGGAATGTTGCCCCTGAGTACCAGGGTACAAAAACTGAGACATATTTGAACACGTTTCCCGATCACATGGTTGATCATACTCTAGGTTCCACATGCATGTTTTAGCTGAAGGAAGAATACCTTAAACGTGGGTAGTTGAAACCCGTGGAATGGGTACCATGCAATATGACTTCAAAGCGTCTTCATTTGCTCAGTGAACCTCTCCAATCTTATCACTGCTGCGTTTATGCCCCTGTACACATGCTTGATTCTCTTTCGGAGACATAGCAATCCATAGGTTTTAAGATACTTACTAGTCAGGTACATTCTTAGGCGTTTAATATGGGGTGTTGAGTCCATTTCGTTGAGCAAGGAGTAGCTCTTGTCTATTCCATATTTGGCTTAAGGAACTTTATCTGTGCTCATTTCAATCTCTGGTTTTATGCAGCACCCCAACTCACCTTTTCCCTTAAGCAAGCATAAGTTGGTTTTCTAAATTTGAGACCCTGTTCTGTTCTGTAATTCAGTTCCTGTGTAGCCAAGTTTACATTCCGTGTATTACTGATATCTTATGATGTTTCTTTTTCTGTGTGACTTATTTCAGTTAGTATCATCATACCTGAATCCACTCATTGTGCTGCTAAGGGCCTGATGACATAGATTTCATTGCTGAGTGATATTGCTTTGTAAGTAAATACCACAAATTCTTTATCCATTTTTCACTTTCTGCGATGTTGAACTTCTACTGTAAACAAGGTTCTTGTAAACAGAGGCGTCCCAAACTTTGGGGTGGCTGTGTCTTTTTGATTTTAATTTCCCTAAGCTATAGGACCATAAGTGGAAGTGCCCTAGGCTCTGTTGCTTTGTTTTTTAGATGTTTCAGGAAACACCATACACTTCTCCCGAGTTTCTGTTGGCAATTTACATCCCGCCCATCAGCATAACAAGGCTCCCAGTTCTCCATGGCCTGTCCTGCCTTTCTGGATTTTATGCTTTTTTCAGATGGCCCTTTTGACCGGGGGGAAGTGAGACTTCATTGTAGTGCAGATTTCCTTTGCAAGCTTGCTTGGTTGGCCAAAAAGGGCGTATGCGTTTTTTCCTGAATATATTCAGGAAAAAACGCATACGCCCTTTTTGGCCAAGTGCATCATTGTGGACGTTCTGCCTCTTTTCCTATGCTTTCAATGCAATTCCAGTCTACCTCCTGAAATCGGTTTCCTGCAATTCTGCCCCGCTTTCAAGTCCTCTTGGCAGCCTTACTTCAGTATATTTTTGGACGATAGCTGTCATTTATAACTCTGCAGGTTTGTGAATTACAGTGCCCCGAGCTCCTTTCTTCAACTCGCTTTCTTGTGACCTGGCCGCAACACCGCAGGATGGCTTCAGGCCCTAAACTGGTTCCGGCATGGCACGCTGAGCCTTTGGTTGTTTCCTCTTCCTGGTGGGAAATGAGAGTTAAATTTGCCCGTCCAGACACCTCCAGCTAGTCTCTCATTGGTTCTCCCTATTCCTGTTCATCTTCCGCAGAAATTGCAAACTGGGCCAAACAGGAGATTAAAGTCGCTGACTCTCCAAGTGGGGAGAGTGTTAGTGAAGCGTCTTGAATGTTGCACCCGAGTACCAGGGGAGGGAAACTGAGACATATTTGAACACGTCTCCCGTTCACACGGTTGATCATACTCTGGGTTCCACATGCATGTTTTAGCTGAAGGAAGAATAACTTAAACCTGGGTAGTTAAAACCCGTGGAATGGGTACCATGCAATATGACTTCAAAGGGTCTTCATTTGCTCACCGAACCTCTCCAATCCTATCACTGCTGCGTTTATGCCTCTGTACACACGCTTGATTCTCTTTTGGAGACATAGCAATCCATAGGTTTTAAGATACTTACTAGTCAGGTACATTCTTAGTCGTTTAATATGGGGTGTTGAGTCCATTTCGTTGAGCAAGGAGTAGCTCTTGTCTATTCCATATTTGGCTTAAGGAACTTTATCTGTGCTCATTTCAATCTCTGGTTTTATGCAGCACCCCAACTCACCTTTCCCCTTAAGCAAGCATAAGTTGGTTTTCTAAATTTGAGACCCTGTTCTGTTCTGTAATTCAGTTACTGTGTAGCCAAGTTTACATTCCGTGTATTAGTGATATCTTATGATGTTTCTTTTTCTGTGTGACTTATTTCAGTTAGACTCATCATACCTGAATCCACTCATTGTGCTGTTAAGGGCCTGATGACATAGATTTCAGTGCTGAATGATATTGCTTTGTAAGTAAATACCACAACTTCTTTATCCATTTTTCACTTTCTGCGATGTTGAACTTGTACTGTAAACGAGGTTCTTGTAAACAGAGCCGTTCCAAACTTCGGGATGGCTGTGTCTTTTTGATTTTAATTTCCCTAAGCTATAGGACCATAAGTGGAAGTGCCCTAGGCTCTGTTGCTTTGTTTTTTAGATGTTTCAGGAAACACCATACACTTCTCCCGAGTGTCTGTTGGCAATTTACATCCCGCCCATCAGCATAACAAGGCTCCCAGTTCTCCATGGCCTGTCCTGCCTTTCTGGATTTTACACTTTTTTCACATGGCCCTTTTGACCGGGGGGAAGTGAGACTTCATTGTAGTGCAGATTTCCTTTGCAAGTTTGCTTGGTTGGCCAAAAAGGGCGTATGCGTTTTTTCCTGAATATATTCAGGAAAAAACGCATACGCCCTTTTTGGCCAAGTGCATCATTGTGGACGTTCTGCCTCTTTTCCTATGCTTTCAATGCAATTCCAGTCTACCTCCTGAAATCGGTTTCCTGCAATTCTGCCCCGCTTTCAAGTCCTCTTGGCAGCCTTACTTCAGTATATTTTTGGACGATAGCTGTCATTTATAACTCTGCACGTTTGTGAATTACAGTGCCCCTGAGCTCCTTTCTTCAACTCGCTTTCTTGTGACCTGGCCGCAACACCGCAGGATGGCTTCAGGCCCTAATCTGGTTCGGGCACGGCATGCTGAGCCTTTGGTTAATTCCTATTCCTGGTGGGAAATGAGAGTTAAATTCGCCCGTCCAGACACCTCCAGCTAGTCTCTCATTGGTTCTCCCTATTCCTGTTCATCTTCCGCAGAAATTGCAAACTGGGCCAAACGGGAGGTTAAAGGGACTGACTCTCCAAGTCGGGAGAGTGTTAGTAAAGCGTCTGGAATGTTGCCCCTGAGTACCAGGGTACGAAAACTGAGACATATTTGAACACGTTTCCCGATCACATGGTTGATCATACTCTAGGTTCCACATGCATGTTTTAGCTGAAGGAAGAATACCTTAAACGTGGGTAGTTGAAACCCGTGGAATGGGTACCATGCAATATGACTTCAAAGGGTCTTCATTTGCTCAGTGAACCTCTCCAATCTTATCACTGCTGCGTTTATGCCCCTGTACACATGCTTGATTCTCTTTCGGAGACATAGCAATCCATAGGTTTTAAGATACTTACTAGTCAGGTGCATTCTTAGGCGTTTAATATGGGGTGTTGAGTCCATTTCGTTGAGCAAGGAGTAGCTCTTGTCTATTCCATATTTGGCTTAAGGAACTTTATCTGTGCTCATTTCCATCTCTGGTTTTATGCAGCACCCCAACTCACCTTTCCCCTTAAGCAAGCATAAGTTGGTTTTCTAAATTTGAGACCCTGTTCTGTTCTGTAATTCAGTTCCTGTGTAGCCAAGTTTACATTCCGTGTATTACTGATATCTTATGTTGTTTCTTTTTCTGTGTGACTTATTTCAGTTAGTATCATCATACCTGAATCCACTCATTGTGCTGCTAAGGGCCTGATGACATAGATTTCATTGCTGACTGATATTGCTTTGTAAGTAAATACCACAACCTCTTTATCCATTTTTCACTTTCTGCGATGTTGAACTTCTACTGTAAACAAGGTTCTTGTAAACAGAGGCGTCCCAAACTTTGGGGTGGCTGTGTCTTTTTGATTTTAATTTCCCTAAGCTATAGGACCATAAGTGGAAGTGCCCTAGGCTCTGTTGCTTTGTTTTTTAGATGTTTCAGGAAACACCATACACTTCTCCCGAGTTTCTGTTGGCAATTTACATCCCGCCCATCAGCATAACAAGGCTCCCAGTTCTCCATGGCCTGTCCTGCCTTTCTGGATTTTACACTTTTTTCAGATGGCCCTTTTGACCGGGGGGAAGTGAGACTTCATGTAGTGCAGATTTCCTTTGCAAGCTTGCTTGGTTGGCCAAAAAGGGCGTATGCGTTTTTTCCTGAATATATTCAGGAAAAAACGCATACGCCCTTTTTGGCCAAGTGCATCATTGTGGACGTTCTGCCTCTTTTCCTATGCTTTCAATGCAATTCCAGTCTACCTCCTGAAATCGGTTTCCTGCAATTCTGCCCCGCTTTCACGTCCTCTTGGCAGCCTTACTTCAGTATATTTTTGGACGATAGCTGTCATTTATAACTCTGCAGGTTTGTGAATTACAGTGCCCCGAGCTCCTTTCTTCAACTCGCTTTCTTGTGACCTGGCCGCAACACCGCAGGATGGCTTCAGGCCCTAAACTGGTTCCGGCATGGCTCGCTGAGCCTTTGGTTGTTTCCTCTTCCTGGTGGGAAATGAGAGTTAAATTTGCCCGTCCAGACACCTCCAGCTAGTCTCTCATTGGTTCTCCCTATTCCTGTTCATCTTCCGCAGAAATTGCAAACTGGGCCAAACAGGAGATTAAATGCGCTGACTCTCCAAGTGGGGAGAGTGTTAGTGAAGCGTCTGGAATGTTGCACCCGAGTACCAGGGGAGGAAAACTGAGACATATTTGAACACATCTCCCGTTCACACGGTTGATCATACTCTGGGTTCCACATGCATGTTTTAGCTGAAGGAAGAATAACATAAACCTGGGTAGTTAAAACCCGTGGAATGGGTACCATGCAATATGACTTCAAAGGGTCTGCATTTGCTCACCGAACCTCTCCAATCCTATCACTGCTGCGTTTATGTCCCTGTACACACGCTTGATTCTCTTTTGGAGACATAGCAATCCATAGGTTTTAAGATACTTAAGAGTCAGGTACATTCTTAGGCGTTTAATATGGGGTATTGAGTCCATTTCGTTGAGCAAGGAGTAGCTCTTGTCTATTCCTTATTTGGCTTAAGGAACTTTATTTGTGCTCATTTCAATCTCTGGTTTTATGCAGCACCCCAACTCACCTTTCCCCTTAAGCAAGCATAAGTTGGTTTTCTAAATTTGAGACCCTGTTCTGTTCTGTAATTCAGTTCCTGTGTAGCCAAGTTTACATTCCGTGTATTAGTGATATCTTATGATGTTTCTTTTTCTGTGTGACTTATTTCAGTTAGAATCATCGTACCTGAATCCACTCATTATGCTGCTACGGGCCTGATGACATAGATTTCATTGCTGAGTGATACTGCATTGTACGTAAGTACCACAAGTTCTTTATCCATTTTTCACTTTCTGTGATATTGAACTTGTACAGTAAACGAGGTTTTTGTAAACAGAGGCGTCCCAAACTTTGGGGTGGCTGTGTCTTTTTGATTTTAATTTCCCTAAGCTATAGGACCATAAGTGGAAGTGCCCTAGGCTCTGTTGCTTTGTTTTATAGATGTTTCAGGAAACACCATACACTTCTCCCGAGTGTCTGTTGGCAATTTACATCCCGCCCATCAGCATAACAAGGCTCCCAGTTCTCCATGGCCTGTCCTGCCTTTCTGGATTTTACACTTTTTTCAGATGGCCCTTTTGACCGGGGGGAAGTGAGACTTCATTGTAGTGCAGATTTCCTTTGCAAGTTTGCTTGGTTGGCCAAAAAGGGCGTATGCGTTTTTTCCTGAATATATTCAGGAAAAAACGCATACGCCCTTTTTGGCCAAGTGCATCATTGTGGACGTTCTGCCTCTTTTCCTATGCTTTCAATGCAATTCCAGTCTACCTCCTGAAATCGGTTTCCTGCAATTCTGCCCCGCTTTCAAGTCCTCTTGGCAGCCTTACTTCAGTATATTTTTGGACGATAGCTGTCATTTATAACTCTGCACGTTTGTGAATTACAGTGCCCCTGAGCTCCTTTCTTCAACTCGCTTTCTTGTGACCTGGCCGCAACACCGCAGGATGGCTTCAGGCCCTAATCTGGTTCGGGCACGGCACGCTGAGCCTTTGGTTAATTCCTATTCCTGGTGGGAAATGAGAGTTAAATTCGCCCGTCCAGACACCTCCAGCTAGTCTCTCATTGGTTCTCCCTATTCCTGTTCATCTTCCGCAGAAATTGCAAACTGGGCCAAACGGGAGGTTAAAGGGACTGACTCTCCAAGTCGGGAGAGTGTTAGTAAAGCGTCTGGAATGTTGCCCCTGAGTACCAGGGTACGAAAACTGAGACATATTTGAACACGTTTCCCGATCACATGGTTGATCATACTCTAGGTTCCACATGCATGTTTTAGCTGAAGGAAGAATACCTTAAACGTGGGTAGTTGAAACCCGTGGAATGGGTACCATGCAATATGACTTCAAAGGGTCTTCATTTGCTCAGTGAACCTCTCCAATCTTATCACTGCTGCGTTTATGCCCCTGTACACATGCTTGATTCTCTTTCGGAGACATAGCAATCCATAGGTTTTAAGATACTTACTAGTCAGGTACATTCTTAGGCGTTTAATATGGGGTGTTGAGTCCATTTCGTTGAGCAAGGAGTAGCTCTTGTCTATTCCATATTTGGCTTAAGGAACTTTATCTGTGCTCATTTCCATCTCTGGTTTTATGCAGCACCCCAACTCACCTTTCCCCTTAAGCAAGCATAAGTTGGTTTTCTAAATTTGAGACCCTGTTCTGTTCTGTAATTCAGTTCCTGTGTAGCCAAGTTTACATTCCATGTATTACTGATATCTTATGTTGTTTCTTTTTCTGTGTGACTTATTTCAGTTAGTATCATCATACCTGAATCCACTCATTGTGCTGCTAAGGGCCTGATGACATAGATTTCATTGCTGACTGATATTGCTTTGTAAGTAAATACCACAACCTCTTTATCCATTTTTCACTTTCTGCAATGTTGAACTTCTACTGTAAACAAGGTTCTTGTAAACAGAGGCGTCCCAAACTTTGGGGTGGCTGTGTCTTTTTGATTTTAATTTCCCTAAGCTATAGGACCATAAGTGGAAGTGCCCTAGGCTCTGTTGCTTTGTTTTTTAGATGTTTCAGGAAACACCATACACTTCTCCCGAGTTTCTGTTGGCAATTTACATCCCGCCCATCAGCATAACAAGGCTCCCAGTTCTCCATGGCCTGTCCTGCCTTTCTGGATTTTACGCTTTTTTCAGATGGCCCTTTTGACCGGGGGGAAGTGAGACTTCATTGTAGTGCAGATTTCCTTTGCAAGCTTGCTTGGTTGGCCAAAAAGGGCGTATGCGTTTTTTCCTGAATATATTCAGGAAAAAACGCATACGCCCTTTTTGGCCAAGTGCATCATTGTGGACGTTCTGCCTCTTTTCCTATGCTTTCAATGCAATTCCAGTCTACCTCCTGAAATCGGTTTCCTGCAATTCTGCCCCGCTTTCACGTCCTCTTGGCAGCCTTACTTCAGTATATTTTTGGACGATAGCTGTCATTTATAACTCTGCAGTTTTGTGAATTACAGTGCCCCGAGCTCCTTTCTTCAACTCGCTTTCTTGTGACCTGGCCGCAACACCGCAGGATGGCTTCAGGCCCTAAACTGGTTCCGGCATGGCTCGCTGAGCCTTTGGTTGTTTCCTCTTCCTGGTGGGAAATGAGAGTTAAATTTGCCCGTCCAGACACCTCCAGCTAGTCTCTCATTGGTTCTCCCTATTCCTGTTCATCTTCCGCAGAAATTGCAAACTGGGCCAAACAGGAGATTAAATGCGCTGACTCTCCAAGTGGGGAGAGTGTTAGTGAAGCGTCTGGAATGTTGCACCCGAGTACCAGGGGAGGAAAACTGAGACATATTTGAACACATCTCCCGTTCACACGGTTGATCATACTCTGGGTTCCACATGCATGTTTTAGCTGAAGGAAGAATACCTTAAACCTGGGTAGTTGAGACCCGTGGAATGGGTACCATGCAATATGACTTCAAAGGGTCTGCATTTGCTCACCGAACCTCTCCAATCCTATCACTGCTGCGTTTATGTCCCTGTACACACGCTTGATTCTCTTTTGGAGACATAGCAATCCATAGGTTTTAAGATACTTACTAGTCAGGTACATTCTTAGGCGTTTAATATGAGGTGTTGAGTCCATTTCGTTGAGCAAGGAGTAGCTCTTGTCTATTCCATATTTGGCTTAAGGAACTTTATCTGTGCTCATTTCAATCTCTGGTTTTATGCAGCACCCCAACTCACCTTTCCCCTTAAGCAAGCATAAGTTGGTTTTCTAAATTTGAGACCCTGTTCTGTTTTGGAATTCAGTTCCTGTGTAGCCCAGTTTACATTCCGTGTATTAGTGATATCTTATGATGTTTCTTTTTCTGTGTGACTTATTTCAGTTAAAATCATCGAACCTGAATCCACTTATTATGCTGCTACGGGCCTGATGACATAGATTTCATTGCTGAGTGATACTGCATTGTACGTAAGTACCACAAGTTCTTTATCCATTTTTCACTTTCTGTGATATTGAACTTGTACGGTAAACGAGGTTCTTGTAAACAGAGGCGTCCCAAACTTTGGGGTGGCTGTGTCTTTTTGATTTTAATTTCCCTAAGCTATAGGACCATAAGTGGAAGTGCCCTAGGCTCTGTTGCTTTGTTTTTTAGATGTTTCAGGAAACACCATACACTTCTCCCGAGTGTCTGTTGGCAATTTACATCCCGCCCATCAGCATAACAAGGCTCCCAGTTCTCCATGGCCTGTCCTGCCTTTCTGGATTTTACACTTTTTTCAGATGGCCCTTTTGACCGGGGGGAAGTGAGACTTCATTGTAGTGCAGATTTCCTTTGCAAGTTTGCTTGGTTGGCGAAAAAGGGCGTATGCGTTTTTTCCTGAATATATTCAGGAAAAAACGCATACGCCCTTTTTGGCCAAGTGCATCATTGTGGACGTTCTGCCTCTTTTCCTATGCTTTCAATGCAATTCCAGTCTATCTCCTGAAATCGTTTTCCTGCAATTCTGCCCCGCTTTCAAGTCCTCTTTGCAGCCTTACTTCAGTATATTTTTGGACGATAGCTGTCATTTATAACTCTGCAGGTTTGTGAATTACAGTGCCCCTGAGCTCCTTTCTTCAACTCGCTTTCTTTTGAGCTGGCCGCAACACCGCAGGATGGCTTCAGGCCCTAATCTGGTTCCGGCACGGCATGATGAGCCTTTGGTTAATTCCTCTTCCTGGTGGGAAATGAGAGTTAAATTTGCCCGTCCAGACACCTCCAGCTAGTCTCTCATTGGTTCTCCCTATTCCTGTTCATCTTCCGCAGAAATTGCAAACTGGGCCAAACAGGAGGTTAAAGGCGCTGACTCTCCAAGTGGGGAGAGTGTTAGTAAAGCGTCTGGAAGGTTTCACCCGAGTACCAGGGGAGGAAAACTGAGACATATTTGAACACGTCTCCCGATCACATGGTTGATCATACTCTGGGTTCCACATGCATGTTTTAGCTGAAGGAAGAATACTTTAAACCTGGGTAGTTGAAACCCGTGGAATGGGTACCATGCAATATGACTTCAAAGGGTCTTCATTTGCTCACCGAACCTCTCCAATCCTATCACTGCTGCGTTTATGCCCCTGTACACACGCTTGATTCTCTTTTGGAGACATAGCAATCCATAGGTTTTAAGATACTTACTAGTCAGGTACATTCTTAGGCGTTTAATATGGGGTGTTGAGTCCATTTCGTTGAGCAAGGAGTAGCTCTTGTCTATTCCATATTTGGCTTAAGGAACTTTATCTGTGCTCATTTCAATCTCTGGTTTTATGCAGCACCCCAACTCACCTTTCCCCTTAAGCAAGCATAAGATGGTTTTCTAAATTTGAGACCCTGTTCTGTTTTGGAATTCAGTTCCTGTGTAGCCAAGTTTACATTCCGTGTATTAGTGATATCTTATGATGTTTCTTTTTCTGTGTGACTTATTTCAGTTAGAATCATCGTACCTGAATCCACTCATTATGCTGCTACGGGCCTGATGACATAGATTTCATTGCTGAGTGATACTGCATTGTACGTAAGTACCACAAGTTCTTTATCCATTTTTCACTTTCTGTGATATTGAACTTGTACGGTAAACGAGGTTCTTGTAAACAGAGGCGTCCCAAACTTTGGGGTGGCTGTGTCTTTTTGATTTTAATTTCCCTAAGCTATAGGACCATAAGTGGAAGTGCCCTAGGCTCTGTTGCTTTGTTTTTTAGATGTTTCATGAAACACCATACACTTCTCCCGAGTGTCTGTTGGCAATTTACATCCCGCCCATCAGCATAACAAGGCTCCCAGTTCTCCATGGCCTGTCCTGCCTTTCTGGATTTTACACTTTTTTCAGATGGCCCTTTTGACCGGGGGGAAGTGAGACTTCATTGTAGTGCAGATTTCCTTTGTAAGTTTGCTTGGTTGGCCAAAAAGGGCGTATGCGTTTTTTCCTGAATATATTCAGGAAAAAACGCATACGCCCTTTTTGGCCAAGTGCATCATTGTGGACGTTCTGCCTCTTTTCCTATGCTTTCAATGCAATTCCAGTCTACCTCCTGAAATCGGTTTCCTGCAATTCTGCCCCGCTTTCAAGTCCTCTTGGCAGCCTTACTTCAGTATATTTTTGGACGATAGCTGTCATTTATAACTCTGCAGGTTTGTGAATTACAGTGCCCCTGAGCTCCTTTCTTCAACTCGCTTTCTTGTGACCTGGCCGCAACACCGCAGGATGGCTTCAGGCCCTAATCTGGTTCCGGCACGGCACGCTGAGCCTTTGGTTAATTCCTCTTCCTGGTGGGAAATGAGAGTTAAATTTGCCCGTCCAGACACCTCCAGCTAGTCTCTCATTGGTTCTCGCTATTCCTGTTCATCTTCCGCAGAAATTGCAAACTGGGCCAAACAGGAGGTTAAAGGGACTGACTCTCCATGTCGGGAGAGTGTTAGTAAAGCATCTGGAATGTTGCACCCGAGTACCAGGGGAGGAAAACTGAGACATATTTGAACACGTCTCCCGTTCACACGGTTGATCATACTCTGGGTTCCACATGCATGTTTAAGCTGAAGGCAGAATACCTTAAACCTGCAGAGTTGAGACCCGTGGAATGGGTACCATGCAATATGACTTCAAAGGGTCTTCGTTTGCTCACCGAACCTCTCCAATCCTATCACTGCTGCGTTTATGCCCCTGTACACACGCTTGATTCTCTTTTGGAGACATAGCAATCCATAGGTTTTAAGATACTTACTAGTCAGGTACATTCTTAGGCATTTAATATGGGGTGTTGAGTTCATTTCGTTGAGCAAGCAGTAGCTCTTGTCTATTCCATATGTGGCTTAAGGAACTTTATCTGTGCTCATTTCAATCTCTGGTTTTATGCAGCACCCCAACTCACCTTTCCCCTTAAGCAAGCATAAGTTGGTTTTCTAAATTTGAGACCCTGTTCTGTTTTGGAATTCAGTTCCTGTGTAGCCACGTTTACATTCCGTGTATTAGTGATATCTTATGATGTTTCTTTTTCTGTGTGACTTATTTCAGTTAGAATCATCGTACCTGAATCCACTCATTATGCTGCTACGGGCCTGATGACATAGATTTCATTGCTGAGTGATACTGCATTGTACGTAAGTACCACAAGTTCTTTATCCATTTTTCACTTTCTGTGATATTGAACTTGTACGGTAAACGAGGTTCTTGTAAACAGAGGCGTCCCAAACTTTGGGGTGGCTGTGTCTTTTTGATTTTAATTTCCCTAAGCTATAGGACCATAAGTGGAAGTGCCCTAGGCTCTGTTGCTTTGTTTTTTAGATGTTTCAGGAAACACCATACACTTCTCCCGAGTGTCTGTTGGCAATTTACATCCCGCCCATCAGCATAACAAGGCTCCAAGTTCTCCATGGCCTGTCCTGCCTTTCTGGATTTTATACTTTTTTCAGATGGCCCTTTTGACCGGGGGGAAGTGAGACTTCATTGTAGTGCAGATTTCCTTTGCAAGTTTGCTTGGTTGGCCAAAAAGGGCGTATGCGTTTTTTCCTGAATATATTCAGGAAAAAACGCATACGCCCTTTTTGGCCAAGTGCATCATTGTGGACGTTCTGCCTCTTTTCCTATGCTTTCAATGCAATTCCAGTCTACCTCCTGAAATCGGTTTCCTGCAATTCTGCCCCGCTTTCAAGTCCTCTTGGCAGCCTTACTTCAGTATATTTTTGGACGATAGCTGTCATTTATAACTCTGCAGGTTTGTGAATTACAGTGCCCCTGAGCTCCTTTCTTCAACTCGCTTTCTTTTGAGCTGGCCGCAACACCGCAGGATGGCTTCAGGCCCTAATCTGGTTCCGGCACGGCACGCTGAGCCTTTGGTTAATTCCTCTTCCTGGTGGGAAATGAGAGTTAAATTTGCCCGTCCAGACACCTCCAGCTATTCTCTCATTGGTTCTCGCTATTCCTGTTCATCTTCCGCAGAAATTGCAAACTGGGCCAAACAGGAGGTTAAAGGGACTGACTCTCCAAGTCGGGAGAGTGTTAGTAAAGCATCTGGAATGTTGCACCCGAGTACCAGGGTAGGAAAACTGAGACATTTTTGAACACGTCCCCCGTTCACACGGTTGGTCATACTCTGGGTTCCACATGCATGTTTTAGCTGAAGGAAGAATACCTTAAACCTGGAGAGTTGAGACCCGTGTAATGGGTACCATGCAATATGACTTCAAAGGGTCTTCATTTGCTCACCGAACCTCTCCAATCCTATCACTGCTGCGTTTATGCCCCTGTACACACGCTTGATTCTCTTTCAGAGACATAGCAATCCATAGGTTTTAAGATACTTACTATTCAGGAACATGCTTAGGCGTTTAATATGGGGTGTTGAGTCCATTTCGTTGAGCAAGCAGTAGCTCTAGTCTATTCCATATTTGGCTTAAGGAACTTTATCTGTGCTCATTTCAATCTCTGGTTTTATGCAGCACCCCAACTCACCTTTCCCCTTAAGCAAGCATAAGATGGTTTTCTAAATTTGAGACCCTGTTCTGTTTTGGAATTCAGTTCCTGTGTAGCCAAGTTTACATTCCGTGTATTAGTGATATCTTATGATGTTTCTTTTTCTGTGTGACTTATTTCAGTTAGAATCATCGTACCTGAATCCACTCATTATGCTGCTACGGGCCTGATGACATAGATTTCATTGCTGAGTGATACTGCATTGTACGTAAGTACCACAAGTTATTTATCCATTTTTCACTTTCTGTGATATTGAACTTGTACGGTAAACGAGGTTCTTGTAAACAGAGGCGTCCCAAACTTTGGGGTGGCTGTGTCTTTTTGATTTTAATTTCCCTAAGCTATAGGACCATAAGTGGAAGTGCCCTAGGCTCTGTTGCTTTGTTTTTTAGATGTTTCAGGAAACACCATACACTTCTCCCGAGTGTCTGTTGGCAATTTACATCCCGCCCATCAGCATAACAAGGCTCCCAGTTCTCCATGGCCTGTCCTGCCTTTCTGGATTTTACACTTTTTTCAGATGGCCCTTTTGACTGGGGGGAAGTGAGACTTCATTGTAGTGCAGATTTCCTTTGTAAGTTTGCTTGGTTGGCCAAAAAGGGCGTATGCGTTTTTTCCTGTATATATTCAGGAAAAAACGCATAGGCCCTTTTTGGCCAAGTGCATCATTGTGGACGTTCTGCCTCTTTTCCTATGCTTTCAATGCAATTCCAGTCTACCTCCTGAAATCGGTTTCCTGCAATTCTGCCCCGCTTTCAGGTCCTCTTGGCAGCCTTACTTCAGTATATTTTTGGACGATAGCTGTCATTTATAACTCTGCAGGTTTGTGAATTACAGTGCCCCTGAGCTCCTTTCTTCAACTCGCTTTCTTTTGAGCTGGCCGCAACACCGCAGGATGGCTTCAGGCCCTAATCTGGTTCCGGCACGGCATGATGAGCCTTTGGTTAATTCCTCTTCC
Organism: Grampus griseus; assembly: GCF_964374135.1. Lineage (NCBI taxonomy): Eukaryota > Metazoa > Chordata > Mammalia > Artiodactyla > Delphinidae > Grampus > Grampus griseus. The sequence continues at coordinate 355,016 of NW_028133354.1, read as the reverse complement.
TGGTGGGAAATGAGAGTTAAATTTGCCCGTCCAGACACCTCCAGCTAGTCTCTCATTGGTTCTCCCTATTCCTGTTCATCTTCCGCAGAAATTGCAAACTGGGCCAAACAGGAGGTTAAAGGCGCTGACTCTCCAAGTGGGGAGAGTGTTAGTAAAGCGTCTGGAAGGTTTCACCCGAGTACCAGGGGAGGAAAACTGAGACATATTTGAACACGTCTCCCGATCACATGGTTGATCATAATCTGGGTTCCACATGCATGTTTTAGCTGAAGGAAGAATACTTTAAACCTGGGTAGTTGAAACCCGTGGAATGGGTACCATGCAATATGACTTCAAAGGGTCTTCATTTGCTCACCGAACCTCTCCAATCCTATCACTGCTGCGTTTATGCCCCTGTACACACGCTTGATTCTCTTTTGGAGACATAGCAATCCATAGGTTTTAAGATACTTACTAGTCAGGTACATTCTTAGGCGTTTAATATGGGGTGTTGAGTCCATTTCGTTGAGCAAGGAGTAGCTCTTGTCTATTCCATATTTGGCTTAAGGAACTTTATCTGTGCTCATTTCAATCTCTGGTTTTATGCAGCACCCCAACTCACCTTTCCCCTTAAGCAAGCATAAGATGGTTTTCTAAATTTGAGACCCTGTTCTGTTTTGGAATTCAGTTCCTGTGTAGCCAAGTTTACATTCCGTGTATTAGTGATATCTTATGATGTTTCTTTTTCTGTGTGACTTATTTCAGTTAGAATCATCGTACCTGAATCCACTCATTATGCTGCTACGGGCCTGATGACATAGATTTCATTGCTGAGTGATACTGCATTGTACGTAAGTACCACAAGTTCTTTATCCATTTTTCACTTTCTGTGATATTGAACTTGTACGGTAAACGAGGTTCTTGTAAACAGAGGCGTCCCAAACTTTGGGGTGGCTGTGTCTTTTTGATTTCAATTTCCCTAAGCTATAGGACCATAAGTGGAAGTGCCCTAGGCTCTGTTGCTTTGTTTTTTAGATGTTTCAGGAAACACCATACACTTCTCCCGAGTGTCTGTTGGCAATTTACATCCCGCCCATCAGCATAACAAGGCTCCCAGTTCTCCATGGCCTGTCCTGCCTTTCTGGATTTTACACTTTTTTCAGATGGCCCTTTTGACCGGGGGGAAGTGAGACTTCATTGTAGTGCAGATTTCCTTTGTAAGTTTGCTTGGTTGGCCAAAAAGGGCGTATGCGTTTTTTCCTGAATATATTCAGGAAAAAACGCATATGCCCTTTTTGGCCAAGTGCATCATTGTGGACGTTCTGCCTCTTTTCCTATGCTTTCAATGCAATTCCAGTCTACCTCCTGAAATCGGTTTCCTGCAATTCTGCCCCGCTTTCAAGTCCTCTTGGCAGCCTTACTTCAGTATATTTTTGGACGATAGCTGTCATTTATAACTCTGCAGGTTTGTGAATTACAGTGCCCCTGAGCTCCTTTCTTCAACTCGCTTTCTTGTGACCTGGCCGCAACACCGCAGGATGGCTTCAGGCCCTAATCTGGTTCCGGCACGGCACGCTGAGCCTTTGGTTAATTCCTCTTCCTGGTGGGAAATGAGAGTTAAATTTGCCCGTCCAGACACCTCCAGCTAGTCTCTCATTGGTTCTCGCTATTCCTGTTCATCTTCCGCAGAAATTGCAAACTGGGCCAAACAGGAGGTTAAAGGGACTGACTCTCCATGTCGGGAGAGTGTTAGTAAAGCATCTGGAATGTTGCACCCGAGTACCAGGGGAGGAAAACTGAGACATATTTGAACACGTCTCCCGTTCACACGGTTGATCATACTCTGGGTTCCACATGCATGTTTAAGCTGAAGGCAGAATACCTTAAACCTGCAGAGTTGAGACCCGTGGAATGGGTACCATGCAATATGACTTCAAAGGGTCTTCGTTTGCTCACCGAACCTCTCCAATCCTATCACTGCTGCGTTTATGCCCCTGTACACACGCTTGATTCTCTTTTGGAGACATAGCAATCCATAGGTTTTAAGATACTTACTAGTCAGGTACATTCTTAGGCATTTAATATGGGGTGTTGAGTCCATTTCGTTGAGCAAGGAGTAGCTCTTGTCTATTCCATATGTGGCTTAAGGAACTTTATCTGTGCTCATTTCAATCTCTGGTTTTATGCAGCACCCCAACTCACCTTTCCCCTTAAGCAAGCATAAGTTGGTTTTCTAAATTTGAGACCCTGTTCTGTTTTGGAATTCAGTTCCTGTGTAGCCAAGTTTACATTCCGTGTATTAGTGATATCTTATGATGTTTCTTTTTCTGTGTGACTTATTTCAGTTAGAATCATCGTACCTGAATCCACTCATTATGCTGCTACGGGCCTGATGACATAGATTTCATTGCTGAGTGATACTGCATTGTACGTAAGTACCACAAGTTCTTTATCCATTTTTCACTTTCTGTGATATTGAACTTGTACGGTAAACGAGGTTCTTGTAAACAGAGGCGTCCCAAACTTTGGGGTGGCTGTGTCTTTTTGATTTTAATTTCCCTAAGCTATAGGACCATAAGTGGAAGTGCCCTAGGCTCTGTTGCTTTGTTTTTTAGATGTTTCAGGAAACACCATACACTTCTCCCGAGTGTCTGTTGGCAATTTACATCCCGCCCATCAGCATAACAAGGCTCCAAGTTCTCCATGGCCTGTCCTGCCTTTCTGGATTTTATACTTTTTTCAGATGGCCCTTTTGACCGGGGGGAAGTGAGACTTCATTGTAGTGCAGATTTCCTTTGCAAGTTTGCTTGGTTGGCCAAAAAGGGCGTATGCGTTTTTTCCTGAATATATTCAGGAAAAAACGCATACGCCCTTTTTGGCCAAGTGCATCATTGTGGACGTTCTGCCTCTTTTCCTATGCTTTCAATGCAATTCCAGTCTACCTCCTGAAATCGGTTTCCTGCAATTCTGCCCCGCTTTCAAGTCCTCTTGGCAGCCTTACTTCAGTATATTTTTGGACGATAGCTGTCATTTATAACTCTGCAGGTTTGTGAATTACAGTGCCCCTGAGCTCCTTTCTTCAACTCGCTTTCTTTTGAGCTGGCCGCAACACCGCAGGATGGCTTCAGGCCCTAATCTGGTTCCGGCACGGCACGCTGAGCCTTTGGTTAATTCCTCTTCCTGGTGGGAAATGAGAGTTAAATTTGCCCGTCCAGACACCTCCAGCTATTCTCTCATTGGTTCTCGCTATTCCTGTTCATCTTCCGCAGAAATTGCAAACTGGGCCAAACAGGAGGTTAAAGGGACTGACTCTCCAAGTCGGGAGAGTGTTAGTAAAGCATCTGGAATGTTGCACCCGAGTACCAGGGTAGGAAAACTGAGACATTTTTGAACACGTCCCCCGTTCACACGGTTGGTCATACTCTGGGTTCCACATGCATGTTTTAGCTGAAGGAAGAATACCTTAAACCTGGAGAGTTGAGACCCGTGTAATGGGTACCATGCAATATGACTTCAAAGGGTCTTCATTTGCTCACCGAACCTCTCCAATCCTATCACTGCTGCGTTTATGCCCCTGTACACACGCTTGATTCTCTTTCAGAGACATAGCAATCCATAGGTTTTAAGATACTTACTATTCAGGAACATGCTTAGGCGTTTAATATGGGGTGTTGAGTCCATTTCGTTGAGCAAGCAGTAGCTCTAGTCTATTCCATATTTGGCTTAAGGAACTTTATCTGTGCTCATTTCAATCTCTGGTTTTATGCAGCACCCCAACTCACCTTTCCCCTTAAGCAAGCATAAGATGGTTTTCTAAATTTGAGACCCTGTTCTGTTTTGGAATTCAGTTCCTGTGTAGCCAAGTTTACATTCCGTGTATTAGTGATATCTTATGATGTTTCTTTTTCTGTGTGACTTATTTCAGTTAGAATCATCGTACCTGAATCCACTCATTATGCTGCTACGGGCCTGATGACATAGATTTCATTGCTGAGTGATACTGCATTGTACGTAAGTACCACAAGTTCTTTATCCATTTTTCACTTTCTGTGATATTGAACTTGTACGGTAAACGAGGTTCTTGTAAACAGAGGCGTCCCAAACTTTGGGGTGGCTGTGTCTTTTTGATTTTAATTTCCCTAAGCTATAGGACCATAAGTGGAAGTGCCCTAGGCTCTGTTGCTTTGTTTTTTAGATGTTTCAGGAAACACCATACACTTCTCCCGAGTGTCTGTTGGCAATTTACATCCCGCCCATCAGCATAACAAGGCTCCCAGTTCTCCATGGCCTGTCCTGCCTTTCTGGATTTTACACTTTTTTCAGATGGCCCTTTTGACTGGGGGGAAGTGAGACTTCATTGTAGTGCAGATTTCCTTTGTAAGTTTGCTTGGTTGGCCAAAAAGGGCGTATGCGTTTTTTCCTGAATATATTCAGGAAAAAACGCATAGGCCCTTTTTGGCCAAGTGCATCATTGTGGACGTTCTGCCTCTTTTCCTATGCTTTCAATGCACTTCCAGTCTACCTCCTGAAATCGGTTTCCTGCAATTCTGCCCCGCTTTCAGGTCCTCTTGGCAGCCTTACTTCAGTATATTTTTGGACGATAGCTGTCATTTATAACTCTGCAGGTTTGTGAATTACAGTGCCCCTGAGCTCCTTTCTTCAACTCGCTTTCTTGTGACCTGGCCGCAACACCGCAGGATGGCTTCAGGCCCTAATCTGGTTCCGGCACGGCACGCTGAGCCTTTGGTTAATTCCTCTTCCTGGTGGGAAATGAGAGTTAAATTTGCCCGTCCAGACACCTCCAGCTAGTCTCTCATTGGTTCTCGCTATTCCTGTTCATCTTCCGCAGAAATTGCAAACTGGGCCAAACAGGAGGTTAAAGGGACTGACTCTCCATGTCGGGAGAGTGTTAGTAAAGCATCTGGAATGTTGCACCCGAGTACCAGGGGAGGAAAACTGAGACATATTTGAACACGTCTCCCGTTCACACGGTTGATCATACTCTGGGTTCCACATGCATGTTTTAGCTGAAGGCAGAATACCTTAAACCTGCAGAGTTGAGACCCGTGGAATGGGTACCATGCAATATGACTTCAAAGGGTCTTCGTTTGCTCACCGAACCTCTCCAATCCTATCACTGCTGCGTTTATGCCCCTGTACACACGCTTGATTCTCTTTTGGAGACATAGCAATCCATAGGTTTTAAGATACTTACTAGTCAGGTACATTCTTAGGCGTTTAATATGGGGTGTTGAGTCCATTTCGTTGAGCAAGGAGTAGCTCTTGTCTATTCCATATGTGGCTTAAGGAACTTTATCTGTGCTCATTTCAATCTCTGGTTTTATGCAGCACCCCAACTCACCTTTCCCCTTAAGCAAGCATAAGTTGGTTTTCTAAATTTGAGACCCTGTTCTGTTTTGGAATTCAGTTCCTGTGTAGCCAAGTTTACATTCCGTGTATTAGTGATATCTTATGATGTTTCTTTTTCTGTGTGACTTATTTCAGTTAGAATCATCGTACCTGAATCCACTCATTATGCTGCTACGGGCCTGATGACATAGATTTCATTGCTGAGTGATACTGCATAGTACGTAAGTACCACAAGTTCTTTATCCATTTTTCACTTTCTGTGATATTGAACTTGTACGGTAAACGAGGTTCTTGTAAACAGAGGCGTCCCAAACTTTGGGGTGGCTGTGTCTTTTTGATTTTAATTTCCCTAAGCTATAGGACCATAAGTGGAAGTGCCCTAGGCTCTGTTGCTTTGTTTTTTAGATGTTTCAGGAAACACCATACACTTCTCCCGAGTGTCTGTTGGCAATTTACATCCCGCCCATCAGCATAACAAGGCTCCCAGTTCTCCATGGCCTGTCCTGCCTTTCTGGATTTTATACTTTTTTCAGATGGCCCTTTTGACCGGGGGGAAGTGAGACTTCATTGTAGTGCAGATTTCCTTTGCAAGTTTGCTTGGTTGGCCAAAAAGGGCGTATGCGTTTTTTCCTGAATATATTCAGGAAAAAACGCATACGCCCTTTTTGGCCAAGTGCATCATTGTGGACGTTCTGCCTCTTTTCCTATGCTTTCAATGCAATTCCAGTCTACCTCCTGAAATCGGTTTCCTGCAATTCTGCCCCGCTTTCAAGTCCTCTTGGCAGCCTTACTTCAGTATATTTTTGGACGATAGCTGTCATTTATAACTCTGCAGGTTTGTGAATTACAGTGCCCCTGAGCTCCTTTCTTCAACTCGCTTTCTTTTGAGCTGGCCGCAACACCGCAGGATGGCTTCAGGCCCTAATCTGGTTCCGGCACGGCACGCTGAGCCTTTGGTTAATTCCTCTTCCTGGTGGGAAATGAGAGTTAAATTTGCCCGTCCAGACACCTCCAGCTATTCTCTCATTGGTTCTCGCTATTCCTGTTCATCTTCCGCAGAAATTGCAAACTGGGCCAAACAGGAGGTTAAAGGGACTGACTCTCCAAGTCGGGAGAGTGTTAGTAAAGCATCTGGAATGTTGCACCCGAGTACCAGGGTAGGAAAACTGAGACATTTTTGAACACGTCCCCCGTTCACACGGTTGGTCATACTCTGGGTTCCACATGCATGTTTTAGCTAAAGGAAGAATACCTTAAACCTGGAGAGTTGAGACCCGTGTAATGGGTACCATGCAATATGACTTCAAAGGGTCTTCATTTGCTCACCGAACCTCTCCAATCCTATCACTGCTGCGTTTATGCCCCTGTACACACGCTTGATTCTCTTTCAGAGACATAGCAATCCATAGGTTTTAAGATACTTACTATTCAGGAACATGCTTAGGCGTTTAATATGGGGTGTTGAGTCCATTTCGTTGAGCAAGCAGTAGCTCTAGTCTATTCCATATTTGGCTTAAGGAACTTTATCTGTGCTCATTTCAATCTCTGGTTTTATGCAGCACCCCAACTCACCTTTCCCCTTAAGTAAGCATAAGTTGGTTTTCTAAATTTGAGACCCTGTTCTGTTTTGGAATTCAGTTCCTGTGTAGCCAAGTTTACATTCCGTGTATTAGTGATATCTTATGATGTTTCTTTTTCTGTGTGACTTATTTCAGTTAGAATCATCGTACCTGAATCCACTCATTATGCTGCTACGGGCCTGATGACATAGATTTCATTGCTGAGTGATACTGCATTGTACGTAAGTACCACAAGTTCTTTATCCATTTTTCACTTTCTGTGATATTGAACTTGTACGGTAAATGAGGTTCTTGTAAACAGAGGCGTCCCAAACTTTGGGGTGGCTGTGTCTTTTTGATTTTAATTTCCCTAAGCTATAGGACCATAAGTGGAAGTGCCCTAGGCTCTGTTGCTTTGTTTTTTAGATGTTTCAGGAAACACCATACACTTCTCCCGAGTGTCTGTTGGCAATTTACATCCCGCCCATCAGCATAACAAGGCTCCCAGTTCTCCATGGCCTGTCCTGCCTTTCTGGATTTTACACTTTTTTCAGATGGCCCTTTTGACCAGGGGGAAGTGAGACTTCATTGTAGTGCAGATTTCCTTTGCAAGCTTGCTTGGTTGGCCAAAAAGGGCGTATGCGTTTTTTCCTGAATATATTCAGGAAAAAACGCATACGCCCTTTTTGGCCAAGTGCATCATTGTGGACGTTCTGCCTCTTTTCCTATGCTTTCAATGCAATTCCAGTCTACCTCCTGAAATCGGTTTCCTGCAATTCTGCCCCGCTTTCACGTCCTCTTGGCAGCCTTACTTCAGTATATTTTTGGACGATAGCTGTCATTTATAACTCTGCAGGTTTGTGAATTACAGTGCCCCGAGCTCCTTTCTTCAACTCGCTTTCTTGTGACCTGGCCGCAACACCGCAGGATGGCTTCAGGCCCTAAACTGGTTCCGGCATGGCTCGCTGAGCCTTTGGTTGTTTCCTCTTCCTGGTGGGAAATGAGAGTTAAATTTGCCCGTCCAGACACCTCCAGCTAGTCTCTCATTGGTTCTCCCTATTCCTGTTCATCTTCCGCAGAAATTGCAAACTGGGCCAAACAGGAGATTAAATGCGCTGACTCTCCAAGTGGGGAGAGTGTTAGTGAAGCGTCTGGAATGTTGCACCCGAGTACCAGGGGAGGAAAACTGAGACATATTTGAACACATCTCCCGTTCACACGGTTGATCATACTCTGGGTTCCACATGCATGTTTTAGCTGAAGGAAGAATAACATAAACCTGGGTAGTTAAAACCCGTGGAATGGGTACCATGCAATATGACTTCAAAGGGTCTGCATTTGCTCACCGAACCTCTCCAATCCTATCACTGCTGCGTTTATGCCCCTGTACACACGCTTGATTCTCTTTTGGAGACATAGCAATCCATAGGTTTTAAGATACTTACTAGTCAGGTACATTCTTAGGCGTTTAATATGAGGTGTTGAGTCCATTTCGTTGAGCAAGGAGTAGCTCTTGTCTATTCCATATTTGGCTTAAGGAACTTTATCTGTGCTCATTTCAATCTCTGGTTTTATGCAGCACCCCAACTCACCTTTCCCCTTAAGCAAGCATAAGTTGGTTTTCTAAATTTGAGACCCTGTTCTGTTTTGGAATTCAGTTCCTGTGTAGCCCAGTTTACATTCCGTGTATTAGTGATATCTTATGATGTTTCTTTTTCTGTGTGACTTATTTCAGTTAAAATCATCGAACCTGAATCCACTTATTATGCTGCTACGGGCCTGATGACATAGATTTCATTGCTGAGTGATACTGCATTGTACGTAAGTACCACAAGTTCTTTATCCATTTTTCACTTTCTGTGATATTGAACTTGTACGGTAAACGAGGTTCTTGTAAACAGAGGCGTCCCAAACTTTGGGGTGGCTGTGTCTTTTTGATTTTAATTTCCCTAAGCTATAGGACCATAAGTGGAAGTGCCCTAGGCTCTGTTGCTTTGTTTTTTAGATGTTTCAGGAAACACCATACATTTCTCCCGAGTGTCTGTTGGCAATTTACATCCCGCCCATCAGCATAACAAGGCTCCCAGTTCTCCATGGCCTGTCCTGCCTTTCTGGATTTTACACTTTTTTCAGATGGCCCTTTTGACCGGGGGGAAGTGAGACTTCATTGTAGTGCAGATTTCCTTTGCAAGTTTGCTTGGTTGGCCAAAAAGGGCGTATGCGTTTTTTCCTGAATATATTCAGGAAAAAACGCATACGCCCTTTTTGGCCAAGTGCATCATTGTGGACGTTCTGCCTCTTTTCCTATGCTTTCAATGCAATTCCAGTCTACCTCCTGAAATCGTTTTCCTGCAATTCTGCCCCGCTTTCAAGTCCTCTTTGCAGCCTTACTTCAGTATATTTTTGGACGATAGCTGTCATTTATAACTCTGCAGGTTTGTGAATTACAGTGCCCCTGAGCTCCTTTCTTCAACTCGCTTTCTTTTCAGCTGGCCGCAACACCGCAGGATGGCTTCAGGCCCTAATCTGGTTCCGGCACGGCATGATGAGCCTTTGGTTAATTCCTCTTCCTGGTGGGAAATGAGAGTTAAATTTGCCCGTCCAGACACCTCCAGCTAGTCTCTCATTGGTTCTCCCTATTCCTGTTCATCTTCCGCAGAAATTGCAAACTGGGCCAAACAGGAGGTTAAAGGCGCTGACTCTCCAAGTGGGGAGAGTGTTAGTAAAGCGTCTGGAATGTTTCACCCGAGTACCAGGGGAGGAAAACTGAGACATATTTGAACACGTCTCCCGATCACATGGTTGATCATACTCTGGGTTCCACATGCATGTTTTAGCTGAAGGAAGAATACTTTAAACCTGGGTAGTTGAAACCCGTGGAATGGGTACCATGCAATATGACTTCAAAGGGTCTTCATTTGCTCACCGAACCTCTCCAATCCTATCACTGCTGCGTTTATGCCCCTGTACACACGCTTGATTCTCTTTTGGAGACATAGCAATCCATAGGTTTTAAGATACTTACTAGTCAGGTACATTCTTAGGCGTTTAATATGGGGTGTTGAGTCCATTTCGTTGAGCAAGGAGTAGCTCTTGTCTATTCCATATTTGGCTTAAGGAACTTTATCTGTGCTCATTTCAATCTCTGGTTTTATGCAGCACCCCAACTCACCTTTCCCCTTAAGCAAGCATAAGATGGTTTTCTAAATTTGAGACCCTGTTCTGTTTTGGAATTCAGTTCCTGTGTAGCCAAGTTTACATTCCGTGTATTAGTGATATCTTATGATGTTTCTTTTTCTGTGTGACTTATTTCAGTTAGAATCATCGTACCTGAATCCACTCATTATGCTGCTACGGGCCTGATGACATAGATTTCATTGCTGAGTGATACTGCATTGTACGTAAGTACCACAAGTTCTTTATCCATTTTTCACTTTCTGTGATATTGAACTTGTACGGTAAACGAGGTTCTTGTAAACAGAGGCGTCCCAAACTTTGGGGTGGCTGTGTCTTTTTGATTTTAATTTCCCTAAGCTATAGGACCATAAGTGGAAGTGCCCTAGGCTCTGTTGCTTTGTTTTTTAGATGTTTCATGAAACACCATACACTTCTCCCGAGTTTCTGTTGGCAATTTACATCCCGCCCATCAGCATAACAAGGCTCCCAGTTCTCCATGGCCTGTCCTGCCTTTCTGGATTTTACACTTTTTTCAGATGGCCCTTTTGACCGGGGGGAAGTGAGACTTCATTGTAGTGCAGATTTCCTTTGTAAGTTTGCTTGGTTGGCCAAAAAGGGCGTATGCGTTTTTTCCTGAATATATTCAGGAAAAAACGCATACGCCCTTTTTGGCCAAGTGCATCATTGTGGACGTTCTGCCTCTTTTCCTATGCTTTCAATGCAATTCCAGTCTACCTCCTGAAATCGGTTTCCTGCAATTCTGCCCCGCTTTCAAGTCCTCTTGGCAGCCTTACTTCAATATATTTTTGGACGATAGCTGTCATTTATAACTCTGCAGGTTTGTGAATTACAGTGCCCCTGAGCTCCTTTCTTCAACTCGCTTTCTTTTGAGCTGGCCGCAACACCGCAGGATGGCTTCAGGCCCTAATCTGGTTCCGGCATGGCACGCTGAGCCTTTGGTTAATTCCTCTTCCTGGTGGGAAATGAGAGTTAAATTTGCCCGTCCAGACACCTCCAGCTAGTCTCTCATTGGTTCTCGCTATTCCTGTTCATCTTCCGCAGAAATTGCAAACTGGGCCAAACAGGAGGTTAAAGGGACTGACTCTCCAAGTCGGGAGAGTGTTAGTAAAGCATCTGGAATGTTGCACCCGAGTACCAGGGTAGGAAAACTGAGACATTTTTGAACACGTCCCCCGTTCACACGGTTGGTCATACTCTGGGTTCCACATGCATGTTTTAGCTGAAGGAAGAATACCTTAAACCTGGAGAGTTGAGACCCGTGTAATGGGTACCATGCAATATGACTTCAAAGGGTCTTCATTTGCTCACCGAACCTCTCCAATCCTATCACTGCTGCGTTTATGCCCCTGTACACACGCTTGATTCTCTTTCAGAGACATAGCAATCCATAGGTTTTAAGATACTTACTATTCAGGAACATGCTTAGGCATTTAATATGGGGTGTTGAGTCCATTTCGTTGAGCAAGCAGTAGCTCTAGTCTATTCCATATTTGGCTTAAGGAACTTTATCTGTGCTCATTTCAATCTCTGGTTTTATGCAGCACCCCAACTCACCTTTCCCCTTAAGCAAGCATAAGATGGTTTTCTAAATTTGAGACCCTGTTCTGTTTTGGAATTCAGTTCCTGTGTAGCCAAGTTTACATTCCGTGTATTAGTGATATCTTATGATGTTTCTTTTTCTGTGTGACTTATTTCAGTTAGAATCATCGTACCTGAATCCACTCATTATGCTGCTACGGGCCTGATGACATAGATTTCATTGCTGAGTGATACTGCATTGTACGTAAGTACCACAAGTTCTTTATCCATTTTTCACTTTCTGTGATATTGAACTTGTACGGTAAACGAGGTTCTTGTAAACAGAGGCGTCCCAAACTTTGGGGTGGCTGTGTCTTTTTGATTTTAATTTCCCTAAGCTATAGGACCATAAGTGGAAGTGCCCTAGGCTCTGTTGCTTTGTTTTTTAGATGTTTCAGGAAACACCATACACTTCTCCCGAGTGTCTGTTGGCAATTTACATCCCGCCCATCAGCATAACAAGGCTCCCAGTTCTCCATGGCCTGTCCTGCCTTTCTGGATTTTACACTTTTTTCAGATGGCCCTTTTGACCGGGGGGAAGTGAGACTTCATTGTAGTGCAGATTTCCTTTGTAAGTTTGCTTGGTTGGCCAAAAAGGGCGTATGCGTTTTTTCCTGAATATATTCAGGAAAAAACGCATAGGCCCTTTTTGGCCAAGTGCATCATTGTGGACGTTCTGCCTCTTTTCCTATGCTTTCAATGCAATTCCAGTCTACCTCCTGAAATCGGTTTCCTGCAATTCTGCCCCGCTTTCAGGTCCTCTTGGCAGCCTTACTTCAGTATATTTTTGGACGATAGCTGTCATTTATAACTCTGCAGGTTTGTGAATTACAGTGCCCCTGAGCTCCTTTCTTCAACTCGCTTTCTTGTGACCTGGCCGCAACACCGCAGGATGGCTTCAGGCCCTAATCTGGTTCCGGCACGGCACGCTGAGCCTTTGGTTAATTCCTCTTCCTGGTGGGAAATGAGAGTTAAATTTGCCCGTCCAGACACCTCCAGCTAGTCTCTCATTGGTTCTCGCTATTCCTGTTCATCTTCCGCAGAAATTGCAAACTGGGCCAAACAGGAGGTTAAAGGGACTGACTCTCCATGTCGGGAGAGTGTTAGTAAAGCATCTGGAATGTTGCACCCGAGTACCAGGGGAGGAAAACTGAGACATATTTGAACACGTCTCCCGTTCACACGGTTGATCATACTCTGGGTTCCACATGCATGTTTTAGCTGAAGGCAGAATACCTTAAACCTGCAGAGTTGAGACCCGTGGAATGGGTACCATGCAATATGACTTCAAAGGGTCTTCGTTTGCTCACCGAACCTCTCCAATCCTATCACTGCTGCGTTTATGCCCCTGTACACACGCTTGATTCTCTTTTGGAGACATAGCAATCCATAGGTTTTAAGATACTTACTAGTCAGGTACATTCTTAGGCGTTTAATATGGGGTGTTGAGTCCATTTCGTTGAGCAAGGAGTAGCTCTTGTCTATTCCATATGTGGCTTAAGGAACTTTATCTGTGCTCATTTCAATCTCTGGTTTTATGCAGCACCCCAACTCACCTTTCCCCTTAAGCAAGCATAAGTTGGTTTTCTAAATTTGAGACCCTGTTCTGTTTTGGAATTCAGTTCCTGTGTAGCCAAGTTTACATTCCGTGTATTAGTGATATCTTATGATGTTTCTTTTTCTGTGTGACTTATTTCAGTTAGAATCATCGTACCTGAATCCACTCATTGTGCTGCTACGGGCCTGATGACATAGATTTCATTGCTGAGTGATACTGCATTGTACGTAAGTACCACAAGTTCTTTATCCATTTTTCACTTTCTGTGATATTGAACTTGTACGGTAAACGAGGTTCTTGTAAACAGAGGCGTCCCAAACTTTGGGGTGGCTGTGTCTTTTTGATTTTAATTTCCCTAAGCTATAGGACCATAAGTGGAAGTGCCCTAGGCTCTGTTGCTTTGTTTTTTAGATGTTTCAGGAAACACCATACACTTCTCCCGAGTGTCTGTTGGCAATTTACATCCCGCCCATCAGCATAACAAGGCTCCCAGTTCTCCATGGCCTGTCCTGCCTTTCTGGATTTTATACTTTTTTCAGATGGCCCTTTTGACCGGGGGGAAGTGAGACTTCATTGTAGTGCAGATTTCCTTTGCAAGTTTGCTTGGTTGGCCAAAAAGGGCGTATGCGTTTTTTCCTGAATATATTCAGGAAAAAACGCATACGCCCTTTTTGGCCAAGTGCATCATTGTGGACGTTCTGCCTCTTTTCCTATGCTTTCAATGCAATTCCAGTCTACCTCCTGAAATCGGTTTCCTGCAATTCTGCCCCGCTTTCAAGTCCTCTTGGCAGCCTTACTTCAGTATATTTTTGGACGATAGCTGTCATTTATAACTCTGCAGGTTTGTGAATTACAGTGCCCCTGAGCTCCTTTCTTCAACTCGCTTTCTTTTGAGCTGGCCGCAACACCGCAGGATGGCTTCAGGCCCTAATCTGGTTCCGGCACGGCACGCTGAGCCTTTGGTTAATTCCTCTTCCTGGTGGGAAATGAGAGTTAAATTTGCCCGTCCAGACACCTCCAGCTATTCTCTCATTGGTTCTCGCTATTCCTGTTCATCTTCCGCAGAAATTGCAAACTGGGCCAAACAGGAGGTTAAAGGGACTGACTCTCCAAGTCGGGAGAGTGTTAGTAAAGCATCTGGAATGTTGCACCCGAGTACCAGGGTAGGAAAACTGAGACATTTTTGAACACGTCCCCCGTTCACACGGTTGGTCATACTCTGGGTTCCACATGCATGTTTTAGCTGAAGGAAGAATACCTTAAACCTGGAGAGTTGAGACCCGTGTAATGGGTACCATGCAATATGACTTCAAAGGGTCTTCATTTGCTCACCGAACCTCTCCAATCCTATCACTGCTGCGTTTATGCCCCTGTACACACGCTTGATTCTCTTTCAGAGACATAGCAATCCATAGGTTTTAAGATACTTACTATTCAGGAACATGCTTAGGCGTTTAATATGGGGTGTTGAGTCCATTTCGTTGAGCAAGCAGTAGCTCTAGTCTATTCCATATTTGGCTTAAGGAACTTTATCTGTGCTCATTTCAATCTCTGGTTTTATGCAGCACCCCAACTCACCTTTCCCCTTAAGTAAGCATAAGTTGGTTTTCTAAATTTGAGACCCTGTTCTGTTTTGGAATTCAGTTCCTGTGTAGCCAAGTTTACATTCCGTGTATTAGTGATATCTTATGATGTTTCTTTTTCTGTGTGACTTATTTCAGTTAGAATCATCGTACCTGAATCCACTCATTATGCTGCTACGGGCCTGATGACATAGATTTCATTGCTGAGTGATACTGCATTGTACGTAAGTACCACAAGTTCTTTATCCATTTTTCACTTTCTGTGATATTGAACTTGTACGGTAAACGAGGTTCTTGTAAACAGAGGCGTCCCAAACTTTGGGGTGGCTGTGTCTTTTTGATTTTAATTTCCCTAAGCTATAGGACCATAAGTGGAAGTGCCCTAGGCTCTGTTGCTTTGTTTTTTAGATGTTTCAGGAAACACCATACACTTCTCCCGAGTGTCTGTTGGCAATTTACATCCCGCCCATCAGCATAACAAGGCTCCCAGTTCTCCATGGCCTGTCCTGCCTTTCTGGATTTTACACTTTTTTCAGATGGCCCTTTTGACCAGGGGGAAGTGAGACTTCATTGTAGTGCAGATTTCCTTTGCAAGCTTGCTTGGTTGGCCAAAAAGGGCGTATGCGTTTTTTCCTGAATATATTCAGGAAAAAACGCATACGCCCTTTTTGGCCAAGTGCATCATTGTGGACGTTCTGCCTCTTTTCCTATGCTTTCAATGCAATTCCAGTCTACCTCCTGAAATCGGTTTCCTGCAATTCTGCCCCGCTTTCACGTCCTCTTGGCAGCCTTACTTCAGTATATTTTTGGACGATAGCTGTCATTTATAACTCTGCAGGTTTGTGAATTACAGTGCCCCGAGCTCCTTTCTTCAACTCGCTTTCTTGTGACCTGGCCGCAACACCGCAGGATGGCTTCAGGCCCTAAACTGGTTCCGGCATGGCTCGCTGAGCCTTTGGTTGTTTCCTCTTCCTGGTGGGAAATGAGAGTTAAATTTGCCCGTCCAGACACCTCCAGCTAGTCTCTCATTGGTTCTCCCTATTCCTGTTCATCTTCCGCAGAAATTGCAAACTGGGCCAAACAGAAGGTTAAAGGCGCTGACTCTCCAAGTGGGGAGAGTGTTAGTAAAGCGTCTGGAATGTTTCACCCGAGTACCAGGGGAGGAAAACTGAGACATATTTGAACACGTCTCCCGATCACATGGTTGATCATACTCTGGGTTCCACATGCATGTTTTAGCTGAAGGAAGAATACTTTAAACCTGGGTAGTTGAAACCCGTGGAATGGGTACCATGCAATATGACTTCAAAGGGTCTTCATTTGCTCACCGAACCTCTCCAATCCTATCACTGCTGCGTTTATGCCCCTGTACACACGCTTGATTCTCTTTTGGAGACATAGCAATCCATAGGTTTTAAGATACTTACTAGTCAGGTACATTCTTAGGCGTTTAATATGGGGTGTTGAGTCCATTTCGTTGAGCAAGGAGTAGCTCTTGTCTATTCCATATTTGGCTTAAGGAACTTTATCTGTGCTCATTTCAATCTCTGGTTTTATGCAGCACCCCAACTCACCTTTCCCCTTAAGCAAGCATAAGGTGGTTTTCTAAATTTGAGACCCTGTTCTGTTTTGGAATTCAGTTCCTGTGTAGCCAAGTTTACATTCCGTGTATTAGTGATATCTTATGATGTTTCTTTTTCTGTGTGACTTATTTCAGTTAGAATCATCGTACCTGAATCCACTCATTATGCTGCTACGGGCCTGATGACATAGATTTCATTGCTGAGTGATACTGCATTGTACGTAAGTACCACAAGTTCTTTATCCATTTTTCACTTTCTGTGATATTGAACTTGTACGGTAAACGAGGTTCTTGTAAACAGAGGCGTCCCAAACTTTGGGGTGGCTGTGTCTTTTTGATTTTAATTTCCCTAAGCTATAGGACCATAAGTGGAAGTGCCCTAGGCTCTGTTGCTTTGTTTTTTAGATGTTTCATGAAACACCATACACTTCTCCCGAGTGTCTGTTGGCAATTTACATCCCGCCCATCAGCATAACAAGGCTCCCAGTTCTCCATGGCCTGTCCTGCCTTTCTGGATTTTACACTTTTTTCAGATGGCCCTTTTGACCGGGGGGAAGTGAGACTTCATTGTAGTGCAGATTTCCTTTGTAAGTTTGCTTGGTTGGCCAAAAAGGGCGTATGCGTTTTTTCCTGAATATATTCAGGAAAAAACGCATACGCCCTTTTTGGCCAAGTGCATCATTGTGGACGTTCTGCCTCTTTTCCTATGCTTTCAATGCAATTCCAGTCTACCTCCTGAAATCGGTTTCCTGCAATTCTGCCCCGCTTTCAAGTCCTCTTGGCAGCCTTACTTCAGTATATTTTTGGACGATAGCTGTCATTTATAACTCTGCAGGTTTGTGAATTACAGTGCCCCTGAGCTCCTTTCTTCAACTCGCTTTCTTGTGACCTGGCCGCAACACCGCAGGATGGCTTCAGGCCCTAATCTGGTTCCGGCACGGCACGCTGAGCCTTTGGTTAATTCCTCTTCCTGGTGGGAAATGAGAGTTAAATTTGCCCGTCCAGACACCTCCAGCTAGTCTCTCATTGGTTCTCGCTATTCCTGTTCATCTTCCGCAGAAATTGCAAACTGGGCCAAACAGGAGGTTAAAGGGACTGACTCTCCATGTCGGGAGAGTGTTAGTAAAGCATCTGGAATGTTGCACCCGAGTACCAGGGGAGGAAAACTGAGACATATTTGAACACGTCTCCCGTTCACACGGTTGATCATACTCTGGGTTCCACATGCATGTTTAAGCTGAAGGCAGAATACCTTAAACCTGCAGAGTTGAGACCCGTGGAATGGGTACCATGCAATATGACTTCAAAGGGTCTTCGTTTGCTCACCGAACCTCTCCAATCCTATCACTGCTGCGTTTATGCCCCTGTACACACGCTTGATTCTCTTTTGGAGACATAGCAATCCATAGGTTTTAAGATACTTACTAGTCAGGTACATTCTTAGGCATTTAATATGGGGTGTTGAGTCCATTTCGTTGAGCAAGGAGTAGCTCTTGTCTATTCCATATGTGGCTTAAGGAACTTTATCTGTGCTCATTTCAATCTCTGGTTTTATGCAGCACCCCAACTCACCTTTCCCCTTAAGCAAGCATAAGTTGGTTTTCTAAATTTGAGACCCTGTTCTGTTTTGGAATTCAGTTCCTGTGTAGCCAAGTTTACATTCCGTGTATTAGTGATATCTTATGATGTTTCTTTTTCTGTGTGACTTATTTCAGTTAGAATCATCGTACCTGAATCCACTCATTATGCTGCTACGGGCCTGATGACATAGATTTCATTGCTGAGTGATACTGCATTGTACGTAAGTACCACAAGTTCTTTATCCATTTTTCACTTTCTGTGATATTGAACTTGTACGGTAAACGAGGTTCTTGTAAACAGAGGCGTCCCAAACTTTGGGGTGGCTGTGTCTTTTTGATTTTAATTTCCCTAAGCTATAGGACCATAAGTGGAAGTGCCCTAGGCTCTGTTGCTTTGTTTTTTAGATGTTTCAGGAAACACCATACACTTCTCCCGAGTGTCTGTTGGCAATTTACATCCCGCCCATCAGCATAACAAGGCTCCCAGTTCTCCATGGCCTGTCCTGCCTTTCTGGATTTTATACTTTTTTCAGATGGCCCTTTTGACCGGGGGGAAGTGAGACTTCATTGTAGTGCAGATTTCCTTTGCAAGTTTGCTTGGTTGGCCAAAAAGGGCGTATGCGTTTTTTCCTGAATATATTCAGGAAAAAACGCATACGCCCTTTTTGGCCAAGTGCATCATTGTGGACGTTCTGCCTCTTTTCCTATGCTTTCAATGCAATTCCAGTCTACCTCCTGAAATCGGTTTCCTGCAATTCTGCCCCGCTTTCAAGTCCTCTTGGCAGCCTTACTTCAGTATATTTTTGGACGATAGCTGTCATTTATAACTCTGCAGGTTTGTGAATTACAGTGCCCCTGAGCTCCTTTCTTCAACTCGCTTTCTTTTGAGCTGGCCGCAACACCGCAGGATGGCTTCAGGCCCTAATCTGGTTCCGGCACGGCACGCTGAGCCTTTGGTTAATTCCTCTTCCTGGTGGGAAATGAGAGTTAAATTTGCCCGTCCAGACACCTCCAGCTATTCTCTCATTGGTTCTCGCTATTCCTGTTCATCTTCCGCAGAAATTGCAAACTGGGCCAAACAGGAGGTTAAAGGGACTGACTCTCCAAGTCGGGAGAGTGTTAGTAAAGCATCTGGAATGTTGCACCCGAGTACCAGGGTAGGAAAACTGAGACATTTTTGAACACGTCCCCCGTTCACACGGTTGGTCATACTCTGGGTTCCACATGCATGTTTTAGCTGAAGGAAGAATACCTTAAACCTGGAGAGTTGAGACCCGTGTAATGGGTACCATGCAATATGACTTCAAAGGGTCTTCATTTGCTCACCGAACCTCTCCAATCCTATCACTGCTGCGTTTATGCCCCTGTACACACGCTTGATTCTCTTTCAGAGACATAGCAATCCATAGGTTTTAAGATACTTACTATTCAGGAACATGCTTAGGCATTTAATATGGGGTGTTGAGTCCATTTCGTTGAGCAAGCAGTAGCTCTAGTCTATTCCATATTTGGCTTAAGGAACTTTATCTGTGCTCATTTCAATCTCTGGTTTTATGCAGCACCCCAACTCACCTTTCCCCTTAAGCAAGCATAAGATGGTTTTCTAAATTTGAGACCCTGTTCTGTTTTGGAATTCAGTTCCTGTGTAGCCAAGTTTACATTCCGTGTATTAGTGATATCTTATGATGTTTCTTTTTCTGTGTGACTTATTTCAGTTAGAATCATCGTACCTGAATCCACTCATTATGCTGCTACGGGCCTGATGACATAGATTTCATTGCTGAGTGATACTGCATTGTACGTAAGTACCACAAGTTCTTTATCCATTTTTCACTTTCTGTGATATTGAACTTGTACGGTAAACGAGGTTCTTGTAAACAGAGGCGTCCCAAACTTTGGGGTGGCTGTGTCTTTTTGATTTTAATTTCCCTAAGCTATAGGACCATAAGTGGAAGTGCCCTAGGCTCTGTTGCTTTGTTTTTTAGATGTTTCAGGAAACACCATACACTTCTCCCGAGTGTCTGTTGGCAATTTACATCCCGCCCATCAGCATAACAAGGCTCCCAGTTCTCCATGGCCTGTCCTGCCTTTCTGGATTTTACACTTTTTTCAGATGGCCCTTTTGACCGGGGGGAAGTGAGACTTCATTGTAGTGCAGATTTCCTTTGTAAGTTTGCTTGGTTGGCCAAAAAGGGCGTATGCGTTTTTTCCTGAATATATTCAGGAAAAAACGCATAGGCCCTTTTTGGCCAAGTGCATCATTGTGGACGTTCTGCCTCTTTTCCTATGCTTTCAATGCAATTCCAGTCTACCTCCTGAAATCGGTTTCCTGCAATTCTGCCCCGCTTTCAGGTCCTCTTGGCAGCCTTACTTCAGTATATTTTTGGACGATAGCTGTCATTTATAACTCTGCAGGTTTGTGAATTACAGTGCCCCTGAGCTCCTTTCTTCAACTCGCTTTCTTGTGACCTGGCCGCAACACCGCAGGATGGCTTCAGGCCCTAATCTGGTTCCGGCACGGCACGCTGAGCCTTTGGTTAATTCCTCTTCCTGGTGGGAAATGAGAGTTAAATTTGCCCGTCCAGACACATCCAGCTAGTCTCTCATTGGTTCTCGCTATTCCTGTTCATCTTCCGCAGAAATTGCAAACTGGGCCAAACAGGAGGTTAAAGGGACTGACTCTCCATGTCGGGAGAGTGTTAGTAAAGCATCTGGAATGTTGCACCCGAGTACCAGGGGAGGAAAACTGAGACATATTTGAACACGTCTCCCGTTCACACGGTTGATCATACTCTGGGTTCCACATGCATGTTTTAGCTGAAGGCAGAATACCTTAAACCTGCAGAGTTGAGACCCGTGGAATGGGTACCATGCAATATGACTTCAAAGGGTCTTCGTTTGCTCACCGAACCTCTCCAATCCTATCACTGCTGCGTTTATGCCCCTGTACACACGCTTGATTCTCTTTTGGAGACATAGCAATCCATAGGTTTTAAGATACTTACTAGTCAGGTACATTCTTAGGCGTTTAATATGGGGTGTTGAGTCCATTTCGTTGAGCAAGGAGTAGCTCTTGTCTATTCCATATGTGGCTTAAGGAACTTTATCTGTGCTCATTTCAATCTCTGGTTTTATGCAGCACCCCAACTCACCTTTCCCCTTAAGCAAGCATAAGTTGGTTTTCTAAATTTGAGACCCTGTTCTGTTTTGGAATTCAGTTCCTGTGTAGCCAAGTTTACATTCCGTGTATTAGTGATATCTTATGATGTTTCTTTTTCTGTGTGACTTATTTCAGTTAGAATCATCGTACCTGAATCCACTCATTATGCTGCTACGGGCCTGATGACATAGATTTCATTGCTGAGTGATACTGCATTGTACGTAAGTACCACAAGTTCTTTATCCATTTTTCACTTTCTGTGATATTGAACTTGTACGGTAAACGAGGTTCTTGTAAACAGAGGCGTCCCAAACTTTGGGGTGGCTGTGTCTTTTTGATTTTAATTTCCCTAAGCTATAGGACCATAAGTGGAAGTGCCCTAGGCTCTGTTGCTTTGTTTTTTAGATGTTTCAGGAAACACCATACACTTCTCCCGAGTGTCTGTTGGCAATTTACATCCCGCCCATCAGCATAACAAGGCTCCCAGTTCTCCATGGCCTGTCCTGCCTTTCTGGATTTTATACTTTTTTCAGATGGCCCTTTTGACCGGGGGGAAGTGAGACTTCATTGTAGTGCAGATTTCCTTTGCAAGTTTGCTTGGTTGGCCAAAAAGGGCGTATGCGTTTTTTCCTGAATATATTCAGGAAAAAACGCATACGCCCTTTTTGGCCAAGTGCATCATTGTGGACGTTCTGCCTCTTTTCCTATGCTTTCAATGCAATTCCAGTCTACCTCCTGAAATCGGTTTCCTGCAATTCTGCCCCGCTTTCAAGTCCTCTTGGCAGCCTTACTTCAGTATATTTTTGGACGATAGCTGTCATTTATAACTCTGCAGGTTTGTGAATTACAGTGCCCCTGAGCTCCTTTCTTCAACTCGCTTTCTTTTGAGCTGGCCGCAACACCGCAGGATGGCTTCGGGCCCTAATCTGGTTCCGGCACGGCACGCTGAGCCTTTGGTTAATTCCTCTTCCTGGTGGGAAATGAGAGTTAAATTTGCCCGTCCAGACACCTCCAGCTATTCTCTCATTGGTTCTCGCTATTCCTGTTCATCTTCCGCAGAAATTGCAAACTGGGCCAAACAGGAGGTTAAAGGGACTGACTCTCCAAGTCGGGAGAGTGTTAGTAATGCATCTGGAATGTTGCACCCGAGTACCAGGGTAGGAAAACTGAGACATTTTTGAACACGTCCCCCGTTCACACGGTTGGTCATACTCTGGGTTCCACATGCATGTTTTAGCTGAAGGAAGAATACCTTAAACCTGGAGAGTTGAGACCCGTGTAATGGGTACCATGCAATATGACTTCAAAGGGTCTTCATTTGCTCACCGAACCTCTCCAATCCTATCACTGCTGCGTTTATGCCCCTGTACACACGCTTGATTCTCTTTCAGAGACATAGCAATCCATAGGTTTTAAGATACTTACTATTCAGGAACATGCTTAGGCGTTTAATATGGGGTGTTGAGTCCATTTCGTTGAGCAAGCAGTAGCTCTAGTCTATTCCATATTTGGCTTAAGGAACTTTATCTGTGCTCATTTCAATCTCTGGTTTTATGCAGCATCCCAACTCACCTTTCCCCTTAAGTAAGCATAAGTTGGTTTTCTAAATTTGAGACCCTGTTCTGTTTTGGAATTCAGTTCCTGTGTAGCCAAGTTTACATTCCGTGTATTAGTGATATCTTATGATGTTTCTTTTTCTGTGTGACTTATTTCAGTTAGAATCATCGTACCTGAATCCACTCATTATGCTGCTACGGGCCTGATGACATAGATTTCATTGCTGAGTGATACTGCATTGTACGTAAGTACCACAAGTTCTTTATCCATTTTTCACTTTCTGTGATATTGAACTTGTACGGTAAATGAGGTTCTTGTAAACAGAGGCGTCCCAAACTTTGGGGTGGCTGTGTCTTTTTGATTTTAATTTCCCTAAGCTATAGGACCATAAGTGGAAGTGCCCTAGGCTCTGTTGCTTTGTTTTTTAGATGTTTCAGGAAACACCATACACTTCTCCCGAGTGTCTGTTGGCAATTTACATCCCGCCCATCAGCATAACAAGGCTCCCAGTTCTCCATGGCCTGTCCTGCCTTTCTGGATTTTACACTTTTTTCAGATGGCCCTTTTGACCAGGGGGAAGTGAGACTTCATTGTAGTGCAGATTTCCTTTGCAAGCTTGCTTGGTTGGCCAAAAAGGGCGTATGCGTTTTTTCCTGAATATATTCAGGAAAAAACGCATACGCCCTTTTTGGCCAAGTGCATCATTGTGGACGTTCTGCCTCTTTTCCTATGCTTTCAATGCAATTCCAGTCTACCTCCTGAAATCGGTTTCCTTCAATTCTGCCCGGCTTTCAAGTCCTCTTGGCAGCCTTACTTCAGTATATTTTTGGACGATAGCTGTCATTTATAACTCTGCAGGTTTGTGAATTACAGTGCCCCTGAACTCCTTTCTTCAACTCGCTTTCTTTTGAGCTGGCCGCAACACCGCAGGATGGCTTCAGGCCCTAATCTGGTTCCGGCACGGCACGCTGAGCCTTTGGTTAATTCCTCTTCCTGGTGGGAAATGAGAGTTAAATTTGCCCGTCCAGACACCTCCAGCTAGTCTCTCATTGTTTCTCCCTATTCCTGTTCATCTTCCGCAGAAATTGCAAACTGGGCCAAACATGAGGTTAAAGGGACTGACTCTCCATGTCGGGAGAGTGTTAGTAAAGCGTCTGGAATGTTGCACCCGAGTACCAGGCAGGAAAACTGAGACATATTTGAACACGTCTCCCGTTCACACGGTTGATCATACTCTGGGTTCCACATGCATGTTTCAGCTGAAGGAAGAATACCTTAAACCTGGGTAGTTGAGACCCGTGGAATGGGTACCATGCAATATGACTTCAAAGGGTCTTCATTTGCTCACCGAACCTCTCCAATCCTATCACTGCTGCGTTTATGCCCCTGTACACACGCTTGATTCTCTTTCAGAGACATAGCAATCCATAGGTTTTAAGATACTTACTATTCAGGAACATGCTTAGGCGTTTAATATGGGGTGTTGAGTCCATTTCGTTGAGCAAGCAGTAGCTCTAGTCTATTCCATATTTGGCTTAAGGAACTTTATCTGTGCTCATTTCAATCTCTGGTTTTATGCAGCACCCCAACTCACCTTTCCCCTTAAGTAAGCATAAGTTGGTTTTCTAAATTTGAGACCCTGTTCTGTTTTGGAATTCAGTTCCTGTGTAGCCAAGTTTACATTCCGTGTATTAGTGATATCTTATGATGTTTCTTTTTCTGTGTGACTTATTTCAGTTAGAATCATCGTACCTGAATCCACTCATTATGCTGCTACGGGCCTGATGACATAGATTTCATTGCTGAGTGATACTGCATTGTACGTAAGTACCTCAAGTTCTTTATCCATTTTTCACTTTCTGTGATATTGAACTTGTACGGTAAACGAGGTTCTTGTAAACAGAGGCGTCCCAAACTTTGGGGTGGCTGTGTCTTTTTGATTTTAATTTCCCTAAGCTATAGGACCATAAGTGGAAGTGCCCTAGGCTCTGTTGCTTTGTTTTTTAGATGTTTCAGGAAACACCATACACTTCTCCGGAGTGTCTGTTGGCAATTTACATCCCGCCCATCAGCATAACAAGGCTCCCAGTTCTCCATGGCCTGTCCTGCCTTTCTGGATTTTACACTTTTTTCAGATGGCCCTTTTGACCAGGGGGAAGTGAGACTTCATTGTAGTGCAGATTTCCTTTGCAAGCTTGCTTGGTTGGCCAAAAAGGGCGTATGCGTTTTTTCCTGAATATATTCAGGAAAAAACGCATACGCCCTTTTTGGCCAAGTGCATCATTGTGGACGTTCTGCCTCTTTTCCTATGCTTTCAATGCAATTCCAGTCTACCTCCTGAAATCGGTTTCCTGCAATTCTGCCCGGCTTTCAAGTCCTCTTGGCAGCCTTACTTCAGTATATTTTTGGACGATAGCTGTCATTTATAACTCTGCAGGTTTGTGAATTACAGTGCCCCTGAACTCCTTTCTTCAACTCGCTTTCTTTTGAGCTGGCCGCAACACCGCAGGATGGCTTCAGGCCCTAATCTGGTTCCGGCACGGCACGCTGAGCCTTTGGTTAATTCCTCTTCCTGGTGGGAAATGAGAGTTAAATTTGCCCGTCCAGACACCTCCAGCTAGTCTCTCATTGTTTCTCCCTATTCCTGTTCATCTTCCGCAGAAATTGCAAACTGGGCCAAACATGAGGTTAAAGGGACTGACTCTCCATGTCGGGAGAGTGTTAGTAAAGCGTCTGGAATGTTGCACCCGAGTACCAGGCAGGAAAACTGAGACATATTTGAACACATCTCCCGTTCACACGGTTGATCATACTCTGGGTTCCACATGCATGTTTCAGCTGAAGGAAGAATACCTTAAACCTGGGTAGTTGAGACCCGTGGAATGGGTACCATGCAATATGACTTCAAAGGGTCTTCATTTGCTCACCGAACCTCTCTAATCCTATCACTGCTGCGTTTATGCCCCTGTACACACGCTTGATTCTCTTTTGGAGACATAGCAATCCATAGGTTTTAAGATACTTACTAGTCAGGTACATTCTTAGGCGTTTGATATGGGGTGTTGAGTCCATTTCGTTGAGCAAGGAGTAGCTCTTGTCTATTCCATATTTGGCTTAAGGAACTTTATCTGTGCTCATTTCAATCTCTGGTTTTATGCAGCACCCCAACTCACCTTTCCCCTTAAGCAAGCATAAGATGGTTTTCTAAATTTGAGACCCTGTTCTGTTTTGGAATTCAGTTCCTGTGTAGCCAAGTTTACATTCCGTGTATTACTGATATCTTATGATGTTTCTTTTTCTGTATGACTTATTTCAGTTAGAATCGTCGTACCTGAATCCACTCATTATGCTGCTACGGGCCTGATGACATAGATTTCATTGCTGAGTGATACTGCATTGTACGTAAGTACCACAAGTTCTTTATCCATTTTTCACTTTCTGTGATATTGAACTTGTACGGTAAACGAGGTTCTTGTAAACAGAGGCGTCCCAAACTTTGGGGTGGCTGTGTCTTTTTGATTTTAATTTCCCTAAGCTATAGGACCATAAGTGGAAGTGCCCTAGGCTCTGTTGCTTTGTTTTTTAGATGTTTCAGGAAACACCATACACTTCTCCCGAGTGTCTGTTGGCAATTTACATCCCGCCCATCAGCATAACAAGGCTCCCAGTTCTCCATGGCCTGTCCTGCCTTTCTGGATTTTACACTTTTTTCAGATGGCCCTTTTGACCGGGGGGAAGTGAGACTTCATTGTAGTGCAGATTTCCTTTGCAAGTTTGCTTGGTTGGCCAAAAAGGGCGTATGCGTTTTTTCCTGAATATATTCAGGAAAAAACGCATACGCCCTTTTTGGCCAAGTGCATCATTGTGGACGTTCTGCCTCTTTTCCTATGCTTTCAATGCAATTCCAGTCTACCTCCTGAAATCGGTTTCCTGCAATTCTGCCCCGCTTTCAAGTCCTCTTGGCAGCCTTCCTTCAGTATATTTTTGGACGATAGCTGTCATTTATAACTCTGCAGGTTTGTGAATTACAGTGCCCCTGAGCTCCTTTCTTCAACTCGCTTTCTTGTGACCTGGCCGCAACACCGCAGGATGGCTTCAGGCCCTAATCTGGTTCCGGCACGGCACGCTGAGCCTTTGGTTAATTCCTCTTCCTGGTGGGAAATGAGAGTTAAATTTGCCCGTCCAGACACCTCCAGCTAGTCTCTCATTGTTTCTCGCTATTCCTGTTCATCTTCCGCAGAAATTGCAAACTGGGCCAAACAGGAGGTTAAAGGGACTGACTCTCCATGTCGGGAGAGTGTTAGTAAAGCATCTGGAATGTTGCACCCGAGTACCAGGGGAGGAAAACTGAGACATATTTGAACACGTCTCCCGTTCACACGGTTGATCATACTCTGGGTTCCACATGCATGTTTTAGCTGAAGGCAGAATACCTTAAACCTGCAGAGTTGAGACCCGTGGAATGGGTACCATGCAATATGACTTCAAAGGGTCTTCGTTTGCTCACCGAACCTCTCCAATCCTATCACTGCTGCGTTTATGCCCCTGTACACACGCTTGATTCTCTTTTGGAGACATAGCAATCCATAGGTTTTAAGATACTTACTAGTCAGGTACATTCTTAGGCGTTTAATATGGGGTGTTGAGTCCATTTCGTTGAGCAAGGAGTAGCTCTTGTCTATTCCATATGTGGCTTAAGGAACTTTATCTGTGCTCATTTCAATCTCTGGTTTTATGCAGCACCCCAACTCACCTTTCCCCTTAAGCAAGCATAAGTTGGTTTTCTAAATTTGAGACCCTGTTCTGTTTTGGAATTCAGTTCCTGTGTAGCCAAGTTTACATTCCGTGTATTAGTGATATCTTATGATGTTTCTTTTTCTGTGTGACTTATTTCAGTTAGAATCATCGTACCTGAATCCACTCATTATGCTGCTACGGGCCTGATGACATAGATTTCATTGCTGAGTGATACTGCATTGTACGTAAGTACCACAAGTTCTTTATCCATTTTTCACTTTCTGTGATATTGAACTTGTACGGTAAACGAGGTTCTTGTAAACAGAGGCGTCCCAAACTTTGGGGTGGCTGTGTCTTTTTGATTTTAATTTCCCTAAGCTATAGGACCATAAGTGGAAGTGCCCTAGGCTCTGTTGCTTTGTTTTTTAGATGTTTCAGGAAACACCATACACTTCTCCCGAGTGTCTGTTGGCAATTTACATCCCGCCCATCAGCATAACAAGGCTCCCAGTTCTCCATGGCCTGTCCTGCCTTTCTGGATTTTACACTTTTTTCAGATGGCCCTTTTGACCGGGGGGAAGTGAGACTTCATTGTAGTGCAGATTTCCTTTGCAAGTTTGCTTGGTTGGCCAAAAAGGGCGTATGCGTTTTTTCCTGAATATATTCAGGAAAAAACGCATACGCCCTTTTTGGCCAAGTGCATCATTGTGGACGTTCTGCCTCTTTTCCTATGCTTTCAATGCAATTCCAGTCTACCTCCTGAAATCGGTTTCCTGCAATTCTGCCCCGCTTTCAAGTCCTCTTGGCAGCCTTCCTTCAGTATATTTTTGGACGATAGCTGTCATTTATAACTCTGCAGGTTTGTGAATTACAGTGCCCCTGAGCTCCTTTCTTCAACTCGCTTTCTTGTGACCTGGCCGCAACACCGCAGGATGGCTTCAGGCCCTAATCTGGTTCCGGCACGGCACGCTGAGCCTTTGGTTAATTCCTCTTCCTGGTGGGAAATGAGAGTTAAATTTGCCCGTCCAGACACCTCCAGCTAGTCTCTCATTGGTTCTCGCTATTCCTGTTCATCTTCCGCAGAAATTGCAAACTGGGCCAAACAGGAGGTTAAAGGGACTGACTCTCCATGTCGGGAGAGTGTTAGTAAAGCATCTGGAATGTTGCACCCGAGTACCAGGGGAGGAAAACTGAGACATATTTGAACACGTCTCCCGTTCACACGGTTGATCATACTCTGGGTTCCACATGCATGTTTTAGCTGAAGGCAGAATACCTTAAACCTGCAGAGTTGAGACCCGTGGAATGGGTACCATGCAATATGACTTCAAAGGGTCTTCGTTTGCTCACCGAACCTCTCCAATCCTATCACTGCTGCGTTTATGCCCCTGTACACACGCTTGATTCTCTTTTGGAGACATAGCAATCCATAGGTTTTAAGATACTTACTAGTCAGGTACATTCTTAGGCGTTTAATATGGGGTGTTGAGTCCATTTCGTTGAGCAAGGAGTAGCTCTTGTCTATTCCATATGTGGCTTAAGGAACTTTATCTGTGCTCATTTCAATCTCTGGTTTTATGCAGCACCCCAACTCACCTTTCCCCTTAAGCAAGCATAAGTTGGTTTTCTAAATTTGAGACCCTGTTCTGTTTTGGAATTCAGTTCCTGTGTAGCCAAGTTTACATTCCGTGTATTAGTGATATCTTATGATGTTTCTTTTTCTGTGTGACTTATTTCAGTTAGAATCATCGTACCTGAATCCACTCATTATGCTGCTACGGGCCTGATGACATAGATTTCATTGCTGAGTGATACTGCATTGTACGTAAGTACCACAAGTTCTTTATCCATTTTTCACTTTCTGTGATATTGAACTTGTACGGTAAACGAGGTTCTTGTAAACAGAGGCGTCCCAAACTTTGGGGTGGCTGTGTCTTTTTGATTTTAATTTCCCTAAGCTATAGGACCATAAGTGGAAGTGCCCTAGGCTCTGTTGCTTTGTTTTTTAGATGTTTCAGGAAACACCATACACTTCTCCCGAGTGTCTGTTGGCAATTTACATCCCGCCCATCAGCATAACAAGGCTCCCAGTTCTCCATGGCCTGTCCTGCCTTTCTGGATTTTACACTTTTTTCAGATGGCCCTTTTGACCGGGGGGAAGTGAGACTTCATTGTAGTGCAGATTTCCTTTGCAAGCTTGCTTGGTTGGCCAAAAAGGGCGTATGCGTTTTTTCCTGAATATATTCAGGAGAAAACGCATACGCCCTTTTTGGCCAAGTGCATCATTGTGGACGTTCTGCCTCTTTTCCTATGCTTTCAATGCAATTCCAGTCTACCTCCTGAAATCGGTTTCCTGCAATTCTGCCCGGCATTCAAGTCCTCTTGGCAGCCTTACTTCAGTATATTTTTGGACGATAGCTGTCATTTATAACTCTGCAGGTTTGTGAATTACAGTGCCCCTGAACTCCTTTCTTCAACTCGCTTTCTTTTGAGCTGGCCGCAACACCGCAGGATGGCTTCAGGCCCTAATCTGTTTCCGGCACGGCACGCTGAGCCTTTGGTTAATTCCTCTTCCTGGTGGGAAATGAGAGTTAAATTTGCCCGTCCAGACACCTCCAGCTAGTCTCTCATTGTTTCTCCCTATTCCTGTTCATCTTCCGCAGAAATTGCAAACTGGGCCAAACATGAGGTTAAAGGGACTGACTCTCCATGTCGGGAGAGTGTTAGTAAAGCGTCTGGAATGTTGCACCTGAGTACCAGGCAGGAAAACTGAGACATATTTGAACACGTCTCCCGTTCACACGGTTGATCATACTCTGGGTTCCACATGCATGTTTCAGCTGAAGGAAGAATACCTTAAAGCTGGGTAGTTGAGACCCGTGGAATGGGTACCA
Source organism: Grampus griseus (assembly GCF_964374135.1). Lineage (NCBI taxonomy): Eukaryota > Metazoa > Chordata > Mammalia > Artiodactyla > Delphinidae > Grampus > Grampus griseus. Next base: position 324,681 of record NW_028133354.1, on the reverse strand, counting down.
TGCAATATGACTTCAAAGGGTCTTCATTTGCTCACCGAACCTCTCTAATCCTATCACTGCTGCGTTTATGCCCCTGTACACACGCTTGATTCTCTTTTGGAGACATAGCAATCCATAGGTTTTAAGATACTTACTAGTCAGGTACATTCTTAGGCGTTTGATATGGGGTGTTGAGTCCATTTCGTTGAGCAAGGAGTAGCTCTTGTCTATTCCATATTTGGCTTAAGGAACTTTATCTGTGCTCATTTCAATCTCTGGTTTTATGCAGCACCCCAACTCACCTTTCCCCTTAAGCAAGCATAAGATGGTTTTCTAAATTTGAGACCCTGTTCTGTTTTGGAATTCAGTTCCTGTGTAGCCAAGTTTACATTCCGTGTATTACTGATATCTTATGATGTTTCTTTTTCTGTATGACTTATTTCAGTTAGAATCGTCGTACCTGAATCCACTCATTATGCTGCTACGGGCCTGATGACATAGATTTCATTGCTGAGTGATACTGCATTGTACGTAAGTACCACAAGTTCTTTATCCATTTTTCACTTTCTGTGATATTGAACTTGTACGGTAAACGAGGTTCTTGTAAACAGAGGCGTCCCAAACTTTGGGGTGGCTGTGTCTTTTTGATTTTAATTTCCCTAAGCTATAGGACCATAAGTGGAAGTGCCCTAGGCTCTGTTGCTTTGTTTTTTAGATGTTTCAGGAAACACCATACACTTCTCCCGAGTGTCTGTTGGCAATTTACATCCCGCCAATCAGCATAACAAGGCTCCCAGTTCTCCATGGCCTGTCCTGCCTTTCTGGATTTTACACTTTTTTCAGATGGCCCTTTTGACCGGGGGGAAGTGAGACTTCATTGTAGTGCAGATTTCCTTTGCAAGTTTGCTTGGTTGGCCAAAAAGGGCGTATGCGTTTTTTCCTGAATATATTCAGGAAAAAACGCATACGCCCTTTTTGGCCAAGTGCATCATTGTGGACGTTCTGCCTCTTTTCCTATGCTTTCAATGCAATTCCAGTCTACCTCCTGAAATCGGTTTCCTGCAATTCTGCCCCGCTTTCAAGTCCTCTTGGCAGCCTTACTTCAGTATATTTTTGGACGATAGCTGTCATTTATAACTCTGCAGGTTTGTGAATTACAGTGCCCCTGAGCTCCTTTCTTCAACTCGCTTTCTTGTGACCTGGCCGCAACACCGCAGGATGGCTTCAGGCCCTAATCTGGTTCCGGCACGGCACGCTGAGCCTTTGGTTAATTCCTCTTCCTGGTGGGAAATGAGAGTTAAATTTGCCCGTCCAGACACCTCCAGCTAGTCTCTCATTGGTTCTCGCTATTCCTGTTCATCTTCCGCAGAAATTGCAAACTGGGCCAAACAGGAGGTTAAAGGGACTGACTCTCCATGTCGGGAGAGTGTTAGTAAAGCATCTGGAATGTTGCACCCGAGTACCAGGGGAGGAAAACTGAGACATATTTGAACACGTCTCCCGTTCACACGGTTGATCATACTCTGGGTTCCACATGCATGTTTTAGCTGAAGGCAGAATACCTTAAACCTGCAGAGTTGAGACCCGTGGAATGGGTACCATGCAATATGACTTCAAAGGGTCTTCGTTTGCTCACCGAACCTCTCCAATCCTATCACTGCTGCGTTTATGCCCCTGTACACACGCTTGATTCTCTTTTGGAGACATAGCAATCCATAGGTTTTAAGATACTTACTAGTCAGGTACATTCTTAGGCGTTTAATATGGGGTGTTGAGTCCATTTCGTTGAGCAAGGAGTAGCTCTTGTCTATTCCATATGTGGCTTAAGGAACTTTATCTGTGCTCATTTCAATCTCTGGTTTTATGCAGCACCCCAACTCACCTTTCCCCTTAAGCAAGCATAAGTTGGTTTTCTAAATTTGAGACCCTGTTCTGTTTTGGAATTCAGTTCCTGTGTAGCCAAGTTTACATTCCATGTATTAGTGATATCTTATGATGTTTCTTTTTCTGTGTGACTTATTTCAGTTAGAATCATCGTACCTGAATCCACTCATTATGCTGCTACGGGCCTGATGACATAGATTTCATTGCTGAGTGATACTGCATTGTACGTAAGTACCACAAGTTCTTTATCCATTTTTCACTTTCTGTGATATTGAACTTGTACGGTAAACGAGGTTCTTGTAAACAGAGGCGTCCCAAACTTTGGGGTGGCTGTGTCTTTTTGATTTTAATTTCCCTAAGCTATAGGACCATAAGTGGAAGTGCCCTAGGCTCTGTTGCTTTGTTTTTTAGATGTTTCAGGAAACACCATACACTTCTCCCGAGTGTCTGTTGGCAATTTACATCCCGCCCATCAGCATAAAAAGGCTCCCAGTTCTCCATGGCCTGTCCTGCCTTTCTGGATTTTATACTTTTTTCAGATGGCCCTTTTGACCGGGGGGAAGTGAGACTTCATTGTAGTGCAGATTTCCTTTGCAAGTTTGCTTGGTTGGCCAAAAAGGGCGTATGCGTTTTTTCCTGAATATATTCAGGAAAAAACGCATACGCCCTTTTTGGCCAAGTGCATCATTGTGGACGTTCTGCCTCTTTTCCTATGCTTTCAATGCAATTCCAGTCTACCTCCTGAAATCGGTTTCCTGCAATTCTGCCCCGCTTTCAAGTCCTCTTGGCAGCCTTACTTCAGTATATTTTTGGACGATAGCTGTCATTTATAACTCTGCAGGTTTGTGAATTACAGTGCCCCTGAGCTCCTTTCTTCAACTCGCTTTCTTTTGAGCTGGCCGCAACACCGCAGGATGGCTTCAGGCCCTAATCTGGTTCCGGCACGGCACGCTGAGCCTTTGGTTATTTCCTCTTCCTGGTGGGAAATGAGAGTTAAATTTGCCCGTCCAGACACCTCCAGCTATTCTCTCATTGGTTCTCGCTATTCCTGTTCATCTTCCGCAGAAATTGCAAACTGGGCCAAACAGGAGGTTAAAGGGACTGACTCTCCAAGTCGGGAGAGTGTTAGTAAAGCATCTGGAATGTTGCACCCGAGTACCAGGGTAGGAAAACTGAGACATTTTTGAACACGTCCCCCGTTCACACGGTTGGTCATACTCTGGGTTCCACATGCATGTTTTAGCTGAAGGAAGAATACCTTAAACCTGGAGAGTTGAGAGCCGTGTAATGGGTACCATGCAATATGACTTCAAAGGGTCTTCATTTGCTCACCGAACCTCTCCAATCCTATCACTGCTGCGTTTATGCCCCTGTACACACGCTTGATTCTCTTTCAGAGACATAGCAATCCATAGGTTTTAAGATACTTACTATTCAGGAACATGCTTAGGCGTTTAATATGGGGTGTTGAGTCCATTTCGTTGAGCAAGCAGTAGCTCTAGTCTATTCCATATTTGGCTTAAGGAACTTTATCTGTGCTCATTTCAATCTCTGGTTTTATGCAGCACCCCAACTCACCTTTCCCCTTAAGTAAGCATAAGTTGGTTTTCTAAATTTGAGACCCTGTTCTGTTTTGGAATTCAGTTCCTGTGTAGCCAAGTTTACATTCCGTGTATTAGTGATATCTTATGATGTTTCTTTTTCTGTGTGACTTATTTCAGTTAGAATCGTCGTACCTGAATCCACTCATTATGCTGCTACGGGCCTGATGACATAGATTTCATTGCTGAGTGATACTGCATTGTACGTAAGTACCACAAGTTCTTTATCCATTTTTCACTTTCTGTGATATTGAACTTGTACGGTAAACGAGGTTCTTGTAAACAGAGGCGTCCCAAACTTTGGGGTGGCTGTGTCTTTTTGATTTTAATTTCCCTAAGCTATAGGACCATAAGTGGAAGTGCCCTAGGCTCTGTTGCTTTGTTTTTTAGATGTTTCAGGAAACACCATACACTTCTCCCGAGTGTCTGTTGGCAATTTACATCCCGCCCATCAGCATAACAAGGCTCCCAGTTCTCCATGGCCTGTCCTGCCTTTCTGGATTTTACACTTTTTTCAGATGGCCCTTTTGACCAGGGGGAAGTGAGACTTCATTGTAGTGCAGATTTCCTTTGCAAGCTTGCTTGGTTGGCCAAAAAGGGCGTATGCGTTTTTTCCTGAATATATTCAGGAAAAAACGCATACGCCCTTTTTGGCCAAGTGCATCATTGTGGACGTTCTGCCTCTTTTCCTATGCTTTCAATGCAATTCCAGTCTACCTCCTGAAATCGGTTTCCTGCAATTCTGCCCCGCTTTCAAGTCCTCTTGGCAGCCTTACTTCAGTATATTTTTGGACGATAGCTGTCATTTATAACTCTGCAGGTTTGTGAATTACAGTGCCCCTGAACTCCTTTCTTCAACTCGCTTTCTTTTGAGCTGGCCGCAACACCGCAGGATGGCTTCAGGCCCTAATCTGGTTCCGGCACAGCACGCTGAGCCTTTGGTTAATTCCTCTTCCTGGTGGGAAATGAGAGTTAAATTTGCCCGTCCAGACACCTCCAGCTAGTCTCTCATTGTTTCTCCCTATTCCTGTTCATCTTCCGCAGAAATTGCAAACTGGGCCAAACATGAGGTTAAAGGGACTGACTCTCCATGTCGGGAGAGTGTTAGTAAAGCGTCTGGAATGTTGCACCCGAGTACCAGGCAGGAAAACTGAGACATATTTGAACACGTCTCCCGTTCACACGGTTGATCATACTCTGGGTTCCACATGCATGTTTCAGCTGAAGGAAGAATACCTTAAACCTGGGTAGTTGAGACCCGTGGAATGGGTACCATGCAATATGACTTCAAAGGGTCTTCATTTGCTCACCGAACCTCTCTAATCCTATCACTGCTGCGTTTATGCCCCTGTACACACGCTTGATTCTCTTTTGGAGACATAGCAATCCATAGGTTTTAAGATACTTACTAGTCAGGTACATTCTTAGGCGTTTGATATGGGGTGTTGAGTCCATTTCGTTGAGCAAGGAGTAGCTCTTGTCTATTCCATATTTGGCTTAAGGAACTTTATCTGTGCTCATTTCAATCTCTGGTTTTATGCAGCACCCCAACTCACCTTTCCCCTTAAGCAAGCATAAGATGGTTTTCTAAATTTGAGACCCTGTTCTGTTTTGGAATTCAGTTCCTGTGTAGCCAAGTTTACATTCCGTGTATTACTGATATCTTATGATGTTTCTTTTTCTGTATGACTTATTTCAGTTAGAATCGTCGTACCTGAATCCACTCATTATGCTGCTACGGGCCTGATGACATAGATTTCATTGCTGAGTGATACTGCATTGTACGTAAGTACCACAAGTTCTTTATCCATTTTTCACTTTCTGTGATATTGAACTTGTACGGTAAACGAGGTTCTTGTAAACAGAGGCGTCCCAAACTTTGGGGTGGCTGTGTTTTTTTGATTTTAATTTCCCTAAGCTATAGGACCATAAGTGGAAGTGCCCTAGGCTCTGTTGCTTTGTTTTTTAGATGTTTCAGGAAACACCATACACTTCTCCCGAGTGTCTGTTGGCAATTTACATCCCGCCCATCAGCATAACAAGGCTCCCAGTTCTCCATGGCCTGTCCTGCCTTTCTGGATTTTATACTTTTTGCAGATGGCCCTTTTGACCGGGGGGAAGTGAGACTTCATTGTAGTGCAGATTTCCTTTGCAAGTTTGCTTGGTTGGCCAAAAAGGGCGTATGCGTTTTTTCCTGAATATATTCAGGAAAAAACGCATACGCCCTTTTTGGCCAAGTGCATCATTGTGGACGTTCTGCCTCTTTTCCTATGCTTTCAATGCAATTCCAGTCTACCTCCTGAAATCGGTTTCCTGCAATTCTGCCCCGCTTTCAAGTCTTCTTGGCAGCCTTACTTCAGTATATTTTTGGACGATAGCTGTCATTTATAACTCTGCAGGTTTGTGAATTACAGTGCCCCTGAGCTCCTTTCTTCAACTCGCTTTCTTGTGACCTGGCCGCAACACCGCAGGATGGCTTCAGGCCCTAATCTGGTTCCGGCACGGCACGCTGAGCCTTTGGTTAATTCCTCTTCCTGGTGGGAAATGAGAGTTAAATTTGCCCGTCCAGACACCTCCAGCTATTCTCTCATTGGTTCTCGCTATTCCTGTTCATCTTCCGCAGAAATTGCAAACTGGGCCAAACAGGAGGTTAAAGGGACTGACTCTCCAAGTTGGGAGAGTGTTAGTAAAGCATCTGGAATGTTGCACCCGAGTACCAGGGTAGGAAAACTGAGACATTTTTGAACACGTCCCCCGTTCACACGGTTGGTCATACTCTGGGTTCCACATGCATGTTTTAGCTGAAGGAAAAATACCTTAAACCTTTAGAGTTGAGAGCCGTGTAATGGGTACCATGCAATATGACTTCAAAGGGTCTTCATTTGCTCACCGAACCTCTCCAATCCTATCACTGCTGCGTTTATGCCCCTGTACACACGCTTGATTCTCTTTCAGAGACATAGCAATCCATAGGTTTTAAGATACTTACTATTCAGGAACATGCTTAGGCGTTTAATATGGGGTGTTGAGTCCATTTCGTTGAGCAAGCAGTAGCTCTAGTGTATTCCATATTTGGCTTAAGGAACTTTATCTGTGCTCATTTCAATCTCTGGTTTTATGCAGCACCCCAACTCACCTTTCCCCTTAAGTAAGCATAAGTTGGTTTTCTAAATTTGAGACCCTGTTCTGTTCTGTAATTCAGTTCCTGTGTAGCCAAGTTTACATTCCGTGTATTACTGATATCTTATGATGTTTCTTTTTCTGTGTGACTTATTTCAGTTAGAATCATCGTACCTGAATCCACTCATTATGCTGCTACGGGCCTGATGACATAGATTTCATTGCTGAGTGATACTGCATTGTACGTAAGTACCACAAGTTCTTTATCCATTTTTCACTTTCTGTGATATTGAACTTGTACGGTAAACGAGGTTCTTGTAAACAGAGGCGTCCCAAACTTTGGGGTGGCTGTGTCTTTTTGATTTTAATTTCCCTAAGCTATAGGACCATAAGTGGAAGTGCCCTAGGCTCTGTTGCTTTGTTTTTTAGATGTTTCAGGAAACACCATACACTTCTCCCGAGTGTCTGTTGGCAATTTACATCCCGCCCATCAGCATAACAAGGCTCCCAGTTCTCCATGGCCTGTCCTGCCTTTCTGGATTTTACACTTTTTTCAGATGGCCCTTTTGACCAGGGGGAAGTGAGACTTCATTGTAGTGCAGATTTCCTTTGCAAGCTTGCTTGGTTGGCCAAAAAGGGCGTATGCGTTTTTTCCTGAATATATTCAGGAAAAAACGCATACGCCCTTTTTGGCCAAGTGCATCATTGTGGACGTTCTGCCTCTTTTCCTATGCTTTCAATGCAATTCCAGTCTACCTCCTGAAATCGGTTTCCTGCAATTCTGCCCGGCTTTCAAGTCCTCTTGGCAGCCTTACTTCAGTATATTTTTGGACGATAGCTGTCATTTATAACTCTGCAGGTTTGTGAATTACAGTGCCCCTGAACTCCTTTCTTCAACTCGCTTTCTTTTGAGCTGGCCGCAACACCGCAGGATGGCTTCAGGCCCTAATCTGGTTCCGGCACAGCACGCTGAGCCTTTGGTTAATTCCTCTTCCTGGTGGGAAATGAGAGTTAAATTTGCCCGTCCAGACCCCTCCAGCTAGTCTCTCATTGTTTCTCCCTATTCCTGTTCATCTTCCGCAGAAATTGCAAACTGGGCCAAACATGAGGTTAAAGGGACTGACTCTCCATGTCGGGAGAGTGTTAGTAAAGCGTCTGGAATGTTGCACCCGAGTACCAGGCAGGAAAACTGAGACATATTTGAACACGTCTCCCGTTCACACGGTTGATCATACTCTGGGTTCCACATGCATGTTTCAGCTGAAGGAAGAATACCTTAAACCTGGGTAGTTGAGACCCGTGGAATGGGTACCATGCAATATGACTTCAAAGGGTCTTCATTTGCTCACCGAACCTCTCTAATCCTATCACTGCTGCGTTTATGCCCCTGTACACACGCTTGATTCTCTTTTGGAGACATAGCAATCCATAGGTTTTAAGATACTTACTAGTCAGGTACATTCTTAGGCGTTTGATATGGGGTGTTGAGTCCATTTCGTTGAGCAAGGAGTAGCTCTTGTCTATTCCATATTTGGCTTAAGGAACTTTATCTGTGCTCATTTCAATCTCTGGTTTTATGCAGCACCCCAACTCACCTTTCCCCTTAAGCAAGCATAAGATGGTTTTCTAAATTTGAGACCCTGTTCTGTTTTGGAATTCAGTTCCTGTGTAGCCAAGTTTACATTCCGTGTATTACTGATATCTTATGATGTTTCTTTTTCTGTATGACTTATTTCAGTTAGAATCGTCGTACCTGAATCCACTCATTATGCTGCTACGGGCCTGATGACATAGATTTCATTGCTGAGTGATACTGCATTGTACGTAAGTACCACAAGTTCTTTATCCATTTTTCACTTTCTGTGATATTGAACTTGTACGGTAAACGAGGTTCTTGTAAACAGAGGCGTCCCAAACTTTGGGGTGGCTGTGTCTTTTTGATTTTAATTTCCCTAAGCTATAGGACCATAAGTGGAAGTGCCCTAGGCTCTGTTGCTTTGTTTTTTAGATGTTTCAGGAAACACCATACACTTCTCCCGAGTGTCTGTTGGCAATTTACATCCCGCCCATCAGCATAACAAGGCTCCCAGTTCTCCATGGCCTGTCCTGCCTTTCTGGATTTTACACTTTTTGCAGATGGCCCTTTTGACCGGGGGGAAGTGAGACTTCATTGTAGTGCAGATTTCCTTTGCATGTTTGCTTGGTTGGCCAAAAAGGGCGTATGCGTTTTTTCCTGAATATATTCAGGAAAAAACGCATACGCCCTTTTTGGCCAAGTGCATCATTGTGGACGTTCTGCCTCTTTTCCTATGCTTTCAATGCAATTCCAGTCTACCTCCTGAAATCGGTTTCCTGCAATTCTGCCCCGCTTTCAAGTCCTCTTGGCAGCCTTACTTCAGTATATTTTTGGACGATAGCTGTCATTTATAACTCTGCAGGTTTGTGAATTACAGTGCCCCTGAGCTCCTTTCTTCAACTCGCTTTCTTTTGAGCTGGCCGCAACACCGCAGGATGGCTTCAGGCCCTAATCTGGTTCCGGCACGGCATGATGAGCCTTTGGTTAATTCCTCTTCCTGGTGGGAAATGAGAGTTAAATTTGCCCGTCCAGACACCTCCAGCTAGTCTCTCATTGGTTCTCCCTATTCCTGTTCATCTTCCGCAGAAATTGAAAACTGGGCCAAACAGGAGGTTAAAGGCGCTGACTCTCCAAGTGGGGAGAGTGTTAGTAAAGCGTCTGGAATGTTTCACCCGAGTACCAGGGGAGGAAAACTGAGACATATTTGAACACGTCTCCCGATCACGTGGTTGATCATACTCTAGGTTCCACATGCATGTTTTAGCTGAAGGAAGAATACTTTAAACCTGGGTAGTTGAAACCCGTGGAATGGGTACCATGCAATATGACTTCAAAGGGTCTTCATTTGCTCACCGAACCTCTCCAATCCTATCACTGCTGCGTTTATGCCCCTGTACACACGCTTGATTCTCTTTTGGAGACATAGCAATCCATAGGTTTTAAGATACTTACTAGTCAGGTACATTCTTAGGCGTTTAATATGGGGTGTTGAGTCCATTTCGTTGAGCAAGGAGTAGCTCTTGTCTATTCCATATTTGGCTTAAGGAACTTTATCTGTGCTCATTTCAATCTCTGGTTTTATGCAGCACCCCAACTCACCTTTCCCCTTAAGCAAGCATAAGATGGTTTTCTAAATTTGAGACCCTGTTCTGTTTTGGAATTCAGTTCCTGTGTAGCAAAGTTTACATTCCGTGTATTAGTGATATCTTATGATGTTTCTTTTTCTGTGTGACTTATTTCAGTTAGAATCATCGTACCTGAATCCACTCATTATGCTGCTACGGGCCTGATGACATAGATTTCATTGCTGAGTGATACTGCATTGTACGTAAGTACCACAAGTTCTTTATCCATTTTTCACTTTCTGTGATATTGAACTTGTACGGTAAACGAGGTTCTTGTAAACAGAGGCGTCCCAAACTTTGGGGTGGCTGTGTCTTTTTGATTTTAATTTCCCTAAGCTATAGGACCATAAGTGGAAGTGCCCTAGGCTCTGTTGCTTTGTTTTTTAGATGTTTCAGGAAACACCATACACTTCTCCCGAGTGTCTGTTGGCAATTTACATCCCGCCCATCAGCATAACAAGGCTCCCAGTTCTCCATGGCCTGTCCTGCCTTTCTGGATTTTACACTTTTTTCAGATGGCCCTTTTGACCGGGGGGAAGTGAGACTTCATTGTAGTGCAGATTTCCTTTGTAAGTTTGCTTGGTTGGCCAAAAAGGGCGTATGCGTTTTTTCCTGAATATATTCAGGAAAAAACGCATACGCCCTTTTTGGCCAAGTGCATCATTGTGGACGTTCTGCCTCTTTTCCTATGCTTTCAATGCAATTCCAGTCTACCTCCTGAAATCGGTTTCCTGCAATTCTGCCCCGCTTTCAAGTCCTCTTGGCAGCCTTACTTCAGTATATTTTTGGACGATAGCTGTCATTTATAACTCTGCAGGTTTGTGAATTACAGTGCCCCTGAGCTCCTTTCTTCAACTCGCTTTCTTGTGACCTGGCCGCAACACCGCAGGATGGCTTCAGGCCCTAATCTGGTTCCGGCACGGCACGCTGAGCCTTTGGTTAATTCCTCTTCCTGGTGGGAAATGAGAGTTAAATTTGCCCGTCCAGACACCTCCAGCTAGTCTCTCATTGGTTCTCGCTATTCCTGTTCATCTTCCGCAGAAATTGCAAACTGGGCCAAACAGGAGGTTAAAGGGACTGACTCTCCATGTCGGGAGAGTGTTAGTAAAGCATCTGGAATGTTGCACCCGAGTACCAGGGGAGGAAAACTGAGACATATTTGAACACGTCTCCCGTTCACACGGTTGATCATACTCTGGGTTCCACATGCATGTTTTAGCTGAAGGCAGAATACCTTAAACCTGCAGAGTTGAGACCCGTGGAATGGGTACCATGCAATATGACTTCAAAGGGTCTTCGTTTGCTCACCGAACCTCTCCAATCCTATCACTGCTGCGTTTATGCCCCTGTACACACGCTTGATTCTCTTTTGGAGACATAGCAATCCATAGGTTTTAAGATACTTACTAGTCAGGTACATTCTTAGGCGTTTAATATGGGGTGTTGAGTCCATTTCGTTGAGCAAGGAGTAGCTCTTGTCTATTCCATATGTGGCTTAAGGAACTTTATCTGTGCTCATTTCAATCTCTGGTTTTATGCAGCACCCCAACTCACCTTTCCCCTTAAGCAAGCATAAGTTGGTTTTCTAAATTTGAGACCCTGTTCTGTTTTGGAATTCAGTTCCTGTGTAGCCAAGTTTACATTCCGTGTATTACTGATATCTTATGATGTTTCTTTTTCTGTGTGACTTATTTCAGTTAGAATCATCGTACCTGAATCCACTCATTATGCTGCTACGGGCCTGATGACATAGATTTCATTGCTGAGTGATACTGCATTGTACGTAAGTACCACAAGTTCTTTATCCATTTTTCACTTTCTGTGATATTGAACTTGTACGGTAAACGAGGTTCTTGTAAACAGAGGCGTCCCAAACTTTGGGGTGGCTGTGTCTTTTTGATTTTAATTTCCCTAAGCTATAGGACCATAAGTGGAAGTGCCCTAGGCTCTGTTGCTTTGTTTTTTAGATGTTTCAGGAAACACCATACACTTCTCCCGAGTGTCTGTTGGCAATTTACATCCCGCCCATCAGCATAACAAGGCTCCCAGTTCTCCATGGCCTGTCCTGCCTTTCTGGATTTTATACTTTTTTCAGATGGCCCTTTTGACCGGGGGGAAGTGAGACTTCATTGTAGTGCAGATTTCCTTTGCAAGTTTGCTTGGTTGGCCAAAAAGGGCGTATGCGTTTTTTCCTGAATATATTCAGGAAAAAATGCATACGCCCTTTTTGGCCAAGTGCATCATTGTGGACGTTCTGCCTCTTTTCCTATGCTTTCAATGCAATTCCAGTCTACCTCCTGAAATCGGTTTCCTGCAATTCTGCCCCGCTTTCAAGTCCTCTTGGCAGCCTTACTTCAGTATATTTTTGGACGATAGCTGTCATTTATAACTCTGCAGGTTTGTGAATTACAGTGCCCCTGAGCTCCTTTCTTCAACTCGCTTTCTTTTGAGCTGGCCGCAACACCGCAGGATGGCTTCAGGCCCTAATCTGGTTCCGGCACGGCACGCTGAGCCTTTGGTTATTTCCTCTTCCTGGTGGGAAATGAGAGTTAAATTTGCCCGTCCAGACACCTCCAGCTATTCTCTCATTGGTTCTCGCTATTCCTGTTCATCTTCCGCAGAAATTGCAAACTGGGCCAAACAGGAGGTTAAAGGGACTGACTCTCCAAGTCGGGAGAGTGTTAGTAAAGCATCTGGAATGTTGCACCCGAGTACCAGGGTAGGAAAACTGAGACATTTTTGAACACGTCCCCCGTTCACACGGTTGGTCATACTCTGGGTTCCACATGCATGTTTTAGCTGAAGGAAGAATACCTTAAACCTGGAGAGTTGAGAGCCGTGTAATGGGTACCATGCAATATGACTTCAAAGGGTCTTCATTTGCTCACCGAACCTCTCCAATCCTATCACTGCTGCGTTTATGCCCCTGTACACACGCTTGATTCTCTTTCAGAGACATAGCAATCCATAGGTTTTAAGATACTTACTATTCAGGAACATGCTTAGGCGTTTAATATGGGGTGTTGAGTCCATTTCGTTGAGCAAGCAGTAGCTCTAGTCTATTCCATATTTGGCTTAAGGAACTTTATCTGTGCTCATTTCAATCTCTGGTTTTATGCAGCACCCCAACTCACCTTTCCCCTTAAGTAAGCATAAGTTGGTTTTCTAAATTTGAGACCCTGTTCTGTTTTGGAATTCAGTTCCTGTGTAGCCAAGTTTACATTCCGTGTATTAGTGATATCTTATGATGTTTCTTTTTCTGTGTGACTTATTTCAGTTAGAATCATCGTACCTGAATCCACTCATTATGCTGCTACGGGCCTGATGACATAGATTTCATTGCTGAGTGATACTGCATTGTACGTAAGTACCACAAGTTCTTTATCCATTTTTCACTTTCTGTGATATTGAACTTGTACGGTAAACGAGGTTCTTGTAAACAGAGGCGTCCCAAACTTTGGGGTGGCTGTGTCTTTTTGATTTTAATTTCCCTAAGCTATAGGACCATAAGTGGAAGTGCCCTAGGCTCTGTTGCTTTGTTTTTTAGATGTTTCAGGAAACACCATACACTTCTCCCGAGTGTCTGTTGGCAATTTACATCCCGCCCATCAGCATAACAAGGCTCCCAGTTCTCCATGGCCTGTCCTGCCTTTCTGGATTTTACACTTTTTTCAGATGGCCCTTTTGACCAGGGGGAAGTGAGACTTCATTGTAGTGCAGATTTCCTTTGCAAGCTTGCTTGGTTGGCCAAAAAGGGCGTATGCGTTTTTTCCTGAATATATTCAGGAAAAAACGCATACGCCCTTTTTGGCCAAGTGCATCATTGTGGACGTTCTGCCTCTTTTCCTATGCTTTCAATGCAATTCCAGTCTACCTCCTGAAATCGGTTTCCTGCAATTCTGCCCGGCTTTCAAGTCCTCTTGGCAGCCTTACTTCAGTATATTTTTGGACGATAGCTGTCATTTATAACTCTGCAGGTTTGTGAATTACAGTGCCCCTGAACTCCTTTCTTCAACTCGCTTTCTTTTGAGCTGGCCGCAACACCGCAGGATGGCTTCAGGCCCTAATCTGGTTCTGGCACGGCACGCTGAGCCTTTGGTTAATTCCTCTTCCTGGTGGGAAATGAGAGTTAAATTTGCCCGTCCAGACACCTCCAGCTAGTCTCTCATTGTTTCTCCCTATTCCTGTTCATCTTCCGCAGAAATTGCAAACTGGGCCAAACATGAGGTTAAAGGGACTGACTCTCCATGTCGGGAGAGTGTTAGTAAAGCGTCTGGAATGTTGCACCCGAGTACCAGGCAGGAAAACTGAGACATATTTGAACACGTCTCCCGTTCACACGGTTGATCATACTCTGGGTTCCACATGCATGTTTCAGCTGAAGGAAGAATACCTTAAACCTGGGTAGTTGAGACCCGTGGAATGGGTACCATGCAATATGACTTCAAAGGGTCTTCATTTGCTCACCGAACCTCTCTAATCCTATCACTGCTGCGTTTATGCCCCTGTACACACGCTTGATTCTCTTTTGGAGACATAGCAATCCATAGGTTTTAAGATACTTACTAGTCAGGTACATTCTTAGGCGTTTGATATGGGGTGTTGAGTCCATTTCGTTGAGCAAGGAGTAGCTCTTGTCTATTCCATATTTGGCTTAAGGAACTTTATCTGTGCTCATTTCAATCTCTGGTTTTATGCAGCACCCCAACTCACCTTTCCCCTTAAGCAAGCATAAGATGGTTTTCTAAATTTGAGACCCTGTTCTGTTTTGGAATTCAGTTCCTGTGTAGCCAAGTTTACATTCCGTGTATTACTGATATCTTATGATGTTTCTTTTTTTGTATGACTTATTTCAGTTAGAATCGTCGTACCTGAATCCACTCATTATGCTGCTACGGGCCTGATGACATAGATTTCATTGCTGAGTGATACTGCATTGTACGTAAGTACCACAAGTTCTTTATCCATTTTTCACTTTCTGTGATATTGAACTTGTACGGTAAACGAGGTTCTTGTAAACAGAGGCGTCCCAAACTTTGGGGTGGCTGTGTCTTTTTGATTTTAATTTCCCTAAGCTATAGGACCATAAGTGGAAGTGCCCTAGGCTCTGTTGCTTTGTTTTTTAGATGTTTCAGGAAACACCATACACTTTTCCCGAGTGTCTGTTGGCAATTTACATCCCGCCCATCAGCATAACAAGGCTCCCAGTTCTCCATGGCCTGTCCTGCCTTTCTGGATTTTACACTTTTTTCAGATGGCCCTTTTGACCGGGGGGAAGTGAGACTTCATTGTAGTGCAGATTTCCTTTGTAAGTTTGCTTGGTTGGCCAAAAAGGGCGTATGCGTTTTTTCCTGAATATATTCAGGAAAAAACGCATACGCCCTTTTTGGCCAAGTGCATCATTGTGGACGTTCTGCCTCTTTTCCTATGCTTTCAATGCAATTCCAGTCTACCTCCTGAAATCGGTTTCCTGCAATTCTGCCCCGCTTTCAAGTCCTCTTGGCAGCCTTACTTCAGTATATTTTTGGACGATAGCTGTCATTTATAACTCTGCAGGTTTGTGAATTACAGTGCCCCTGAGCTCCTTTCTTCAACTCGCTTTCTTGTGACCTGGCCGCAACACCGCAGGATGGCTTCAGGCCCTAATCTGGTTCCGGCACGGCACGCTGAGCCTTTGGTTAATTCCTCTTCCTGGTGGGAAATGAGAGTTAAATTTGCCCGTCCAGACACCTCCAGCTAGTCTCTCATTGGTTCTCGCTATTCCTGTTCATCTTCCGCAGAAATTGCAAACTGGGCCAAACAGGAGGTTAAAGGGACTGACTCTCCATGTCGGGAGAGTGTTAGTAAAGCATCTGGAATGTTGCACCCGAGTACCAGGGGAGGAAAACTGAGACATATTTGAACACGTCTCCCGTTCACACGGTTGATCATACTCTGGGTTCCACATGCATGTTTTAGCTGAAGGCAGAATACCTTAAACCTGCAGAGTTGAGACCCGTGGAATGGGTACCATGCAATATGACTTCAAAGGGTCTTCGTTTGCTCACCGAACCTCTCCAATCCTATCACTGCTGCGTTTATGCCCCTGTACACACGCTTGATTCTCTTTTGGAGACATAGCAATCCATAGGTTTTAAGATACTTACTAGTCAGGTACATTCTTAGGCGTTTAATATGGGGTGTTGAGTCCATTTCGTTGAGCAAGGAGTAGCTCTTGTCTATTCCATATGTGGCTTAAGGAACTTTATCTGTGCTCATTTCAATCTCTGGTTTTATGCAGCACCCCAACTCACCTTTCCCCTTAAGCAAGCATAAGTTGGTTTTCTAAATTTGAGACCCTGTTCTGTTTTGGAATTCAGTTCCTGTGTAGCCAAGTTTACATTCCGTGTATTACTGATATCTTATGATGTTTCTTTTTCTGTGTGACTTATTTCAGTTAGAATCATCGTACCTGAATCCACTCATTATGCTGCTACGGGCCTGATGACATAGATTTCATTGCTGAGTGATACTGCATTGTACGTAAGTACCACAAGTTCTTTATCCATTTTTCACTTTCTGTGATATTGAACTTGTACGGTAAACGAGGTTCTTGTAAACAGAGGCGTCCCAAACTTTGGGGTGGCTGTGTCTTTTTGATTTTAATTTCCCTAAGCTATAGGACCATAAGTGGAAGTGCCCTAGGCTCTGTTGCTTTGTTTTTTAGATGTTTCAGGAAACACCATACACTTCTCCCGAGTGTCTGTTGGCAATTTACATCCCGCCCATCAGCATAACAAGGCTCCCAGTTCTCCATGGCCTGTCCTGCCTTTCTGGATTTTATACTTTTTTCAGATGGCCCTTTTGACCGGGGGGAAGTGAGACTTCATTGTAGTGCAGATTTCCTTTGCAAGTTTGCTTGGTTGGCCAAAAAGGGCGTATGCGTTTTTTCCTGAATATATTCAGGAAAAAACGCATACGCCCTTTTTGGCCAAGTGCATCATTGTGGACGTTCTGCCTCTTTTCCTATGCTTTCAATGCAATTCCAGTCTACCTCCTGAAATCGGTTTCCTGCAATTCTGCCCCGCTTTCAAGTCCTCTTGGCAGCCTTACTTCAGTATATTTTTGGACGATAGCTGTCATTTATAACTCTGCAGGTTTGTGAATTACAGTGCCCCTGAGCTCCTTTCTTCAACTCGCTTTCTTTTGAGCTGGCCGCAACACCGCAGGATGGCTTCAGGCCCTAATCTGGTTCCGGCACGGCACGCTGAGCCTTTGGTTATTTCCTCTTCCTGGTGGGAAATGAGAGTTAAATTTGCCCGTCCAGACACCTCCAGCTAGTCTCTCATTGGTTCTCGCTATTCCTGTTCATCTTCCGCAGAAATTGCAAACTGGGCCAAACAGGAGGTTAAAGGGACTGACTCTCCAAGTCGGGAGAGTGTTAGTAAAGCATCTGGAATGTTGCACCCGAGTACCAGGGTAGGAAAACTGAGACATTTTTGAACACGTCCCCCGTTCACACGGTTGGTCATACTCTGGGTTCCACATGCATGTTTTAGCTGAAGGAAGAATACCTTAAACCTGGAGAGTTGAGAGCCGTGTAATGGGTACCATGCAATATGACTTCAAAGGGTCTTCATTTGCTCACCGAACCTCTCCAATCCTATCACTGCTGCGTTTATGCCCCTGTACACACGCTTGATTCTCTTTCAGAGACATAGCAATCCATAGGTTTTAAGATACTTACTATTCAGGAACATGCTTAGGCGTTTAATATGGGGTGTTGAGTCCATTTCGTTGAGCAAGCAGTAGCTCTAGTCTATTCCATATTTGGCTTAAGGAACTTTATCTGTGCTCATTTCAATCTCTGGTTTTATGCAGCACCCCAACTCACCTTTCCCCTTAAGTAAGCATAAGTTGGTTTTCTAAATTTGAGACCCTGTTCTGTTTTGGAATTCAGTTCCTGTGTAGCCAAGTTTACATTCCGTGTATTAGTGATATCTTATGATGTTTCTTTTTCTGTGTGACTTATTTCAGTTAGAATCATCGTACCTGAATCCACTCATTATGCTGCTACGGGCCTGATGACATAGATTTCATTGCTGAGTGATACTGCATTGTACGTAAGTACCACAAGTTCTTTATCCATTTTTCACTTTCTGTGATATTGAACTTGTACGGTAAACGAGGTTCTTGTAAACAGAGGCGTCCCAAACTTTGGGGTGGCTGTGTCTTTTTGATTTTAATTTCCCTAAGCTATAGGACCATAAGTGGAAGTGCCCTAGGCTCTGTTGCTTTGTTTTTTAGATGTTTCAGGAAACACCATACACTTCTCCCCAGTGTCTGTTGGCAATTTACATCCCGCCCATCAGCATAACAAGGCTCCCAGTTCTCCATGGCCTGTCCTGCCTTTCTGGATTTTACACTTTTTTCAGATGGCCCTTTTGACCAGGGGGAAGTGAGACTTCATTGTAGTGCAGATTTCCTTTGCAAGCTTGCTTGGTTGGCCAAAAAGGGCGTATGCGTTTTTTCCTGAATATATTCAGGAAAAAACGCATACGCCCTTTTTGGCCAAGTGCATCATTGTGGACGTTCTGCCTCTTTTCCTATGCTTTCAATGCAATTCCAGTCTACCTCCTGAAATCGGTTTCCTGCAATTCTGCCCGGCTTTCAAGTCCTCTTGGCAGCCTTACTTCAGTATATTTTTGGACGATAGCTGTCATTTATAACTCTGCAGGTTTGTGAATTACAGTGCCCCTGAACTCCTTTCTTCAACTCGCTTTCTTTTGAGCTGGCCGCAACACCGCAGGATGGCTTCAGGCCCTAATCTGGTTCTGGCACGGCACGCTGAGCCTTTGGTTAATTCCTCTTCCTGGTGGGAAATGAGAGTTAAATTTGCCCGTCCAGACACCTCCAGCTAGTCTCTCATTGTTTCTCCCTATTCCTGTTCATCTTCCGCAGAAATTGCAAACTGGGCCAAACATGAGGTTAAAGGGACTGACTCTCCATGTCGGGAGAGTGTTAGTAAAGCGTCTGGAATGTTGCACCCGAGTACCAGGCAGGAAAACTGAGACATATTTGAACACGTCTCCCGTTCACACGGTTGATCATACTCTGGGTTCCACATGCATGTTTCAGCTGAAGGAAGAATACCTTAAACCTGGGTAGTTGAGACCCGTGGAATGGGTACCATGCAATATGACTTCAAAGGGTCTTCATTTGCTCACCGAACCTCTCTAATCCTATCACTGCTGCGTTTATGCCCCTGTACACACGCTTGATTCTCTTTTGGAGACATAGCAATCCATAGGTTTTAAGATACTTACTAGTCAGGTACATTCTTAGGCGTTTGATATGGGGTGTTGAGTCCATTTCGTTGAGCAAGGAGTAGCTCTTGTCTATTCCATATTTGGCTTAAGGAACTTTATCTGTGCTCATTTCAATCTCTGGTTTTATGCAGCACCCCAACTCACCTTTCCCCTTAAGCAAGCATAAGATGGTTTTCTAAATTTGAGACCCTGTTCTGTTTTGGAATTCAGTTCCTGTGTAGCCAAGTTTACATTCCGTGTATTACTGATATCTTATGATGTTTCTTTTTCTGTATGACTTATTTCAGTTAGAATCGTCGTACCTGAATCCACTCATTATGCTGCTACGGGCCTGATGACATAGATTTCATTGCTGAGTGATACTGCATTGTACGTAAGTACCACAAGTTCTTTATCCATTTTTCACTTTCTGTGATATTGAACTTGTACGGTAAACGAGGTTCTTGTAAACAGAGGCGTCCCAAACTTTGGGGTGGCTGTGTCTTTTTGATTTTAATTTCCCTAAGCTATAGGACCATAAGTGGAAGTGCCCTAGGCTCTGTTGCTTTGTTTTTTAGATGTTTCAGGAAACACCATACACTTTTCCCGAGTGTCTGTTGGCAATTTACATCCCGCCCATCAGCATAACAAGGCTCCCAGTTCTCCATGGCCTGTCCTGCCTTTCTGGATTTTACACTTTTTTCAGATGGCCCTTTTGACCGGGGGGAAGTGAGACTTCATTGTAGTGCAGATTTCCTTTGCAAGTTTGCTTGGTTGGCCAAAAAGGGCGTATGCGTTTTTTCCTGAATATATTCAGGAAAAAACGCATACGCCCTTTTTGGCCAAGTGCATCATTGTGGACGTTCTGCCTCTTTTCCTATGCTTTCAATGCAATTCCAGTCTACCTCCTGAAATCGGTTTCCTGCAATTCTGCCCCGCTTTCAAGTCCTCTTGGCAGCCTTACTTCAGTATATTTTTGGACGATAGCTGTCATTTATAACTCTGCAGGTTTGTGAATTACAGTGCCCCTGAGCTCCTTTCTTCAACTCGCTTTCTTGTGACCTGGCCGCAACACCGCAGGATGGCTTCAGGCCCTAATCTGGTTCCGGCACGGCACGCTGAGCCTTTGGTTAATTCCTCTTCCTGGTGGGAAATGAGAGTTAAATTTGCCCGTCCAGACACCTCCAGCTAGTCTCTCATTGGTTCTCGCTATTCCTGTTCATCTTCCGCAGAAATTGCAAACTGGGCCAAACAGGAGGTTAAAGGGACTGACTCTCCATGTCGCGAGAGTGTTAGTAAAGCATCTGGAATGTTGCATCCGAGTACCAGGGGAGGAAAACTGAGACATATTTGAACACGTCTCCCGTTCACACGGTTGATCATACTCTGGGTTCCACATGCATGTTTTAGCTGAAGGCAGAATACCTTAAACCTGCAGAGTTGAGACCCGTGGAATGGGTACCATGCAATATGACTTCAAAGGGTCTTCGTTTGCTCACCGAACCTCTCCAATCCTATCACTGCTGCGTTTATGCCCCTGTACACACGCTTGATTCTCTTTTGGAGACATAGCAATCCATAGGTTTTAAGATACTTACTAGTCAGGTACATTCTTAGGCGTTTAATATGGGGTGTTGAGTCCATTTCGTTGAGCAAGGAGTAGCTCTTGTCTATTCCATATGTGGCTTAAGGAACTTTATCTGTGCTCATTTCAATCTCTGGTTTTATGCAGCACCCCAAGTCACCTTTCCCCTTAAGCAAGCATAAGTTGGTTTTCTAAATTTGAGACCCTGTTCTGTTTTGGAATTCAGTTCCTGTGTAGCCAAGTTTACATTCCGTGTATTAGTGATATCTTATGATGTTTCTTTTTCTGTGTGACTTATTTCAGTTAGAATCATCGTACCTGAATCCACTCATTATGCTGCTACGGGCCTGATGACATAGATTTCATTGCTGAGTGATACTGCATTGTACGTAAGTACCACAAATTCTTTATCCATTTTTCACTTTCTGTGATATTGAACTTGTACGGTAAACGAGGTTCTTGTAAACAGAGGCGTCCCAAACTTTGGGGTGGCTGTGTCTTTTTGATTTTAATTTCCCTAAGCTATAGGACCATAAGTGGAAGTGCCCTAGGCTCTGTTGCTTTGTTTTTTAGATGTTTCAGGAAACACCATACACTTCTCCCGAGTGTCTGTTGGCAATTTACATCCCGCCCATCAGCATAACAAGGCTCCCAGTTCTCCATGGCCTGTCCTGCCTTTCTGGATTTTATACTTTTTTCAGATGGCCCTTTTGACCGGGGGGAAGTGAGACTTCATTGTAGTGCAGATTTCCTTTGCAAGTTTGCTTGGTTGGCCAAAAAGGGCGTATGCGTTTTTTCCTGAATATATTCAGGAAAAAACGCATACGCCCTTTTTGGCCAAGTGCATCATTGTGGACGTTCTGCCTCTTTTCCTATGCTTTCAATGCAATTCCAGTCTACCTCCTGAAATCGGTTTCCTGCAATTCTGCCCCGCTTTCAAGTCCTCTTGGCAGCCTTACTTCAGTATATTTTTGGACGATAGCTGTCATTTATAACTCTGCAGGTTTGTGAATTACAGTGCCCCTGAGCTCCTTTCTTCAACTCGCTTTCTTGTGACCTGGCCGCAACACCGCAGGATGGCTTCAGGCCCTAATCTGGTTCCGGCACGGCACGCTGAGCCTTTGGTTATTTCCTTTTCCTGGTGGGAAATGAGAGTTAAATTTGCCCGTCCAGACACCTCCAGCTATTCTCTCATTGGTTCTCGCTATTCCTGTTCATCTTCCGCAGAAATTGCAAACTGGGCCAAACAGGAGGTTAAAGGGACTGACTCTCCAAGTCGGGAGAGTGTTAGTAAAGCATCTGGAATGTTGCACCCGAGTACCAGGGTAGGAAAACTGAG
Source organism: Grampus griseus (assembly GCF_964374135.1). Taxonomy (NCBI): domain Eukaryota; kingdom Metazoa; phylum Chordata; class Mammalia; order Artiodactyla; family Delphinidae; genus Grampus; species Grampus griseus. The sequence goes on along the minus strand of NW_028133354.1, from coordinate 302,685 downwards.
ACATTTTTGAACACGTCCCCCGTTCACACGGTTGGTCATACTCTGGGTTCCACATGCATGTTTTAGCTGAAGGAAGAATACCTTAAACCTGGAGAGTTGAGAGCCGTGTAATGGGTACCATGCAATATGACTTCAAAGGGTCTTCATTTGCTCACCGAACCTCTCCAATCCTATCACTGCTGCGTTTATGCCCCTGTACACACGCTTGATTCTCTTTCAGAGACATAGCAATCCATAGGTTTTAAGATACTTACTATTCAGGAACATGCTTAGGCGTTTAATATGGGGTGTTGAGTCCATTTCGTTGAGCAAGCAGTAGCTCTAGTCTATTCCATATTTGGCTTAAGGAACTTTATCTGTGCTCATTTCAATCTCTGGTTTTATGCAGCACCCCAACTCACCTTTCCCCTTAAGTAAGCATAAGTTGGTTTTCTAAATTTGAGACCCTGTTCTGTTTTGGAATTCAGTTCCTGTGTAGCCAAGTTTACATTCCGTGTATTAGTGATATCTTATGATGTTTCTTTTTCTGTGTGACTTATTTCAGTTAGAATCATCGTACCTGAATCCACTCATTATGCTGCTACGGGCCTGATGACATAGATTTCATTGCTGAGTGATACTGCATTGTACGTAAGTACCACAAGTTCTTTATCCATTTTTCACTTTCTGTGATATTGAACTTGTACGGTAAACGAGGTTCTTGTAAACAGAGGCGTCCCAAACTTTGGGGTGGCTGTGTCTTTTTGATTTTAATTTCCCTAAGCTATAGGACCATAAGTGGAAGTGCCCTAGGCTCTGTTGCTTTGTTTTTTAGATGTTTCAGGAAACACCATACACTTCTCCCGAGTGTCTGTTGGCAATTTACATCCCGCCCATCAGCATAACAAGGCTCCCAGTTCTCCATGGCCTGTCCTGCCTTTCTGGATTTTACACTTTTTTCAGATGGCCCTTTTGACCAGGGGGAAGTGAGACTTCATTGTAGTGCAGATTTCCTTTGCAAGCTTGCTTGGTTGGCCAAAAAGGGCGTATGCGTTTTTTCCTGAATATATTCAGGAAAAAACGCATACGCCCTTTTTGGCCAAGTGCATCATTGTGGACGTTCTGCCTCTTTTCCTATGCTTTCAATGCAATTCCAGTCTACCTCCTGAAATCGGTTTCCTGCAATTCTGCCCGGCTTTCAAGTCCTCTTGGCAGCCTTACTTCAGTATATTTTTGGACGATAGCTGTCATTTATAACTCTGCAGGTTTGTGAATTACAGTGCCCCTGAACTCCTTTCTTCAACTCGCTTTCTTTTGAGCTGGCCGCAACACCGCAGGATCGCTTCAGGCCCTAATCTGGTTCCGGCAAGGCACGCTGAGCCTTTGGTTAATTCCTCTTCCTGGTGGGAAATGAGAGTTAAATTTGCCCGTCCAGACCCCTCCAGCTAGTCTCTCATTGTTTCTCCCTATTCCTGTTCATCTTCCGCAGAAATTGCAAACTGGGCCAAACATGAGTTTAAAGGGACTGACTCTCCATGTCGGGAGAGTGTTAGTAAAGTGTCTGGAATGTTGCACCCGAGTACCAGGCAGGAAAACTGAGACATATTTGAACACGTCTCCCGTTCACACGGTTGATCATACTCTGGGTTCCACATGCATGTTTCAGCTGAAGGAAGAATACCTTAAACCTGGGTAGTTGAGACCCGTGGAATGGGTACCATGCAATATGACTTCAAAGGGTCTTCATTTGCTCACCGAACCTCTCTAATCCTATCACTGCTGCGTTTATGCCCCTGTACACACGCTTGATTCTCTTTTGGAGACATAGCAATCCATAGGTTTTAAGATACTTACTAGTCAGGTACATTCTTAGGCGTTTGATATGGGGTGTTGAGTCCATTTCGTTGAGCAAGGAGTAGCTCTTGTCTATTCCATATTTGGCTTAAGGAACTTTATCTGTGCTCATTTCAATCTCTGGTTTTATGCAGCACCCCAACTCACCTTTCCCCTTAAGCAAGCATAAGATGGTTTTCTAAATTTGAGACCCTGTTCTGTTTTGGAATTCAGTTCCTGTGTAGCCAAGTTTACATTCCGTGTATTACTGATATCTTATGATGTTTCTTTTTCTGTATGACTTATTTCAGTTAGAATCGTCGTACCTGAATCCACTCATTATGCTGCTACGGGCCTGATGACATAGATTTCATTGCTGAGTGATACTGCATTGTACGTAAGTACCACAAGTTCTTTATCCATTTTTCACTTTCTGTGATATTGAACTTGTACGGTAAACGAGGTTCTTGTAAACAGAGGCGTCCCAAACTTTGGGGTGGCTGTGTCTTTTTGATTTTAATTTCCCTAAGCTATAGGACCATAAGTGGAAGTGCCCTAGGCTCTGTTGCTTTGTTTTTTAGATGTTTCAGGAAACACCATACACTTCTCCCGAGTGTCTGTTGGCAATTTACATCCCGCCAATCAGCATAACAAGGCTCCCAGTTCTCCATGGCCTGTCCTGCCTTTCTGGATTTTACACTTTTTTCAGATGGCCCTTTTGACCGGGGGGAAGTGAGACTTCATTGTAGTGCAGATTTCCTTTGCAAGTTTGCTTGGTTGGCCATAAAGGGCGTATGCGTTTTTTCCTGAATATTTTCAGGAAAAAACGCATACGCCCTTTTTGGCCAAGTGCATCATTGTGGACGTTCTGCCTCTTTTCCTATGCTTTCAATGCAATTCCAGTCTACCTCCTGAAATCGGTTTCCTGCAATTCTGCCCCGCTTTCAAGTCCTCTTGGCAGCCTTACTTCAGTATATTTTTGGACGATAGCTGTCATTTATAACTCTGCAGGTTTGTGAATTACAGTGCCCCTGAGCTCCTTTCTTCAACTCGCTTTCTTTTGAGCTGGCCGCAACACCGCAGGATGGCTTCAGGCCCTAATCTGGTTCCGGCACGGCATGATGAGCCTTTGGTTAATTCCTCTTCCTGGTGGGAAATGAGAGTTAAATTTGCCCGTCCAGACACCTCCAGCTAGTCTCTCATTGGTTCTCCCTATTCCTGTTCATCTTCCGCAGAAATTGCAAACTGGGCCAAACAGGAGGTTAAAGGCGCTGACTCTCCAAGTGGGGAGAGTGTTAGTAAAGCGTCTGGAATGTTTCACCCGAGTACCAGGGGAGGAAAACTGAGACATATTTGAACACGTCTCCCGATCACATGGTTGATCATACTCTAGGTTCCACATGCATGTCTTAGCTGAAGGAAGAATACCTTAAACCTGGAGAGTTGAGACCCGTGGAATGGGTACCATGCAATATGACTTCAAAGGGTCTTCATTTGCTCACCGAACCTCTCCAATCCTATCACTGCTGCGTTTATGCCCCTGTACACACGCTTGATTCTCTTTTGGAGACATAGCAATCCATAGGTTTTAAGATACTTACTAGTCAGGTACATTCTTAGGCGTTTAATATGGGGTGTTGAGTCCATTTCGTTGAGCAAGGAGTAGCTCTTGTCTATTCCATATTTGGCTTAAGGAACTTTATCTGTGCTCATTTCAATCTCTGGTTTTATGCAGCACCCCAACTCACCTTTCCCCTTAAGCAAGCATAAGATGGTTTTCTAAATTTGAGACCCTGTTCTGTTTTGGAATTCAGTTCCTGTGTAGCAAAGTTTACATTCCGTGTATTAGTGATATCTTATGATGTTTCTTTTTCTGTGTGACTTATTTCAGTTAGAATCATCGTACCTGAATCCACTCATTATGCTGCTACGGGCCTGATGACATAGATTTCATTGCTGAGTGATACTGCATTGTACGTAAGTACCACAAGTTCTTTATCCATTTTTCACTTTCTGTGATATTGAACTTGTACGGTAAACGAGGTTCTTGTAAACAGAGGCGTCCCAAACTTTGGGGTGGCTGTGTCTTTTTGATTTTAATTTCCCTAAGCTATAGGACCATAAGTGGAAGTGCCCTAGGCTCTGTTGCTTTGTTTTTTAGATGTTTCAGGAAACACCATACACTTCTCCCGAGTGTCTGTTGGCAATTTACATCCCGCCCATCAGCATAACAAGGCTCCCAGTTCTCCATGGCCTGTCCTGCCTTTCTGGATTTTACACTTTTTTCAGATGGCCCTTTTGACCGGGGGGAAGTGAGACTTCATTGTAGTGCAGATTTCCTTTGTAAGTTTGCTTGGTTGGCCAAAAAGGGCGTATGCGTTTTTTCCTGAATATATTCAGGAAAAAACGCATACGCCCTTTTTGGCCAAGTGCATCATTGTGGACGTTCTGCCTCTTTTCCTATGCTTTCAATGCAATTCCAGTCTACCTCCTGAAATCGGTTTCCTGCAATTCTGCCCCGCTTTCAAGTCCTCTTGGCAGCCTTACTTCAGTATATTTTTGGACGATAGCTGTCATTTATAACTCTGCAGGTTTGTGAATTACAGTGCCCCTGAGCTCCTTTCTTCAACTCGCTTTCTTTTGAGCTGGCCGCAACACCGCAGGATGGCTTCAGGCCCTAATCTGGTTCCGGCACGGCACGCTGAGCCTTCGGTTAATTCCTCTTCCTGGTGGGAAATGAGAGTTAAATTTGCCCGTCCAGACACCTCCAGCTAGTCTCTCATTGGTTCTCGCTATTCCTGTTCATCTTCCGCAGAAATTGCAAACTGGGCCAAACAGGAGGTTAAAGGGACTGACTCTCCATGTCGGGAGAGTGTTAGTAAAGCATCTGGAATGTTGCACCCGAGTACCAGGGTAGGAAAACTGAGACATTTTTGAACACGTCCCCCGTTCACACGGTTGGTCATACTCTGGGTTCCACATGCATGTTTTAGCTGAAGGAAGAATACCTTAAACCTGGAGAGTTGAGACCCGTGGAATGGGTACCATGCAATATGACTTCAAAGGGTCTTCATTTGCTCACCGAACCTCTCCAATCCTATCACTGCTGCGTTTATGCCCCTGTACACACGCTTGATTCTCTTTCAGAGACATAGCAATCCATAGGTTTTAAGATACTTACTATTCAGGAACATGCTTAGGCGTTTAATATGGGGTGTTGAGTCCATTTCGTTGAGCAAGCAGTAGCTCTAGTCTATTCCATATTTGGCTTAAGGAACTTTATCTGTGCTCATTTCAATCTCTGGTTTTATGCAGCACCCCAACTCACCTTTCCCCTTAAGTAAGCATAAGTTGGTTTTCTAAATTTGAGACCCTGTTCTGTTTTGGAATTCAGTTCCTGTGTAGCCAAGTTTACATTCCGTGTATTAGTGATATCTTATGATGTTTCTTTTTCTGTGTGACTTATTTCAGTTAGAATCATCGTACCTGAATCCACTCATTATGCTGCTACGGGCCTGATGACATAGATTTCATTGCTGAGTGATACTGCATTGTACGTAAGTACCACAAGTTCTTTATCCATTTTTCACTTTCTGTGATATTGAACTTGTACGGTAAACGAGGTTCTTGTAAACAGAGGCGTCCCAAACTTTGGGGTGGCTGTGTCTTTTTGATTTTAATTTCCCTAAGCTATAGGACCATAAGTGGAAGTGCCCTAGGCTCTGTTGCTTTGTTTTTTAGATGTTTCAGGAAACACCATACACTTCTCCCGAGTGTCTGTTGGCAATTTACATCCCGCCCATCAGCATAACAAGGCTCCCAGTTCTCCATGGCCTGTCCTGCCTTTCTGGATTTTACACTTTTTTCAGATGGCCCTTTTGACCAGGGGGAAGTGAGACTTCATTGTAGTGCAGATTTCCTTTGCAAGCTTGCTTGGTTGGCCAAAAAGGGCGTATGCGTTTTTTCCTGAATATATTCAGGAAAAAACGCATACGCCCTTTTTGGCCAAGTGCATCATTGTGGACGTTCTGCCTCTTTTCCTATGCTTTCAATGCAATTCCAGTCTACCTCCTGAAATCGGTTTCCTGCAATTCTGCCCGGCTTTCAAGTCCTCTTGGCAGCCTTCCTTCAGTATATTTTTGGACGATAGCTGTCATTTATAACTCTGCAGGTTTGTGAATTACAGTGCCCCTGAGCTCCTTTCTTCAACTCGCTTTCTTTTCAGCTGGCCGCAACACCGCAGGATGGCTTCAGGCCCTAATCTGGTTCCGGCACGGCACGCTGAGCCTTTGGTTAATTTCTCTTCCTGGTGGGAAATGAGAGTTAAATTTGCCCGTCCAGACACCTCCAGCTAGTCTCTCATTGGTTCTCCCTATTCCTGTTCATCTTCCGCAGAAATTGCAAACTGGGCCAAACATGAGGTTAAAGGGACTGACTCTCCATGTCGGGAGAGTGTTAGTAAAGCATCTGGAATGTTGCACCCGAGTACCAGGCAGGAAAACTGAGACATATTTGAACACGTCTCCCGTTCACACGGTTGATCATACTCTGGGTTCCACATGCATGTTTCAGCTGAAGGAAGAATACCTTAAACCTGGGTAGTTGAGACCCGTGGAATGGGTACCATGCAATATGACTTCAAAGGGTCTTCATTTGCTCACCGAACCTCTCTAATCCTATCACTGCTGCGTTTATGCCCCTGTACACACGCTTGATTCTCTTTTGGAGACATAGCAATCCATAGGTTTTAAGATACTTACTAGTCAGGTACATTCTTAGGCGTTTGATATGGGGTGTTGAGTCCATTTCGTTGAGCAAGGAGTAGCTCTTGTCTATTCCATATTTGGCTTAAGGAACTTTATCTGTGCTCATTTCAATCTCTGGTTTTATGCAGCACCCCAACTCACCTTTCCCCTTAAGCAAGCATAAGATGGTTTTCTAAATTTGAGACCCTGTTCTGTTTTGGAATTCAGTTCCTGTGTAGCCAAGTTTACATTCCGTGTATTAGTGATATCTTATGATGTTTCTTTTTCTGTGTGACTTATTTCAGTTAGAATCATCGTACCTGAATCCACTCATTATGCTGCTACGGGCCTGATGACATAGATTTCATTGCTGAGTTATACTGCATTGTACGTAAGTACCACAAGTTCTTTATCCATTTTTCACTTTCTGTGATATTGAACTTGTACGGTAAACGAGGTTCTTGTAAACAGAGGCGTCCCAAACTTTGGGGTGGCTGTGTCTTTTTGATTTTAATTTCCCTAAGCTATAGGACCATAAGTGGAAGTGCCCTAGGCTCTGTTGCTTTGTTTTTTAGATGTTTCAGGAAACACCATACACTTCTCCCGAGTGTCTGTTGGCAATTTACATCCCGCCCATCAGCATAACAAGGCTCCCAGTTCTCCATGGCCTGTCCTGCCTTTCTGGATTTTACACTTTGTTCAGATGGCCCTTTTGACCGGGGGGAAGTGAGACTTCATTGTAGTGCAGATTTCCTTTGTAAGTTTGCTTGGTTGGCCAAAAAGGGCGTATGCGTTTTTTCCTGAATATATTCAGGAAAAAACGCATACGCCCTTTTTGGCCAAGTGCATCATTGTGGACGTTCTGCCTCTTTTCCTATGCTTTCAATGCAATTCCAGTCTACCTCCTGAAATCGGTTTCCTGCAATTCTGCCCCGCTTTCAAGTCCTCTTGGCAGCCTTACTTCAGTATATTTTTGGACGATAGCTGTCATTTATAACTCTGCAGGTTTGTGAATTACAGTGCCCCTGAGCTCCTTTCTTCAACTCGCTTTCTTGTGACCTGGCCGCAACACCGCAGGATGGCTTCAGGCCCTAATCTGGTTCCGGCACGGCACGCTGAGCCTTTGGTTAATTCCTCTTCCTGGTGGGAAATGAGAGTTAAATTTGCCCGTCCAGACACCTCCAGCTAGTCTCTCATTGGTTCTCGCTATTCCTGTTCATCTTCCGCAGAAATTGCAAACTGGGCCAAACAGGAGGTTAAAGGCGCTGACTCTCCAAGTGGGGAGAGTGTTAGTAAAGCGTCTGGAATGTTTCACCCGAGTACCAGGGGAGGAAAACTGAGACATATTTGAACACGTCTCCCGATCACATGGTTGATCATACTCTAGGTTCCACATGCATGTTTTAGCTGAAGGAAGAACACTTTAAACCTGGGTAGTTGAAACCCGTGGAATGGGTACCATGCAATATGACTTCAAAGGGTCTTCATTTGCTCACCGAACCTCTCCAATCCTATCACTGCTGCGTTTATGCCCCTGTACACACGCTTGATTCTCTTTCAGAGACATAGCAATCCATAGGTTTTAAGATACTTACTATTCAGGAACATGCTTAGGCGTTTAATATGGGGTGTTGAGTCCATTTCGTTGAGCAAGCAGTAGCTCTAGTCTATTCCATATTTGGCTTAAGGAACTTTATCTGTGCTCATTTCAATCTCTGGTTTTATGCAGCACCCCAACTCACCTTTCCCCTTAAGTAAGCATAAGTTGGTTTTCTAAATTTGAGACCCTGTTCTGTTTTGGAATTCAGTTCCTGTGTAGCCAAGTTTACATTCCGTGTATTAGTGATATCTTATGATGTTTCTTTTTCTGTGTGACTTATTTCAGTTAGAATCATCGTACCTGAATCCACTCATTATGCTGCTACGGGCCTGATGACATAGATTTCATTGCTGAGTGATACTGCATTGTACGTAAGTACCACAAGTTCTTTATCCATTTTTCACTTTCTGTGATATTGAACTTGTACGGTAAACGAGGTTCTTGTAAACAGAGGCGTCCCAAACTTTGGGGTGGCTGTGTCTTTTTGATTTTAATTTCCCTAAGCTATAGGACCATAAGTGGAAGTGCCCTAGGCTCTGTTGCTTTGTTTTTTAGATGTTTCAGGAAACACCATACACTTCTCCCGAGTGTCTGTTGGCAATTTACATCCCGCCCATCAGCATAACAAGGCTCCCAGTTCTCCATGGCCTGTCCTGCCTTTCTGGATTTTACACTTTTTTCAGATGGCCCTTTTGACCAGGGGGAAGTGAGACTTCATTGTAGTGCAGATTTCCTTTGCAAGCTTGCTTGGTTGGCCAAAAAGGGCGTATGCGTTTTTTCCTGAATATATTCAGGAAAAAACGCATACGCCCTTTTTGGCCAAGTGCATCATTGTGGACGTTCTGCCTCTTTTCCTATGCTTTCAATGCAATTCCAGTCTACCTCCTGAAATCGGTTTCCTGCAATTCTGCCCGGCTTTCAAGTCCTCTTGGCAGCCTTACTTCAGTATATTTTTGGACGATAGCTGTCATTTATAACTCTGCAGGTTTGTGAATTACAGTGCCCCTGAGCTCCTTTCTTCAACTCGCTTTCTTTTGAGCTGGCCGCAACACCGCAGGATGGCTTCAGGCCCTAATCTGGTTCCGGCACGGCACGCTGAGCCTTTGGTTAATTTCTCTTCCTGGTGGGAAATGAGAGTTAAATTTGCCCGTCCAGACACCTCCAGCTAGTCTCTCATTGGTTCTCCCTATTCCTGTTCATCTTCCGCAGAAATTGCAAACTGGGCCAAACATGAGGTTAAAGGGACTGACTCTCCATGTCGGGAGAGTGTTAGTAAAGCATCTGGAATGTTGCAACCGAGTACCAGGCAGGAAAACTGAGACATATTTGAACACGTCTCCCGTTCACACGGTTGATCATACTCTGGGTTCCACATGCATGTTTCAGCTGAAGGAAGAATACCTTAAACCTGGGTAGTTGAGACCCGTGGAATGGGTACCATGCAATATGACTTCAAAGGGTCTTCATTTGCTCACCGAACCTCTCCAATCCTATCACTGCTGCGTTTATGCCCCTGTACACACGCTTGATTCTCTTTTGGAGACATAGCAATCCATAGGTTTTAAGATACTTACTAGTCAGGTACATTCTTAGGCGTTTAATATGGGGTGTTGAGTCCATTTCGTTGAGCAAGGAGTAGCTCTTGTCTATTCCATATTTGGCTTAAGGAACTTTATCTGTGCTCATTTCAATCTCTGGTTTTATGCAGCACCCCAACTCACCTTTCCCCTTAAGCAAGCATAAGATGGTTTTCTAAATTTGAGACCCTGTTCTGTTTTGGAATTCAGTTCCTGTGTAGCAAAGTTTACATTCCGTGTATTAGTGATATCTTATGATGTTTCTTTTTCTGTGTGACTTATTTCAGTTAGAATCATCGTACCTGAATCCACTCATTATGCTGCTACGGGCCTGATGACATAGATTTCATTGCTGAGTGATACTGCATTGTACGTAAGTACCACAAGTTCTTTATCCATTTTTCACTTTCTGTGATATTGAACTTGTACGGTAAACGAGGTTCTTGTAAACAGAGGCGTCCCAAACTTTGGGGTGGCTGTGTCTTTTTGATTTTAATTTCCCTAAGCTATAGGACCATAAGTGGAAGTGCCCTAGGCTCTGTTGCTTTGTTTTTTAGATGTTTCAGGAAACACCATACACTTCTCCCGAGTGTCTGTTGGCAATTTACATCCCGCCCATCAGCATAACAAGGCTCCCAGTTCTCCATGGCCTGTCCTGCCTTTCTGGATTTTACACTTTTTTCAGATGGCCCTTTTGACCGGGGGGAAGTGAGACTTCATTGTAGTGCAGATTTCCTTTGTAAGTTTGCTTGGTTGGCCAAAAAGGGCGTATGCGTTTTTTCCTGAATATATTCAGGAAAAAACGCATACGCCCTTTTTGGCCAAGTGCATCATTGTGGACGTTCTGCCTCTTTTCCTATGCTTTCAATGCAATTCCAGTCTACCTCCTGAAATCGGTTTCCTGCAATTCTGCCCCGCTTTCAAGTCCTCTTGGCAGCCTTACTTCAGTATATTTTTGGACGATAGCTGTCATTTATAACTCTGCAGGTTTGTGAATTACAGTGCCCCTGAGCTCCTTTCTTCAACTCGCTTTCTTTTGAGCTGGCCGCAACACCGCAGGATGGCTTCAGGCCCTAATCTGGTTCCGGCACGGCACGCTGAGCCTTCGGTTAATTCCTCTTCCTGGTGGGAAATGAGAGTTAAATTTGCCCGTCCAGACACCTCCAGCTAGTCTCTCATTGGTTCTCGCTATTCCTGTTCATCTTCCGCAGAAATTGCAAACTGGGCCAAACAGGAGGTTAAAGGGACTGACTCTCCATGTCGGGAGAGTGTTAGTAAAGCATCTGGAATGTTGCACCCGAGTACCAGGGTAGGAAAACTGAGACATTTTTGAACACGTCCCCCGTTCACACGGTTGGTCATACTCTGGGTTCCACATGCATGTTTTAGCTGAAGGAAGAATACCTTAAACCTGGAGAGTTGAGACCCGTGGAATGGGTACCATGCAATATGACTTCAAAGGGTCTTCATTTGCTCACCGAACCTCTCCAATCCTATCACTGCTGCGTTTATGCCCCTGTACACACGCTTGATTCTCTTTCAGAGACATAGCAATCCATAGGTTTTAAGATACTTACTATTCAGGAACATGCTTAGGCGTTTAATATGGGGTGTTGAGTCCATTTCGTTGAGCAAGCAGTAGCTCTAGTCTATTCCATATTTGGCTTAAGGAACTTTATCTGTGCTCATTTCAATCTCTGGTTTTATGCAGCACCCCAACTCACCTTTCCCCTTAAGTAAGCATAAGTTGGTTTTCTAAATTTGAGACCCTGTTCTGTTTTGGAATTCAGTTCCTGTGTAGCCAAGTTTACATTCCGTGTATTAGTGATATCTTATGATGTTTCTTTTTCTGTGTGACTTATTTCAGTTAGAATCATCGTACCTGAATCCACTCATTATGCTGCTACGGGCCTGATGACATAGATTTCATTGCTGAGTGATACTGCATTGTACGTAAGTACCACAAGTTCTTTATCCATTTTTCACTTTCTGTGATATTGAACTTGTACGGTAAACGAGGTTCTTGTAAACAGAGGCGTCCCAAACTTTGGGGTGGCTGTGTCTTTTTGATTTTAATTTCCCTAAGCTATAGGACCATAAGTGGAAGTGCCCTAGGCTCTGTTGCTTTGTTTTTTAGATGTTTCAGGAAACACCATACACTTCTCCCGAGTGTCTGTTGGCAATTTACATCCCGCCCATCAGCATAACAAGGCTCCCAGTTCTCCATGGCCTGTCCTGCCTTTCTGGATTTTACACTTTTTTCAGATGGCCCTTTTGACCAGGGGGAAGTGAGACTTCATTGTAGTGCAGATTTCCTTTGCAAGCTTGCTTGGTTGGCCAAAAAGGGCGTATGCGTTTTTTCCTGAATATATTCAGGAAAAAACGCATACGCCCTTTTTGGCCAAGTGCATCATTGTGGACGTTCTGCCTCTTTTCCTATGCTTTCAATGCAATTCCAGTCTACCTCCTGAAATCGGTTTCCTGCAATTCTGCCCGGCTTTCAAGTCCTCTTGGCAGCCTTCCTTCAGTATATTTTTGGACGATAGCTGTCATTTATAACTCTGCAGGTTTGTGAATTACAGTGCCCCTGAGCTCCTTTCTTCAACTCGCTTTCTTTTCAGCTGGCCGCAACACCGCAGGATGGCTTCAGGCCCTAATCTGGTTCCGGCACGGCACGCTGAGCCTTTGGTTAATTTCTCTTCCTGGTGGGAAATGAGAGTTAAATTTGCCCGTCCAGACACCTCCAGCTAGTCTCTCATTGGTTCTCCCTATTCCTGTTCATCTTCCGCAGAAATTGCAAACTGGGCCAAACATGAGGTTAAAGGGACTGACTCTCCATGTCGGGAGAGTGTTAGTAAAGCATCTGGAATGTTGCACCCGAGTACCAGGCAGGAAAACTGAGACATATTTGAACACGTCTCCCGTTCACACGGTTGATCATACTCTGGGTTCCACATGCATGTTTCAGCTGAAGGAAGAATACCTTAAACCTGGGTAGTTGAGACCCGTGGAATGGGTACCATGCAATATGACTTCAAAGGGTCTTCATTTGCTCACCGAACCTCTCTAATCCTATCACTGCTGCGTTTATGCCCCTGTACACACGCTTGATTCTCTTTTGGAGACATAGCAATCCATAGGTTTTAAGATACTTACTAGTCAGGTACATTCTTAGGCGTTTGATATGGGGTGTTGAGTCCATTTCGTTGAGCAAGGAGTAGCTCTTGTCTATTCCATATTTGGCTTAAGGAACTTTATCTGTGCTCATTTCAATCTCTGGTTTTATGCAGCACCCCAACTCACCTTTCCCCTTAAGCAAGCATAAGATGGTTTTCTAAATTTGAGACCCTGTTCTGTTTTGGAATTCAGTTCCTGTGTAGCCAAGTTTACATTCCGTGTATTAGTGATATCTTATGATGTTTCTTTTTCTGTGTGACTTATTTCAGTTAGAATCATCGTACCTGAATCCACTCATTATGCTGCTACGGGCCTGATGACATAGATTTCATTGCTGAGTTATACTGCATTGTACGTAAGTACCACAAGTTCTTTATCCATTTTTCACTTTCTGTGATATTGAACTTGTACGGTAAACGAGGTTCTTGTAAACAGAGGCGTCCCAAACTTTGGGGTGGCTGTGTCTTTTTGATTTTAATTTCCCTAAGCTATAGGACCATAAGTGGAAGTGCCCTAGGCTCTGTTGCTTTGTTTTTTAGATGTTTCAGGAAACACCATACACTTCTCCCGAGTGTCTGTTGGCAATTTACATCCCGCCCATCAGCATAACAAGGCTCCCAGTTCTCCATGGCCTGTCCTGCCTTTCTGGATTTTACACTTTGTTCAGATGGCCCTTTTGACCGGGGGGAAGTGAGACTTCATTGTAGTGCAGATTTCCTTTGTAAGTTTGCTTGGTTGGCCAAAAAGGGCGTATGCGTTTTTTCCTGAATATATTCAGGAAAAAACGCATACGCCCTTTTTGGCCAAGTGCATCATTGTGGACGTTCTGCCTCTTTTCCTATGCTTTCAATGCAATTCCAGTCTACCTCCTGAAATCGGTTTCCTGCAATTCTGCCCCGCTTTCAAGTCCTCTTGGCAGCCTTACTTCAGTATATTTTTGGACGATAGCTGTCATTTATAACTCTGCAGGTTTGTGAATTACAGTGCCCCTGAGCTCCTTTCTTCAACTCGCTTTCTTGTGACCTGGCCGCAACACCGCAGGATGGCTTCAGGCCCTAATCTGGTTCCGGCACGGCACGCTGAGCCTTTGGTTAATTCCTCTTCCTGGTGGGAAATGAGAGTTAAATTTGCCCGTCCAGACACCTCCAGCTAGTCTCTCATTGGTTCTCGCTATTCCTGTTCATCTTCCGCAGAAATTGCAAACTGGGCCAAACAGGAGGTTAAAGGCGCTGACTCTCCAAGTGGGGAGAGTGTTAGTAAAGCGTCTGGAATGTTTCACCCGAGTACCAGGGGAGGAAAACTGAGACATATTTGAACACGTCTCCCGATCACATGGTTGATCATACTCTAGGTTCCACATGCATGTTTTAGCTGAAGGAAGAACACTTTAAACCTGGGTAGTTGAAACCCGTGGAATGGGTACCATGCAATATGACTTCAAAGGGTCTTCATTTGCTCACCGAACCTCTCCAATCCTATCACTGCTGCGTTTATGCCCCTGTACACACGCTTGATTCTCTTTCAGAGACATAGCAATCCATAGGTTTTAAGATACTTACTATTCAGGAACATGCTTAGGCGTTTAATATGGGGTGTTGAGTCCATTTCGTTGAGCAAGCAGTAGCTCTAGTCTATTCCATATTTGGCTTAAGGAACTTTATCTGTGCTCATTTCAATCTCTGGTTTTATGCAGCACCCCAACTCACCTTTCCCCTTAAGTAAGCATAAGTTGGTTTTCTAAATTTGAGACCCTGTTCTGTTTTGGAATTCAGTTCCTGTGTAGCCAAGTTTACATTCCGTGTATTAGTGATATCTTATGATGTTTCTTTTTCTGTGTGACTTATTTCAGTTAGAATCATCGTACCTGAATCCACTCATTATGCTGCTACGGGCCTGATGACATAGATTTCATTGCTGAGTGATACTGCATTGTACGTAAGTACCACAAGTTCTTTATCCATTTTTCACTTTCTGTGATATTGAACTTGTACGGTAAACGAGGTTCTTGTAAACAGAGGCGTCCCAAACTTTGGGGTGGCTGTGTCTTTTTGATTTTAATTTCCCTAAGCTATAGGACCATAAGTGGAAGTGCCCTAGGCTCTGTTGCTTTGTTTTTTAGATGTTTCAGGAAACACCATACACTTCTCCCGAGTGTCTGTTGGCAATTTACATCCCGCCCATCAGCATAACAAGGCTCCCAGTTCTCCATGGCCTGTCCTGCCTTTCTGGATTTTACACTTTTTTCAGATGGCCCTTTTGACCAGGGGGAAGTGAGACTTCATTGTAGTGCAGATTTCCTTTGCAAGCTTGCTTGGTTGGCCAAAAAGGGCGTATGCGTTTTTTCCTGAATATATTCAGGAAAAAACGCATACGCCCTTTTTGGCCAAGTGCATCATTGTGGACGTTCTGCCTCTTTTCCTATGCTTTCAATGCAATTCCAGTCTACCTCCTGAAATCGGTTTCCTGCAATTCTGCCCGGCTTTCAAGTCCTCTTGGCAGCCTTACTTCAGTATATTTTTGGACGATAGCTGTCATTTATAACTCTGCAGGTTTGTGAATTACAGTGCCCCTGAGCTCCTTTCTTCAACTCGCTTTCTTTTGAGCTGGCCGCAACACCGCAGGATGGCTTCAGGCCCTAATCTGGTTCCGGCACGGCACGCTGAGCCTTTGGTTAATTTCTCTTCCTGGTGGGAAATGAGAGTTAAATTTGCCCGTCCAGACACCTCCAGCTAGTCTCTCATTGGTTCTCCCTATTCCTGTTCATCTTCCGCAGAAATTGCAAACTGGGCCAAACATGAGGTTAAAGGGACTGACTCTCCATGTCGGGAGAGTGTTAGTAAAGCATCTGGAATGTTGCAACCGAGTACCAGGCAGGAAAACTGAGACATATTTGAACACGTCTCCCGTTCACACGGTTGATCATACTCTGGGTTCCACATGCATGTTTCAGCTGAAGGAAGAATACCTTAAACCTGGGTAGTTGAGACCCGTGGAATGGGTACCATGCAATATGACTTCAAAGGGTCTTCATTTGCTCACCGAACCTCTCTAATCCTATCACTGCTGCGTTTATGCCCCTGTACACACGCTTGATTCTCTTTTGGAGACATAGCAATCCATAGGTTTTAAGATACTTACTAGTCAGGTACATTCTTAGGCGTTTGATATGGGGTGTTGAGTCCATTTCGTTGAGCAAGGAGTAGCTCTTGTCTATTCCATATTTGGCTTAAGGAACTTTATCTGTGCTCATTTCAATCTCTGGTTTTATGCAGCACCCCAACTCACCTTTCCCCTTAAGCAAGCATAAGATGGTTTTCTAAATTTGAGACCCTGTTCTGTTTTGGAATTCAGTTCCTGTGTAGCCAAGTTTACATTCCGTGTATTAGTGATATCTTATGATGTTTCTTTTTCTGTGTGACTTATTTCAGTTAGAATCATCGTACCTGAATCCACTCATTATGCTGCTACGGGCCTGATGACATAGATTTCATTGCTGAGTTATACTGCATTGTACGTAAGTACCACAAGTTCTTTATCCATTTTTCACTTTCTGTGATATTGAACTTGTACGGTAAACGAGGTTCTTGTAAACAGAGGCGTCCCAAACTTTGGGGTGGCTGTGTCTTTTTGATTTTAATTTCCCTAAGCTATAGGACCATAAGTGGAAGTGCCCTAGGCTCTGTTGCTTTGTTTTTTAGATGTTTCAGGAAACACCATACACTTCTCCCGAGTGTCTGTTGGCAATTTACATCCCGCCCATCAGCATAACAAGGCTCCCAGTTCTCCATGGCCTGTCCTGCCTTTCTGGATTTTACACTTTTTTCAGATGGCCCTTTTGACCGGGGGGAAGTGAGACTTCATTGTAGTGCAGATTTCCTTTGTAAGTTTGCTTGGTTGGCCAAAAAGGGCGTATGCGTTTTTTCCTGAATATATTCAGGAAAAAACGCATACGCCCTTTTTGGCCAAGTGCATCATTGTGGACGTTCTGCCTCTTTTCCTATGCTTTCAATGCAATTCCAGTCTACCTCCTGAAATCGGTTTCCTGCAATTCTGCCCCGCTTTCAAGTCCTCTTGGCAGCCTTACTTCAGTATATTTTTGGACGATAGCTGTCATTTATAACTCTGCAGGTTTGTGAATTACAGTGCCCCTGAGCTCCTTTCTTCAACTCGCTTTCTTGTGACCTGGCCGCAACACCGCAGGATGGCTTCAGGCCCTAATCTGGTTCCGGCACGGCACGCTGAGCCTTTGGTTAATTCCTCTTCCTGGTGGGAAATGAGAGTTAAATTTGCCCGTCCAGACACCTCCAGCTAGTCTCTCATTGGTTCTCGCTATTCCTGTTCATCTTCCGCAGAAATTGCAAACTGGGCCAAACAGGATGTTAAAGGGACTGACTCTCCATGTCGGGAGAGTGTTAGTAAAGCATCTGGAATGTTGCACCCGAGTACCAGGGGAGGAAAACTGAGACATATTTGAACACGTCTCCCGTTCACACGGTTGATCATACTCTGGGTTCCACATGCATGTTTTAGCTGAAGGCAGAATACCTTAAACCTGCAGAGTTGAGACCCGTGGAATGGGTACCATGCAATATGACTTCAAAGGGTCTTCGTTTGCTCACCGAACCTCTCCAATCCTATCACTGCTGCGTTTATGCCCCTGTACACACGCTTGATTCCCTTTTGGAGACATAGCAATCCATAGGTTTTAAGATACTTACTAGTCAGGTACATTCTTAGGCGTTTAATATGGGGTGTTGAGTCCATTTCGTTGAGCAAGGAGTAGCTCTTGTCTATTCCATATGTGGCTTAAGGAACTTTATCTGTGCTCATTTCAATCTCTGGTTTTATGCAGCACCCCAACTCACCTTTCCCCTTAAGCAAGCATAAGTTGGTTTTCTAAATTTGAGACCCTGTTCTGTTTTGGAATTCAGTTCCTGTGTAGCCAAGTTTACATTCCGTGTATTAGTGATATCTTATGATGTTTCTTTTTCTGTGTGACTTATTTCAGTTAGAATCATCGTACCTGAATCCACTCATTATGCTGCTACGGGCCTGATGACATAGATTTCATTGCTGAGTGATACTGCATTGTACGTAAGTACCACAAGTTCTTTATCCATTTTTCACTTTCTGTGATATTGAACTTGTACGGTAAACGAGGTTCTTGTAAACAGAGGCGTCGCAAACTTTGGGGTGGCTGTGTCTTTTTGATTTTAATTTCCCTAAGCTATAGGACCATAAGTGGAAGTGCCCTAGGCTCTGTTGCTTTGTCTTTTAGATGTTTCAGGAAACACCATACACTTCTCCCAAGT
Source organism: Grampus griseus (assembly GCF_964374135.1). Taxonomy (NCBI): domain Eukaryota; kingdom Metazoa; phylum Chordata; class Mammalia; order Artiodactyla; family Delphinidae; genus Grampus; species Grampus griseus. Next base: position 284,462 of record NW_028133354.1, on the reverse strand, counting down.
GTCTGTTGGCAATTTACATCCCGCCCATCAGCATAACAAGGCTCCCAGTTCTCCATGGCCTGTCCTGCCTTTCTGGATTTTACACTTTTTTCAGATGGCCCTTTTGACCGGGGGGAAGTGAGACTTCATTGTAGTGCAGATTTCCTTTGCAAGCTTGCTTGGTTGGCCAAAAAGGGCGTATGCGTTTTTTCCTGAATATATTCAGGAAAAAACGCATACGCCCTTTTTGGCCAAGTGCATCATTGTGGACGTTCTGCCTCTTTTCCTATGCTTTCAATGCAATTCCAGTCTACCTCCTGAAATCGGTTTCCTGCAATTCTGCCCGGCTTTCAAGTCCTCTTGGCAGCCTTACTTCAGTATATTTTTGGACGATAGCTGTCATTTATAACTCTGCAGGTTTGTGAATTACAGTGCCCCTGAGCTCCTTTCTTCAACTCGCTTTCTTGTGACCTGGCCGCAACACCGCAGGATGGCTTCAGGCCCTAATCTGGTTCCGGCATGGCACGCTGAGCCGTTGGTTAATTCCTCTTCCTGGTGGGAAATGAGAGTTAAATTTGCCCGTCCAGACACCTCCAGCTAGTCTCTCATTGGTTCTCGCTATTCCTGTTCATCTTCCGCAGAAATTGCAAAATGGGCCAAACATGAGGTTAAAGGGACTGACTCTCCAAGTCGGGAGAGTGTTAGTAAAGCGTCTGGAATGTTTCACCCGAGTACCAGGGGAGGAAAACTGAAACATATTTGAACACGTCTCCCGTCCACACGGTTGATCATACTCTGGGTTCCACATGCATGTTTTAGCTGAAGGAAGAATACCTTTAAACTGGGTAGTTGAGACCCGTGTAATGGGTACCATGCAATATGACTTCAAAGGGTCTTAATTTGCTCACCGAACCTCTCCAATACTATCACTGCTGCGTTTATGCCCCTGTACACACGCTTGATTCTCTTTTGGAGACATAGCAATCCATAGGTTTTAAGATACTTACTAGTCAGTTACATTCTTAGGCGTTTAATATGGGGTGTTGAGTCCTTTTCGTTGAGCAAGGAGTAGCTCTTGTCTATTCCATATTTGGCTTAAGGAACTTTATCTGTGCTCATTTCAATCTCTGGTTTTATGCAGCACCCCAACTCACCTTTCCCCTTAAGCAAGCATAAGTTGGTTTTCTAAATTTGAGACCCTGTTCTGTTCTGTAATTCAGTTCCTGTGTAGCCAAGTTTACATTCCGTGTATTACTGATATCTTATGATGTTTCTTTTTCTGTGTGACTTATTTCAGTTAGAATCATCATACCTGAATCCACTCATTGTGCTGCTAAGGGCCTGATGACATAGATTTCATTGCTGAGTGATATTGCTTTGTAAGTAAATACCACAACTTCTTTATCCATTTTTCACTTTCTGCAATGTTGAACTTGTACGGTAAATGAGGTTCTTGTAAACAGAGGCGTCCCAAACTTTGGGGTGGCTGTGTCTTTTTGATTTTAATTTCCCTAAGCTATAGGACCATAAGTGGAAGTGCCCTAGGCTCTGTTGCTTTGTTTTTTAGATGTTTCAGGAAACACCATACACTTCTCCCGAGTGTCTGTTGGCAATTTACATCCCGCCCATCAGCATAACAAGGCTCCCAGTTCTCCATGGCCTGTCCTGCCTTTCTGGATTTTACACTTTTTTCAGATGGCCCTTTTGACCGGGGGGAAGTACGACTTCATTGTAGTGCAGATTTCCTTTGCAAGTTTGCTTGGTTGGCCAAAAAGGGCGTATGCGTTTTTTCCTGAATATATTCAGGAAAAAACGCATACGCCCTTTTTGGCCAAGTGCATCATTGTGGACGTTCTGCCTCTTTTCCTATGCTTTCAATGCAATTCCAGTCTACCTCCTGAAATCGGTTTCCTGCAATTCTGCCCCGCTTTCAAGTCCTCTTGGCAGCCTTACTTCAGTATATTTTTGGACGATAGCTGTCATTTATAACTCTGCAGGTTTGTGAATTACAGTGCCCCTGAGCTCCTTTCTTCAACTCGCTTTCTTTTGAGCTGGCCGCAACACCGCAGGATGGCTTCAGGCCCTAATCTGGTTCCGGCACGGCATGATGAGCCTTTGGTTAATTCCTCTTCCTGGTGGGAAATGAGAGTTAAATTTGCCCGTCCAGACACCTCCAGCTAGTCTCTCATTGGTTCTCCCTATTCCTGTTCATCTTCCGCAGAAATTGCAAACTGGGCCAAACAGGAGGTTAAAGGCGCTGACTCTCCAAGTGGGGAGAGTGTTAGTAAAGCGTCTGGAATGTTTCACCCGAGTACCAGGGGAGGAAAACTGAGACATATTTGAACACGTCTCCCGATCACATGGTTGATCATACTCTAGGTTCCACATGCATGTTTTAGCTGAAGGAAGAACACTTTAAACCTGGGTAGTTGAAACCCGTGGAATGGGTACCATGCAATATGACTTCAAAGGGTCTTCATTTGCTCACCGAACCTCTCCAATCCTATCACTGCTGCGTTTATGCCCCTGTACACACGCTTGATTCTCTTTCAGAGACATAGCAATCCATAGGTTTTAAGATACTTACTATTCAGGAACATGCTTAGGCGTTTAATATGGGGTGTTGAGTCCATTTCGTTGAGCAAGCAGTAGCTCTAGTCTATTCCATATTTGGCTTAAGGAACTTTATCTGTGCTCATTTCAATCTCTGGTTTTATGCAGCACCCCAACTCACCTTTCCCCTTAAGTAAGCATAAGTTGGTTTTCTAAATTTGAGACCCTGTTCTGTTTTGGAATTCAGTTCCTGTGTAGCCAAGTTTACATTCCGTGTATTAGTGATATCTTATGATGTTTCTTTTTCTGTGTGACTTATTTCAGTTAGAATCATCGTACCTGAATCCACTCATTATGCTGCTACGGGCCTGATGACATAGATTTCATTGCTGAGTGATACTGCATTGTACGTAAGTACCACAAGTTCTTTATCCATTTTTCACTTTCTGTGATATTGAACTTGTACGGTAAACGAGGTTCTTGTAAACAGAGGCGTCCCAAACTTTGGGGTGGCTGTGTCTTTTTGATTTTAATTTCCCTAAGCTATAGGACCATAAGTGGAAGTGCCCTAGGCTCTGTTGCTTTGTTTTTTAGATGTTTCAGGAAACACCATACACTTCTCCCGAGTGTCTGTTGGCAATTTACATCCCGCCCATCAGCATAACAAGGCTCCCAGTTCTCCATGGCCTGTCCTGCCTTTCTGGATTTTACACTTTTTTCAGATGGCCCTTTTGACCAGGGGGAAGTGAGACTTCATTGTAGTGCAGATTTCCTTTGCAAGCTTGCTTGGTTGGCCAAAAAGGGCGTATGCGTTTTTTCCTGAATATATTCAGGAAAAAACGCATACGCCCTTTTTGGCCAAGTGCATCATTGTGGACGTTCTGCCTCTTTTCCTATGCTTTCAATGCAATTCCAGTCTACCTCCTGAAATCGGTTTCCTGCAATTCTGCCCGGCTTTCAAGTCCTCTTGGCAGCCTTACTTCAGTATATTTTTGGACGATAGCTGTCATTTATAACTCTGCAGGTTTGTGAATTACAGTGCCCCTGAGCTCCTTTCTTCAACTCGCTTTCTTTTGAGCTGGCCGCAACACCGCAGGATGGCTTCAGGCCCTAATCTGGTTCCGGCACGGCACGCTGAGCCTTTGGTTAATTTCTCTTCCTGGTGGGAAATGAGAGTTAAATTTGCCCGTCCAGACACCTCCAGCTAGTCTCTCATTGGTTCTCCCTATTCCTGTTCATCTTCCGCAGAAATTGCAAACTGGGCCAAACATGAGGTTAAAGGGACTGACTCTCCATGTCGGGAGAGTGTTAGTAAAGCATCTGGAATGTTGCAACCGAGTACCAGGCAGGAAAACTGAGACATATTTGAACACGTCTCCCGTTCACACGGTTGATCATACTCTGGGTTCCACATGCATGTTTCAGCTGAAGGAAGAATACCTTAAACCTGGGTAGTTGAGACCCGTGGAATGGGTACCATGCAATATGACTTCAAAGGGTCTTCATTTGCTCACCGAACCTCTCTAATCCTATCACTGCTGCGTTTATGCCCCTGTACACACGCTTGATTCTCTTTTGGAGACATAGCAATCCATAGGTTTTAAGATACTTACTAGTCAGGTACATTCTTAGGCGTTTGATATGGGGTGTTGAGTCCATTTCGTTGAGCAAGGAGTAGCTCTTGTCTATTCCATATTTGGCTTAAGGAACTTTATCTGTGCTCATTTCAATCTCTGGTTTTATGCAGCACCCCAACTCACCTTTCCCCTTAAGCAAGCATAAGATGGTTTTCTAAATTTGAGACCCTGTTCTGTTTTGGAATTCAGTTCCTGTGTAGCCAAGTTTACATTCCGTGTATTAGTGATATCTTATGATGTTTCTTTTTCTGTGTGACTTATTTCAGTTAGAATCATCGTACCTGAATCCACTCATTATGCTGCTACGGGCCTGATGACATAGATTTCATTGCTGAGTTATACTGCATTGTACGTAAGTACCACAAGTTCTTTATCCATTTTTCACTTTCTGTGATATTGAACTTGTACGGTAAACGAGGTTCTTGTAAACAGAGGCGTCCCAAACTTTGGGGTGGCTGTGTCTTTTTGATTTTAATTTCCCTAAGCTATAGGACCATAAGTGGAAGTGCCCTAGGCTCTGTTGCTTTGTTTTTTAGATGTTTCAGGAAACACCATACACTTCTCCCGAGTGTCTGTTGGCAATTTACATCCCGCCCATCAGCATAACAAGGCTCCCAGTTCTCCATGGCCTGTCCTGCCTTTCTGGATTTTACACTTTTTTCAGATGGCCCTTTTGACCGGGGGGAAGTGAGACTTCATTGTAGTGCAGATTTCCTTTGTAAGTTTGCTTGGTTGGCCAAAAAGGGCGTATGCGTTTTTTCCTGAATATATTCAGGAAAAAACGCATACGCCCTTTTTGGCCAAGTGCATCATTGTGGACGTTCTGCCTCTTTTCCTATGCTTTCAATGCAATTCCAGTCTACCTCCTGAAATCGGTTTCCTGCAATTCTGCCCCGCTTTCAAGTCCTCTTGGCAGCCTTACTTCAGTATATTTTTGGACGATAGCTGTCATTTATAACTCTGCAGGTTTGTGAATTACAGTGCCCCTGAGCTCCTTTCTTCAACTCGCTTTCTTGTGACCTGGCCGCAACACCGCAGGATGGCTTCAGGCCCTAATCTGGTTCCGGCACGGCACGCTGAGCCTTTGGTTAATTCCTCTTCCTGGTGGGAAATGAGAGTTAAATTTGCCCGTCCAGACACCTCCAGCTAGTCTCTCATTGGTTCTCGCTATTCCTGTTCATCTTCCGCAGAAATTGCAAACTGGGCCAAACAGGAGGTTAAAGGGACTGACTCTCCATGTCGGGAGAGTGTTAGTAAAGCATCTGGAATGTTGCACCCGAGTACCAGGGGAGGAAAACTGAGACATATTTGAACACGTCTCCCGTTCACACGGTTGATCATACTCTGGGTTCCACATGCATGTTTTAGCTGAAGGCAGAATACCTTAAACCTGCAGAGTTGAGACCCGTGGAATGGGTACCATGCAATATGACTTCAAAGGGTCTTCGTTTGCTCACCGAACCTCTCCAATCCTATCACTGCTGCGTTTATGCCCCTGTACACACGCTTGATTCCCTTTTGGAGACATAGCAATCCATAGGTTTTAAGATACTTACTAGTCAGGTACATTCTTAGGCGTTTAATATGGGGTGTTGAGTCCATTTCGTTGAGCAAGGAGTAGCTCTTGTCTATTCCATATGTGGCTTAAGGAACTTTATCTGTGCTCATTTCAATCTCTGGTTTTATGCAGCACCCCAACTCACCTTTCCCCTTAAGCAAGCATAAGTTGGTTTTCTAAATTTGAGACCCTGTTCTGTTTTGGAATTCAGTTCCTGTGTAGCCAAGTTTACATTCCGTGTATTAGTGATATCTTATGATGTTTCTTTTTCTGTGTGACTTATTTCAGTTAGAATCATCGTACCTGAATCCACTCATTATGCTGCTACGGGCCTGATGACATAGATTTCATTGCTGAGTGATACTGCATTGTACGTAAGTACCACAAGTTCTTTATCCATTTTTCACTTTCTGTGATATTGAACTTGTACGGTAAACGAGGTTCTTGTAAACAGAGGCGTCCCAAACTTTGGGGTGGCTGTGTCTTTTTGATTTTAATTTCCCTAAGCTATAGGACCATAAGTGGAAGTGCCCTAGGCTCTGTTGCTTTGTTTTTTAGATGTTTCAGGAAACACCATACACTTCTCCCGAGTGTCTGTTGGCAATTTACATCCCGCCCATCAGCATAACAAGGCTCCCAGTTCTCCATGGCCTGTCCTGCCTTTCTGGATTTTACACTTTTTTCAGATGGCCCTTTTGACCAGGGGGAAGTGAGACTTCATTGTAGTGCAGATTTCCTTTGCAAGCTTGCTTGGTTGGCCAAAAAGGGCGTATGCGTTTTTTCCTGAATATATTCAGCAAAAAACGCATACGCCCTTTTTGGCCAAGTGCATCATTGTGGACGTTCTGCCTCTTTTCCTATGCTTTCAATGCAATTCCAGTCTACCTCCTGAAATCGGTTTCCTGCAATTCTGCCCCGCTTTCAAGTCCTCTTGGCAGCCTTACTTCAGTATATTTTTGGACGATAGCTGTCATTTATAACTCTGCAGGTTTGTGAATTACAGTGCCCCTGAACTCCTTTCTTCAACTCGCTTTCTTTTGAGCTGGCCGCAACACCGCAGGATGGCTTCAGGCCCTAATCTGGTTCCGGCACGGCACGCTGAGCCTTTGGTTAATTCCTCTTCCTGGTGGGAAATGAGAGTTAAATTTGCCCGTCCAGACACCTCCAGCTAGTCTCTCATTGTTTCTCCCTATTCCTGTTCATCTTGCGCAGAAATTGCAAACTGGGCCAAACATGAGGTTAAAGGGACTGACTCTCCATGTCGGGAGAGTGTTAGTAAAGCGTCTGGAATGTTGCACCCGAGTACCAGGCAGGAAAACTGAGACATATTTGAACACGTCTCCCGTTCACACGGTTGATCATACTCTGGGTTCCACATGCATGTTTCAGCTGAAGGAGGAATACCTTAAACCTGGGTAGTTGAGACCCGTGGAATGGGTACCATGCAATATGACTTCAAAGGGTCTTAATTTGCTCACCGAACCTCTCCAATCCTATCACTGCTGCGTTTATGCCCCTGTACACACGCTTGATTCTCTTTCGGAGACATAGCAATCCATAGGTTTTAAGATACTTACTATTCAGGAACATGCTTAGGCGTTTAATATGGGGTGTTGAGTCCATTTCGTTGAGCAAGGAGTAGCTCTTGTCTATTCCATATTTGGCTTAAGGAACTTTATCTGTGCTCATTTCAATCTCTGGTTTTATGCAGCACCCCAACTCACCTTTCCCCTTAAGCAAGCATAAGTTGGTTTTCTAAATTTGAGACCCTGTTCTGTTTTGGAATTCAGTTCCTGTGTAGCCAAGTTTACATTCCGTGTATTAGTGATATCTTATGATGTTTCTTTTTCTGTGTGACTTATTTCAGTTAGAATCATCGTACCTGAATCCACTCATTATGCTGCTACGGGCCTGATGACATAGATTTCATTGCTGAGTGATACTGCATTGTACGTAAGTACCACAAGTTCTTTATCCATTTTTCACTTTCTGTGATATTGAACTTGTACGGTAAACGAGGTTCTTGTAAACAGAGGCGTCGCAAACTTTGGGGTGGCTGTGTCTTTTTGATTTTAATTTCCCTAAGCTATAGGACCATAAGTGGAAGTGCCCTAGGCTCTGTTGCTTTGTCTTTTAGATGTTTCAGGAAACACCATACACTTCTCCCGAGTGTCTGTTGGCAATTTACATCCCGCCCATCAGCATAACAAGGCTCCCAGTTCTCCATGGCCTGTCCTGCCTTTCTGGATTTTACACTTTTTTCAGATGGCCCTTTTGACCGGGGGGAAGTGAGACTTCATTGTAGTGCAGATTTCCTTTGCAAGCTTGCTTGGTTGGCCAAAAAGGGCGTATGCGTTTTTTCCTGAATATATTCAGGAAAAAACGCATACGCCCTTTTTGGCCAAGTGCATCATTGTGGACGTTCTGCCTCTTTTCCTATGCTTTCAATGCAATTCCAGTCTACCTCCTGAAATCGGTTTCCTGCAATTCTGCCCGGCTTTCAAGTCCTCTTGGCAGCCTTACTTCAGTATATTTTTGGACGATAGCTGTCATTTATAACTCTGCAGGTTTGTGAATTACAGTGCCCCTGAGCTCCTTTCTTCAACTCGCTTTCTTGTGACCTGGCCGCAACACCGCAGGATGGCTTCAGGCCCTAATCTGGTTCCGGCATGGCACGCTGAGTCTTTGGTTAATTCCTCTTCCTGGTGGGAAATGAGAGTTAAATTTGCCCGTCCAGACACCTCCAGCTAGTCTCTCATTGGTTCTCGCTATTCCTGTTCATCTTCCGCAGAAATTGCAAAATGGGCCAAACATGAGGTTAAAGGGACTGACTCTCCAAGTCGGGAGAGTGTTAGTAAAGCGTCTGGAATGTTTCACCCGAGTACCAGGGGAGGAAAACTGAAACATATTTGAACACGTCTCCCGTCCACACGGTTGATCATACTCTGGGTTCCACATGCATGTTTTAGCTGAAGGAAGAATACCTTTAAACTGGGTAGTTGAGACCCGTGTAATGGGTACCATGCAATATGACTTCAAAGGGTCTTAATTTGCTCACCGAACCTCTCCAATCCTATCACTGCTGCGTTTATGCCCCTGTACACACGCTTGATTCTCTTTTGGAGACATAGCAATCCATAGGTTTTAAGATACTTACTAGTCAGTTACATTCTTAGGCGTTTAATATGGGGTGTTGAGTCCTTTTCGTTGAGCAAGGAGTAGCTCTTGTCTATTCCATATTTGGCTTAAGGAACTTTATCTGTGCTCATTTCAATCTCTGGTTTTATGCAGCACCCCAACTCACCTTTCCCCTTAAGCAAGCATAAGTTGGTTTTCTAAATTTGAGACCCTGTTCTGTTCTGTAATTCAGTTCCTGTGTAGCCAAGTTTACATTCCGTGTATTACTGATATCTTATGATGTTTCTTTTTCTGTGTGACTTATTTCAGTTAGAATCATCATACCTGAATCCACTCATTGTGCTGCTAAGGGCCTGATGACATAGATTTCATTGCTGAGTGATATTGCTTTGTAAGTAAATACCACAACTTCTTTATCCATTTTTCACTTTCTGCAATGTTGAACTTGTACGGTAAATGAGGTTCTTGTAAACAGAGGCGTCCCAAACTTTGGGGTGGCTGTGTCTTTTTGATTTTAATTTCCCTAAGCTATAGGACCATAAGTGGAAGTGCCCTAGGCTCTGTTGCTTTGTTTTTTAGATGTTTCAGGAAACACCATACACTTCTCCCGAGTGTCTGTTGGCAATTTACATCCCGCCCATCAGCATAACAAGGCTCCCAGTTCTCCATGGCCTGTCCTGCCTTTCTGGATTTTACACTTTTTTCAGATGGCCCTTTTGACCGGGGGGAAGTAAGACTTCATTGTAGTGCAGATTTCCTTTGCAAGTTTGCTTGGTTGGCCAAAAAGGGCGTATGCGTTTTTTCCTGAATATATTCAGAAAAAAACGCATACGCCCTTTTTGGCCAAGTGCATCATTGTGGACGTTCTGCCTCTTTTCCTATGCTTTCAATGCAATTCCAGTCTACCTCCTGAAATAGGTTTCCTGCAATTCTGCCCCGCTTTCAAGTCCTCTTGGCAGCCTTACTTCAGTATATTTTTGGACGATAGCTGTCATTTATAACTCTGCAGGTTTGTGAATTACAGTGCCCCTGAGCTCCTTTCTTCAACTCGCTTTCTTTTGAGCTGGCCGCAACACCGCAGGATGGCTTCAGGCCCTAATCTGGTTCCGGCACGGCACGCTGAGCCTTTGGTTAATTCCTCTTCCTGGTGGGAAATGAGAGTTAAATTTGCCCGTCCAGACACCTCCAGCTAGTCTCTCATTGGTTCTCGCTATTCCTGTTCATCTTCCGCAGAAATTGCAAACTGGGCCAAACAGGAGGTTACAGGGAGTGACTCTCCAATTCGGGAGAGTGTTAGTAAAGCGTCTGGAATGTTGCACCCTAGTACCAGGGTACAAAAACTGAGACATATTTGAACACGTCTCCTGATCACATGGTTGATCATACTCTAGGTTCCACATGCATGTTTTAGCTGAAGGAAGAATACCTTAAACCTGGAGAGTTGAGACCCGTGGAATGGGTACCATGCAATATGACTTCAAAGGGTCTTCATTTGCTCACCGAACCTCTCCAATCCTATCACTGCTGCGTTTATGCCCCTGTACACATGCTTGATTCTCTTTTGGAGACATAGCAATCCATAGGTTTTAAGATACTTACTAGTCAGGTACATTCTTAGGCGTTTAATATGGGGTGTTGAGTCCATTTCGTTGAGCAAGGAGTAGCTCTTGTCTATTCCATATTTGGCTTAAGGAACTTTATCTGTGCTCATTTCAATCTCTGGTTTTATGCAGCACCCCATCTCACCTTTCCCCTTAAGCAAGCATAAGTTGGTTTTCTAAATTTGAGACCCTGTTCTGTTCTGTAATTCAGTTCCTGTGTAGCCAAGTTTACATTCCGTGTATTAGTGATATCTTATGATGTTTCTTTTTCTGTGTGACTTATTTCAGTTAGAATCATCGTACCTGAATCCACTCATTATGCTGCTACGGGCCTGATGACATAGATTTCATTGCTGAGTGATACTGCATTGTACGTAAGTACCACAAGTTCTTTATCCATTTTTCACTTTGTGTGATATTGAACTTGTACGGTAAACGAGGTTCTTGTAAACAGAGGCGTCCCAAACTTTGGGGTGGCTGTGTCTTTTTGATTTTAATTTCCCTAAGCTATAGGACCATAAGTGGAAGTGCCCTAGGCTCTGTTGCTTTGTTTTTTAGATGTTTCAGGAAACACCATACACTTCTCCCGAGTGTCTGTTGGCAATTTACATCCCGCCCATCAGCATAACAAGGCTCCCAGTTCTCCATGGCCTGTCCTGCCTTTCTGGATTTTACACTTTTTTCAGATGGCCCTTTTGACCGGGGGGAAGTGAGACTTCATTGTAGTGCAGATTTCCTTTGCAAGCTTGCTTGGTTGGCCAAAAAGGGCGTATGCGTTTTTTCCTGAATATATTCAGGAAAAAACGCATATGCCCTTTTTGGCCAAGTGCATCATTGTGGACGTTCTGCCTCTTTTCCTATGCTTTCAATGCAATTCCAGTCTACCTCCTGAAATCGGTTTCCTGCAATTCTGCCCCGCTTTCAAGTCCTCTTGGCAGCCTTACTTCAGTATATTTTTGGACGATAGCTGTCATTTATAACTCTGCAGGTTTGTGAATTACAGTGTCCCTGAGCTCCTTTCTTCAACTCGCTTTCTTGTGACCTGGCCGCAACACCGCAGGATGGCTTCAGGCCCTAATCTGGTTCCGGCACGGCACGCTGAGCCTTTGGTTAATTCCTCTTCCTGGTGGGAAATGAGAGTTAAATTTGCCCGTCCAGACACCTCCAGCTAGTCTCTCATTGGTTCTCGCTATTCCTGTTCATCTTCCGCAGAAATTGCAAACTGGGCCAAACAGGAGGTTAAAGGGACTGACTCTCCAAGTCGGGAGAGTGTTAGTAAAGCGTCTGGAATGTTGCACCCGAGTACCAGGGTACGAAAACTGAGACATATTTGAACACGTCTCCCGTTCACACGGTTGATCATACTCTGGGTTCCACATGCATGTTTTAGCTGAAGGCAGAATACCTTAAACCTGGAGAGTTGAGACCCGTGGAATGGGTACCATGCAATATGACTTCAAAGGGTCTTCATTTGCTCACCGAACCTCTCCAATCCTATCACTGCTGCATTTATGCCCCTGTACACATGCTTGATTCTCTTTTGGAGACATAGCAATCCATAGGTTTTAAGATACTTACTAGTCAGGTACATTCTTAGGCGTTTAATATGGAGTGTTGAGTCCATTTCGTTGAGCAAGGAGTAGCTCTTGTCTATTCCATATTTGGCTTAAGGAACTTTATCTGTGCTCATTTCAATCTCTGGTTTTATGCAGCACCCCAACTCACCTTTCCCCTTAAGCAAGCATAAGTTGGTTTTCTAAATTTGAGACCCTGTTCTGTTTTGGAATTCAGTTCCTGTGTAGCCAAGTTTACATTCCGTGTATTAGTGATATCTTATGATGTTTCTTTTTCTGTGTGACTTATTTCAGTTAGAATCATCGTACCTGAATCCACTCATTATGCTGCTACGGGCCTGATGACATAGATTTCATTGCTGAGTGATACTGCATTGTACGTAAGTACCACAAGTTCTTTATCCATTTTTCACTTTCTGTGATATTGAACTTATACGGTAAACGAGGTTCTTGTAAACAGAGGCGTCCCAAACTTTGGGGTGGCTGTGTCTTTTTGATTTTAATTTCCCTAAGCTATAGGACCATAAGTGGAAGTGCCCTAGGCTCTGTTGCTTTGTTTTTTAGATGTTTCAGGAAACACCATACACTTCTCCCAAGTGTCTATTGGCAATTTACATCCCGCCCATCAGCATAACAAGGCTCCCAGTTCTCCATGGCCTGTCCTGCCTTTCTGGATTTTACACTTTTTTCAGATGGCCCTTTTGACCGGGGGGAAGTGAGACTTCATTGTAGTGCAGATTTCCTTTGCAAGCTTGCTTGGTTGGCCAAAAAGGGCGTATGCGTTTTTTCCTGAATATATTCAGGAAAAAACGCATATGCCCTTTTTGGCCAAGTGCATCATTGTGGACGTTCTGCCTCTTTTCCTATGCTTTCAATGCAATTCCAGTCTACCTCCTGAAATCGGTTTCCTGCAATTCTGCCCCGCTTTCAAGTCCTCTTGGCAGCCTTACTTCAGTATATTTTTGGACGATAGCTGTCATTTATAACTCTGCAGGTTTGTGAATTACAGTGTCCCTGAGCTCCTTTCTTCAACTCGCTTTCTTGTGACCTGGCCGCAACACCGCAGGATGGCTTCAGGCCCTAATCTGGTTCCGGCACGGCACGCTGAGCCTTTGGTTAATTCCTCTTCCTGGTGGGAAATGAGAGTTAAATTTGCCCGTCCAGACACCTCCAGCTAGTCTCTCATTGTTTCTCGCTATTCCTGTTCATCTTCCGCAGAAATTGCAAACTGGGCCAAACAGGAGGTTAAAGGGACTGACTCTCCAAGTCGGGAGAGTGTTAGTAAAGCGTCTGGAATGTTGCACCCGAGTACCAGGGTACGAAAACTGAGACATATTTGAACACGTCTCCCGTTCACACGGTTGATCATACTCTGGGTTCCACATGCATGTTTTAGCTGAAGGCAGAATACCTTAAAGCTGGAGAGTTGAGACCCGTGGAATGGGTACCATGCAATATGACTTCAAAGGGTCTTCATTTGCTCACCGAACCTCTCCAATCCTATCACTGCTGCATTTATGCCCCTGTACACATGCTTGATTCTCTTTTGGAGACATAGCAATCCATAGGTTTTAAGATACTTACTAGTCAGGTACATTCTTAGGCGTTTAATATGGGGTGTTGAGTCCATTTCGTTGAGCAAGGAGTAGCTCTTGTCTATTCCATATTTGGCTTAAGGAACTTTATCTGTGCTCATTTCAATCTCTGGTTTTATGCAGCACCCCAACTCACCTTTCCCCTTAAGCAAGCATAAGTTGGTTTTCTAAATTTGAGACCCTGTTCTGTTTTGGAATTCAGTTCCTGTGTAGCCAAGTTTACATTCCGTGTATTAGTGATATCTTATGATGTTTCTTTTTCTGTGTGACTTATTTCAGTTAGAATCATCGTACCTGAATCCACTCATTATGCTGCTACGGGCCTGATGACATAGATTTCATTGCTGAGTGATACTGCATTGTACGTAAGTACCACAAGTTCTTTATCCATTTTTCACTTTCTGTGATATTGAACTTGTACGGTAAACGAGGTTCTTGTAAACAGAGGCGTCCCAAACTTTGGGGTGGCTGTGTCTTTTTGATTTTAATTTCCCTAAGCTATAGGACCATAAGTGGAAGTGCCCTAGGCTCTGTTGCTTTGTTTTTTAGATGTTTCAGGAAACACCATACACTTCTCCCAAGTGTCTATTGGCAATTTACATCCCGCCCATCAGCATAACAAGGCTCCCATTTCTCCATGGCCTGTCCTGCCTTTCTGGATTTTACACTTTTTTCAGATGGCCCTTTTGACCGGGGGGAAGTGAGACTTCATTGTAGTGCAGATTTCCTTTGCAAGCTTGCTTGGTTGGCCAAAAAGGGCGTATGCGTTTTTTCCTGAATATATTCAGGAAAAAACGCATACGCCCTTTATGGCCAAGTGCATCATTGTGGACGTTCTGCCTCTTTTCCTATGCTTTCAATGCAATTCCAGTCTACCTCCTGAAATCGGTTTCCTGCAATTCTGCCCCGCTTTCAAGTCCTCTTGGCAGCCTTCCTTCAGTATATTTTTGGACGATAGCTGTCATTTATAACTCTGCAGGTTTGTGAATTACAGTGCCCCTGAGCTCCTTTCTTCAACTCGCTTTCTTGTGACCTGGCCGCAACACCGCAAGATGGCTTCAGGCCCTAATCTGGTTCCGGCACGGCACGCTGAGCCTTTGGTTAATTCCTCTTCCTGGTGGGAAATGAGAGTTAAATTTGCCCGTCCAGACACCTCCAGCTAGTCTCTCATTGGTTCTCGCTATTCCTGTTCATCTTCCGCAGAAATTGCAAACTGGGCCAAACAGGAGGTTAAAGGGACTGACTCTCGAAGTCGGGAGAGTGTTAGTAAAGCATCTGGAATGTTGCACCCGAGTACCAGGGTACCAAAACTGAGACATATTTGAACACGTCTCCCGATCACATGGTTGATCATACTCTAGGTTCCACATGCATGTTTTAGCTGAAGGAAGAATACCTTAAACCTGGAGAGTTGAGACCCGTGGAATGGGTACCATGCAATATGACTTCAAAGGGTCTTCATTTGCCCACCGAACCTCTCCAATCCTATCACTGCTGCATTTATGCCCCTGTACACATGCTTGATTCTCTTTCGGAGACATAGCAATCCATAGGTTTTAAGATACTTACTTGTCAGGTACATTCTTAGGCGTTGAATATGGGGTGTTGAGTCCATTTCGTTGAGCAAGGAGTAGCTCTTGTCTATTCCATATTTGGCTTAAGGAACTTTATCTGTGCTCCTTTCAATCTCTGGATTTATGCAGCACCCCAACTCACCTTTACCCTTAAGCAAGCATAAGTTGGTTTTCTAAATTTGAGACCCTGTTCTGTTCTGTAATTCAGTTCCTGTGTAGCCAAGTTTACATTCCGTGTATTACTGATATCTTATGATGTTTCTTTTTCTGTGTGACTTATTTCAGTTAGAATCATCATATCTGAATCCACTCATTGTGCTGCTAAGGTCCTGATGACATAGATTTCAGTGATGAGTGATATTGCTTTGTAAGTATATACCACAACTTCTTTATCCATTTTTCAATTTCTGCGATGTTGAACTTGTACTGTAAACGAGGTTCTTGTAAACAGAGCCATTCCAAACTTTGGGGTGGCTGTGTCTTTTTGATTTTAATTTCCCTAAGCTATAGGACCATAAGTGGAAGTGCCCTAGGCTCTGTTGCTTTGTTTTTTAGATGTTTCAGGAAACACCATACACTTCTCCCGAGTGTCTGTTGGCAATTTACATCCCGCCCATCAGCATAACAAGGCTCCCAGTTCTCCATGGCCTGTCCTGCCTTTCTGGATTTTACACTTTTTTCAGATGGCCCTTTTGACCGGGGGGAAGTGAGACTTCATTGTAGTGCAGATTTCCTTTGCAAGCTTGCTTGGTTGGCCAAAAAGGGCGTATGCGTTTTTTCCTGAATATATTCAGGAAAAAACGCATACGCCCTTTTTGGCCAAGTGCATCATTGTGGACGTTCTGCCTCTTTTCCTATGCTTTCAATGCAATTCCAGTCTACCTCCTGAAATCGGTTTCCTGCAATTCTGCCCCGCTTTCAAGTCCTCTTGGCAGCCTTACTTCAGTATATTTTTGGACGATAGCTGTCATTTATAACTCTGCAGGTTTGTGCATTACAGTGCCCCGAGCTCCTTTCTTCAACTCGCTTTCTTTTGAGCTGGCCGCAACACCGCAAGATGGCTTCAGGCCCTAATCTGTTTCGGGCACGGCACGCTGAGCCTTTGGTTAATTCCTCTTCCTGGTGGGAAATGAGAGTTAAATTTGCCCGTCCAGACACCTCCAGCTAGTCTCTCATTGGTTCTCCCTATTCCTGTTCATTTTCCGCAGAAATTGCAAACTGGGCCAAACAGGAGGTTAAAGGCGCTGACTCTCCAAGTGGGGAGAGTGTTAGTAAAGCGTCTGGAATGTTGCACCCGAGTACCAGGGTACCAAAACTGAGACATATTTGAACACGTATCCCGATCACATGGTTGATCATAATCTAGGTTCCACATGCATGTTTTAGCTGAAGGAAGAATACCTTAAACCTGGGTAGTTGAAACCCGTGGAATGGGTACCATGCAATATGACTTCAAAGGGTCTTCATTTGCTCACCGAACCTCTCCAATCCTATCACTGCTGCGCTTATGCCCCTGTACACATGCTTGGTTCTCTTTCGGAGACATAGCAATCCATAGGTTTTAAGATACTTACTAGTCAGGTACATTCTTAGGCGTTTAATATGCGGTGTTGAGTCCATTTCGTTGAGCAAGGAGTAGCTCTTGTCTATTCCATATTTGGCTTAAGGAACTTTATCTGTGCTCATTTCAATCTCTGTTTTTATGCAGCACCCCAACTCACCTTTCCCCTTAAGCAAGCATAAGTTGGTTTTCTAAATTTGAGACCCTGTTCTGTTTTGGAATTCAGTTCCTGTGTAGCCAAGTTTACATTCCGTGTATTACTGATATCTTATGATGTTTCTTTTTCTGTGTGACTTATTTCAGTTAGAATCATCGTACCTGAATCCACTCATTGTGCTGCTAAGGGCCTGATGACATAGATTTCATTGCTGAGTGATACTGCATTGTACGTAAATACCACAACTTCTTTATCCATTTTTCACTTTCTGCGATGTTGAACTTGTACTGTAAACGAGGTTCTTGTAAACAGAGGCGTCGCAAACTTTTGGTTGGCTGTGTCTTTTTGATTTTAATTTCCCTAAGCTATAGGACCATAAGTGGAAGTGCCCTAGGATCTGTTGCTTTGTTTTTTAGATATTTCAGGAAACACCATACACTTCTCCCGAGTGTCTGTTGGCAATTTACATCCCGCCCATCAGCATAACAAGGCTCCCAGTTCTCCATGGCCTGTCCTGCCTTTCTGGATTTTACACTTTTTTCAGATGGCCCTTTTGACCGGGGGGAAGTGAGACTTCATTGTAGTGCAGATTTCCTTTGCAAGCTTGCTTGGTTGGCCAAAAAGGGCGTATGCGTTTTTTCCTGAATATATTCAGGAAAAAACGCATACGCCCTTTTTGGCCAAGTGCATCATTGTGGACGTTCTGCCTCTTTTCCTATGCTTTCAATGCAATTCCAGTCTACCTCCTGAAATCGGTTTCCTGCAATTCTGCCCCGCTTTCAAGTCCTCTTGGCAGCCTTACTTCAGTATATTTTTGGACGATAGCTGTCATTTATAACTCTGCAGGTTTGTGAATTACAGTGCCCCTGAGCTCCTTTCTTCAACTCGCTTTCTTTTGAGCTGGCCGCAACACCGCAGGATGGCTTCAGGCCCTAATCTGGTTCCGGCACTGCACGCTGAGCCTTTGGTTAATTCCTCTTCCTGGTGGGATATGAGAGGTAAATTTGCCCGTCCAGACACCTCCAGCTAGTCTCTCATTGGTTCTCGCTATTCCTGTTCATCTTCCGCAGAAATTGCAAACTGGGCCAAACAGGAGGTTAAAGGGACTGACTCTCCAAGTCGGGAGAGTGTTAGTAAAGCGTCTGGAATGTTGCACCCGAGTACCAGGGTACGAAAACTGAGACATATTTGAACACGTCTCCCGATCACATGGTTGATCATACTCTAGGTTCCACATGCATGTTTTAGCTGAAGGAAGAATACCTTAAACCTGGAGAGTTGAGACCCGTGGAATGGGTACCATGCAATATGACTTCAAAGGGTCTTCATTTGCTCACCGAACCTCTCCAATCCTATCACTGCTGCGTTTATGCCCCTGTACACACGCTTGATTCTCTTATGGAGACATAGCAATCCATAGGTTTTAAGATACTTACTAGTGAGGTACATTCCTAGGCGTTTAATATGGGGTGTTGAGTCCATTTCGTTGAGCAAGGAGTAGCTCTTGTCTATTCCATATTTGGCTTAAGGAACTTTATCTGTGCTCATTTCAATCTCTGGTTTTATGCAGCACCCCAACTCACCTTTCCCCTTAAGCAAACATAAGTTGGTTTTCTAAATTTGAGACCCTGTTCTGTTTTGGATATCAGTTCCTGTGTAGCCAAGTTTACATTCCGTGTATTAGTGATATCTTATGATGTTTCTTTTTCTGTGTGTCTTATTTCAGTTAGAATCATCGTACCTGAATCCACTCATTATGCTGCTACGGGCCTGATGACATAGATTTCATTGGTGAGTGATACTGTATTGTACGTAAGTACCACAAGTTCTTTATCCATTTTTTACTTTCTGCGTTGTTGAACTTTTACGGTAAACGAGGTTCTTGTAAACAGAGGCGTCCCAAACTTTGGGGTGGCTGTGTCTTTTTGATTTTAATTTCCCTAAGCTATAGGACCATAAGTGGAAGTGCCCTAGGCTCTGTTGCTTTGTTTTTTAGATGTTTCAGGAAACACCATACACTTCTCCCGAGTGTCTGTTGGCAGTTTACATCCCGCCCATCAGCATAACAAGGCTTCCAGTTCTCCATGGCCTGTCCTGCCTTTCTGGATTTTACACTTTTTTCAGATAGCCCTTTTGACTGGGGGGAAGTGAGACTTCATTGTAGTGCAGATTTCCTTTGCAAGGTTGCTTGGTTGGCCAAAAAGTGCGTATGCGTTTTTTCCTGAATATATTCAGGAAAAAACGCATACGCCCTTTTTGGCCAAGTGCATCATTGTGGACGTTCTGCCTCTTTTCCTATGCTTTCAATGCAATTCCAGTCTACCTCCTGAAATCGGTTTCCTGCAATTCTGCCCCGCTTTCAAGTCCTCTTGGTAGACTTCCTTCAGTATATTTTTGGACGATAGCTGTCATTTATAACTCTGCAGGTTTGTGAATTACAGTGCCCCTGAGCTCCTTTCTTCAACTCGCTTTCTTGTGACCTGGCCGCAACACCGCAGGATGGCTTCAGGCCCTAATCTGGTTCCGGCACGGCACGCTGAGCCTTTGGTTAATTCCTCTTCCTGGTGGGAAATGAGAGTTAAATTTGCCCGTCCAGACACCTCCAGCTAGTCTCTCATTGGTTCTCGCTAATCCTGTTCATCTTCCGCAGAAATTGCAAACTGGGCCAAACAGGAGGTTAAAGGGACTGACTCTCCAAGTCGGGAGAGTGTTAGTAAAGCATCTGGAATGTTGCACCCGAGTACCAGGGTACCAAAACTGAGACATATTTGAACACGTCTCCCGATCACATGGATGATCATACTCTAGGTTCCACATGCATGTTTTAGCTGAAGGAAGAATACCTTAAACCTGGAGAGTTGAGACCCGTGGAATGGGTACCATGCAATAAGACTTCAAAGGGTCTTCATTTGCCCACCGAACCTCTCCAATCCTATCACTGCTGCGTTTATGCCCCTGTACACATGCTTGATTCTCTTTCGGAGACATAGCAATCCATAGGTTTTAAGATACTTACTTGTCACGTACATTCTTAGGCGTTGAATATGGGGTGTTGAGTCCATTTCGTTGAGCAAGGAGTAGCTCTTGTCTATTCCATATTTGGCTTAAGGAACTTTATCTGTGCTCCTTTCAATCTCTGGTTTTATGCAGCACCCCAACTCACCTTTACCCTTAAGCAAGCATAAGTTGGTTTTCTAAATTTGAGACCCTGTTCTGTTCTGTAATTCAGTTCCTGTGTAGCCAAGTTTACATTCCGTGTATTACTGATATCTTATGATGTTTCTTTTTCTCTGTGACTTATTTCAGTTAGAATCATCATATCTGAATCCACTCATTGTGCTGCTAAGGTCCTGATGACATAGATTTCAGTGATGAGTGATATTGCTTTGTAAGTATATACCACAACTTCTTTATCCATTTTTCAATTTCTGCGATGTTGAACTTGTACTGTAAACGAGGTTCTTGTAAACAGAGCCGTTCCAAACTTTGGGGTGGCTGTGTCTTTTTGATTTTAATTTCCCTAAGCTATAGGACCATAAGTGGAAGTGCCCTAGGCTCTGTTGCTTTGTTTTTTAGATGTTTCAGGAAACACCATACACTTCTCCCGAGTGTCTGTTGGCAATTTACATCCCGCCCATCAGCATAACAAGGCTCCCAGTTCTCCATGGCCTGTCCTGCCTTTCTGGATTTTACACTTTTTTCAGATGGCCCTTTTGACCGGGGGGAAGTGAGACTTCATTGTAGTGCAGATTTCCTTTGCAAGCTTGCTTGGTTGGCCAAAAAGGGCGTATGCGTTTTTTCCTGAATATATTCAGGAAAAAACGCATACGCCCTTTTTGGCCAAGTGCATCATTGTGGACGTTCTGCCTCTTTTCCTATGCTTTCAATGCAATTCCAGTCTACCTCCTGAAATCGGTTTCCTGCAATTCTGCCCCGCTTTCAAGTCCTCTTGGCAGCCTTACTTCAGTATATTTTTGGACGATAGCTGTCATTTATAACTCTGCAGGTTTGTGCATTACAGTGCCCCTGAGCTCCTTTCTTCAACTCGCTGTGTTGTGAGCTGGCCGCAACACCGGAGGATGGCTTCAGGCCCTAATCTGTTTCGGGCACGGCACGCTGAGCCTTTGGTTAATTCCTCTTCCTGGTGGGAAATGAGAGTTAAATTTGCCCGTCCAGACACCTCCAGCTAGTCTCTCATTGGTTCTCCCTATTCCTGTTCATCTTCCGCAGAAATTGAAAACTGGGCCAAACAGGAGGTTAAAGGCGCTGACTCTCCAAGTGGGGAGAGTGTTAGTAAAGCGTCTGGAATGTTGCACCCGAGTACCAGGGTACCAAAACTGAGACATATTTGAACACGTATCCCGATCACATGGTTGATCATACTCTAGGTTCCACATGCATGTTTTAGCTGAAGGAAGAATACCTTAAACCTGGGTAGTTGAAACCCGTGGAATGGGTACCATGCAATATGACTTCAAAGGGTCTTCATTTGCTCACCGAACCTCTCCAATCCTATCACTGCTGCATTTATGCCCCTGTACACATGCTTGGTTCTCTTTCGGAGACATAGCAATCCATAGGTTTTAAGATACTTACTAGTCAGGTACATTCTTAGGCGTTTAATATGCGGTGTTGAGTCCATTTCGTTGAGCAAGGAGTAGCTCTTGTCTATTCCATATTTGGCTTAAGGAACTTTATCTGTGTTCATTTCAATCTCTGTTTTTATGCAGCACCCCAACTCACCTTTCCCCTTAAGCAAGCATATGTTGGTTTTCTAAATTTGAGACCCTGTTCTGTTTTGGAATTCAGTTCCTGTGTAGCCAAGTTTACATTCCGTGTATTACTGATATCTTATGATGTTTCTTTTTCTGTGTGACTTATTTCAGTTAGAATCATCGTACCTGAATCCACTCATTGTGCTGCTAAGGGCCTGATGACATAGATTTCATTGCTGAGTGATACTGCATTGTACGTAAGTACCACAAGTTCTTTATCCATTTTTCACTTTCTGTGATATTGAACTTGTACGGTAAAGGAGGTTCTTGTAAACAGAGGCGTCCCAAACTTTGGGGTGGCTGTGTCTTTTTGATTTTAATTTCTCTAAGCTATAGGACCATAAGTGGAAGTGCCCTAGGCTCTGTTGCTTTGTTTCTTATATGTTTCAGGAAACACCATACACTTCTCCCGAGTGTCTGTTGGCAATTTACATCCCGCCCATCAGCATAACAAGGCTCCCAGTTCTCCATGGCCTGTCCTGCCTTTCTGGATTTTACACTTTTTTCAGATGGCCCTTTTGACCGGGGGGAAGTGAGACTTCATTGTAGTGCAGATTTCCTTTGCAAGCTTGCTTGGTTGGCCAAAAAGGGCGTATGCGTTTTTTCCTGAATATATTCAGGAAAAAACGCATACGCCCTTTTTGGCCAAGTGCATCATTGTGGACGTTCTGCCTCTTTTCCTATGCTTTCAATGCAATTCCAGTCTACCTCCTGAAATCGGTTTCCTGCAATTCTGCCCCGCTTTCAAGTCCTCTTGGCAGCCTTACTTCAGTATATTTTTGGACGATAGCTGTCATTTATAACTCTGCAGGTTTGTGAATTACAGTGCCCCTGAGCTCCTTTCTTCAACTCGCTTTCTTTTGAGCTGGCCGCAACACCGCAGGATGGCTCCATGCCCTAATCTGGTTCCGGCACGGCACGCTGAGCCTTTGGTTAATTCCTCTTCCTGGTGGGAAATGAGAGTTAAATTTGCCCGTCCAGACACCTCCAGCTAGTCTCTCATTGGTTCTCGCTATTCCTGTTCATCTTCCGCAGAAATTGCAAACTGGGCCAAACAGGAGGTTAAAGGGACTGACTCTCCAAGTCGGGAGAGTGTTATTAAAGCGTCTGGAATGTTGCACCCGAGTACCAGGGTACGAAAACTGAGACATATTTGAACACGTCTCCCGATCACACGGTTGATCATACTCTAGGTTCCACATGCATGTTTTAGCTGAAGGAAGAATACCTTAAACCTGGAGAGTTGAGACCCGTGGAATGGGTACCATGCAATATGACTTCAAAGGGTCTTCATTTGCTCACCGAACCTCTCCAATCCTATCACTGCTGCGTTTATGCCCCTGTACACACGCTTGATTCTCTTATGGAGACATAGCAATCCATAGGTTTTAAGATACTTACTAGT
This sequence comes from Grampus griseus, assembly GCF_964374135.1. Lineage (NCBI taxonomy): Eukaryota > Metazoa > Chordata > Mammalia > Artiodactyla > Delphinidae > Grampus > Grampus griseus. The sequence goes on along the minus strand of NW_028133354.1, from coordinate 261,355 downwards.
CAGGTACATTCTTAGGCGTTTAATATGCGGTGTTGAGTCCATTTCGTTGAGCAAGGAGTAGCTCTTGTCTATTCCATATTTGGCTTAAGGAACTTTATCTGTGCTCATTTCAATCTCTGTTTTTAAGCAGCACCCCAACTCACCTTTCCCCTTAAGCAAGCATAAGTTGGTTTTCTAAATTTGAGACCCTGTTCTGTTTTGGAATTCAGTTCCTGTGTAGCCAAGTTTACATTCCGTGTATTACTGATATCTTATGATGTTTCTTTTCCTGTGTGACTTATTTCAGTTAGAATCATCGTAACTGAATCCACTCATTATGCTGCTACGGGCCTGATGACATAGATTTCATTGCTGAGTGATACTGCATTGTACGTAAGTACCACAAGTTCTTTATCCATTTTTCACTTTCTGTGATATTGAACTTGTACGGTAAACGAGGTTCTTGTAAACAGAGGCGTCCCAAACTTTGGGGTGGCTGTGTCTTTTTTATTTTAATTTCCCTAATCTATAGGACCATAAGTGGAAGTGCCCTAGGCTCTGTTGCTTTGTTTTTAGATGTTTCACGAAACACCATACACTTCTCCCGAGTGTCTGTTGGCAATTTACATCCCGCCCATCAGCATAACAAGGCTCTCAGTTCTCCATGGCCTGTCCTGCCTTTCTGGATTTTACACTTTTTTCAGATAGCCCTTTTGACTGGGGGGAAGTGAGACTTCATTGTAGTGCAGATTTCCTTTGCAAGGTTGCTTGGTTGGCCAAAAAGGGCGTATGCGTTTTTTCCTGAATATATTCAGGAAAAAACGCATACGCCCTTTATGGCCAAGTGCATCATTGTGGACGTTCTGCCTCTTTTCCTATGCTTTCAATGCAATTCCAGTCTACCTCCTGAAATCGGTTTCCTGCAATTCTGCCCCGCTTTCAAGTCCTCTTGGCAGCCTTCCTTCAGTATATTTTTGGACGATAGCTGTTATTTATAACTCTGCAGGTTTGTGAATTACAGTGCCCCTGAGCTCCTTTCTTCAACTCGCTTTCTTGTGACCTGGCCGCAACACCGCAAGATGGCTTCAGGCCCTAATCTGGTTCCGGCACGGCACGCTGAGCCTTTGGTTAATTCCTCTTCCTGGTGGGAAAAGAGAGTTAAATTTACCCGTCCAGACACCTCCAGCTAGTCTCTCATTGGTTCTCGCTATTCCTGTTCATCTTCCGCAGAAATTGCAAACTGGGCCAAACAGGAGGTTAAAGGGACTGACTCTCGAAGTCGGGAGAGTGTTAGTAAAGCATCTGGAATGTTGCACCCGAGTACCAGGGTACCAAAACTGAGACATATTTGAACACGTCTCCCGATCACATGGTTGCTCATACTCTAGGTTCCACATGCATGTTTTAGCTGAAGGAAGAATACCTTAAACCTGGAGAGTTGAGACCCGTGGAATGGGTACCATGCAATATGACTTCAAAGGGTCTTCATTTGCCCACCGAACCTCTCCAATCCTATCACTGCTGCGTTTATGCCCCTGTACACATGCTTGATTCTCTTTCGGAGACATAGCAATCCATAGGTTTTAAGATACTTACTTGTCAGGTACATTCTTAGGCGTTGAATATGGGGTGTTGAGTCCATTTCGTTGAGCAAGGAGTAGCTCTTGTCTATTCCATATTTGGCTTAAGGAACTTTATCTGTGCTCCTGTCAATCTCTGGTTTTATGCAGCACCCCAACTCACCTTTACCCTTAAGCAAGCATAAGTTGGTTTTCTAAATTTGAGACCCTGTTCTGTTCTGTAATTCAGTTCCTGTGTAGCCAAGTTTACATTCCGTGTATTACTGATATCTTATGATGTTTCTTTTTCTCTGTGACTTATTTCAGTTAGAATCATCATATCTGAATCCACTCATTGTGCTGCTAAGGGCCTGATGACATAGATGTCAGTGATGAGTGATATTGCTTTGTAAGTATATACCACAACTTCTTTATCCATTTTTCAATTTCTGCGATGTTGAACTTGTACTGTAAACGAGGTTCTTGTAAACAGAGCCGTTCCAAACTTTGGGGTGGCTGTGTCTTTTTGATTTTAATTTCCCTAAGCTATAGGACCATAAGTGGAAGTGCCGTAGGCTCTGTTGCTTTGTTTCTTAGATGTTTCAGGAAACACCATACACTTCTCCCGAGTGTCTGTTGGCAATTTACATCCCGCCCATCAGCATAACAAGGCTCCCAGTTCTCCATGGCCTGTCCTGCCTTTCTGGATTTTACACTTTTTTCAGATGGCCTTTTTGACCGGGGGGAAGTGAGACTTCATTGTAGTGCAGATTTCCTTTGCAAGCTTGCTTGGTTGGCCAAAAAGGGCGTATGCGTTTTTTCCTGAATATATTCAGGAAAAAACGCATACGCCCTTTTTGGCCAAGTGCATCATTGTGGACGTTCTGCCTCTTTTCCTATGCTTTCAATGCAATTCCAGTCTACCTCCTGAAATCGGTTTCCTGCAATTCTGCCCCGCTTTCAAGTCCTCTTGGCAGCCTTACTTCAGTATATTTTTGGACGATAGCTGTCATTTATAACTCTGCAGGTTTGTGAATTACAGTGCCCCTGAGCTCCTTTCTTCAACTCACTTTCTTGTGAGCTGGCCGCAACACCGCAGGATGGCTTCAGGCCCTAATCTGGTTCCGGCACGGCACGCTGAGCCTTTGGTTAATTCCTCTTCCTGGTGGGAAATGAGAGTTAAATTTGCCGGTCCAGACACCTCCAGCTAGTCTCTCATTGGTTCTCGCTATTCCTGTTCATCTTCCGCAGAAATTGCAAACTGGGCCAAACAGGAGGTTAAAGGGACTGACTCTCCAAGTCGGAAGAGTGTTAGTAAAGCATCTGGAATGTTGCACCCGAGTACCAGGGTACCAAAACTGAGACATATTTGAACACGTCTCCCGATCACATGGTTGATCATACTCTAGGTTCCACATGCATGTTTTAGCTGAAGGAAAAATACCTTAAACCTGGAGAGTTGAGACCCGTGGAATGGGTACCATGCAATATGACTTCAAAGGGTCTTCATTTGCCCACCGAACCTCTCCAATCCTATCACTGCTGCGTTTATGTCCCTGTACACATGCTTGATTCTCTTTCGGAGACATAGCAATCCATAGGTTTTAAGATACTTACTTGTCAGGTACATTCTTAGGCGTTGAATATGGGGTGTTGAGTCCATTTCGTTGAGCAAGGAGTAGCTCTTGTCTATTCCATATTTGGCTTAAGGAACTTTATCTGTGCTCATTTCAATCTCTGGTTTTATGCAGCACCCCAACTCACCTTTCCCCTTAAGCAAGCATAAGTTGGTTTTCTAAATTTGAGATCCTGTTCTGTTCTGTAATTCAGTTCCTGTGTAGCCAAGTTTACATTCCGTGTATTACTGATATCTAATGATGTTTCTTTTTCTGTGTGACTTATTTCAGTTAGAATCATCATATCTGAATCCACTCATTGTGCTGCTAAGGGCCTGATGACATAGAAGTCAGTGATGAGTGATATTGCTTTGTAAGTATATACCACAACTTCTTTATCCATTTTTCAATTTCTGCGATGTTGAACTTGTACTGTAAACGAGGTTCTTGTAAACATAGCCGTTCCAAACTTTGGGGTGGCTGTGTCTTTTTGATTTTAATTTCCCTAAGCTATAGGACCATAAGTGGAAGTGCCCTAGGCTCTGTTGCTTTGTTTCTTAGATGTTTCAGGAAACACCATACACTTCTCCCGAGTGTCTGTTGGCAATTTACATCCCGCCCATCAGCATAACAAGGCTCCCAGTTCTCCATGGCCTGTCCTGCCTTTCTTGATTTTACACTTTTTTCAGATGGCCCTTTTGACCGGGGGGAAGTGAGACTTCATTGTAGTGCAGATTTCCTTTGCAAGCTTGCTTGGTTGGCCAAAAAGGGCGTATGCGTTTTTTCCTGAATATATTCAGGAAAAAACGCGTACGCCCTTTTTGGCCAAGTGCATCATTGTGGACGTTCTGCCTCTTTTCCTATGCTTTCAATGCAATTCCAGTCTACCTCCTGAAATCGGTTTCCTGCAATTCTGCCCCGCTTTCAAGTCCTCTTGGCAGCCTTACTTCAGTATATTTTTGGACGATAGCTGTCATTTATAACTCTGCAGGTTTGTGAATTACAGTGCCCCTGAGCTCCTTTCTTCAACTCGCTTTCTTTTGAGCTGGCCGCAACACCGCAGGATGGCTCCATGCCCTAATCTGGTTCCGGCACGGCACGCTGAGCCTTTGGTTAATTCCTCTTCCTGGTGGGAAATGAGAGTTAAATTTGCCCGTCCAGACACCTCCAGCTAGTCTCTCATTGGTTCTCGCTATTCCTGTTCATCTTCCGCAGAAATTGCAAACTGGGCCAAACAGGAGGTTAAAGGGACTGACTCTCCAAGTCGGGAGAGTGTTAGTAAAGCGTCTGGAATGTTGCACCCGAGTACCAGGGTACGAAAACTGAGACATATTTGAACACGTCTCCCGATCACATGGTTGATCATACTCTAGGTTCCACATGCATGTTTTAGCTGAAGGAAGAATACCTTAAACCTGGAGAGTTGAGACCCGTGGAATGGGTACCATGCAATATGACTTCAAAGGGTCTTCATTTGCTCACCGAACCTCTCCAATCCTATCACTGCTGCGTTTATGCCCCTGTACACACGCTTGATTCTCTTATGGAGACATAGCAATCCATAGGTTTTAAGATACTTACTAGTCAGGTACATTCTTAGGCGTTTAATATGCGGTGTTGAGTCCATTTCGTTGAGCAAGGAGTAGCTCTTGTCTATTCCATATTTGGCTTAAGGAACTTTATCTGTGCTCATTTCAATCTCTGTTTTTAAGCAGCACCCCAACTCACCTTTCCCCTTAAGCAAGCATAAGTTGGTTTTCTAAATTTGAGACCCTGTTCTGTTTTGGAATTCAGTTCCTGTGTAGCCAAGTTTACATTCCGTGTATTACTGATATCTTATGATGTTTCTTTTCCTGTGTGACTTATTTCAGTTAGAATCATCGTAACTGAATCCACTCATTATGCTGCTACGGGCCTGATGACATAGATTTCATTGCTGAGTGATACTGCATTGTACGTAAGTACCACAAGTTCTTTATCCATTTTTCACTTTCTGTGATATTGAACTTGTACGGTAAACGAGGTTCTTGTAAACAGAGGCGTCCCAAACTTTGGGGTGGCTGTGTCTTTTTGATTTTAATTTCCCTAATCTATAGGACCATAAGTGGAAGTGCCCTAGGCTCTGTTGCTTTCTTTTTAGATGTTTCAGGAAACACCATACACTTCTCCCGAGTGTCTGTTGGCAATTTACATCCCGCCCATCAGCATAACAAGGCTCCCAGTTCTCCATGGCCTGTCCTGCTTTTCTGGATTTTACACTTTTTTCAGATAGCCCTTTTGACTGGGGGGAAGTGAGACTTCATTGTAGTGCAGATTTCCTTTGCAAGGTTGCTTGGTTGGCCAAAAAGGGCGTATGCGTTTTTTCCTGAATATATTCAGGAAAAAACGCATACGCCCTTTATGGCCAAGTGCATCATTGTGGACGTTCTGCCTCTTTTCCTATGCTTTCAATGCAATTCCAGTCTACCTCCTGAAATCGGTTTCCTGCAATTCTGCCCCGCTTTCAAGTCCTCTTGGCAGCCTTCCTTCAGTATATTTTTGGACGATAGCTGTTATTTATAACTCTGCAGGTTTGTGAATTACAGTGCCCCTGAGCTCCTTTCTTCAACTCGCTTTCTTGTGACCTGGCCGCAACACCGCAAGATGGCTTCAGGCCCTAATCTGGTTCCGGCACGGCACGCTGAGCCTTTGGTTAATTCCTCTTCCTGGTGGGAAATGAGAGTTAAATTTGCCGGTCCAGACACCTCCAGCTAGTCTCTCATTGGTTCTCGCTATTCCTGTTCATCTTCCGCAGAAATTGCAAACTGGGCCAAACAGGAGGTTAAAGGGACTGACTCTCGAAGTCGGGAGAGTGTTAGTAAAGCATCTGGAATGTTGCACCCGAGTACCAGGGTACCAAAACTGAGACATATTTGAACACGTCTCCCGTTCACATGGTTGATCATACTCTAGGTTCCACATGCATGTTTTAGCTGAAGGAAGAATACCTTAAACCTGGAGAGTTGAGACCCGTGGAATGGGTACCATGCAATATGACTTCAAAGGGTCTTCATTTGCCCACCGAACCTCTCCAATCCTATCACTGCTGCGTTTATGCCCCTGTACACATGCTTGATTCTCTTTCGGAGACATAGCAATCCATAGGTTTTAAGATACTTACTTGTCAGGTACATTCTTAGGCGTTGAATACGGGGTGTTGAGTCCATTTCGTTGAGCAAGGTGTAGCTCTTGTCTATTCCATATTTGGCTTAAGGAACTTTATCTGTGCTCCTTTCAATCTCTGGTTTTATACAGCACCCCAACTCACCTTTACCCTTAAGCAAGCATAAGTTGGTTTTCTAAATTTGAGACCCTGTTCTGTTCTGTAATTCAGTTCCTGTGTAGCCAAGTTTACATTACGTGTATTACTGATATCTTATGATGTTTCTTTTTCTCTGTGACTTATTTCAGTTAGAATCATCATATCTGAATCCACTCATTGTGCTGCTAAGGGCCTGATGACATAGATGTCAGTGATGAGTGATATTGCTTTGTAAGTATATACCACAACTTCTTTATCCATTTTTCAATTTCTGCGATGTTGAACTTGTACTGTAAACGAGGTTCTTGTAAACAGAGCCGTTCCAAACTTTGGGGTGGCTGTGTCTTTTTTATTTTAATTTCCCTAAGCTATAGGAACATAAGTGGAAGTGCCCTAGGCTCTGTTGCTTTGTTTCTTAGATGTTTCAGGAAACACCATACACTTCTCCCGAGTGTCTGTTGGCAATTTACATCCCGCCCATCAGCATAACAAGGCTCCCAGTTCTCCATGGCCTGTCCTGCCTTTCTGGATTTTACACTTTTTTCAGATGGCCCTTTTGACCGGGGGGAAGTGAGACTTCATTGTAGTGCAGATTTCCTTTGCAAGCTTGCTTGGTTGGCCAAAAAGGGCGTATGCGTTTTTTCCTGAATATATTCAGGAAAAAACGCGTACGCCCTTTTTGGCCAAGTGCATCATTGTGGACGTTCTGCCTCTTTTCCTATGCTTTCAATGCAATTCCAGTCTACCTCCTGAAATCGGTTTCCTGCAATTCTGCCCCGCTTTCAAGTCCTCTTGGCAGCCTTACTTCAGTATATTTTTGGACGATAGCTGTCATTTATAACTCTGCAGGTTTGTGAATTACAGTGCCCCTGAGCTCCTTTCTTCAACTCGCTTTCTTTTGAGCTGGCCGCAACACCGCAGGATGGCTCCATGCCCTAATCTGGTTCCGGCACGGCACGCTGAGCCTTTGGTTAATTCCTCTTCCTGGTGGGAAATGAGAGTTAAATTTGCCCGTCCAGACACCTCCAGCTAGTCTCTCATTGGTTCTCGCTATTCCTGTTCATCTTCCGCAGAAATTGCAAACTGGGCCAAACAGGAGGTTAAAGGGACTGACTCTCCAAGTCGGGAGAGTGTTAGTAAAGCGTCTGGAATGTTGCACCCGAGTACCAGGGTACGAAAACTGAGACATATTTGAACACGTCTCCCGATCACATGGTTGATCATACTCTAGGTTCCACATGCATGTTTTAGCTGAAGGAAGAATACCTTAAACCTGGAGAGTTGAGACCCGTGGAATGGGTACCATGCATTATGACTTCAAAGGGTCTTCATTTGCTCACCGAACCTCTCCAATCCTATCACTGCTGCGTTTATGCCCCTGTACACACGCTTGATTCTCTTATGGAGACATAGCAATCCATAGGTTTTAAGATACTTACTAGTCAGGTACATTCTTAGGCGTTTAATATGCGGTGTTGAGTCCATTTCGTTGAGCAAGGAGTAGCTCTTGTCTATTCCATATTTGGCTTAAGGAACTTTATCTGTGCTCATTTCAATCTCTGTTTTTAAGCAGCACCCCAACTCACCTTTCCCCTTAAGCAAGCATAAGTTGGTTTTCTAAATTTGAGACCCTGTTCTGTTTTGGAATTCAGTTCCTGTGTAGCCAAGTTTACATTCCGTGTATTACTGATATCTTATGATGTTTCTTTTCCTGTGTGACTTATTTCAGTTAGAATCATCGTAACTGAATCCACTCATTATGCTGCTACGGGCCTGATGACATAGATTTCATTGCTGAGTGATACTGCATTGTACGTAAGTACCACAAGTTCTTTATCCATTTTTCAGTTTCTGTGATATTGAACTTGTACGGTCAACGAGGTTCTTGTAAACAGAGGCGTCCCAAACTTTGGGGTGGCTGTGTCTTTTTGATTTTAATTTCCCTAATCTATAGGACCATAAGTGGAAGTGCCCTAGGCTCTGCTGCTTTGTTTTTAGATGTTTCAGGAAACACCATACACTTCTCCCGAGTGTCTGTTGGCAATTTAAATCCCGCCCATCAGCATATCAAGGCTCCCAGTTCTCCATGGCCTGTCCTGCCTTTCTGGATTTTACACTTTTTTCAGATGGCCCTTTTGACCGGGGGAAAGTGAGACTTCATTGTAGTGCAGATTTCCTTTGCAAGTTTGCTTGGTTGGCCAAAAAGTGCGTATGCGTTTTTTCCTGAATATATTCAGGAAAAAACGCATACGCCCTTTTTGGCCAAGTGCATCATTGTGGACGTTCTGCCTCTTTTCCTATGCTTTCAATGCAATTCCAGTCTACCTCCTGAAATCGGTTTCCTGCAATTCTGCCCCGCTTTCAAGTCCTCTTGGCAGCCTTACTTCAGTATATTTTTGGACGATAGCTGTCATTTATAACTCTGCAGGTTTGTGAATTACAGTGCCCCTGAGCTCCTTTCTTCAACTCGCTTTCTTGTGACCTGGCCGCAACCCCGCAAGATGGCTTCAGGCCCTAATCTGGTTCTGGCACGGCACGCTGAGCCTTTGGTTAATTCCTCTTCCTGGTGGGAAATGAGAGTTAAATTTGCCCGTCCAGACACCTCCAGCTAGTCTCTCATTGGATCTCGCTATTCCTGTTCATCTTCCGCTGAAATTGCAAACTGGGCCAAACAGGAGATTAAGGAACTGACTCTCCAAGTCGGGAGAGTGTTAGTAAAGCGTCTGGAATGTTGCACCCGAGTACCAGGGTACGAAAACTGAGACATATTTGAACACGTCTCCCGATCACATGGTTGATCATACTCTAGGTTCCTCATGCATGTTTTAGCTGAAGGAAGAATACCTTAAACCTGGAGAGTTGAGACCCGTGGAATGGGTACCATGCAATATGACTTCAAAGGGTCTTCATTTGCTCACCGAACCTCTCCAATCCTATCACTGCTGCGTTTATGCCCCTGTACACACGCTTGATTCTCTTTTGGAGACATAGCATTCCATAGGTTTTAAGATACTTACTAGTCAGGTACATTCTTTGGCGTTTAATATGGGGTGTTGAGTCCATTTCGTTGAGCAAGGAGTAGCTCTTGTCTATTCCATATTTGGCTTAAGGAACTTTATCTGTGCTCATTTCAATCTCTGGTTTTATGCAGCACCCCAACTCACCTTTACCCTTAAGCAAGCATAAGTTGGTTTTCTAAATTTGAGACCCTGTTCTGTTCTGTAATTCAGTTCCTGTGTAGCCAAGTTTACATTCCGTGTATTACTGATATCTTATGAAGTTTCTTTTTCTGTGTGACTTATTTCAGTTAGAATCATCATATCTGAATCCACTCATTGTGCTGCTAAGGGCCTGATGACATAGATTTCAGTGCTGAGTGATATTGTTTTGTACGTATATACCACAACTTCTTTATCCATTTTTCAATTTCTGCGATGTTGAACTTGTACTGTAAACGAGGTTCTTGTAAACAGAGCCGTTCCAAACTTTGGGGTGGCTGTGTCTTTTTTATTTTAATTTCCCTAAGCTATAGGACCATAAGTGGAAGTGCCCTAGGCTCTGTTGCTTTGTTTCTTAGATGTTTCAGGAAACACCATACACTTCTCCCGAGTGTCTGTTGGCAATTTACATCCCGCCCATCAGCATAACAAGGCTCCCAGTTCTCCATGGCCTGTCCTGCCTTTCTGGATTTTACACTTTTTTCAGATGGCCCTTTTGACCGGGGGGAAGTGAGACTTCATTGTAGTGCAGATTTCCTTTGTAAGTTTGCTTGGTTGGCCAAAAAGGGCGTATGCGTTTTTTCCTGAATATATTCAGGAAAAAACGCATACGCCCTTTTTGGCCAAGTGCATCATTGTGGACGTTCTGCCTCTTTTCCTATGCTTTCAATGCAATTCCAGTCTACCTCCTGAAATCGGTTTCCTGCAATTCTGCCCCGCTTTCAAGTCCTCTTGGCAGCCTTACTTCAGTATATTTTTGGACGATAGCTGTCATTTATAACTCTGCAGGTTTGTGAATTACAGTGCCCCTGAGCTCCTTTCTTCAACTCGCTTTCTTTTGAGCTGGCCGCAACCCCGCAAGATGGCTTCAGGCCCTAATCTGTTTCGGGCACGGCACGCTGAGCCTTTGGTTAATTCCTCTTCCTGGTGGGAAATGAGAGTTAAATTTGCCCGTCCAGACACCTCCAGCTAGTCTCTCATTGGTTCTCCCTATTCCTGTTCATCTTCCGCAGAAATTGCAAACTGGGCCAAACAGGAGGTTAAAGGGACTGACTCTCCAAGTTGGGAGAGTGTTAGTAAAGCGTCAGGAATGTTGCACTCGAGTACCAGGGTATGAAAACTGAGACATATTTGAACACGTATCCCGATCACATGGTTGATCATACTCTAGGTTCCACATGCATGTTTTAGCTGAAGGAAGAATACCTTAAACCTGGGTAGTTGAAACCCGTGGAATGGGTACCATGCAATATGACTTCAAAGGGTCTTCATTTGCTCACCGAACCTCTCCAATACTATCACTGCTGCATTTATGCCCCTGTACACATGCTTGGTTCTCTTTCGGAGACATAGCAATCCATAGGTTTTAAGATACTTACTTGTCAGGTACATTCTTAGGCGTTTAATATGCGGTGTTGAGTCCATTTCGTTGAGCAAGGAGTAGCTCTTGTCTATTCCATATTTGGCTTAAGGAACTTTATCTGTGCTCATTTCAATCTCTGGTTTTATGCAGCACCCCAACTCACCTTTCCCCTTAAGCAAGCATAAGTTGGTTTTCTAAATTTGAGACACTGTTCTGTTTTGGAATTCAGTTCCTGTGTAGCCAAGTTTACATTCCGTGTATTAGTGATATCTTATGATGTTTCTTTTTCTGTGTGACTTATTTCAGTTAGAATCATCATACCTGAATCCACTCATTGTGCTGCTAAGGGCCTGATGACATAGATTTCATTGCTGAGTGATACTGCATTGTACGTAAGTACCACAAGTTCTTTATCCATTTTTCACTTTCTGTGATATTGAACTTGTACGGTAAACGAGGTTCTTGTAAACAGAGGCGTCCCAAACTTTGGGGTGGCTGTGTCTTTTTGATTTTAATTTCTCTAAGCTATAGGACCATAAGTGGAAGTGCCCTAGGCTCTGTTGCTTTGTTTCTTAGATGTTTCAGGAAACACCATACACTTCTCCCGAGTGTCTGTTGGCAATTTACATCCCGCCCATCAGCATAACAAGGCTCCCAGTTCTCCATGGCCTGTCCTGCCTTTCTGGATTTTACACTTTTTTCAGATGGCCCTTTTGACCGGGGGGAAGTGAGACTTCATTGTAGTGCAGATTTCCTTTGCAAGCTTGCTTGGTTGGCCAAAAAGGGCGTATGCGTTTTTTCCTGAATATATTCAGGAAAAAACGCATACGCCCTTTATGGCCAAGTGCATCATTGTGGACGTTCTGCCTCTTTTCCTATGCTTTCAATGCAATTCCAGTCTACCTCCTGAAATCGGTTTCCTGCAATTCTGCCCCGCTTTCAAGTCCTCTTGGCAGCCTTCCTTCAGTATATTTTTGGACGATAGCTGTTATTTATAACTCTGCAGGTTTGTGAATTACAGTGCCCCTGAGCTCCTTTCTTCAACTCGCTTTCTTGTGACCTGGCCGCAACACCGCAAGATGGCTTCAGGCCCTAATCTGGTTCCGGCACGGCACGCTGAGCCTTTGGTTAATTCCTCTTCCTGGTGGGAAATGAGAGTTAAATTTGCCGGTCCAGACACCTCCAGCTAGTCTCTCATTGGTTCTCGCTATTCCTGTTCATCTTCCGCAGAAATTGCAAACTGGGCCAAACAGGAGGTTAAAGGGACTGACTCTCGAAGTCGGGAGAGTGTTAGTAAAGCATCTGGAATGTTGCACCCGAGTACCAGGGTACCAAAACTGAGACATATTTGAACACGTCTCCCGTTCACATGGTTGATCATACTCTAGGTTCCACATGCATGTTTTAGCTGAAGGAAGAATACCTTAAACCTGGAGAGTTGAGACCCGTGGAATGGGTACCATGCAATATGACTTCAAAGGGTCTTCATTTGCCCACCGAACCTCTCCAATCCTATCACTGCTGCGTTTATGCCCCTGTACACATGCTTGATTCTCTTTCGGAGACATAGCAATCCATAGGTTTTAAGATACTTACTTGTCAGGTACATTCTTAGGCGTTGAATACGGGGTGTTGAGTCCATTTCGTTCAGCAAGGTGTAGCTCTTGTCTATTCCATATTTGGCTTAAGGAACTTTATCTGTGCTCATTTCAATCTCTGGTTTTATGCAGCACCCCAACTCACCTTTCCCCTTAAGCAAGCATAAGTTGGTTTTCTAAATTTGAGACCCTGTTCTGTTCTGTAATTCAGTTCCTGTGTAGCCAAGTTTACATTCCGTGTATTACTGATATCTTATGAAGTTTCTTTTTCTGTGTGACTTATTTCAGTTAGAATCATCATACCTGAATCCACTCATTGTGCTGCTAAGGGCCTGATGACATAGATTTCATTGCTGAGTGATACTGCATTGTACGTAAGTACCACAAGTTCTTTATCCATTTTTCACTTTCTGTGATATTGAACTTGTACGGTAAACGAGGTTCTTGTAAACAGAGGCGTCCCTAACTTTGGGGTGGCTGTGTCTTTTTGATTTTAATTTCTCTAAGCTATAGGACCATAAGTGGAAGTGCCCTAGGCTCTGTTGCTTTGTTTCTTAGATGTTTCAGGAAACACCATACACTTCTCCCGAGTGTCTGTTGGCAATTTACATCCCGCCCATCAGCATAACAAGGCTCCCAGTTCTCCATGGCCTGTCCTGCCTTTCTGGATTTTACACTTTTTTCAGATGGCCCTTTTGACCGGGGGGAAGTGAGACTTCATTGTAGTGCAGATTTCCTTTGCAAGCTTGCTTGGTTGGCCAAAAAGGGCGTATGCGTTTTTTCCTGAATATATTCAGGAAAAAACGCATACGCCCTTTTTGGCCAAGTGCATCATTGTGGACGTTCTGCCTCTTTTCCTATGCTTTCAATGCAATTCCAGTCTACCTCCTGAAATCGGTTTCCTGCAATTCTGCCCCGCTTTCAAGTCCTCTTGGCAGCCTTACTTCGGTATATTTTTGGACGATAGCTGTCATTTATAACTCTGCAGGTTTGTGAATTACAGTGCCCCTGAGCTCCTTTCTTCAACTCGCTTTCTTTTGAGCTGGCCGCAACACCGCAGGATGGCTTCAGGCCCTAATCTGGTTCTGGCACGGCACGCTGAGCCTTTGGTTAATTCCTCTTCCTGGTGGGAAATGAGAGTTAAATTTGCCCGTCCAGACACCTCCAGCTAGTCTCTCATTGGTTCTCGCTATTCCTGTTCATCTTCCGCTGAAATTGCAAACTGGGCCAAACAGGAGATTAAAGGGACTGACTCTCCAAGTCGGGAGAGTGTTAGTAAAGCGTCTGGAATGTTGCACCCGAGTACCAGGGTACGAAAACTGAGACATATTTGAACACGTCTCCCGATCACATGGTTGATCATACTCTAGGTTCCTCATGCATGTTTTAGCTGAAGGAAGAATACCTTAAACCTGGAGAGTTGAGACCCGTGGAATGGGTACCATGCAATATGACTTCAAAGGGTCTTCATTTGCTCACCGAACCTCTCCAATCCTATCACTGCTGCGTTTATGCCCCTGTACACACGCTTGATTCTCTTTTGGAGACATAGCATTCCATAGGTTTTAAGATACTTACTAGTCAGGTACATTCTTAGGCGTTTAATATGCGGTGTTGAGTCCATTTCGTTGAGCAAGGAGTAGCTCTTGTCTATTCCATATTTGGCTTAAGGAACTTTATCTGTGCTCATTTCAATCTCTGGTTTTATGCAGCACCCCAACTCACCTTTACCCTTAAGCAAGCATAAGTTGGTTTTCTAAATTTGAGACCCTGTTCTGTTCTGTAATTCAGTTCCTGTGTAGCCAAGTTTACATTCCGTGTATTACTGATATCTTATGAAGTTTCTTTTTCTGTGTGACTTATTTCAGTTAGAATCATCATATCTGAATCCACTCATTGTGCTGCTAAGGGCCTGATGACATAGATTTCAGTGCTGAGTGATATTGTTTTGTACGTATATACCACAACTTCTTTATCCATTTTTCAATTTCTGCGATGTTGAACTTGTACTGTAAACGAGGTTCTTGTAAACAGAGCCGTTCCAAACTTTGGGGTGGCTGTGTCTTTTTGATTTTAATTTCCCTAAGCTATAGGACCATAAGTGGAAGTGCCCTAGGCTCTGTTGCTTTGTTTTTTAGATGTTTCAGGAAACACCATACACTTCTCCCGAGTGTCTGTTGGCAATTTACATCCCGCCCATCAGCATAACAAGGCTCCCAGTTCTCCATGGCCTGTCCTGCCTTTCTGGATTTTACACTTTTTTCAGATGGCCCTTTTGACCGGGGGGAAGTGAGACTTCATTGTAGTGCAGATTTCCTTTGCAAGCTTGCTTGGTTGGCCAAAAAGGGCATATGCGTTTTTTCCTGAATATATTCAGGAAAAAACGCATACGCCCTTTTTGGCCAAGTGCATCATTGTGGACGTTCTGCCTCTTTTCCTATGCTTTCAATGCAATTCCAGTCTACCTCCTGAAATCGGTTTCCTGCAATTCTGCCCCGCTTTCAAGTCCTCTTGGCAGCCTTACTTCAGTATATTTTTGGACGATAGCTGTCATTTATAACTCTGCAGGTTTGTGAATTACAGTGCCCCTGAGCTCCTTTCTTCAACTCGCTTTCTTTTGAGCTGGCCGCAACCCCGCAAGATGGCTTCAGGCCCTAATCTGTTTCGGGCACGGCACGCTGAGCCTTTCGTTAATTCCTCTTCCTGGTGGGAAATGAGAGTTAAATTTGCCCGTCCAGACACCTCCAGCTAGTCTCTCATTGGTTCTCCCTATTCCTGTTCATCTTCCGCAGAAATTGCAAACTGGGCCAAACAGGAGGTTAAAGGGACTGACTCTCCAAGTTGGGAGAGTGTTAGTAAAGCGTCAGGAATGTTGCACCCGAGTACCAGGGTACGAAAACTGAGACATATTTGAACACGTATCCCGATCACATGGTTGATCATACTCTAGGTTCCACATGCATGTTTTAGCTGAAGGAAGAATACCTTAAACCTGGGTAGTTGAAACCCGTGGAATGGGTACCATGCAATATGACTTCAAAGGGTCTTCATTTGCTCACCGAACCTCTCCAATCCTATCACTGCTGCATTTATGCCCCTGTACACATGCTTGGTTCTCTTTCGGAGACATAGCAATCCATAGGTTTTAAGATACTTACTAGTCAGGTACATTCTTAGGCGTTTAATATGTGGTGTTGAGTCCATTTCGTTGAGCAAGGAGTAGCTCTTGTCTATTCCATATTTGGCTTAAGGAACTTTATCTGTGCTCATTTCAATCTCTGGTTTTATGCAGCACCCCAACTCACCTTTCCCCTTAAGCAAGCATAAGTTGGTTTTCTAAATTTGAGACCCTGTTCTGTTTTGGAATTCAGTTCCTGTGTAGCCAAGTTTACATTCCGTGTATTAGTGATATCTTATGATGTTTCTTTTTCTGTGTGACTTATTTCAGTTAGAATCATCATACCTGAATCCACTCATTGTGCTGCTAAGGGCCTGATGACATAGATTTCATTGCTGAGTGATACTGCATTGTACGTAAGTACCACAAGTTCTTTATCCATTTTTCACTTTCTGTGATATTGAACTTGTACGGTAAACGAGGTTCTTGTAAACAGAGGCGTCCCAAACTTTGGGGTGGCTGTGTCTTTTTGATTTTAATTTCTCTAAGCTATAGGACCATAAGTGGAAGTGCCCTAGGCTCTGTTGCTTTGTTTCTTAGATGTTTCAGGAAACACCATACACTTCTCCCGAGTGTCTGTTGGCAATTTACATCCCGCCCATCAGCATAACAAGGCTCCCAGTTCTCCATGGCCTGTCCTGCCTTTCTGGATTTTACACTTTTTTCAGATGGCCCTTTTGACCGGGGGGAAGTGAGACTTCATTGTAGTGCAGATTTCCTTTGCAAGCTTGCTTGGTTGGCCAAAAAGGGCGTATGCGTTTTTTCCTGAATATATTCAGGAAAAAACGCATACGCCCTTTTTGGCCAAGTGCATCATTGTGGACGTTCTGCCTCTTTTCCTATGCTTTCAATGCAATTCCAGTCTACCTCCTGAAATCGGTTTCCTGCAATTCTGCCCCGCTTTCAAGTCCTCTTGGCAGCCTTACTTCGGTATATTTTTGGACGATAGCTGTCATTTATAACTCTGCAGGTTTGTGAATTACAGTGCCCCTGAGCTCCTTTCTTCAACTCGCTTTCTTTTGAGCTGGCCGCAACACCGCAGGATGGCTTCAGGCCCTAATCTGGTTCTGGCACGGCACGCTGAGCCTTTGGTTAATTCCTCTTCCTGGTGGGAAATGAGAGTTAAATTTGCCCGTCCAGACACCTCCAGCTAGTCTCTCATTGGTTCTCGCTATTGCTGTTCATCTTCCGCTGAAATTGCAAACTGGGCCAAACAGGAGATTAAAGGGACTGACTCTCCAAGTCGGGAGAGTGTTAGTAAAGCGTCTGGAATGTTGCACCCGAGTACCAGGGTACGAAAACTGAGACATATTTGAACACGTCTCCCGATCACATGGTTGATCATACTCTAGGTTCCTCATGCATGTCTTAGCTGAAGGAAGAATACCTTAAACCTGGAGAGTTGAGACCCGTGGAATGGGTACCATGCAATATGACTTCAAAGGGTCTTCATTTGCTCACCGAACCTCTCCAATCCTATCACTGCTGCGTTTATGCCCCTGTACACACGCTTGATTCTCTTTTGGAGACATAGCAATCCATAGGTTTTAAGATACTTACTAGTCAGGTACATTCTTAGGCGTTTAATATGCGGTGTTGAGTCCATTTCGTTGAGCAAGGAGTAGCTCTTGTCTATTCCATATTTGGCTTAAGGAACTTTATCTGTGCTCATTTCAATCTCTGGTTTTATGCAGCACCCCAACTCACCTTTACCCTTAAGCAAGCATAAGTTGGTTTTCTAAATTTGAGACCCTGTTCTGTTCTGTAATTCAGTTCCTGTGTAGCCAAGTTTACATTCCGTGTATTACTGATATCTTATGATGTTTCTTTTTCTGTGTGACTTATTTCAGTTAGAATCATCATATCTGAATCCACTAATTGTGCTGCTAAGGGCCTGATGACATAGATTTCAGTGCTGAGTGATATTGCTTTGTAAGTATATACCACAACTTCTTTATCCATTTTTCAATTTCTGCGATGTTGAACTTGTACTGTAAACGAGGTTCTTGTAAACAGAGCCGTTCCAAACTTTGGGGTGGCTGTGTCTTTTTGATTTTAATTTCCCTAAGCTATAGGACCATAAGTGGAAGTGCCCTAGGCTCTGTTGCTTTGTTTCTTAGATGTTTCAGGAAACACCATACACTTCTCCCGAGTGTCTGTTGGCAATTTACATCCAGCCCATCAGCATAACAAGGCTCCCAGTTCTCCATGGCCTGTCCTGCCTTTCTGGATTTTACAGTTTTTTCAGATGGCCCTTTTGACCGGGGGGAAGTGAGACTTCATTGTAGTGCAGATTTCCTTTGCAAGCTTGCTTGGTTGGCCAAAAAGGGCGTATGCGTTTTTTCCTGAATATATTCAGGAAAAAACGCATACGCCCTTTTTGGCCAAGTGCATCATTGTGGACGTTCTGCCTCTTTTCCTATGCTTTCAATGCAATTCCAGTCTACCTCCTGAAATCGGTTTCCTGCAATTCTGCCCCGCTTTCAAGTCCTCTTGGCAGCCTTACTTCGGTATATTTTTGGACGATAGCTGTCATTTATAACTCTGCAGGTTTGTGAATTACAGTGCCCCTGAGCTCCTTTCTTCAACTCGCTTTCTTTTGAGCTGGCCGCAACACCGCAGGATGGCTTCAGGCCCTAATCTGGTTCCGGCACGGCATGCTGAGCCTTTGGTTATTTCCTCTTCCTGGTGGGAAATGAGAGTTAAATTTGCCCGTCTAGACACCTCCAGCTAGTCTCTCATTGGTTCTCCCCATTCCTGTTCATCTTCTGCAGAAATTGCAAACTGGGCCAAAGAGGAGGTTAAAGGCGCTGACTCTCCAAGTGGGGAGACTGTTAGTAAAGCGTCTGGAATGTTGCACCCGAGTACCGGGGAGGAAAACTGAGACATATTTGAACACGTCTCCTGTTCACACGGTTGATCATACTCTGGGTTCCACATGCATGTTTAGCTGAAGGAAGAATACCTTAAACCTGGAGAGTTGAGACCCGTGGAATGGGTACCATGCAATATGACTTCAAAGGGTCTTCATTTGCTCACCGAACCTCTCCAATCCTATCACTGCTGCGTTTATGCCCCTGTACACACGCTTGATTCTCTTTTGGAGACATAGCAATCCATAGGTTTTAAGATACTTACTAGTCAGGTACATTCTTAGGCGTTTAATATGGGGTGTTGAGTCCATTTCGTTGAGCAAGGAGTAGCTCTTGTCTATTCCATATTTGGCTTAAGGAACTTTATCTGTGCTCATTTCAATCTCTGGTTTTATGCAGCACCCCAACTCACCTTTACCCTTAAGCAAGCATAAGTTGGTTTTCTAAATTTGAGACCCTGTTCTGTTTTGGAATTCAGTTCCTGTGTAGCCAAGTTTACATTCCGTGTATTAGTGATATCTTATGATGTTTCTTTTTCTGTGTGACTTATTTCAGTTAGAATCATCATACCTGAATCCACTCATTGTGCTGCTAAGGGCCTGATGACATAGATTTCATTGCTGAGTGATACTGCATTGTACGTAAGTACCACAAGTTCTTTATCCATTTTTCACTTTCTGTGATATTGAACTTGTACGGTAAACGAGGTTCTTGTAAACAGAGGCGTCCCAAACTTTGGGGTGGCTGTGTCTTTTTGATTTTAATTTCTCTAAGCTATAGGACCATAAGTGGAAGTGCCCTAGGCTCTGTTGCTTTGTTTCTTAGATGTTTCAGGAAACACCATACACTTCTCCCGAGTGTCTGTTGGCAATTTACATCCTGCCCATCAGCATAACAAGGCTCCCAGTTCTCCATGGCCTGTCCTGCCTTTCTGGATTTTACAGTTTTTTCAGATGGCCCTTTTGACCGGGGGGAAGTGAGACTTCATTGTAGTGCAGATTTCCTTTGCAAGCTTGCTTGGTTGGCCAAAAAGGGCGTATGCGTTTTTTCCTGAATATATTCAGGAAAAAACGCATACGCCCTTTTTGGCCAAGTGCATCATTGTGGACGTTCTGCCTCTTTTCCTATGCTTTCAATGCAATTCCAGTCTACCTCCTGAAATCGGTTTCCTGCAATTCTGCCCCGCTTTCAAGTCCTCTTGGCAGCCTTCCTTCAGTATATTTTTGGACGATAGCTGTCATTTATAACTCTGCAGGTTTGTGAATTACAGTGCCCCTGAGCTCCTTTCTTCAACTCGCTTTCTTGTGACCTGGCCGCAACACCGCAGGATGGCTTCAGGCCCTAATCTGGTTCTGGCACGGCATGCTGAACCTTTGGTTAATTCCTCTTCCTGGTGGGAAATGAGAGTTAAATTTGCCCGTCCAGACACCTCCAGCTAGTCTCTCATTGGTTCTCGCTATTGCTGTTCATCTTCCGCTGAAATTGC
The DNA here is from genome assembly GCF_964374135.1 of Grampus griseus. Classification (NCBI taxonomy): domain Eukaryota; kingdom Metazoa; phylum Chordata; class Mammalia; order Artiodactyla; family Delphinidae; genus Grampus; species Grampus griseus. The sequence continues at coordinate 241,184 of NW_028133354.1, read as the reverse complement.
AAACTGGGCCAAACAGGAGATTAAAGGGACTGACTCTCCAAGTCGGGAGAGTGTTAGTAAAGCGTCTGGAATGTTGCACCCGAGTACCAGGGTACGAAAACTGAGACATATTTGAACACGTCTCCCGATCACATGGTTGATCATACTCTAGGTCCCTCATGCATGTTTTAGCTGAAGGAAGAATACCTTAAACCTGGAGAGTTGAGACCCGTGGAATGGGTACCATGCAATATGACTTCAAAGGGTCTTCATTTGCTCACCGAACCTCTCCAATCCTATCACTGCTGCGTTTATGCCCCTGTACACACGCTTGATTCTCTTTTGGAGACATAGCAATCCATAGGTTTTAAGATACTTACTAGTCAGGTACATTCTTAGGCGTTTAATATGCGGTGTTGAGTCCATTTCGTTGAGCAAGGAGTAGCTCTTGTCTATTCCATATTTGGCTTAAGGAACTTTATCTGTGCTCATTTCAATCTCTGGTTTTATGCAGCACCCCAACTCACCTTTCCCCTTAAGCAAGCATAAGTTGGTTTTCTAAATTTGAGACCCTGTTCTGTTTTGGAATTCAGTTCCTGTGTAGCCAAGTTTACATTCCGTGTATTAGTGATATCTTATGATGTTTCTTTTTCTGTGTGACTTATTTCAGTTAGAATCATCGTACCTGAATCCACTCATTATGCTGCTACGGGCCTGATGACATAGATTTCATTGCTGAGTGATACTGCATTGTACGTAAGTACCACAAGTTCTTTATCCATTTTTCACTTTCTGCGATGTTGAACTTGTACTGTAAACGAGGTTCTTGTAAACACAGGCGTCCCAAACTTTGGGGTGGCTGTGTCTTTTTGATTTTAATTTCCCTAAGCTATAGGACCATAAGTGGAAGTGCCCTAGGCTCTGTTGCTTTGTTTTTTAGATGTTTCAGGAAACACCATACACTTCTCCGGAGTGTCTGTTGGCAATTTACATCCCGCCCATCAGCATAACAAGGCTCCCAGTTCTCCATGGCCTGTCCTGCCTTTCTGGATTTTACACTTTTTTCAGATGGCCCTTTTGACCGGGGGGAAGTGAGACTTCATTGTAGTGCAGATTTCCTTTGCAAGTTTGCTTGGTTGGCCAAAAAGGGCGTATGCGTTTTTTCCTGAATATATTCAGGAAAAAACGCATACGCCCTTTTTGGCCAAGTGCATCATTGTGGACGTTCTGCCTCTTTTCCTATGCTTTCAATGCAATTCCAGTCTACCTCCTGAAATCGGTTTCCTGCAATTCTGCCCCGCTTTCAAGTCCTCTTGGCAGCCTTCCTTCAGTATATTTTTGGACAATAGCTGTCATTTATAACTCTGCAGGTTTGTGAATTACAGTGCCCCTGAGCTCCTTTCTTCAACTCGCTTTCTTGTGACCTGGCCGCAACACCGCAGGATGGCTTCAGGCCCTAATCTGGTTCTGGCACGGCATGCTGAACCTTTGGTTAATTCCTCTTCCTGGTGGGAAATGAGAGTTAAATTTGCCCGTCCAGACACCTCCAGCTAGTCTCTCATTGGTTCTCGCTATTGCTGTTCATCTTCAGCTGAAATTGCAAACTGGGCCAAACAGGAGATTAAAGGGACTGACTCTCCAAGTCGGGAGAGTGTTAGTAAAGCGTCTGGAATGTTGCACCCGAGTACCAGGGTACGAAAACTGAGACATATTTGAACACGTCTCCCGATCACATGGTTGATCATACTCTAGGTCCCTCATGCATGTTTTAGCTGAAGGAAGAATACCTTAAACCTGGAGAGTTGAGACCCGTGGAATGGGTACCATGCAATATGACTTCAAAGGGTCTTCATTTGCTCACCGAACCTCTCCAATCCTATCACTGCTGCGTTTATGCCCCTGTACACACGCTTGATTCTCTTTTGGAGACATAGCAATCCATAGGTTTTAAGATACTTACTAGTCAGGTACATTCTTAGGCGTTTAATATGCGGTGTTGAGTCCATTTCGTTGAGCAAGGAGTAGCTCTTGTCTATTCCATATTTGGCTTAAGGAACTTTATCTGTGCTCATTTCAATCTCTGGTTTTATGCAGCACCCCAACTCACCTTTCCCCTTAAGCAAGCATAAGTTGGTTTTCTAAATTTGAGACCCTGTTCTGTTCTGTAATTCAGTTCCTGTGTAGCCAAGTTTACATTCCGTGTATTACTGATATCTTATGATGTTTCTTTTTCTGTGTGACTTATTTCAGTTAGAATCATCATATCTGAATCCACTCATTGTGCTGCTAAGCGCCTGATGACATAGATTTCAGTGCTGAGTGATATTGCTTTGTAAGTATATACCACAACTTCTTTATCCATTTTTCAATTTCTGCGATGTTGAACTTGTACTGTAAACGAGGTTCTTCTAAACAGAGCCGTTCCAAACTTTGGGGTGGCTGTGTCTTTTTGATTTTAATTTCCCTAAGCTATAGGACCATAAGTGGAAGTGCCCTAGGCTCTGTTGCTTTGTTTTTTAGATGTTTCAGGAAACACCATACACTTCTCCCGAGTGTCTGTTGGCAATTTACATCCCGCCCATCAGCATAACAAGGCTCCCAGTTCTCCATGGCCTGTCCTGCCTTTCTGGATTTTACACTTTTTTCAGATGGCCCTTTTGACCGGGGGGAAGTGAGACTTCATTGTAGTGCAGATTTCCTTTGCAAGCTTGCTTGGTTGGCCAAAAAGGGCGTATGCGTTTTTTCCTGAATATATTCAGGAAAAAACGCATACGCCCTTTTTGGCCTAGTGCATCATTGTGGACGTTCTGCCTCTTTTCCTATGCTTTCAATGCAATTCCAGTCTACCTCCTGAAATCGGTTTCCTGCAATTCTGCCCCGCTTTCAAGTCCTCTTGGCAGCCTTACTTCAGTATATTTTTGGACGATAGCTGTCATTTATAACTCTGCAGGTTTGTGAATTACAGTGCCCCTGAGTTCCTTTCTTCAACTCGCTTTCTTTTGAGCTGGCCGCAACACCGCAAGATGGCTTCAGGCCCTAATCTGTTTTGGGCACGGCACGCTGAGCCTTTGGTTAATTCCTCTTCCTGGTGGGAAATGAGAGTTAAATTTGCCCGTCCAGACACCTCCAGCTAGTCTCTCATTGGTTCTCCCTATTCCTGTTCATCTTCCGCAGAAATTGCAAACTGGGCCAAACAGGAGGTTAAAGGGACTGACTCTCCAAGTTGGGAGAGTGTTAGTAAAGCGTCTGGAATGTTGCACCCGAGTACCAGGGTACGAAAACTGAGACATATTTGAACACGTATCCCGATCACATGGTTGATCATACTCTAGGTTCCACATGCATGTTTTAGCTGAAGGAAGAATACCTTAAACCTGGGTAGTTGAAACCCGTGGAATGGGTACCATGCAATATGACTTCAAAGGGTCTTCATTTGCTCACCGAACCTCTCCAATCCTATCACTGCTGCATTTATGCCCCTGTACACATGCTTGGTTCTCTTTCGGAGACATAGCAATCCATAGGTTTTAAGATACTTACCAGTCAGGTACATTCTTAGGCGTTTAATATGCGGTGTTGAGTCCATTTCGTTGAGCAAGGAGTAGCTCTTGTCTATTCCATATTTGGCTTAAGGAACTTTATCTGTGCTCATTTCAATCTCTGGTTTTATGCAGCACCCCAACTCACCTTTCCCCTTAAGCAAGCATAAGTTGGTTTTCTAAATTTGAGACCCTGTTCTGTTCTGCAATTCAGTTCCTGTGTAGCCAAGTTTACATTCCGTGTATTAGTGATATCTTATGATGTTTCTTTTTCTGTGTGACTTATTTCAGTTAGAATCATCGTACCTGAATCCACTCATTATGCTGCTACGGGCTTGATGACATAGATTTCATTGCTGAGTGATACTGCATTGTATGTAAGTACCACAAGTTCTTTATCCATTTTTCACTTTCTGCGATGTTGAACTTGTACTGTAAACGAGGTTCTTGTAAACACAGGCGTCCCAAACTTTGGGGTGGCTGTGTCTTTTTGATTTTAATTTCCCTGAGCTATAGGACCATAAGTGGAAGTGCCCTAGGCTCTGTTGCTTTGTTTTTTAGATGTTTCAGGAAACACCATACACTTCTCCCGAGTGTCTGTTGGCAATTTACATCCCGCCCATCAGCATAACAAGGCTCCCAGTTCTCCATGGCCTGTCCTGCCTTTCTGGATTTTACACTTTTTTCAGATGGCCCTTTTGACCAGGGGGAAGTGAGACTTCATTGTAGTGCAGATTTCCTTTGCAAGTTTGCTTGGTTGGCCAAAAAGGGCGTATGCGTTTTTTCCTGAATATATTCAGGAAAAAACGCATACGCCCTTTTTGGCCAAGTGCATCATTGTGGACGTTCTGCCTCTTTTCCTATGCTTTCAATGCAATTCCAGTCTACCTCCTGAAATCGGTTTCCTGCAATTCTGCCCCGCTTTCAAGTCCTCTTGGCAGCCTTACTTCAGTATATTTTTTGGACGATAGCTGTCATTTATAACTCTGCAGGTTTGTGAATTACAGTGCCCCTGAGCTCCTTTCTTCAACTCGCTTTCTTGTAACCTGGCTGCAACACCGCAGGATGGCTTCAGGCCCTAATCTGGTTCCGGCACGGCACGCTGAGCCTTTGGTTAATTCCTCTTCCTGGTGGGAAATGAGAGTTAAATTTGCCCGTCCAGACACCTCCAGCTAGTCTCTCATTGGTTCTCGCTATTCCTGTTCATCTTCCGCAGAAATTGCAAACTGGGCCAAACAGGAGGTTAAAGGGACTGACTCTCCAAGTTGGGAGAGTGTTAGTAAAGCATCTAGAATGTTGCACCCGAGTACCAGAGTACGAAATCTGAGACATATTTGAACACGTCTCCCAATCACATGGTTGATCATACTCTAGGTTCCACATGCATGTTTTAGCTAAAGGAAGAATACCTTAAACCTGGGTAGTTGAAACCCGTGGAATGGGTACCATGCAATATGACTTCAAAGTGTCTTCATTTGCTCAGTGAACCTCTCCAATCCTATCACTGCTGCGTTTATGCCCCTGTACACATGCTTGATTCTCTTTCGGAGACATAGCAATCCATAGGTTTTAAGATACTTACTAGTCAGGTACATTCTTAGGCGTTTAATATCGAGTGTTGAGTCCATTTCGTTGAGCAAGGAGTAGCTCTTGTCTATTCTATATTTGGCTTAAGGAACTTTATCTGTGCTCATTTCAATCTCTGTTTTTATGCAGCACCCCAACTCACCTTTCCCCTTAAGCAAGCATAAGTTGGTTTTCTAAATTTGAGACACTATTCTGTTCTGTAATTCAGTTCCTGTGTAGCCAAGTTTACATTCCGTGTATTACTGATATCTTATGATGTTTCTTTTTCTGTGTGACTTATTTCAGTTAGAATCATGATATCTGAATCCACTCATTGTGCTGCTACGGGCCTGATGACATAGATTTCAGTGCTGAGTGATATTGCTTTGTAAGTAAATACCACAACTTCTTTATCCATTTTTCAATTTCTGCGATGTTGAACTTGTACTGTAAACGAGGTTCTTGTAAACAGAGGTGTCCCAAACTTTGGGGTGGCTGTGTCCTTTTGATTTTAACTTCCCTAAGCTATAGTACCATAAGTGGAAGTGCCCTAGGCTCTGTTGCTTTGTTTTTTAGATGTTTCAGGAAACACCATACACTTCTCCCGAGTGTCTGTTGGCAATTTACATCCCGCCCATCAGCATAACAAGGCTCCCAGTTCTCCATGGCTTGTCCTGCCTTTCTGGATTTTACACTTTTTTCAGATGGCCCTTTTGACCGGGGGGAAGTGAGACTTCATTGTAGTGCAGATTTCCTTTGTAAGTTTGCTTGGTTGGCCAAAAAGGGCGTATGCGTTTTTTCCTGAATATATTCAGGAAAAAACGCATACGCCCTTTTTGGCCAAGTGCATCATTGTGGACGTTCTGCCTCTTTTCCTATGCTTTCAATGCAATTCCTGTCTACCTCCTGAAATCAGTTTCCTGCAATTCTGCCCCGCTTTCAAGTCCTCTTGGCAGCCTTACTTCAGTATATTTTTGGACGATAGCTGTCATTTATAACTCTGCAGGTTTGTGAATTACAGTGCCCCTGAGCTCCTTTCTTCAACTCGCTTTCTTGTGAGCTGGCCGCAACACCGCAGGATGGCTTCAGGCCCTAATCTGGTTCCGGCACGGCACGCTGAGCCTTTGGTTATTTCCTCTTCCTGGTGGGAAATGAGAGTTAAATTTGCCCGTCCAGACACCTCCAGCTAGTCTCTCATTGGTTCTCTCTATTCCTGTTCATCTTCCGCAGAAATTGCAAACTGGGCCAAACAGGAGGTTAAAGGCGCTGACTCTCCAAGACAGGAGAGTGTTAGTAAAGCGTCTGGAATGTTGCACCCGAGTTCCAGGGTACGAAAACTGAGACATATTTGAACACGTCTCCCGATCATATGGTTGATCATACTCTAGGTTCCACATGCATGTTTTAGCTGAAGGAAGAATACCTTAAACCTGGGTAGTTGAAACCCGTGGAATGGGTTCCATGCAATATGACTTCAAAGGGTCTTCATTTGCTCACCGAACCTCTCCAGTCCTATCACTGCTGCCTTTATGCCCCTGTACACATGCTTGATTCTCTTTCGGAGACATAGGAATCCATAGGTTTTAAGATACTTACTAGTCAGGTACATTCTTAGGCGTTTAATATGCGGTTTTGAGTCCATATCGTTGAGCAAGGAGTAGCTCTTGTCTATTCCATATTTGGCTTAAGGAACTTTATCTGTGCTCATTTCAATCTCTGGTTTTATGCAGCACCCCAACTCACCTTTCCCGTTAAGTGAGCATAAGTTGGTTTTCTAAATTTGAGACCCTGTTCTGTTGTGTAATTCAGTTCCTCTGTAGCCAAGGTTACATTCCGTGTATTACTGATATCTTATGATGTTTCTTTTTCTGTGTGACTTATTTCAGTTAGAATCATCATACCTGAATCCACTCATTGTCCTGCTAAGGGCCTGATGACATAGATTTCATTGCTGAGTGATATTGCTTTGTAAGTAAATACCAAAACTTCTTTATCAATTTTTCACTTTCTGCGATGTTGAACTTGTACTGTAAACGAGGTCCTTGTAAACACAGGCGTCCCAAACTTTGGGGTGGCTGTGTCTTTTTGATTTTAATTTCCCTAAGCTATAGGACCATAAGTGGAAGTGCCCTAGGCTCTGTTGCTTTGTTTTTTAGATGTTTCAGGAAACACCATACACTTCTCCGGAGTGTCTGTTGGCAATTTACATCCCGCCCATCATCATAACAAGGCTCCCAGTTCTCCATGGCCTGTCCTGCCTTTCTGGATTTTACACTTTTTTCAGATGGCCCTTTTGACCGGGGGGAAGTGAGACTTCATTGTAGTGCAGATTTCCTTTGCAAGCTTGCTTGGTTGGCCAAAAAGGGCGTATGCGTTTTTTCCTGAATATATTCAGGAAAAAACGCATACGCCCTTTTTGGCCAAGTGCATCATTGTGGACGTTCTGCCTCTTTTCCTATGCTTTCAATGCAATTCCAGTCTACCTCCTGAAATCAGTTTCCTGCAATTCTGCCCCGCTTTCAAGTCCTCTTGGCAGCCTTACTTCAGTATATTTTTGGACGATAGCTGTCATTTATAACTCTGCAGGTTTGTGAATTACAGTGCCCCTGAGCTCCTTTCTTCAACTCGCTTTCTTTTGAGCTGGCCGCAACACCGCAGGATGGCTTCAGGCCCTAATCTGGTTCCGGCACGGCACGCTGAGCCTTTGGTTATTTCCTCTTCCTGGTGGGAAATGAGAGTTAAATTTGCCCGTCCAGACACCTCCAGCTAGTCTCTCATTGGTTCTCGCTATTCCTGTTCATCTTCCGCAGAAATTGCAAACTGGGCCAAACAGGAGGTTAAAGGGACTGACTCTCCAAGTGGGGAGAATGTTAGTAAAGCGTCTGGAATGTTGCACCCGAGTACCAGGGGAGGAAAACTGAGACATATTTGAACCCGTCTCCCGTTCACATGGTTGATCATACTCTGGGTTACACATGCATGTTTTAGCTGAAGGAAGAGTACCTTAAACCTGGAGAGTTGAGACCCGTGTAATGGGTACCATGCAATATGACTTCAAAGGGTCTTCATTTGCTCACCAAACCTCTCCAATCCTATCACTGCTGCGTTTTTGCCCCTGTACACAGGCTTGATTCTCTTTTGGAGACACAGCAATCCATAGGTTTTAAGATACTTACTAGTCAGGTACATTCTTAGGCGTTTAATATGGGGTGTTGAGTCCATTTCGTTGAGCAAGTAGTAGCTCTTGTCTATACCATATTTGGCTTAAGGAACTTTATCTGTGCTCATTTCAATCTCTGGTTTTATGCAGCACCCCAACTCACCTTTCCCCTTAAGCAAGCATAAGTTGGTTTTCTAAATTTGCGACCCTGTTCTGTTCTGTAATTCAGTTCCTGTGTAGTCCAGTTTACATTCCGTGCATTAGTGATATCTTATGATGTTTCTTTTTCTGTGTGACTTATTTCAGTTAGAATCATCGTACCTGAATCCACTCATTATTCTGCTACGGGCCTGATGACATAGATTTCATTGCTGAGTGATACTGCATTGTACGTAAGTACCACAAGTTCTTTATCCATTTTTCACTTTCTGTGATATTGAACTTGTACGGTAAATGAGGTTCTTGTAAAGAGAGGCGTCCCAAACTTTGGGGTGGCTGTGTCTTTTTGATTTTAATTTCCCTAAGCTATAGGACCATAAGTGGAAGTGCCCTAGGCTCTGTTGCTTTGTTTCTTAGATGTTTCAGGAAACACCATACACTTCTCCCGAGTGTCTGTTGGCAATTTACATCCCACTCATCAGCATAACAAGGCTCCCAGTTCTCCATGGCCTGTCCTGCCTTTCTGGATTTTACACTTTTTTCAGATGGCCCTTTTGACCGGGGGGAAGTGAGACTTCATTGTAGTGCAGATTTCGTTTGCAAGCTTGCTTGGTTGGCCAAAAAGGGCGTATGCGTTTTTTCCTGAATATATTCAGGAAAAAACGCATACGCCCTTTTTGGCCAAGTGCATCATTGTGGACGTTCTGCCTCTTTTCCTATGCTTTCAATGCAATTCCAGTCTACCTCCTGAAATCGGTTTCCTGAAATTCTGCCCCGCTTTCAAGTCCTCTTGGCAGCCTTACTTCAGTATATTTTTGGACGATAGCTGTCATTTATAACTCTGCAGGTTTGTGAATTACAGTGCCCCTGAGCTCCTTTCTTCAACTCGCTTTCTTTTGAGCTGGCCGCAACACCGCAGGATGGCTTCATGCCCTAATCTGGTTCCGGCACGGCACGCTGAGCCTTTGGTTATTTCCTCTTCCTGATGGGAAATGAGAGTTAACTTTGCCCGTCCAGACACCTCCAGCTAGTCTCTCATTGGTTCTCCCTATTCCTGTTCATCTTCTGCAGAAATTGCAAACTGGGCCAAACAGGAGGTTAAAGGGACTGACTCTCCAAGTGGGGAGAGTGTTAGTAAAGTGTCTGGAATGTTGCACCCGAGTACCAGGGGAGGAAAACTGAGACATATTTGAACACGTCTCCCGATCACATGGTTGATCATACTCTAGGTTCCACATGCATGTTTTAGCTGAAGGAAGAATACCTTAAACCTGGGTAGTTGAGACCCGTGTAATGGGTACCATGCAATATGACTTCAAAGGGTCTTCATTTGCTCACTGAACCACTCCAATCCTATCACTGCTGCCTTTATGCCCCTGTACACATGCTTGATTCTCTTTCGGAGACATAGGAATCCATAGGTTTTAAGATACTTACTAGTCAGGTACATTCTTAGGCGTTTAATATGCGGTTTTGAGTCCATATCGTTGAGCAAGGAGTAGCTCTTGTCTATTCCATATTTGGCTTAAGGAACTTTATCTGTGCTCATTTCAATCTCTGGTTTTATGCAGCACCCCAACTCACCTTTCCCCTTAAGCAAGCATAAGTTGGTTTTCTAAATTTGAGACCCTGTTCTGTTCTGTAATTCAGTTCCTCTGTAGCCAAGGTTACATTCCGTGTATTACTGATATCTTATGATGTTTCTTTTTCTGTGTGACTTATTTCAGTTAGAATCATCATACCTGAATCCACTCATTGTCCTGCTAAGGGCCTGATGACATAGATTTCATTGCTGAGTGATATTGCTTTGTAAGTAAATACCAAAACTTCTTTATCAATTTTTCACTTTCTGCGATGTTGAACTTGTACTGTAAACGAGGTTCTTGTAAACACAGGCGTCCCAAACTTTGGGGTGGCTGTGTCTTTTTGATTTTAATTTCCCTAAGCTATAGGACCATAAGTGGAAGTGCCCTAGGCTCTGTTGCTTTGTTTTTTAAATGTTTCAGGAAACACCATACACTTCTCCGGAGTGTCTGTTGGCAATTTACATCCCGCCCATCATCATAACAAGGCTCCCAGTTCTCCATGGCCTGTCCTGCCTTTCTGGATTTTACACTTTTTTCAGATGGCCCTTTTGACCGGGGGGAAGTGAGACTTCATTGTAGTGCAGATTTCCTTTGCAAGCTTGCTTGGTTGGCCAAAAAGGGCGTATGCGTTTTTTCCTGAATATATTCAGGAAAAAACGCATACGCCCTTTTTGGCCAAGTGCATCATTGTGGACGTTCTGCCTCTTTTCCTATGCTTTCAATGCAATTCCAGTCTACCTCCTGAAATCGGTTTCCTGCAATTCTGCCCCGCTTTCAAGTCCTCTTGGCAGCCTTACTTCAGTATATTTTTGGACGATAGCTGTCATTTATAACTCTGCAGGTTTGTGAATTACAGTGCCCCTGAGCTCCTTTCTTCAACTCGCTTTCTTTTGAGCTGGCCGCAACACCGCAGGATGGCTTCAGGCCCTAATCTGGTTCCGGCACGGCACGCTGAGCCTTTGGTTAATTCCTCTTCCTGGTGGGAAATGAGAGTTAAATTTGCCCGTCCAGACACCTCCAGCTAGTCTCTCATTGGTTCTCGCTATTCCTGTTCATCTTCCGCAGAAATTGCAAACTGGGCCAAACAGGAGGTTAAAGGGACTGACTCTCCAAGTGGGGAGAATGTTAGTAAAGCGTCTGGAATGTTGCACCCGAGTACCAGGGGAGGAAAACTGAGACATATTTGAACACGTCTCCCAATCACATGGTTGATCATACTCTGGGTTACACATGCATGTTTTAGCTGAAGGCAGAATACCTTAAACCTGGAGAGTTGAGACCTGTGTAATGGGTACCATGCAATATGACTTCAAAGGGTCTTCATTTGCTCACCAAACCTCTCCAATCCTATCACTGCTGCGTTTTTGCCCCTGTACACAGGCTTGATTCTCTTTTGGAGACACAGCAATCCATAGGTTTTAAGATACTTACTAGTCAGGTACATTCTTAGGCGTTTAATATGGGGTGTTGAGTCCATTTCGTTGAGCAAGGAGTAGCTCTTGTCTATTCCATATTTGGCTTAAGGAACTTTATCTGTGCTCATTTCAAACTCTGGTTTTATGCAGCACCCCAACTCACCTTTCCCCTTAAGCAAGCATAAGTTGGTTTTCTAAATTTGAGACCCTTTTCTGTTTTGGAATTCAGTTCCTGTGTAGCCAAGTTTACATTCCGTGTATTAGTGATATCTTATGATGTTTCTTTTTCTGTGTGACTTATTTCAGTTAGAATCATCGTACCTGAATCCACTCATTATGCTGCTACGGGCCTGATGACATAGATTTCATTGCTGAGTGATACTGCATTGTACGTAAGTACCACAAGTTCTTTATCCATTTTTCACTTTCTGTGATATTGAACTTGTACGGTAAATGAGGTTCTTGTAAACAGAGGCGTCCCAAACTTTGGGGTGGCTGTGTCTTTTTGATTTTAATTTCCCTAAGCTATAGGACCATAAGTGGAAGTGCCCTAGGCTCTGTTGCTTTGTTTCTTAGATGTTTCAGGAAACACCATACACTTCTCCCGAGTGTCTGTTGGCAATTTACATCCCGCCCATCAGCATAACAAGGCTCCCAGTTCTCCATGGCCTGTCCTGCCTTTCTGGGTTTCACACTTTTTTCAGATGGCCCTTTTGACCGGGGGGAAGTGAGACTTCATTGTAGTGCAGATTTCCTTTGCAAGCTTGCTTGGTTGGCCAAAAAGGGCGTATGCGTTTTTTCCTGAATATATTCAGGAAAAAACGCATACGCCCTTTTTGGCCAAGTGCATCATTGGGGACGTTCTGCCTCTTTTCCTATGCTTTCAATGCAATTCCAGTCTACCTCCTGAAATCAGTTTCCTGCAATTCTGCCCCGTTTCAAGTCCTCTTGGCAGCCTTACTTCAGTATATTTTTGGACGATAGCTGTCATTTATAACTCTGCAGGTTTGTGAATTACAGTGCCCCTGAGCTCCTTTCTTCAACTCGCTTTCTTTTGAGCTGGCCGCAACACCGCAGGATGGCTTCAGGCCCTAATCTTGTTCCGGCACGGCACGCTGAGCCTTTGGTTATTTCCTCTTCCTGGTGGGAAATGAGAGTTAACTTTGCCCGTCCAGACACCTCCAGCTAGTCTCTCATTGGTTCTCCCTATTCCTGTTCATCTTCCGCAGAAATTGCAAACTGGGCCAAACAGGAGGTTAAAGGGACTGACTCTCCAAGTGGGGAGAATGTTAGTAAAGCGTCTGGAATGTTGCACCCGAGTACCAGGAGAGGAAAACTGAGACATATTTGAACACGTCTCCCGTTCACACGGTTGATCATACTCTGGGTTCCACATGCATGTTTTAGCTGAAGGAAGAATACCTTAAACCTGGAGAGTTGAGACCCGTGGAATGGGTACCATGCAATATGACTTCAAAGGGTCTTCATTTGCTCACCAAACCTCTCCAATCCTATCACTGCTGCGTTTATGCCCCTGTACACAGGCTTGATTCTCTTTTGGAGACACAGCAATCCATAGGTTTTAAGATACTTACTAGTCAGGTACATTCTTAGGCGTTTAATATGGGGTGTTGAGTCCATTTCGTTGAGCAAGGAGTAGCTCTTGTCTATTCCATATTTGGCTTAAGGAACTTTATCTGTGCTCATTTCAATCTCTGGTTTTATGCAGCACCCCAACTCACCTTTCCCCTTAAGCAAGCATAAGTTGGTTTTCTAATTTTGAGACCCTGTTCTGTTTTGGAATTCAGTTCCTGTGTAGCCAAGTTTACATTCCGTGTATTAGTGATATCTTATGATGTTTCTTTTTCTGTGTGACTTATTTCAGTTAGAATCATCGTACCTGAATCCACTCATTATGATGCTATGGGCCTGATGACATAGATTTCATTGCTGAGTGATACTGCATTGTACGTAAGTACCACAAGTTCTTTATCCATTTTTCACTTTCTGTGATATTGAACTTGTATGGTAAATGAGGTTCTTGTAAACAGAGGCGTCCCAAACTTTGGGGTGGCTGTGTCTTTTTGATTTTAATTTCCGTAAGCTATAGGACCATAAGTGGAAGTGCCCTAGGCTCTGTTGCTTTGTTTCTTAGATGTTTCAGGAAACACCATACACTTCTCCCGAGTGTCTGTTGGCAATTTACATCCCGCCCATCAGCATAACAAGGCTCCCAGTTCTCCATGGCCTGTCCTGCCTTTCTGGATTTTACACTTTTTTCAGATGGCCCTTTTGACCGGGGGGAAGTGAGACTTCATTGTAGTGCAGATTTCCTTTGCAAGTTTGCTTGGTTTGCCAAAAAGGGCGTATGCGTTTTTTCCTGAATATATTCAGGAAAAAACGCATACGCCCTTTTTGGCCAAGTGCATCATTGTGGACGTTCTGCCTCTTTTCCTATGCTTTCAATGCAATTCCAGTCTACCTCCTGAAATCGGTTTCCTGCAATTCTGCCCCGCTTTCAAGTCCTCTTGGCAGCCTTCCTTCAGTATATTTTTGGACGATAGCTGTCATTTATAACTCTGCAGGTTTGTGAATTACAGTGCCCCTGAGCTCCTTTCTTCAACTCGCTTTCTTGTGAGCTGGCCGCAACACCGCAGGATGGCTTCAGGCCCTAATCTTGTTCCGGCACGGCACGCTGAGCCTTTGGTTATTTACTCTTCCTGCTGGGAAATGAGAGTTAAATTTGCCCGTCCAGACACCTCCAGCTAGTCTCTCATTGGTTCTCCTTTTTCCTGTTCATTTTCCGCAGAAATTGCAAACTGGACCAAACAGGAGGTTAAAGGCGCTGACTCTCCAAGTGGGGAGAGTGTTAGTAAAGCGTCTGGAATGTTGCACCCGAGTACCAGGGTAGGAAAACTGAGACATATTTGAAAACGTCTCCCGTTCACATGGTTGATCATACTCTGTGTTCCACATGCATGTTTTAGTTGAAGGAAGAATACCTTAAACCTGGGTAGTTGAAACCCGTGGAATGGGTACCATGCAATATGACTTCAAAGGGTCTTTATTTGCTCACCGAACCTCTCCAATCCTATCACTGCTGCATTTATGCCCCTGTACACATGCTTGGTTCTCTTTCGGAGACATAGCAATCCATAGGTTTTAAGATACTTACTAGTCAGGTACATTCTTAGGCGTTTAATATGCGGTGTTGAGTCCATTTCGTTGAGCAAGGAGTAGCTCTTGTCTATTCCATATTTGGCTTAAGGAACTTTATCTGTGCTCATTTCAATCTCTGGTTTTATGCAGCACCCCAACTCACCTTTCCCCTTAAGCAAGCATAAGTTGGTTTTCTAAATTTGAGACCCTGTTCTGTTCTGTAATTCAGTTCCTGTGTAGCCAAGTTTACATTCCGTGTATTAGTGATATCTTATGATGTTTCTTTTTCTGTGTGACTTATTTCAGTTAGAATCATCATACCTGAATCCACTCATTGTGCTGCTAAGGGCCTGATGACATAGATTTCATTGCTGAGTGATACTGCATTGTACGTAAGTACCACAAGTTCTTTATCCATTTTTCACTTTCTGTGATATTGAACTTGTACGGTAAATGAGGTTCTTGTAAACAGAGGCGTCCCAAACTTTGGGGTGGCTGTGTCTTTTTGATTTTAATTTCTCTAAGCTATAGGACCATAAGTGGAAGTGCCCTAGGCTCTGTTGCTTTGTTTCTTAGATGTTTCAGGAAACACCATACACTTCTCCCGAGTGTCTGTTGGCAATTTACATCCCGCCCATCAGCATAACAAGGCTCCCAGTTCTCCATGGCCTGTCCTGCCTTTCTGGATTTTACACTTTTTTCAGATGGCCCTTTTGACCGGGGGGAAGTGAGACTTCATTGTAGTGCAGATTTCCTTTGCAAGCTTGCTTGGTTGGCCAAAAAGGGCGTATGCGTTTTTTCCTGAATATATTCAGGAAAAAACGCATACGCCCTTTTTGGCCAAGTGCATCATTGTGGACGTTCTGCCTCTTTTCCTATGCTTTCAATGCAATTCCAGTCTACCTCCTGAAATCGGTTTCCTGCAATTCTGCCCCGTTTTAAGTCCTCTTGGCAGCCTTACTTCAGTATATTTTTGGACGATAGCTGTCATTTATAACTCTGCAGGTTTGTGAATTACAGTGCCCCTGAGCTCCTTTCTTCAACTCGCTTTCTTTTGAGCTGGCCGTAACACCGCAGGATGGCTTCAGGCCCTAATCTGGTTCCGGCACGGCACGCTGAGCCTTTGGTTATTTCCTCTTCCTGGTGGGAAATGAGAGTTAAATTTGCCCGTCCAGACACCTCCAGCTAGTCTCTCATTGGTTCTCCCTATTCCTGTTCATCTTCCGCAGAAATTGCAAACTGGGCCAAACAGGAGGTTAAAGGGACTGACTCTCCAAGTGCGGAGAATGTTAGTAAAGCGTCTGGAATGTTGCACCCGAGTACCAGGGGAGGAAAACTGAGACATATTTGAACACGTCTCCCATTCACATGGTTGATCATACTCTGGGTTACACATGCATGTTTTAGCTGAAGGAAGAATACCTTAAACCTGGAGAGTTGAGACCCGTGTAATGGGTACCATGCAATATGACTTCAAAGGGTCTTCATTTGCTCACCAAACCTCTCCAATCCTATCACTGCTGCGTTTATGCCCCTGTACACAGGCTTGATTCTCTTTTGGAGACACAGCAATCCATAGGTTTTAAGATACTTACTAGTCAGGTACATTCTTAGGCGTTTAATATGGGGTGTTGAGTCCATTTCGTTGAGCAAGGAGTAGCTCTTGTCTATTCCATATTTGGCTTAAGGAACTTTATCTGTGCTCATTTCAATCTCTGGTTTTATGCAGCACCCCAACTCACCTTTCCACTTAAGCAAGCATAAGTTGGTTTTCTAAATTTGTGACCCTGTTCTGTTTTGGAATTCAGTTCCTGTGTAGCCAAGTTTACATTCCGTGTATTAGTGATATCTTATGATGTTTCTTTTTCTGTGTGACTTATTTCAGTTAGAATCATCGTACCTGAATCCACTCATTATGCTGCTACGGGCCTGATGACATAGATTTCATTGCTGAGTGATACTGCATTGTACGTAAGTACCACAAGTTCTTTATCCATTTTTCACTTTCTGTGATATTGAACTTGTACGGTAAGTGAGGTTCTTGTAAACAGAGGCGTCCCAAACTTTGGGGTGGCTGTGTCTTTTTGATTTTAATTTCCCTAAGCTATAGGACCATAAGTGGAAGTGCCCTAGGCTCTGTTGCTTTGTTTCTTAGATGTTTCAGGAAACACCATACACTTCTCCCGAGTGTCTGTTGGCAATTTACATCCCGCCCATCAGCATAACAAGGCTCCCAGTTCTCCATGGCCTGTCCTGCCTTTCTGGATGTTACACTTTTTTCAGATGGCCCTTTTGACCGGGGGGAAGTGAGACTTCATTGTAGTGCAGATTTCGTTTGCAAGCTTGCTTGGTTGGCCAAAAAGGGCGTATGCGTTTTTTCCTGAATATATTCAGGAAAAAACGCATACGCCCTTTTTGGCCAAGTGCATCATTGTGGACGTTCTGCCTCTTTTCCTATGCTTTCAATGCAATTCCAGTCTACCTCCTGAAATCGGTTTCCTGAAATTCTGCCCCGCTTTCAAGTCCTCTTGGCAGCCTTACTTCAGTATATTTTTGGACGATAGCTGTCATTTATAACTCTGCAGGTTTGTGAATTACAGTGCCCCTGAGCTTCTTTCTTCAACTCGCTTTCTTTTGAGCTGGCCGCAACCCCGCAGGATGGCTTCAGGCCCTAATCTTGTTCCGGCACGGCACGCTGAGCCTTTGGTTATTTCCTCTTCCTGGTGGGAAATGAGAGTTAACTTTGCCCGTCCAGACACCTCCAGCTAGTCTCTCATTGGTTCTCCCTATTCCTGTTCATCTTCCGCAGAAATTGCAAACTGGACCAAACAGGAGGTTAAAGGCGCTGACTCTCCAAGTGGGGGAGTGTTAGTAAAGCGTCTGGAATGTTGCACCCGAGTACCAGGGTAGGAAAACTGAGACATATTTGAACACGTCTCCCGTTCACACGGTTGATCATACTCTGGGTTCCACATGCATGTTTTAGCTGAAGGAAGAATACCTTAAACCTGGAGAGTTGAGACCCGTGGAATGGGTACCATGCAATATGACTTCAAAGGGTCTTCATTTGCTCACCAAACCTCTCCAATCCTATCACTGCTGCGTTTATGCCCCTGTACACAGGCTTGATTCTCTTTTGGAGACACAGCAATCCATAGGTTTTAAGATACTTACTAGTCAGGTACATTCTTAGGCGTTTAATATGGGGTGTTGAGTCCATTTCGTTGAGCAAGGAGTAGCTCTTGTCTATTCCATATTTGGCTTAAGGAACTTTATCTGTGCTCATTTCAATCTCTGGTTTTATGCAGCACCCCAACTCACCTTTCCCCTTAAGCAAGCATAAGTTGGTTTTCTAATTTTGAGACCCTGTTCTGTTTTGGAATTCAGTTCCTGTGTAGCCAAGTTTACATTCCGTGTATTAGTGATATCTTATGATGTTTCTTTTTCTGTGTGACTTATTTCAGTTAGAATCATCGTACCTGAATCCACTCATTATGATGCCATGGGCCTGATGACATAGATTTCATTGCTGAGTGATACTGCATTGTACGTAAGTACCACAAGTTCTTTATCCATTTTTCACTTTCTGTGATATTGAACTTGTATGGTAAATGAGGTTCTTGTAAACAGAGGCGTCCCAAACTTTGGGGTGGCTGTGTCTTTTTGATTTTAATTTCCGTAAGCTATAGGACCATAAGTGGAAGTGCCCTAGGCTCTGTTGCTTTGTTTCTTAGATGTTTCAGGAAACACCATACACTTCTCCCGAGTGTCTGTTGGCAATTTACATCCCGCCCATCAGCATAACAAGGCTCCCAGTTCTCCATGGCCTGTCCTGCCTTTCTGGATTTTACACTTTTTTCAGATGGCCCTTTTGACCGGGGGGAAGTGAGACTTCATTGTAGTGCAGATTTCCTTTGCAAGTTTGCTTGGTTTGCCAAAAAGGGCGTATGCGTTTTTTCCTGAATATATTCAGGAAAAAACGCATACGCCCTTTTTGGCCAAGTGCATCATTGTGGACGTTCTGCCTCTTTTCCTATGCTTTCAATGCAATTCCAGTCTACCTCCTGAAATCGGTTTCCTGCAATTCTGCCCCGCTTTCAAGTCCTCTTGGCAGCCTTCCTTCAGTATATTTTTGGACGATAGCTGTCATTTATAACTCTGCAGGTTTGTGAATTACAGTGCCCCTGAGCTCCTTTCTTCAACTCGCTTTCTTGTGAGCTGGCCGCAACACCGCAGGATGGCTTCAGGCCCTAATCTTGTTCCGGCACGGCACGCTGAGCCTTTGGTTATTTACTCTTCCTGCTGGGAAATGAGAGTTAAATTTGCCCGTCCAGACACCTCCAGCTAGTCTCTCATTGGTTCTCCTTTTTCCTGTTCATTTTCCGCAGAAATTGCAAACTGGACCAAACAGGAGGTTAAAGGCGCTGACTCTCCAAGTGGGGAGAGTGTTAGTAAAGCGTCTGGAATGTTGCACCCGAGTACCAGGGTAGGAAAACTGAGACATATTTGAAAACGTCTCCCGTTCACATGGTTGATCATACTCTGTGTTCCACATGCATGTTTTAGTTGAAGGAAGAATACCTTAAACCTGGGTAGTTGAAACCCGTGGAATGGGTACCATGCAATATGACTTCAAAGGGTCTTTATTTGCTCACCGAACCTCTCCAATCCTATCACTGCTGCATTTATGCCCCTGTACACATGCTTGGTTCTCTTTCGGAGACATAGCAATCCATAGGTTTTAAGATACTTACTAGTCAGGTACATTCTTAGGCGTTTAATATGCGGTGTTGAGTCCATTTCGTTGAGCAAGGAGTAGCTCTTGTCTATTCCATATTTGGCTTAAGGAACTTTATCTGTGCTCATTTCAATCTCTGGTTTTATGCAGCACCCCAACTCACCTTTCCCCTTAAGCAAGCATAAGTTGGTTTTCTAAATTTGAGACCCTGTTCTGTTCTGTAATTCAGTTCCTGTGTAGCCAAGTTTACATTCCGTGTATTAGTGATATCTTATGATGTTTCTTTTTCTGTGTGACTTATTTCAGTTAGAATCATCATACCTGAATCCACTCATTGTGCTGCTAAGGGCCTGATGACATAGATTTCATTGCTGAGTGATACTGCATTGTACGTAAGTACCACAAGTTCTTTATCCATTTTTCACTTTCTGTGATATTGAACTTGTACGGTAAATGAGGTTCTTGTAAACAGAGGCGTCCCAAACTTTGGGGTGGCTGTGTCTTTTTGATTTTAATTTCTCTAAGCTATAGGACCATAAGTGGAAGTGCCCTAGGCTCTGTTGCTTTGTTTCTTAGATGTTTCAGGAAACACCATACACTTCTCCCGAGTGTCTGTTGGCAATTTACATCCCGCCCATCAGCATAACAAGGCTCCCAGTTCTCCATGGCCTGTCCTGCCTTTCTGGATTTTACACTTTTTTCAGATGGCCCTTTTGACCGGGGGGAAGTGAGACTTCATTGTAGTGCAGATTTCCTTTGCAAGCTTGCTTGGTTGGCCAAAAAGGGCGTATGCGTTTTTTCCTGAATATATTCAGGAAAAAACGCATACGCCCTTTTTGGCCAAGTGCATCATTGTGGACGTTCTGCCTCTTTTCCTATGCTTTCAATGCAATTCCAGTCTACCTCCTGAAATCGGTTTCCTGCAATTCTGCCCCGTTTTAAGTCCTCTTGGCAGCCTTACTTCAGTATATTTTTGGACGATAGCTGTCATTTATAACTCTGCAGGTTTGTGAATTACAGTGCCCCTGAGCTCCTTTCTTCAACTCGCTTTCTTTTGAGCTGGCCGTAACACCGCAGGATGGCTTCAGGCCCTAATCTGGTTCCGGCACGGCACGCTGAGCCTTTGGTTATTTCCTCTTCCTGGTGGGAAATGAGAGTTAAATTTGCCCGTCCAGACACCTCCAGCTAGTCTCTCATTGGTTCTCCCTATTCCTGTTCATCTTCCGCAGAAATTGCAAACTGGGCCAAACAGGAGGTTAAAGGGACTGACTCTCCAAGTGGGGAGAATGTTAGTAAAGCGTCTGGAATGTTGCACCCGAGTACCAGGGGAGGAAAACTGAGACATATTTGAACACATCTCCCATTCACATGGTTGATCATACTCTGGGTTACACATGCATGTTTTAGCTGAAGGAAGAATACCTTAAACCTGGAGAGTTGAGACCCGTGTAATGGGTACCATGCAATATGACTTCAAAGGGTCTTCATTTGCTCACCAAACCTCTCCAATCCTATCACTGCTGCGTTTATGCCCCTGTACACAGGCTTGATTCTCTTTTGGAGACACAGCAATCCATAGGTTTTAAGATACTTACTAGTCAGGTACATTCTTAGGCGTTTAATATGGGGTGTTGAGTCCATTTCGTTGAGCAAGGAGTAGCTCTTGTCTATTCCATATTTGGCTTAAGGAACTTTATCTGTGCTCATTTCAATCTCTGGTTTTATGCAGCACCCCAACTCACCTTTCCACTTAAGCAAGCATAAGTTGGTTTTCTAAATTTGTGACCCTGTTCTGTTTTGGAATTCAGTTCCTGTGTAGCCAAGTTTACATTCCGTGTATTAGTGATATCTTATGATGTTTCTTTTTCTGTGTGACTTATTTCAGTTAGATTCATTGTACTTAATCCACTCATTATGCTGCTACGGGCCTGATGACATAGATTTCATTGCTGAGTGATACTGCATTGTACGTAAGTACCACAACTTCTTTATCCATTTTTCACTTTCTGCGATATTGAACTTGTACCGTATATGAGGTTCTTATAAACAGAGCCATCCCAAACTTGGGGTGGCTGTGTCTTTTTGATTTTAATTTCCCTAAACTATAGGACCATAAGTGGAAGTGCCCTAGGCTCTGTTGCTTTGTTTTTTAGATGTTTCAGGAAACACCATACACTTCTCCAGAGTGGCTGTTGGCAATTTACATCCCGCCCATCAGCATAAGAAGGCTCCCAGTTCTCCATGGCCTGTCGTGCCTTTCTGGATTTTACACTTTTTTCAGATGGCCCTTTTGACCAGGGGAAAGTGAGACTTCATTGTAGTGCAGATTTCCTTTGCAAGCTTGCTTGGTTGGCCAAAAAGTGTGTATGCGTTTTTTCCTGACTATATTCAGGAAAAAACACATACACCCTTTTTGGCCAAGTGCATCATTGTCGAGGTTCTGACTCTCTTCATATGTTTTCAATGCAATTCCAGTGTACCTCCTGAAATCGGTTTCCTGCAATTCTGCCTTGCTTTCAATGCTTCTTCATAGCCTTACCTCAATATATTTTTTGAAAATAGTTGGCCTTTATAACTCTGCAGGTTTTTGAATTGCAGTGGCCCTTAGCTCCATTTTTCAGCTCTTATTTTTGTGATCTTGCCCCATAACCACAGGATTCCTTGAAGCTCTATTCTTCTTCTGGGGCACCTTGCTGTGCCTTTGGTTAATTCTTCTTACTGATGTGAAATTAGAGTGACATGTGCCCATTGAAACCGCTACAGCTAGTTTCTCACTGGTTCCCCCTATTCCCATTCATCCTCCGCACTAACTGCAGACTGTGCGATACCAGAACTTAAAGGCATTGACTCTCCATGTGGAGATGTTGTTAGTAAAGCGGCTGGAATGTCGATCCGGAGCCCCAGAAGAGGAAAAATGAGGTGTGTTTTAGAAACCTTTCCCGATCATATGGTATACCAGTCGCTGGGTTTCCCAAGCATGGTTTAGCTGTAGGAAGATTCCCTTCAACCTGGAGTGTTGGGACCCTTGGAATGAGTAGCATGAAGTATTGCATTAAACTTTCGGCAGTTGCTCACCAAAGCTCACCAATCCTCTCAGCCCCAAGTGTCCAGCCTTATGTCTTATCCAGCTGTGGGTTTATATGTGGTCAATCCAGGTTGCATCACAGCCCCTGAGCGAATTTTGTAAGAATTTTTCTCTCTTTCATTGTTTCTGCGTTTTGTTTTTAAAATTTATTTCTATAATGGGGTTTAGCTCATTTTCACTGCTGTGTTTGTGCCGCTCTGCACACACTTGATTCCCTTATGGAGATATATCAATACATGGGTTTTAAGATTCTTATTACTCAGATATATTTCTCTGCGGTGTATAGGGTGTGTTGAGGCCAGTTCATTGAGCAAGGTGTAGATCTTGTCTAATACCTATTTGGTTTATTGAACGGTATCTGTGCTAATTTCAAACTCTGGTTTTATGCATCACCCCACCTCTCCTTTCCCCTTAAGCTGACATAAGTGTGTTTTCTAAATGTGAGACACTGTTCTGTTCTGTAATTCATTTCTTGTGCAGCCATATTTACCCTCCCTCTATAAGTGATATCTTATGATATGTTTCTTTTTCTGTTTGACTTATTTCAAGTAGTATTATCGGAACTAAATCCACTCTTTATCCTTCTACTAGCCTTATTACATTGATTTCATGGTGAAGAGATATTCCATTGTACATAAGTACCACATCTTCTTTATCCATTGTTCTCTTTCCTGGGATATTTAAGGTGTACTGAAGTTGAGGTTCTTGTAAACAGAGTAGCCCTAAACTGTGGTGTGCTTGTGTCTTGTTGATTTTTAGACTTCCCTAGATATACTCCCATGATTGGAAGTGTCCTATGCTCTGTAGCTCTGTTTTTTAGATGATTTAGGAACCACCATACACTTCTCCAGAGTGGCTCTCGGCAGTTCACACACTGCCCATCAGCGTATAAAGGCTCCCTGTTCTCCATGGCCTGTCCTGCATTTCTGGTTTTTACAATTTTTTAGGATGGCCCTTTTGACCGGTGGGAAGTGAGACTTCTTTGTTGTGCACATTTGCATTGCTTGCTTGCTTCGTTGCCCATAAAGTGCGTATGCGTTTTTTCCTGGATATAATCAGGAAAAAACGCATACGCCCTTTTGGGCCAACTGCATCATTGTCGAAATTCTGCCGCTTTTCATGTGCGTTAAAGACGAGTCCAATCTATCTCTTGAAATCTGTTTCTTGCAATTCTGTCTTGCATTCAGATCCTCTTCTTTGCCTTACCTCAACATATTTTTGGACGTTAGTTTTCATTTATAACTCTGCAGGTTTGTGAATTGCAGTGACCCTGAGCTCCATTTTTTAAGTTGTTCTTTTGTGAGCTGGCCTCAAACCCGCAGGATTGCTTCAGGCCCTATTTTGGCTCCGGCGAGGCAGGCTGAGCCTTTCTTTAATTCTTATTCTTAATGGGAAATTAGAGTGATATGTGCCCGTCCAAACCCCTACAACTCTTCTCTCATTGGTTCCCCCTCTTCCCGTTCATCCTCCTCACAATTTGCAAAATGTGTGAAACAGAAGTTTAAATGTGCTGATTCTCCAAGTGGGGAGATTCTAAGTAGCGTGGCTGGAATGGTGAACAGGAGCACCAGGAGAGGATAAATGAGGTGCATTTTAGACACATCTCCCGATCACATGGTGTACAGTCCTCTGGGTTTTCCATGCATGTTTTAGCTGTAGGAAGATCCCTTGAACCTGCAGATTTGGGACCCATTGAATGGGTACCAGGTAGTATTACTTTAAAGGGTGTGCATTTCCTCACCCAACCTCACATTTCTCTTAGCGCAAACAGTTTCCAGCCTTATGTCTCATCCTGCTGTGGGTCTAGATGTGTTCAATCCATGTTGCATCACCGTCCCTGAGGAAAAGTTGTAAGAGGTTTTCTCTGTCTCTCTGTCGTTTATTTTTTTCAATTTATTACTATATTGGTTACAGCTGATTTTCAAAGCTCTGTTTCTTGCTGCTGTACATCCACTTGATTCACGTACAGAGAGACATCAATAAATTCTTTTTCAGATTCTTACCAGTCGTATATATTCTTTTCCGGTGACTTGAGTGTGCTGAGTGCAGTTCTTTTAGCTACCGTGTAGGCCTTGTTGATTATCAGTTTGGTATTTGGAATGGTATCTTTGCTAATTTCAACCTCCTGGATGATGCCTCACCCCTCCCCACCTTTCCCGTTTAGCAGCCTTATGCATGTTTTCTACATATTTGACTATGTTTTTGTTTTGTAATTTATTTCATGTGTAGCCATTTTGGATTCCACCTTTAAGTGATATCTTATGATATGTGTCTTTTTCTTTTTGAATTCTGTCACTTAGAATGATCATACGTAACTCCTCCGGAGTTGTTACAACTGGCCATATTTCATTGATTTCCAGGCTGAATAATATTCCACTCTACCTAAGTACCACATCTCTATCCATTTTTTCCCTCCAGAGACATTTAAGTTATATCCTAGTCGAGGATCTTTTAAACAGAGAGGGGGTAAACATTGGGGTGCCTGTGTCCTCTCGATTTTTGTTTTTCCCAAGATATACGCCCATGAGGGCAAGTGCCCTATGCTCTGTAGCTCATTTTTTAGATGCTTTAGTAAACACAATACACTTCTCCAGAATGGCCGTTGGCAATATACATTTCCACTATAAGTCTCACAGGGCTCCCTCTTCTCGTTGCCCTGTCCTGCATTTCTGTTGTTTACGCTTTATGAGGATGGCTCTTCTGACTGATGCGAAGTGATATCTTTTGTAGTATTGACTTCCAGTGCCCACCTGTTTGGTTGGCTAAAAAAGTGTATGCCCTTTTCTTGAATATATACAGAAAAAAACGCATACACCCTTTTTGGCCAACTGCAATGTTGGCAATGTTCAGCTCCTTTTCTTGTGCTTAATGGCGAGTCCTTTCTACCTCCTCAAATCCCTTTCCTGCCATTCTCCCTTGCTTACAAGTCCTTTTCTCTGACTTTCCTCAAGACATTTTTCAGTGATGGATATTTTCAACTCTGCAGTTTTGTGAATTTTACTGCCCCTGAGTTCCATTGTTCAACTTGTGTTTATGGGAACTGGCCACAAAGCAGCGGGATTTCCTCAAGCCCTATACTGTTTCCATAGGCAACCCTAGCCTTTGGTCAATTCGTCTTCCTGATTGGAAATTAGAGTGACATGTGCCTGTCTGAACACCTAGGACTTGTCTCTCATTGTTCCTCATCCTTCCGCTTCATCCTCTGGACAAATTCCAAACTGTACGCAACAGGATGTTGACAGTGCTGACATCTCCAAGTGGGGAGACTGTTAGTAAAGACGCTGGAGGGGTGAACCAGAGCACCAGGAGATGAGATGCCTTTTCCAAGCTCTTCCCGATCAGACGGTATACCATCCTCTGGGTGTGACAGACATGTTTTAGCAGTAGGAAGAGTCCCATTCATGTAAGGAGAACACCAGGGCTTTTTCAAAATCAGTGTCTCCCCGAAACCCAAACTGGGGAATTTTTTAAGCTACGGCTACACATATGTTCATTAAGGGCCTTGGGAAGTAGGCAGAGTCCAAACTTTAGATGATTGAATTCTTCAGGGTCAGAAGCACTCACCACCAGCTTCCCTTAGGCTACACTTTAACTATCATTGATAGATGATGTCAATAAAAATATCTATTCTTTTTCAGATTATTTCCCCTTATAGGTTATTGCAAAATGTTGAGTGTAGTTCCCTGTGCTATACAGTAGTTCCTTGTTGATGATCTATTTTATACATAGCAGTGTGTATGTGTTAATTCCAAACTGTTAATTTATCCCTCCTCCCACCTTTCCCCTTTGGTAATAATAAATTATAAGATTTTATACTTCTCAGAAATGGGGGAGCTGAAAGAGAGGTATCATTTTCAATGGAAAAGCATTTAAAACAAGATTGAAGGTTTAACCAAGATTATTAGATGTACATCCTTGGAAAGAAATCACTTCGTTTCTCTAATATTGACCTGACAAATAAGACAAACCTTTTCACTGAACTTGCTTATAAAAAGTGATGGAAATATCAAATGGAAGTGTTAGAAACATCTTATTTTACCCGAGCCTTATACACTGTTCTATGTTAACTACAGTTTGGCTCACACATCTGTTCATTGAGGTTACAATAGTCTCAATTTCTGTTACTGATCCTCCAGAGTGGACCCCAACAAGTGTCCCCCTGCCCAGTGTCATTGGGGCCAACAGATCGAGACTGAGTTTGGTTCACAAGCAAAGGAAACTTTATATTTTGATCAGAGAATGGAGAGGTGAGAGCATGCACTACCCCGTGGGCTGTGGGCTGGGCTGCTGTGTAGAGATCCTGTCAGAGTCAGTGGGAGGGAGGGAGGCGGCGGAGCTCTCGAGGGCCGGGTTGGCTGTAGCTCAGGCTCTATATCGTGGAGTCTGCACTGGGCCCCAGGAGCTGAGGTGTCGACCCAGCCATTCTGCACTAGGAAATCTGGTCTGAAGTGCCGGGTGTGGAACCTCTGCATGCGGGACCCTAGGAGCACGTGAAATTAGACAAAGCACAAAGGATAAAAAAGGTTAGACTTGACTTTATTGCCCAGATTCTATTTTTATCTCCCAGGGATTTTTAATGGGCTTTGCTGGGGACAAACCCCTCCTCTGCCTTTTGTCCCGTTCCTCATTCTTGGAGTGCTGAGGGTGCAGACCCTTCTTCTGTAACTGCTGAGTGCTGAGTTGGGAGCCCTCATACCCTGGGGCGAGGGTCAGAGCTTCTCCCCAGCAGCCTCCCGGTGACGTTGATTGTCCCCAGGACCCCTGCCTCCCTGCTCGTCCACCTGAGCACCAGCATTGGAAGTGTTATAGATTCTAATGACCTTTAAGGGTCCAGGAAAGAGATGTGCAGAGACGCTGTGGGGGCCGGTTTCACCCCGCCCCACATTTGTTCGGCCACCTTAGGCTGACCGTTTCTGCCAGCCTAGATGCTCTGACCAGTAGTCTGCGCTTTCTTCAATTAGGCCCCTGAATTAACGTACAAACAGCACCAGGTGTCAGAGCCCTGCCCGCTCAACTCCCAGACAGTCCAGGGTCAGTGGTGATAAGGACCATGATGGCTACTGAGTCAACAGCCTTTTGAAGTAAACAGGAGTACAGCCGGTCTTATTGGCCACCATCATCACGGTGTCTGTAGGCTTTTCTATGGTGACAGTGTGGTATACTGTTCCCCCGCCAAGATTATTAGCTCCCCTCTGGGTGCAGTAAGTCCTGCAAGCAGTAGTCTACTCTTTTGGGACACACTCTTGTTGTTTTATGAGAGAAACTCCAGGTCAAGTGATGTTCACACGAGTCGTCATAGTGCCCTGTTGCCCCCGGTTATCTCTCTGGATGTTGGAGTTGGAAGGCCTCCTCACTCGAGGTCGGTGTGCCCACGGAGCGAACCCTGCAACTTCAGGGCATGGTTGGTGGTTAGGATCACCACGTGGGGTCCTTTTCCCTTAGGAGGGAGGTGGCCTTTTGGGCTGCTGATTTCCAGGTTTTTAGATACCGCCAGTATCTTGGCCAGATGTGGCAGTGGGCCAAGCTCCTTAGTGACCGTAGCTTATCCTACCTGGATGGCATTCTTGCATTGTTCCATTTCAAGTGGTCCCAGTTTTTGCACTAATTCTCCAATGGCGATTCACCTTTCACCGGGAATGTAAAGGTCAAAGGGTTTAGCTAAATTAGGGAGTTCCAGGGCAAGGGTCTGAATTGACTGCTCTTTCCATTCTTGAAAGGCCACTTCTGGATTCTATTCAAAAGGATCATCATCTTTTCCTTTCAGTGTTTCATATAGAGGCCCAGCTAGTAGACTGTAGTTAGGGATCCAGAAGCAGCAAACCCTGGCCTCCCCAGGAACCCCTAAGCTGTCTTCTAGTTTTAGAAAGGGGTAAGGCTGAAAATGGTTTCTTCCCTTTCCTGGGATGGGCTTCTCTGACCTTCTGTGAGAATGAAGCCCAGGCAGGTCACCGCAGTCTGTGATATTTGAGCTTTTTCTTGGACAACTTCTATCCTTTATTGGCTTGGTAGTTCAGAGGCCTCCTTAGTAGGGCTGGCGATCAGAATGTCGTCTGCATATTGAAGGAGGGTTTCCTTTTCCAGAGGTAGAACTTTTAGGTCTTTAGCTAAGCTTTCCCCAAAGACGGTGTGGGAATTTTTGCACCCTTGGGTCCAGACGGCCCGGAAGTATTGTTTTAGTTGTATGTTGAGTCCTGCCACTCACAAGCCAAAATTTCTTGTGACTCTGGGACTAATGGAATACAAAAGAAGGCATCATTGAAGACTAATACAGAATACCATGTCCTGGTGGTTGGTAGAATGACCAGCAGGGTGTAGGAATTAGGAGCAACTGGAGGTATATCCTCGGTGGCTTCACTGACTGTCCTGACATCCTTTACCAGGTCCCCAGCAGCCCATGGGGCTCTCGTGGTCAGACCAATCCCAGAATATGGAGCTCACCTGGGCAGGTACCCCACCCCCACCCCAGCCCACGGGGCTCTCGTGGTCAGGCCCCTCCCAGGATACAGAGCTACCCTTGCAGGTACCGTGGCAGGGCTGGGCACACAGGAACCGTGCACAGAGCCCTCATTGCAGAGCACCCCCAGCTCACCTGTCGCTCAGAGCTGACACAGAGCACCTCAGAGCAGGACTTGAACTAACAAACAGCAGCTGCGACAGGTCTGTGACCCTGGGCATCACTCCGTGAGACCTCCCTCCACCTGGTCTTCCAGAGACTTCCACTGCACCCGGGGCACCAGGCCTCTGTCTCCAACCACCACCTACCCCTCCTCTCCCTGACTCCTGGGTTCCTCTCATTAGGAGAGGGTTTTCTTGAAGTTGTCTCCCACTCATGGGCCAGATAAAATGATTAGAAAACAAGCCAAAGCTGCAACCCCTTGTCTATCCTGACTCTCAGGAGCCCACACCTGTTCCTTGGACCTGGCCGTTCAGCAAGTTCCATTTTCTGCAACTGTGAGCCCCTGAGGGGTGATGATTGGCTGACCTGGGCAGCCTTACCGTGCCGGCCAGCCCTCCCCAGGTGTGCCTGGGTTGAGATCAATATAAATACCACTCCAGGCAGCAAGAGCCCCTGCAGCCGTGCCTGACGCCATTTTCTCTGCCCTGTCAGCAGTCTCGGGGCTGGGCTGGTGGGAGGGAGTGAGAGGCCACGGCTTTGTGGGTGGCCCAGTGTGAGTGGGGCTCTGCTGGACTTTCTGCAGCAGTTGCCAGGCTGCCACCTGCTAAAGAAGAGGATGTGTCACCCATACCTGCTGCTGGAATTTCTCCCTGGGCAGAGGTGAGGAAGGAAAAAAGCAGTGGGGGCAGGGACAGGACGGGTATCTCAGGCAGGGAAATGGAAATCTTCCAGAAGAGCACCCAGGGCCAGGACCATCCTGGCTGGCCTGCAGGCACCAAGTCGGCCGGCATGCTGTCACTCATGTGGCTCTATGGCCCTTCCTCTAGGCTTTCAAGTCCTTGTATATATTCAGGTGTTTTACCTGGGACGGGTGGGAATAGTTCAGCAGCAACTGGCCTGGGGCTCAGCTCACGTTTACTCACAGATGCCTCGGCACGGTGCCCCAGCTTTGCAATGAGGACGCTTGTTGCGTGGGGGCTGCTGGCTGAATGGGAGACGATTCCCCACCACTGACCAACTTCAGAATTGTTTACAACTGGAGCAAGTGCCCTGATACGGTTTTCCTCTGTGTAACTGGTGGGTTCTGTGTTTTTTTCTCTTTTTCGTTTTTGGTTCAAGGTAGATTTTATTCCTCTTTTTTGTATTTACAGATATAAGCATGGAAATAATTTATTCATATAAATACATGTAAGTGCAGGGAATAATTGTTTTTTCTGTTTTATTTTTTAAATTTTATTTCTTTTTAATTTTGAATTTTATTTTATATTTTTATACAGCAGGTTCTTATTGGTTATCTATTTTATACATATAAATGTATACATGCCAATCCCAGTCTCTCAACTCCTCCCACCACCACCCCCCCAACAGGTTTCCCCCCTTGTTGTCCATACGTTTGTTGTCTACATCTGTTGCTCTATTTATGCCTTGCAAAATGGTTAATCTGTACAGTTTTTCTAGGTTCCACATATATGCATGAATATACAAGATTTGTTTTTCTCTTTCTGACTTACTTCACTCTGTATGACAGTCTCTAGATCCATCGACGTCTCTACAAATGACCCAATTTCATTCCTTTTCATGGCTTAGTAATATTCCATTTTATATATGTACCACAGCTTTATGCATTCGTCTGTCTGTGGGCATTTAGGTTGCTTCCATTACCTCGATATTGTAAATAGTGATGCAATGAACATTGCGGTGAATGACTCTTTTTGATTTATGGTTTTGTCTGGGTATATGTCCAGTACTGGGATTGCTGTATCATATGGTAATTCTATTGTTAGTTTCTTAAGAAATTCCATATTGTTCTCCATAATGACTGTATCAATTTATATTCCCAACAATAGTGGAAGAGGGTTCCTTTTCTCCACACCCTTTCCAGCATTTTTTGTTTGTAGATTTTCTATGATGTCTATTCTACCAGGTGTGAGGTGATACCTCATTGTTGAATCCATTTCATTGAGCAAGGGGTAGGTCTTGTCTATTACATATTTGGCTTATGGAACGGTATCTGTGCTAATTTCAAACTCTGCTTTTATGCAGCACCCCAACTCACCTTCCCCCTTAAGCAGGCATAAGTTGGTTTTCTAAACTTGAGACCCTGTTCTGTTTTGTAATGCAGTTCATGTGTAGCCAAGTTCACATTCCATGTATTAGTGATACCTTATGATGTTTCTTTTTCTGTGTCACTTATTTCACATAGAATCATCGTGCCTCAATCCACTCATTATGCTGGTACGGGTCTGGTGACATAGATTTCATTGCTGAGTGGTATTCTGTTGTACATAACTACCGCAATTTCTTTATCCATTATTTGCTCTCTGGGATATTTAACTTGTGCCGTAGAAGAGATTTCTGTAAAAAGAGCCGTCCCAAATTTAGGGGTGGCTGTGTCTTTTTGATTTTAATTTCCCTAAGCTATAGGACCATAAGTGGAAGTGCCCTAGGCTCTGTTGCTTTGTTTTTTAGATGTTTCAGAAAACACCATACACTTCTACAGAGCGGCTGTTGTCAATTTACATCCCGCCCATCAGCATAACAAGGCTCCCCGTTCTCCATGGCCTGTCCTGCCTTTCTGGATTTTACACTTTTTTCAGATGACACTTTTGACCGGGGGGAAGTGAGACTTCATTGTAGTGCAGATTTCCTTTGCAAGCTTGCTTGGTTGGCCAAAAAGGGCGTATGCGTTTTTTCCTGAATATATTCAGGAAAAAACGCATACGCCCTTTTTGGCCAAGTGCATCATTGTGGACGTTCTGCCTCTTTTCCTATGCTTTCAATGCAATTCCAGTCTACCTCCTGAAATCGGTTTCCTGCAATTCTGCCCCGCTTTCAAGTCCTCTTGGCAGCCTTACTTCAGTATATTTTTGGACAATAGCTGTCATTTATAACTCTGCAGGTTTGTGAATTACAGTGCCCCTGAGCTCCTTTCTTCAACTCGCTTTCTTTTGAGCTGGGAGCAACACCGCAGGATGGCTTCAGGACCTAATCTGGTTCCGGCACGGCACGCTGAGCCTTTGGTTTATTCCTCTTCCCTTTGGGAAATGAGAGTTAAATTTGCCCGTCCAGACACCTCCAGCTAGTCTCTCATTGGTTCTCCCTATTCCTGTTCATCTTCCGCAGAAATTGCAAACTGGGCCAAACAGGAGGTTAAAGGCATTCACTCTCCAAGTGAGGAGAGTGTTAGTAAAGCGTCTGGAATGTTGCACCCGAGTACCAGGGAACGAAAAGTGAGACACATTTGAACACGTTTCTCGATCACACGGTGGATCATACTCTGGGTTCCACATGCATGTTTTAGCTGAAGGAAGAATCCCTTAAACCTGGAGAGTTGAGACCAATGGAATGGGTACCATGCAATAAGACTTCAAAGGGTCTGCATTTGCTCACCGAACCTCACCAATCTTATGAGCCCCAAGTGTCCAGCCTTATGTGTCACCCAGCTCTGGGTGTAGATATGGTAAATGCAGGTTGCATCAGAAGCCTTGAATGAATTACTTAAGTATTGCTCTCTATTTCACTCTCATTGTGTTTTGTTTAAGAAATTTATTTTTAATATGGGATTTAGATGATTTTCACTGCTTTAATGCCACTGTACACACTCTTGATTCTCTTACAGAGATATATAAATCCATAGCTTTTATGATTCTTACTAGTCAGGTATATTCCTAGGCGTTGAATATGGGGTGTTGAGTCCATTTCGTTGAGCAAGGAGTAGCTCTTGTCTATTCCATATTTGGCTTAAGGAACTTTATCTGTGCTCATTTCAATCTCTGGTTTTATGCAGCACCCCAACTCACCTTTCCCCTTAAGCAAGCATAAGTTGGTTTTCTAAATTTGAGACCCTGTTCTGTTTTGGAATTCAGTTCCTGTGTAGCCAAGTTTACATTCCGTGTATTAGTGATATCTTATGATGTTTCTTTCTCTGTGTGACTTATTTCAGTTAGATTCATTGTACTTAATCCACTCATTATGCTGCTACGGGCCTGATGACATAGATTTCATTGCTGAGTGATACTGCATTGTACGTAAGTACCACAACTTCTTTATCCATTTTTCACTTTCTGCGATATTGAACTTGTACCGTATATGAGGTTCTTATAAACAGAGCCATCCCAAACTTGGGGTGGCTGTGTCTTTTTGATTTTAATTTCCCTAAACTATAGGACCATAAGTGGAAGTGCCCTAGGCTCTGTTGCTTTGTTTTTTAGATGTTTCAGGAAACACCATACACTTCTCCAGAGTGGCTGTTGGCAATTTACATCCCGCCCATCAGCATAAGAAGGCTCCCAGTTCTCCATGGCCTGTCGTGCCTTTCTGGATTTTACACTTTTTTCAGATGGCCCTTTTGACCAGGGGAAAGTGAGACTTCATTGTAGTGCAGATTTCCTTTGCAAGCTTGCTTGGTTGGCCAAAAAGTGTGTATGCGTTTTTTCCTGACTATATTCAGGAAAAAACACATACGCCCTTTTTGGCCAAGTGCATCATTGTCGAGGTTCTGACTCTCTTCATATGTTTTCAATGCAATTCCAGTGTACCTCCTGAAATCGGTTTCCTGCAATTCTGCCTTGCTTTCAATGCTTCTTCATAGCCTTACCTCAATATATTTTTTGAAAATAGTTGGCCTTTATAACTCTGCAGGTTTTTGAATTGCAGTGGCCCTTAGCTCCATTTTTCAGCTCTTATTTTTGTGATCTTGCCCCATAACCACAGGATTCCTTGAAGCTCTATTCTTCTTCTGGGGCACCTTGCTGTGCCTTTGGTTAATTCTTCTTACTGATGTGAAATTAGAGTGACATGTGCCCATTGAAACCGCTACAGCTAGTTTCTCACTGGTTCCCCCTATTCCCATTCATCCTCCGCACTAACTGCAGACTGTGCGATACCAGAACTTAAAGGCATTGACTCTCCATGTGGAGATGTTGTTAGTAAAGCGGCTGGAATGTCGATCCGGAGCCCCAGAAGAGGAAAAATGAGGTGTGTTTTAGAAACCTTTCCCGATCATATGGTATACCAGTCGCTGGGTTTCCCAAGCATGGTTTAGCTGTAGGAAGATTCCCTTCAACCTGGAGTGTTGGGACCCTTGGAATGAGTAGCATGAAGTATTGCATTAAACTTTCGGCAGTTGCTCACCAAAGCTCACCAATCCTCTCAGCCCCAAGTGTCCAGCCTTATGTCTTATCCAGCTGTGGGTTTATATGTGGTCAATCCAGGTTGCATCACAGCCCCTGAGCGAATTTTGTAAGAATTTTTCTCTCTTTCATTGTTTCTGCGTTTTGTTTTTAAAATTTATTTCTATAATGGGGTTTAGCTCATTTTCACTGCTGTGTTTGTGCCGCTCTGCACACACTTGATTCCCTTATGGAGATATATCAATACATGGGTTTTAAGATTCTTATTACTCAGATATATTTCTCTGCGGTGTATAGGGTGTGTTGAGGCCAGTTCATTGAGCAAGGTGTAGATCTTGTCTAATACCTATTTGGTTTATTGAACGGTATCTGTGCTAATTTCAAACTCTGGTTTTATGCATCACGCCACCTCTCCTTTCCCCTTAAGCTGACATAAGTGTGTTTTCTAAATGTGAGACACTGTTCTGTTCTGTAATTCATTTCTTGTGCAGCCATATTTACCCTCCCTCTATAAGTGATATCTTATGATATGTTTCTTTTTCTGTTTGACTTATTTCAAGTAGTATTATCGGAACTAAATCCACTCTTTATCCTTCTACTAGCCTTATTACATTGATTTCATGGTGAAGAGATATTCCATTGTACATAAGTACCACATCTTCTTTATCCATTGTTCTCTTTCCTGGGATATTTAAGGTGTACTGAAGTTGAGGTTCTTGTAAACAGAGTAGCCCTAAACTGTGGTGTGCTTGTGTCTTGTTGATTTTTAGACTTCCCTAGATATACTCCCATGATTGGAAGTGTCCTATGCTCTGTAGCTCTGTTTTTTAGATGATTTAGGAACCACCATACACTTCTCCAGAGTGGCTCTCGGCAGTTCACACACTGCCCATCAGCGTATAAAGGCTCCCTGTTCTCCATGGCCTGTCCTGCATTTCTGGTTTTTACAATTTTTTAGGATGGCCCTTTTGACCGGTGGGAAGTGAGACTTCTTTGTTGTGCACATTTGCATTGCTTGCTTGCTTCGTTGCCCATAAAGTGCGTATGCGTTTTTTCCTGGATATAATCAGGAAAAAACGCATACGCCCTTTTGGGCCAACTGCATCATTGTCGAAATTCTGCCGCTTTTCATGTGCGTTAAAGACGAGTCCAATCTATCTCTTGAAATCTGTTTCTTGCAATTCTGTCTTGCATTCAGATCCTCTTCTTTGCCTTACCTCAACATATTTTTGGACGTTAGTTTTCATTTATAACTCTGCAGGTTTGTGAATTGCAGTGACCCTGAGCTCCATTTTTTAAGTTGTTCTTTTGTGAGCTGGCCTCAAACCCGCAGGATTGCTTCAGGCCCTATTTTGGCTCCGGCGAGGCAGGCTGAGCCTTTCTTTAATTCTTATTCTTAATGGGAAATTAGAGTGATATGTGCCCGTCCAAACCCCTACAACTCTTCTCTCATTGGTTCCCCCTCTTCCCGTTCATCCTCCTCACAATTTGCAAAATGTGTGAAACAGAAGTTTAAATGTGCTGATTCTCCAAGTGGGGAGATTCTAAGTAGCGTGGCTGGAATGGTGAACAGGAGCACCAGGAGAGGATAAATGAGGTGCATTTTAGACACATCTCCCGATCACATGGTGTACAGTCCTCTGGGTTTTCCATGCATGTTTTAGCTGTAGGAAGATCCCTTGAACCTGCAGATTTGGGACCCATTGAATGGGTACCAGGTAGTATTACTTTAAAGGGTGTGCATTTCCTCACCCAACCTCACATTTCTCTTAGCGCAAACAGTTTCCAGCCTTATGTCTCATCCTGCTGTGGGTCTAGATGTGTTCAATCCATGTTGCATCACCGTCCCTGAGGAAAAGTTGTAAGAGGTTTTCTCTGTCTCTCTGTCGTTTATTTTTTTCAATTTATTACTATATTGGTTACAGCTGATTTTCAAAGCTCTGTTTCTTGCTGCTGTACATCCACTTGATTCACGTACAGAGAGACATCAATAAATTCTTTTTCAGATTCTTACCAGTCGTATATATTCTTTTCCGGTGACTTGAGTGTGCTGAGTGCAGTTCTTTTAGCTACCGTGTAGGCCTTGTTGATTATCAGTTTGGTATTTGGAATGGTATCTTTGCTAATTTCAACCTCCTGGATGATGCCTCACCCCTCCCCACCTTTCCCGTTTAGCAGCCTTATGCATGTTTTCTACATATTTGACTATGTTTTTGTTTTGTAATTTATTTCATGTGTAGCCATTTTGGATTCCACCTTTAAGTGATATCTTATGATATGTGTCTTTTTCTTTTTGAATTCTGTCACTTAGAATGATCATACGTAACTCCTCCGGAGTTGTTACAACTGGCCATATTTCATTGATTTCCAGGCTGAATAATATTCCACTCTACCTAAGTACCACATCTCTATCCATTTTTTCCCTCCAGAGACATTTAAGTTATATCCTAGTCGAGGATCTTTTAAACAGAGAGGGGGTAAACATTGGGGTGCCTGTGTCCTCTCGATTTTTGTTTTTCCCAAGATATACGCCCATGAGGGCAAGTGCCCTATGCTCTGTAGCTCATTTTTTAGATGCTTTAGTAAACACAATACACTTCTCCAGAATGGCCGTTGGCAATATACATTTCCACTATAAGTCTCACAGGGCTCCCTCTTCTCGTTGCCCTGTCCTGCATTTCTGTTGTTTACGCTTTATGAGGATGGCTCTTCTGACTGATGCGAAGTGATATCTTTTGTAGTATTGACTTCCAGTGCCCACCTGTTTGGTTGGCTAAAAAAGTGTATGCCCTTTTCTTGAATATATACAGAAAAAAACGCATACACCCTTTTTGGCCAACTGCAATGTTGGCAATGTTCAGCTCCTTTTCTTGTGCTTAATGGCGAGTCCTTTCTACCTCCTCAAATCCCTTTCCTGCCATTCTCCCTTGCTTACAAGTCCTTTTCTCTGACTTTCCTCAAGACATTTTTCAGTGATGGATATTTTCAACTCTGCAGTTTTGTGAATTTTACTGCCCCTGAGTTCCATTGTTCAACTTGTGTTTATGGGAACTGGCCACAAAGCAGCGGGATTTCCTCAAGCCCTATACTGTTTCCATAGGCAACCCTAGCCTTTGGTCAATTCGTCTTCCTGATTGGAAATTAGAGTGACATGTGCCTGTCTGAACACCTAGGACTTGTCTCTCATTGTTCCTCATCCTTCCGCTTCATCCTCTGGACAAATTCCAAACTGTACGCAACAGGATGTTGACAGTGCTGACATCTCCAAGTGGGGAGACTGTTAGTAAAGACGCTGGAGGGGTGAACCAGAGCACCAGGAGATGAGATGCCTTTTCCAAGCTCTTCCCGATCAGACGGTATACCATCCTCTGGGTGTGACAGACATGTTTTAGCAGTAGGAAGAGTCCCATTCATGTAAGGAGAACACCAGGGCTTTTTCAAAATCAGTGTCTCCCCGAAACCCAAACTGGGGAATTTTTTAAGCTACGGCTACACATATGTTCATTAAGGGCCTTGGGAAGTAGGCAGAGTCCAAACTTTAGATGATTGAATTCTTCAGGGTCAGAAGCACTCACCACCAGCTTCCCTTAGGCTACACTTTAACTATCATTGATAGATGATGTCAATAAAAATATCTATTCTTTTTCAGATTATTTCCCCTTATAGGTTATTGCAAAATGTTGAGTGTAGTTCCCTGTGCTATACAGTAGTTCCTTGTTGATGATCTATTTTATACATAGCAGTGTGTATGTGTTAATTCCAAACTGTTAATTTATCCCTCCTCCCACCTTTCCCCTTTGGTAATAATAAATTATAAGATTTTATACTTCTCAGAAATGGGGGAGCTGAAAGAGAGGTATCATTTTCAATGGAAAAGCATTTAAAACAAGATTGAAGGTTTAACCAAGATTATTAGATGTACATCCTTGGAAAGAAATCACTTCGTTTCTCTAATATTGACCTGACAAATAAGACAAACCTTTTCACTGAACTTGCTTATAAAAAGTGATGGAAATATCAAATGGAAGTGTTAGAAACATCTTATTTTACCCGAGCCTTATACACTGTTCTATGTTAACTACAGTTTGGCTCACACATCTGTTCATTGAGGTTACAATAGTCTCAATTTCTGTTACTGATCCTCCAGAGTGGACCCCAACAAGTGTCCCCCTGCCCAGTGTCATTGGGGCCAACAGATCGAGACTGAGTTTGGTTCACAAGCAAAGGAAACTTTATATTTTGATCAGAGAATGGAGAGGTGAGAGCATGCACTACCCCGTGGGCTGTGGGCTGGGCTGCTGTGTAGAGATCCTGTCAGAGTCAGTGGGAGGGAGGGAGGCGGCGGAGCTCTCGAGGGCCGGGTTGGCTGTAGCTCAGGCTCTATATCGTGGAGTCTGCACTGGGCCCCAGGAGCTGAGGTGTCGACCCAGCCATTCTGCACTAGGAAATCTGGTCTGAAGTGCCGGGTGTGGAACCTCTGCATGCGGGACCCTAGGAGCACGTGAAATTAGACAAAGCACAAAGGATAAAAAAGGTTAGACTTGACTTTATTGCCCAGATTCTATTTTTATCTCCCAGGGATTTTTAATGGGCTTTGCTGGGGACAAACCCCTCCTCTGCCTTTTGTCCCGTTCCTCATTCTTGGAGTGCTGAGGGTGCAGACCCTTCTTCTGTAACTGCTGAGTGCTGAGTTGGGAGCCCTCATACCCTGGGGCGAGGGTCAGAGCTTCTCCCCAGCAGCCTCCCGGTGACGTTGATTGTCCCCAGGACCCCTGCCTCCCTGCTCGTCCACCTGAGCACCAGCATTGGAAGTGTTATAGATTCTAATGACCTTTAAGGGTCCAGGAAAGAGATGTGCAGAGACGCTGTGGGGGCCGGTTTCACCCCGCCCCACATTTGTTCGGCCACCTTAGGCTGACCGTTTCTGCCAGCCTAGATGCTCTGACCAGTAGTCTGCGCTTTCTTCAATTAGGCCCCTGAATTAACGTACAAACAGCACCAGGTGTCAGAGCCCTGCCCGCTCAACTCCCAGACAGTCCAGGGTCAGTGGTGATAAGGACCATGATGGCTACTGAGTCAACAGCCTTTTGAAGTAAACAGGAGTACAGCCGGTCTTATTGGCCACCATCATCACGGTGTCTGTAGGCTTTTCTATGGTGACAGTGTGGTATACTGTTCCCCCGCCAAGATTATTAGCTCCCCTCTGGGTGCAGTAAGTCCTGCAAGCAGTAGTCTACTCTTTTGGGACACACTCTTGTTGTTTTATGAGAGAAACTCCAGGTCAAGTGATGTTCACACGAGTCGTCATAGTGCCCTGTTGCCCCCGGTTATCTCTCTGGATGTTGGAGTTGGAAGGCCTCCTCACTCGAGGTCGGTGTGCCCACGGAGCGAACCCTGCAACTTCAGGGCATGGTTGGTGGTTAGGATCACCACGTGGGGTCCTTTTCCCTTAGGAGGGAGGTGGCCTTTTGGGCTGCTGATTTCCAGGTTTTTAGATACCGCCAGTATCTTGGCCAGATGTGGCAGTGGGCCAAGCTCCTTAGTGACCGTAGCTTATCCTACCTGGATGGCATTCTTGCATTGTTCCATTTCAAGTGGTCCCAGTTTTTGCACTAATTCTCCAATGGCGATTCACCTTTCACCGGGAATGTAAAGGTCAAAGGGTTTAGCTAAATTAGGGAGTTCCAGGGCAAGGGTCTGAATTGACTGCTCTTTCCATTCTTGAAAGGCCACTTCTGGATTCTATTCAAAAGGATCATCATCTTTTCCTTTCAGTGTTTCATATAGAGGCCCAGCTAGTAGACTGTAGTTAGGGATCCAGAAGCAGCAAACCCTGGCCTCCCCAGGAACCCCTAAGCTGTCTTCTAGTTTTAGAAAGGGGTAAGGCTGAAAATGGTTTCTTCCCTTTCCTGGGATGGGCTTCTCTGACCTTCTGTGAGAATGAAGCCCAGGCAGGTCACCGCAGTCTGTGATATTTGAGCTTTTTCTTGGACAACTTCTATCCTTTATTGGCTTGGTAGTTCAGAGGCCTCCTTAGTAGGGCTGGCGATCAGAATGTCGTCTGCATATTGAAGGAGGGTTTCCTTTTCCAGAGGTAGAACTTTTAGGTCTTTAGCTAAGCTTTCCCCAAAGACGGTGTGGGAATTTTTGCACCCTTGGGTCCAGACGGCCCGGAAGTATTGTTTTAGTTGTATGTTGAGTCCTGCCACTCACAAGCCAAAATTTCTTGTGACTCTGGGACTAATGGAATACAAAAGAAGGCATCATTGAAGACTAATACAGAATACCATGTCCTGGTGGTTGGTAGAATGACCAGCAGGGTGTAGGAATTAGGAGCAACTGGAGGTATATCCTCGGTGGCTTCACTGACTGTCCTGACATCCTTTACCAGGTCCCCAGCAGCCCATGGGGCTCTCGTGGTCAGACCAATCCCAGAATATGGAGCTCACCTGGGCAGGTACCCCACCCCCACCCCAGCCCACGGGGCTCTCGTGGTCAGGCCCCTCCCAGGATACAGAGCTACCCTTGCAGGTACCGTGGCAGGGCTGGGCACACAGGAACCGTGCACAGAGCCCTCATTGCAGAGCACCCCCAGCTCACCTGTCGCTCAGAGCTGACACAGAGCACCTCAGAGCAGGACTTGAACTAACAAACAGCAGCTGCGACAGGTCTGTGACCCTGGGCATCACTCCGTGAGACCTCCCTCCACCTGGTCTTCCAGAGACTTCCACTGCACCCGGGGCACCAGGCCTCTGTCTCCAACCACCACCTACCCCTCCTCTCCCTGACTCCTGGGTTCCTCTCATTAGGAGAGGGTTTTCTTGAAGTTGTCTCCCACTCATGGGCCAGATAAAATGATTAGAAAACAAGCCAAAGCTGCAACCCCTTGTCTATCCTGACTCTCAGGAGCCCACACCTGTTCCTTGGACCTGGCCGTTCAGCAAGTTCCATTTTCTGCAACTGTGAGCCCCTGAGGGGTGATGATTGGCTGACCTGGGCAGCCTTACCGTGCCGGCCAGCCCTCCCCAGGTGTGCCTGGGTTGAGATCAATATAAATACCACTCCAGGCAGCAAGAGCCCCTGCAGCCGTGCCTGACGCCATTTTCTCTGCCCTGTCAGCAGTCTCGGGGCTGGGCTGGTGGGAGGGAGTGAGAGGCCACGGCTTTGTGGGTGGCCCAGTGTGAGTGGGGCTCTGCTGGACTTTCTGCAGCAGTTGCCAGGCTGCCACCTGCTAAAGAAGAGGATGTGTCACCCATACCTGCTGCTGGAATTTCTCCCTGGGCAGAGGTGAGGAAGGAAAAAAGCAGTGGGGGCAGGGACAGGACGGGTATCTCAGGCAGGGAAATGGAAATCTTCCAGAAGAGCACCCAGGGCCAGGACCATCCTGGCTGGCCTGCAGGCACCAAGTCGGCCGGCATGCTGTCACTCATGTGGCTCTATGGCCCTTCCTCTAGGCTTTCAAGTCCTTGTATATATTCAGGTGTTTTACCTGGGACGGGTGGGAATAGTTCAGCAGCAACTGGCCTGGGGCTCAGCTCACGTTTACTCACAGATGCCTCGGCACGGTGCCCCAGCTTTGCAATGAGGACGCTTGTTGCGTGGGGGCTGCTGGCTGAATGGGAGACGATTCCCCACCACTGACCAACTTCAGAATTGTTTACAACTGGAGCAAGTGCCCTGATACGGTTTTCCTCTGTGTAACTGGTGGGTTCTGTGTTTTTTTCTCTTTTTCGTTTTTGGTTCAAGGTAGATTTTATTCCTCTTTTTTGTATTTACAGATATAAGCATGGAAATAATTTATTCATATAAATACATGTAAGTGCAGGGAATAATTGTTTTTTCTGTTTTATTTTTTAAATTTTATTTCTTTTTAATTTTGAATTTTATTTTATATTTTTATACAGCAGGTTCTTATTGGTTATCTATTTTATACATATAAATGTATACATGCCAATCCCAGTCTCTCAACTCCTCCCACCACCACCCCCCCAACAGGTTTCCCCCCTTGTTGTCCATACGTTTGTTGTCTACATCTGTTGCTCTATTTATGCCTTGCAAAATGGTTAATCTGTACAGTTTTTCTAGGTTCCACATATATGCATGAA
The DNA here is from genome assembly GCF_964374135.1 of Grampus griseus. Taxonomy (NCBI): domain Eukaryota; kingdom Metazoa; phylum Chordata; class Mammalia; order Artiodactyla; family Delphinidae; genus Grampus; species Grampus griseus. The sequence continues at coordinate 198,945 of NW_028133354.1, read as the reverse complement.
TATACAAGATTTGTTTTTCTCTTTCTGACTTACTTCACTCTGTATGACAGTCTCTAGATCCATCGACGTCTCTACAAATGACCCAATTTCATTCCTTTTCATGGCTTAGTAATATTCCATTTTATATATGTACCACAGCTTTATGCATTCGTCTGTCTGTGGGCATTTAGGTTGCTTCCATTACCTCGATATTGTAAATAGTGATGCAATGAACATTGCGGTGAATGACTCTTTTTGATTTATGGTTTTGTCTGGGTATATGTCCAGTACTGGGATTGCTGTATCATATGGTAATTCTATTGTTAGTTTCTTAAGAAATTCCATATTGTTCTCCATAATGACTGTATCAATTTATATTCCCAACAATAGTGGAAGAGGGTTCCTTTTCTCCACACCCTTTCCAGCATTTTTTGTTTGTAGATTTTCTATGATGTCTATTCTACCAGGTGTGAGGTGATACCTCATTGTTGAATCCATTTCATTGAGCAAGGGGTAGGTCTTGTCTATTACATATTTGGCTTATGGAACGGTATCTGTGCTAATTTCAAACTCTGCTTTTATGCAGCACCCCAACTCACCTTCCCCCTTAAGCAGGCATAAGTTGGTTTTCTAAACTTGAGACCCTGTTCTGTTTTGTAATGCAGTTCATGTGTAGCCAAGTTCACATTCCATGTATTAGTGATACCTTATGATGTTTCTTTTTCTGTGTCACTTATTTCACATAGAATCATCGTGCCTCAATCCACTCATTATGCTGGTACGGGTCTGGTGACATAGATTTCATTGCTGAGTGGTATACTGTTGTACATAACTACCGCAATTTCTTTATCCATTATTTGCTCTCTGGGATATTTAACTTGTGCCGTAGAAGAGATTTCTGTAAAAAGAGCCGTCCCAAATTTAGGGGTGGCTGTGTCTTTTTGATTTTAATTTCCCTAAGCTATAGGACCATAAGTGGAAGTGCCCTAGGCTCTGTTGCTTTGTTTTTTAGATGTTTCAGAAAACACCATACACTTCTACAGAGCGGCTGTTGTCAATTTACATCCCGCCCATCAGCATAACAAGGCTCCCCGTTCTCCATGGCCTGTCCTGCCTTTCTGGATTTTACACTTTTTTCAGATGACACTTTTGACCGGGGGGAAGTGAGACTTCATTGTAGTGCAGATTTCCTTTGCAAGCTTGCTTGGTTGGCCAAAAAGGGCGTATGCGTTTTTTCCTGAATATATTCAGGAAAAAACGCATACGCCCTTTTTGGCCAAGTGCATCATTGTGGACGTTCTGCCTCTTTTCCTATGCTTTCAATGCAATTCCAGTCTACCTCCTGAAATCGGTTTCCTGCAATTCTGCCCCGCTTTCAAGTCCTCTTGGCAGCCTTACTTCAGTATATTTTTGGACAATAGCTGTCATTTATAACTCTGCAGGTTTGTGAATTACAGTGCCCCTGAGCTCCTTTCTTCAACTCGCTTTCTTTTGAGCTGGGAGCAACACCGCAGGATGGCTTCAGGACCTAATCTGGTTCCGGCACGGCACGCTGAGCCTTTGGTTTATTCCTCTTCCCTTTGGGAAATGAGAGTTAAATTTGCCCGTCCAGACACCTCCAGCTAGTCTCTCATTGGTTCTCCCTATTCCTGTTCATCTTCCGCAGAAATTGCAAACTGGGCCAAACAGGAGGTTAAAGGCATTCACTCTCCAAGTGAGGAGAGTGTTAGTAAAGCGTCTGGAATGTTGCACCCGAGTACCAGGGAACGAAAAGTGAGACACATTTGAACACGTTTCTCGATCACACGGTGGATCATACTCTGGGTTCCACATGCATGTTTTAGCTGAAGGAAGAATCCCTTAAACCTGGAGAGTTGAGACCAATGGAATGGGTACCATGCAATAAGACTTCAAAGGGTCTGCATTTGCTCACCGAACCTCACCAATCTTATGAGCCCCAAGTGTCCAGCCTTATGTGTCACCCAGCTCTGGGTGTAGATATGGTAAATGCAGGTTGCATCAGAAGCCTTGAATGAATTACTTAAGTATTGCTCTCTATTTCACTCTCATTGTGTTTTGTTTAAGAAATTTATTTTTAATATGGGATTTAGATGATTTTCACTGCTTTAATGCCACTGTACACACTCTTGATTCTCTTACAGAGATATATAAATCCATAGCTTTTATGATTCTTACTAGTCAGGTATATTCCTAGGCGTTGAATATGGGGTGTTGAGTCCATTTCGTTGAGCAAGGAGTAGCTCTTGTCTATTCCATATTTGGCTTAAGGAACTTTATCTGTGCTCATTTCAATCTCTGGTTTTATGCAGCACCCCAACTCACCTTTCCCCTTAAGCAAGCATAAGTTGGTTTTCTAAATTTGAGACCCTGTTCTGTTTTGGAATTCAGTTCCTGTGTAGCCAAGTTTACATTCCGTGTATTAGTGATATCTTATGATGTTTCTTTCTCTGTGTGACTTATTTCAGTTAGATTCATTGTACTTAATCCACTCATTATGCTGCTACGGGCCTGATGACATAGATTTCATTGCTGAGTGATACTGCATTGTACGTAAGTACCACAACTTCTTTATCCATTTTTCACTTTCTGCGATATTGAACTTGTACCGTATATGAGGTTCTTATAAACAGAGCCATCCCAAACTTGGGGTGGCTGTGTCTTTTTGATTTTAATTTCCCTAAACTATAGGACCATAAGTGGAAGTGCCCTAGGCTCTGTTGCTTTGTTTTTTAGATGTTTCAGGAAACACCATACACTTCTCCAGAGTGGCTGTTGGCAATTTACATCCCGCCCATCAGCATAAGAAGGCTCCCAGTTCTCCATGGCCTGTCGTGCCTTTCTGGATTTTACACTTTTTTCAGATGGCCCTTTTGACCAGGGGAAAGTGAGACTTCATTGTAGTGCAGATTTCCTTTGCAAGCTTGCTTGGTTGGCCAAAAAGTGTGTATGCGTTTTTTCCTGACTATATTCAGGAAAAAACACATACGCCCTTTTTGGCCAAGTGCATCATTGTCGAGGTTCTGACTCTCTTCATATGTTTTCAATGCAATTCCAGTGTACCTCCTGAAATCGGTTTCCTGCAATTCTGCCTTGCTTTCAATGCTTCTTCATAGCCTTACCTCAATATATTTTTTGAAAATAGTTGGCCTTTATAACTCTGCAGGTTTTTGAATTGCAGTGGCCCTTAGCTCCATTTTTCAGCTCTTATTTTTGTGATCTTGCCCCATAACCACAGGATTCCTTGAAGCTCTATTCTTCTTCTGGGGCACCTTGCTGTGCCTTTGGTTAATTCTTCTTACTGATGTGAAATTAGAGTGACATGTGCCCATTGAAACCGCTACAGCTAGTTTCTCACTGGTTCCCCCTATTCCCATTCATCCTCCGCACTAACTGCAGACTGTGCGATACCAGAACTTAAAGGCATTGACTCTCCATGTGGAGATGTTGTTAGTAAAGCGGCTGGAATGTCGATCCGGAGCCCCAGAAGAGGAAAAATGAGGTGTGTTTTAGAAACCTTTCCCGATCATATGGTATACCAGTCGCTGGGTTTCCCAAGCATGGTTTAGCTGTAGGAAGATTCCCTTCAACCTGGAGTGTTGGGACCCTTGGAATGAGTAGCATGAAGTATTGCATTAAACTTTCGGCAGTTGCTCACCAAAGCTCACCAATCCTCTCAGCCCCAAGTGTCCAGCCTTATGTCTTATCCAGCTGTGGGTTTATATGTGGTCAATCCAGGTTGCATCACAGCCCCTGAGCGAATTTTGTAAGAATTTTTCTCTCTTTCATTGTTTCTGCGTTTTGTTTTTAAAATTTATTTCTATAATGGGGTTTAGCTCATTTTCACTGCTGTGTTTGTGCCGCTCTGCACACACTTGATTCCCTTATGGAGATATATCAATACATGGGTTTTAAGATTCTTATTACTCAGATATATTTCTCTGCGGTGTATAGGGTGTGTTGAGGCCAGTTCATTGAGCAAGGTGTAGATCTTGTCTAATACCTATTTGGTTTATTGAACGGTATCTGTGCTAATTTCAAACTCTGGTTTTATGCATCACGCCACCTCTCCTTTCCCCTTAAGCTGACATAAGTGTGTTTTCTAAATGTGAGACACTGTTCTGTTCTGTAATTCATTTCTTGTGCAGCCATATTTACCCTCCCTCTATAAGTGATATCTTATGATATGTTTCTTTTTCTGTTTGACTTATTTCAAGTAGTATTATCGGAACTAAATCCACTCTTTATCCTTCTACTAGCCTTATTACATTGATTTCATGGTGAAGAGATATTCCATTGTACATAAGTACCACATCTTCTTTATCCATTGTTCTCTTTCCTGGGATATTTAAGGTGTACTGAAGTTGAGGTTCTTGTAAACAGAGTAGCCCTAAACTGTGGTGTGCTTGTGTCTTGTTGATTTTTAGACTTCCCTAGATATACTCCCATGATTGGAAGTGTCCTATGCTCTGTAGCTCTGTTTTTTAGATGATTTAGGAACCACCATACACTTCTCCAGAGTGGCTCTCGGCAGTTCACACACTGCCCATCAGCGTATAAAGGCTCCCTGTTCTCCATGGCCTGTCCTGCATTTCTGGTTTTTACAATTTTTTAGGATGGCCCTTTTGACCGGTGGGAAGTGAGACTTCTTTGTTGTGCACATTTGCATTGCTTGCTTGCTTCGTTGCCCATAAAGTGCGTATGCGTTTTTTCCTGGATATAATCAGGAAAAAACGCATACGCCCTTTTGGGCCAACTGCATCATTGTCGAAATTCTGCCGCTTTTCATGTGCGTTAAAGACGAGTCCAATCTATCTCTTGAAATCTGTTTCTTGCAATTCTGTCTTGCATTCAGATCCTCTTCTTTGCCTTACCTCAACATATTTTTGGACGTTAGTTTTCATTTATAACTCTGCAGGTTTGTGAATTGCAGTGACCCTGAGCTCCATTTTTTAAGTTGTTCTTTTGTGAGCTGGCCTCAAACCCGCAGGATTGCTTCAGGCCCTATTTTGGCTCCGGCGAGGCAGGCTGAGCCTTTCTTTAATTCTTATTCTTAATGGGAAATTAGAGTGATATGTGCCCGTCCAAACCCCTACAACTCTTCTCTCATTGGTTCCCCCTCTTCCCGTTCATCCTCCTCACAATTTGCAAAATGTGTGAAACAGAAGTTTAAATGTGCTGATTCTCCAAGTGGGGAGATTCTAAGTAGCGTGGCTGGAATGGTGAACAGGAGCACCAGGAGAGGATAAATGAGGTGCATTTTAGACACATCTCCCGATCACATGGTGTACAGTCCTCTGGGTTTTCCATGCATGTTTTAGCTGTAGGAAGATCCCTTGAACCTGCAGATTTGGGACCCATTGAATGGGTACCAGGTAGTATTACTTTAAAGGGTGTGCATTTCCTCACCCAACCTCACATTTCTCTTAGCGCAAACAGTTTCCAGCCTTATGTCTCATCCTGCTGTGGGTCTAGATGTGTTCAATCCATGTTGCATCACCGTCCCTGAGGAAAAGTTGTAAGAGGTTTTCTCTGTCTCTCTGTCGTTTATTTTTTTCAATTTATTACTATATTGGTTACAGCTGATTTTCAAAGCTCTGTTTCTTGCTGCTGTACATCCACTTGATTCACGTACAGAGAGACATCAATAAATTCTTTTTCAGATTCTTACCAGTCGTATATATTCTTTTCCGGTGACTTGAGTGTGCTGAGTGCAGTTCTTTTAGCTACCGTGTAGGCCTTGTTGATTATCAGTTTGGTATTTGGAATGGTATCTTTGCTAATTTCAACCTCCTGGATGATGCCTCACCCCTCCCCACCTTTCCCGTTTAGCAGCCTTATGCATGTTTTCTACATATTTGACTATGTTTTTGTTTTGTAATTTATTTCATGTGTAGCCATTTTGGATTCCACCTTTAAGTGATATCTTATGATATGTGTCTTTTTCTTTTTGAATTCTGTCACTTAGAATGATCATACGTAACTCCTCCGGAGTTGTTACAACTGGCCATATTTCATTGATTTCCAGGCTGAATAATATTCCACTCTACCTAAGTACCACATCTCTATCCATTTTTTCCCTCCAGAGACATTTAAGTTATATCCTAGTCGAGGATCTTTTAAACAGAGAGGGGGTAAACATTGGGGTGCCTGTGTCCTCTCGATTTTTGTTTTTCCCAAGATATACGCCCATGAGGGCAAGTGCCCTATGCTCTGTAGCTCATTTTTTAGATGCTTTAGTAAACACAATACACTTCTCCAGAATGGCCGTTGGCAATATACATTTCCACTATAAGTCTCACAGGGCTCCCTCTTCTCGTTGCCCTGTCCTGCATTTCTGTTGTTTACGCTTTATGAGGATGGCTCTTCTGACTGATGCGAAGTGATATCTTTTGTAGTATTGACTTCCAGTGCCCACCTGTTTGGTTGGCTAAAAAAGTGTATGCCCTTTTCTTGAATATATACAGAAAAAAACGCATACACCCTTTTTGGCCAACTGCAATGTTGGCAATGTTCAGCTCCTTTTCTTGTGCTTAATGGCGAGTCCTTTCTACCTCCTCAAATCCCTTTCCTGCCATTCTCCCTTGCTTACAAGTCCTTTTCTCTGACTTTCCTCAAGACATTTTTCAGTGATGGATATTTTCAACTCTGCAGTTTTGTGAATTTTACTGCCCCTGAGTTCCATTGTTCAACTTGTGTTTATGGGAACTGGCCACAAAGCAGCGGGATTTCCTCAAGCCCTATACTGTTTCCATAGGCAACCCTAGCCTTTGGTCAATTCGTCTTCCTGATTGGAAATTAGAGTGACATGTGCCTGTCTGAACACCTAGGACTTGTCTCTCATTGTTCCTCATCCTTCCGCTTCATCCTCTGGACAAATTCCAAACTGTACGCAACAGGATGTTGACAGTGCTGACATCTCCAAGTGGGGAGACTGTTAGTAAAGACGCTGGAGGGGTGAACCAGAGCACCAGGAGATGAGATGCCTTTTCCAAGCTCTTCCCGATCAGACGGTATACCATCCTCTGGGTGTGACAGACATGTTTTAGCAGTAGGAAGAGTCCCATTCATGTAAGGAGAACACCAGGGCTTTTTCAAAATCAGTGTCTCCCCGAAACCCAAACTGGGGAATTTTTTAAGCTACGGCTACACATATGTTCATTAAGGGCCTTGGGAAGTAGGCAGAGTCCAAACTTTAGATGATTGAATTCTTCAGGGTCAGAAGCACTCACCACCAGCTTCCCTTAGGCTACACTTTAACTATCATTGATAGATGATGTCAATAAAAATATCTATTCTTTTTCAGATTATTTCCCCTTATAGGTTATTGCAAAATGTTGAGTGTAGTTCCCTGTGCTATACAGTAGTTCCTTGTTGATGATCTATTTTATACATAGCAGTGTGTATGTGTTAATTCCAAACTGTTAATTTATCCCTCCTCCCACCTTTCCCCTTTGGTAATAATAAATTATAAGATTTTATACTTCTCAGAAATGGGGGAGCTGAAAGAGAGGTATCATTTTCAATGGAAAAGCATTTAAAACAAGATTGAAGGTTTAACCAAGATTATTAGATGTACATCCTTGGAAAGAAATCACTTCGTTTCTCTAATATTGACCTGACAAATAAGACAAACCTTTTCACTGAACTTGCTTATAAAAAGTGATGGAAATATCAAATGGAAGTGTTAGAAACATCTTATTTTACCCGAGCCTTATACACTGTTCTATGTTAACTACAGTTTGGCTCACACATCTGTTCATTGAGGTTACAATAGTCTCAATTTCTGTTACTGATCCTCCAGAGTGGACCCCAACAAGTGTCCCCCTGCCCAGTGTCATTGGGGCCAACAGATCGAGACTGAGTTTGGTTCACAAGCAAAGGAAACTTTATATTTTGATCAGAGAATGGAGAGGTGAGAGCATGCACTACCCCGTGGGCTGTGGGCTGGGCTGCTGTGTAGAGATCCTGTCAGAGTCAGTGGGAGGGAGGGAGGCGGTGGAGCTCTCGAGGGCCGGGTTGGCTGTAGCTCAGGCTCTATATCGTGGAGTCTGCACTGGGCCCCAGGAGCTGAGGTGTCGACCCAGCCATTCTGCACTAGGAAATCTGGTCTGAAGTGCCGGGTGTGGAACCTCTGCATGCGGGACCCTAGGAGCACGTGAAATTAGACAAAGCACAAAGGATAAAAAAGGTTAGACTTGACTTTATTGCCCAGATTCTATTTTTATCTCCCAGGGATTTTTAATGGGCTTTGCTGGGGACAAACCCCTCCTCTGCCTTTTGTCCCGTTCCTCATTCTTGGAGTGCTGAGGGTGCAGACCCTTCTTCTGTAACTGCTGAGTGCTGAGTTGGGAGCCCTCATACCCTGGGGCGAGGGTCAGAGCTTCTCCCCAGCAGCCTCCCGGTGACGTTGATTGTCCCCAGGACCCCTGCCTCCCTGCTCGTCCACCTGAGCACCAGCATTGGAAGTGTTATAGATTCTAATGACCTTTAAGGGTCCAGGAAAGAGATGTGCAGAGACGCTGTGGGGGCCGGTTTCACCCCGCCCCACATTTGTTCGGCCACCTTAGGCTGACCGTTTCTGCCAGCCTAGATGCTCTGACCAGTAGTCTGCGCTTTCTTCAATTAGGCCCCTGAATTAACGTACAAACAGCACCAGGTGTCAGAGCCCTGCCCGCTCAACTCCCAGACAGTCCAGGGTCAGTGGTGATAAGGACCATGATGGCTACTGAGTCAACAGCCTTTTGAAGTAAACAGGAGTACAGCCGGTCTTATTGGCCACCATCATCACGGTGTCTGTAGGCTTTTCTATGGTGACAGTGTGGTATACTGTTCCCCCGCCAAGATTATTAGCTCCCCTCTGGGTGCAGTAAGTCCTGCAAGCAGTAGTCTACTCTTTTGGGACACACTCTTGTTGTTTTATGAGAGAAACTCCAGGTCAAGTGATGTTCACACGAGTCGTCATAGTGCCCTGTTGCCCCCGGTTATCTCTCTGGATGTTGGAGTTGGAAGGCCTCCTCACTCGAGGTCGGTGTGCCCACGGAGCGAACCCTGCAACTTCAGGGCATGGTTGGTGGTTAGGATCACCACGTGGGGTCCTTTTCCCTTAGGAGGGAGGTGGCCTTTTGGGCTGCTGATTTCCAGGTTTTTAGATACCGCCAGTATCTTGGCCAGATGTGGCAGTGGGCCAAGCTCCTTAGTGACCGTAGCTTATCCTACCTGGATGGCATTCTTGCATTGTTCCATTTCAAGTGGTCCCAGTTTTTGCACTAATTCTCCAATGGCGATTCACCTTTCACCGGGAATGTAAAGGTCAAAGGGTTTAGCTAAATTAGGGAGTTCCAGGGCAAGGGTCTGAATTGACTGCTCTTTCCATTCTTGAAAGGCCACTTCTGGATTCTATTCAAAAGGATCATCATCTTTTCCTTTCAGTGTTTCATATAGAGGCCCAGCTAGTAGACTGTAGTTAGGGATCCAGAAGCAGCAAACCCTGGCCTCCCCAGGAACCCCTAAGCTGTCTTCTAGTTTTAGAAAGGGGTAAGGCTGAAAATGGTTTCTTCCCTTTCCTGGGATGGGCTTCTCTGACCTTCTGTGAGAATGAAGCCCAGGCAGGTCACCGCAGTCTGTGATATTTGAGCTTTTTCTTGGACAACTTCTATCCTTTATTGGCTTGGTAGTTCAGAGGCCTCCTTAGTAGGGCTGGCGATCAGAATGTCGTCTGCATATTGAAGGAGGGTTTCCTTTTCCAGAGGTAGAACTTTTAGGTCTTTAGCTAAGCTTTCCCCAAAGACGGTGTGGGAATTTTTGCACCCTTGGGTCCAGACGGCCCGGAAGTATTGTTTTAGTTGTATGTTGAGTCCTGCCACTCACAAGCCAAAATTTCTTGTGACTCTGGGACTAATGGAATACAAAAGAAGGCATCATTGAAGACTAATACAGAATACCATGTCCTGGTGGTTGGTAGAATGACCAGCAGGGTGTAGGAATTAGGAGCAACTGGAGGTATATCCTCGGTGGCTTCACTGACTGTCCTGACATCCTTTACCAGGTCCCCAGCAGCCCATGGGGCTCTCGTGGTCAGACCAATCCCAGAATATGGAGCTCACCTGGGCAGGTACCCCACCCCCACCCCAGCCCACGGGGCTCTCGTGGTCAGGCCCCTCCCAGGATACAGAGCTACCCTTGCAGGTACCGTGGCAGGGCTGGGCACACAGGAACCGTGCACAGAGCCCTCATTGCAGAGCACCCCCAGCTCACCTGTCGCTCAGAGCTGACACAGAGCACCTCAGAGCAGGACTTGAACTAACAAACAGCAGCTGCGACAGGTCTGTGACCCTGGGCATCACTCCGTGAGACCTCCCTCCACCTGGTCTTCCAGAGACTTCCACTGCACCCGGGGCACCAGGCCTCTGTCTCCAACCACCACCTACCCCTCCTCTCCCTGACTCCTGGGTTCCTCTCATTAGGAGAGGGTTTTCTTGAAGTTGTCTCCCACTCATGGGCCAGATAAAATGATTAGAAAACAAGCCAAAGCTGCAACCCCTTGTCTATCCTGACTCTCAGGAGCCCACACCTGTTCCTTGGACCTGGCCGTTCAGCAAGTTCCATTTTCTGCAACTGTGAGCCCCTGAGGGGTGATGATTGGCTGACCTGGGCAGCCTTACCGTGCCGGCCAGCCCTCCCCAGGTGTGCCTGGGTTGAGATCAATATAAATACCACTCCAGGCAGCAAGAGCCCCTGCAGCCGTGCCTGACGCCATTTTCTCTGCCCTGTCAGCAGTCTCGGGGCTGGGCTGGTGGGAGGGAGTGAGAGGCCACGGCTTTGTGGGTGGCCCAGTGTGAGTGGGGCTCTGCTGGACTTTCTGCAGCAGTTGCCAGGCTGCCACCTGCTAAAGAAGAGGATGTGTCACCCATACCTGCTGCTGGAATTTCTCCCTGGGCAGAGGTGAGGAAGGAAAAAAGCAGTGGGGGCAGGGACAGGACGGGTATCTCAGGCAGGGAAATGGAAATCTTCCAGAAGAGCACCCAGGGCCAGGACCATCCTGGCTGGCCTGCAGGCACCAAGTCGGCCGGCATGCTGTCACTCATGTGGCTCTATGGCCCTTCCTCTAGGCTTTCAAGTCCTTGTATATATTCAGGTGTTTTACCTGGGACGGGTGGGAATAGTTCAGCAGCAACTGGCCTGGGGCTCAGCTCACGTTTACTCACAGATGCCTCGGCACGGTGCCCCAGCTTTGCAATGAGGACGCTTGTTGCGTGGGGGCTGCTGGCTGAATGGGAGACGATTCCCCACCACTGACCAACTTCAGAATTGTTTACAACTGGAGCAAGTGCCCTGATACGGTTTTCCTCTGTGTAACTGGTGGGTTCTGTGTTTTTTTCTCTTTTTCGTTTTTGGTTCAAGGTAGATTTTATTCCTCTTTTTTGTATTTACAGATATAAGCATGGAAATAATTTATTCATATAAATACATGTAAGTGCAGGGAATAATTGTTTTTTCTGTTTTATTTTTTAAATTTTATTTCTTTTTAATTTTGAATTTTATTTTATATTTTTATACAGCAGGTTCTTATTGGTTATCTATTTTATACATATAAATGTATACATGCCAATCCCAGTCTCTCAACTCCTCCCACCACCACCCCCCCAACAGGTTTCCCCCCTTGTTGTCCATACGTTTGTTGTCTACATCTGTTGCTCTATTTATGCCTTGCAAAATGGTTAATCTGTACAGTTTTTCTAGGTTCCACATATATGCATGAATATACAAGATTTGTTTTTCTCTTTCTGACTTACTTCACTCTGTATGACAGTCTCTAGATCCATCGACGTCTCTACAAATGACCCAATTTCATTCCTTTTCATGGCTTAGTAATATTCCATTTTATATATGTACCACAGCTTTATGCATTCGTCTGTCTGTGGGCATTTAGGTTGCTTCCATTACCTCGATATTGTAAATAGTGATGCAATGAACATTGCGGTGAATGACTCTTTTTGATTTATGGTTTTGTCTGGGTATATGTCCAGTACTGGGATTGCTGTATCATATGGTAATTCTATTGTTAGTTTCTTAAGAAATTCCATATTGTTCTCCATAATGACTGTATCAATTTATATTCCCAACAATAGTGGAAGAGGGTTCCTTTTCTCCACACCCTTTCCAGCATTTTTTGTTTGTAGATTTTCTATGATGTCTATTCTACCAGGTGTGAGGTGATACCTCATTGTTGAATCCATTTCGTTGAGCAAGGGGTAGGTCTTGTCTATTACATATTTGGCTTATGGAACGGTATCTGTGCTAATTTCAAACTCTGCTTTTATGCAGCACCCCAACTCACCTTCCCCCTTAAGCAGGCATAAGTTGGTTTTCTAAACTTGAGACCCTGTTCTGTTTTGTAATGCAGTTCATGTGTAGCCAAGTTCACATTCCATGTATTAGTGATACCTTATGATGTTTCTTTTTCTGTGTCACTTATTTCACATAGAATCATCGTGCCTCAATCCACTCATTATGCTGGTACGGGTCTGGTGACATAGATTTCATTGCTGAGTGGTATTCTGTTGTACATAACTACCGCAATTTCTTTATCCATTATTTGCTCTCTGGGATATTTAACTTGTGCTGTAGAAGAGATTTCTGTAAAAAGAGCCGTCCCAAATTTAGGGGTGGCTGTGTCTTTTTGATTTTAATTTCCCTAAGCTATAGGACCATAAGTGGAAGTGCCCTAGGCTCTGTTGCTTTGTTTTTTAGATGTTTCAGAAAACACCATACACTTCTACAGAGCGGCTGTTGTCAATTTACATCCCGCCCATCAGCATAACAAGGCTCCCCGTTCTCCATGGCCTGTCCTGCCTTTCTGGATTTTACACTTCTTTCAGATGACACTTTTGACCGGGGGGAAGTGAGACTTCATTGTAGTGCAGATTTCCTTTGCAAGCTTGCTTGGTTGGCCAAAAAGGGCGTATGCGTTTTTTCCTGAATATATTCAGGAAAAAACGCATACGCCCTTTTTGGCCAAGTGCATCATTGTGGACGTTCTGCCTCTTTTCCTATGCTTTCAATGCAATTCCAGTCTACCTCCTGAAATCGGTTTCCTGCAATTCTGCCCCGCTTTCAAGTCCTCTTGGCAGCCTTACTTCAGTATATTTTTGGACAATAGCTGTCATTTATAACTCTGCAGGTTTGTGAATTACAGTGCCCCTGAGCTCCTTTCTTCAACTCGCTTTCTTTTGAGCTGGGAGCAACACCGCAGGATGGCTTCAGGACCTAATCTGGTTCCGGCACGGCACGCTGAGCCTTTGGTTTATTCCTCTTCCCTTTGGGAAATGAGAGTTAAATTTGCCCGTCCAGACACCTCCAGCTAGTCTCTCATTGGTTCTCCCTATTCCTGTTCATCTTCCGCAGAAATTGCAAACTGGGCCAAACAGGAGGTTAAAGGCATTCACTCTCCAAGTGAGGAGAGTGTTAGTAAAGCGTCTGGAATGTTGCACCCGAGTACCAGGGAACGAAAAGTGAGACACATTTGAACACGTTTCTCGATCACACGGTGGATCATACTCTGGGTTCCACATGCATGTTTTAGCTGAAGGAAGAATCCCTTAAACCTGGAGAGTTGAGACCAATGGAATGGGTACCATGCAATAAGACTTCAAAGGGTCTGCATTTGCTCACCGAACCTCACCAATCTTATGAGCCCCAAGTGTCCAGCCTTATGTGTCACCCAGCTCTGGGTGTAGATATGGTAAATGCAGGTTGCATCAGAAGCCTTGAATGAATTACTTAAGTATTGCTCTCTATTTCACTCTCATTGTGTTTTGTTTAAGAAATTTATTTTTAATATGGGATTTAGATGATTTTCACTGCTTTAATGCCACTGTACACACTCTTGATTCTCTTACAGAGATATATAAATCCATAGCTTTTATGATTCTTACTAGTCAGGTATATTCCTAGGCGTTGAATATGGGGTGTTGAGTCCATTTCGTTGAGCAAGGAGTAGCTCTTGTCTATTCCATATTTGGCTTAAGGAACTTTATCTGTGCTCATTTCAATCTCTGGTTTTATGCAGCACCCCAACTCACCTTTCCCCTTAAGCAAGCATAAGTTGGTTTTCTAAATTTGAGACCCTGTTCTGTTTTGGAATTCAGTTCCTGTGTAGCCAAGTTTACATTCCGTGTATTAGTGATATCTTATGATGTTTCTTTCTCTGTGTGACTTATTTCAGTTAGATTCATTGTACTTAATCCACTCATTATGCTGCTACGGGCCTGATGACATAGATTTCATTGCTGAGTGATACTGCATTGTACGTAAGTACCACAACTTCTTTATCCATTTTTCACTTTCTGCGATATTGAACTTGTACCGTATATGAGGTTCTTATAAACAGAGCCATCCCAAACTTGGGGTGGCTGTGTCTTTTTGATTTTAATTTCCCTAAACTATAGGACCATAAGTGGAAGTGCCCTAGGCTCTGTTGCTTTGTTTTTTAGATGTTTCAGGAAACACCATACACTTCTCCAGAGTGGCTGTTGGCAATTTACATCCCGCCCATCAGCATAAGAAGGCTCCCAGTTCTCCATGGCCTGTCGTGCCTTTCTGGATTTTACACTTTTTTCAGATGGCCCTTTTGACCAGGGGAAAGTGAGACTTCATTGTAGTGCAGATTTCCTTTGCAAGCTTGCTTGGTTGGCCAAAAAGTGTGTATGCGTTTTTTCCTGACTATATTCAGGAAAAAACACATACGCCCTTTTTGGCCAAGTGCATCATTGTCGAGGTTCTGACTCTCTTCATATGTTTTCAATGCAATTCCAGTGTACCTCCTGAAATCGGTTTCCTGCAATTCTGCCTTGCTTTCAATGCTTCTTCATAGCCTTACCTCAATATATTTTTTGAAAATAGTTGGCCTTTATAACTCTGCAGGTTTTTGAATTGCAGTGGCCCTTAGCTCCATTTTTCAGCTCTTATTTTTGTGATCTTGCCCCATAACCACAGGATTCCTTGAAGCTCTATTCTTCTTCTGGGGCACCTTGCTGTGCCTTTGGTTAATTCTTCTTACTGATGTGAAATTAGAGTGACATGTGCCCATTGAAACCGCTACAGCTAGTTTCTCACTGGTTCCCCCTATTCCCATTCATCCTCCGCACTAACTGCAGACTGTGCGATACCAGAACTTAAAGGCATTGACTCTCCATGTGGAGATGTTGTTAGTAAAGCGGCTGGAATGTCGATCCGGAGCCCCAGAAGAGGAAAAATGAGGTGTGTTTTAGAAACCTTTCCCGATCATATGGTATACCAGTCGCTGGGTTTCCCAAGCATGGTTTAGCTGTAGGAAGATTCCCTTCAACCTGGAGTGTTGGGACCCTTGGAATGAGTAGCATGAAGTATTGCATTAAACTTTCGGCAGTTGCTCACCAAAGCTCACCAATCCTCTCAGCCCCAAGTGTCCAGCCTTATGTCTTATCCAGCTGTGGGTTTATATGTGGTCAATCCAGGTTGCATCACAGCCCCTGAGCGAATTTTGTAAGAATTTTTCTCTCTTTCATTGTTTCTGCGTTTTGTTTTTAAAATTTATTTCTATAATGGGGTTTAGCTCATTTTCACTGCTGTGTTTGTGCCGCTCTGCACACACTTGATTCCCTTATGGAGATATATCAATACATGGGTTTTAAGATTCTTATTACTCAGATATATTTCTCTGCGGTGTATAGGGTGTGTTGAGGCCAGTTCATTGAGCAAGGTGTAGATCTTGTCTAATACCTATTTGGTTTATTGAACGGTATCTGTGCTAATTTCAAACTCTGGTTTTATGCATCACGCCACCTCTCCTTTCCCCTTAAGCTGACATAAGTGTGTTTTCTAAATGTGAGACACTGTTCTGTTCTGTAATTCATTTCTTGTGCAGCCATATTTACCCTCCCTCTATAAGTGATATCTTATGATATGTTTCTTTTTCTGTTTGACTTATTTCAAGTAGTATTATCGGAACTAAATCCACTCTTTATCCTTCTACTAGCCTTATTACATTGATTTCATGGTGAAGAGATATTCCATTGTACATAAGTACCACATCTTCTTTATCCATTGTTCTCTTTCCTGGGATATTTAAGGTGTACTGAAGTTGAGGTTCTTGTAAACAGAGTAGCCCTAAACTGTGGTGTGCTTGTGTCTTGTTGATTTTTAGACTTCCCTAGATATACTCCCATGATTGGAAGTGTCCTATGCTCTGTAGCTCTGTTTTTTAGATGATTTAGGAACCACCATACACTTCTCCAGAGTGGCTCTCGGCAGTTCACACACTGCCCATCAGCGTATAAAGGCTCCCTGTTCTCCATGGCCTGTCCTGCATTTCTGGTTTTTACAATTTTTTAGGATGGCCCTTTTGACCGGTGGGAAGTGAGACTTCTTTGTTGTGCACATTTGCATTGCTTGCTTGCTTCGTTGCCCATAAAGTGCGTATGCGTTTTTTCCTGGATATAATCAGGAAAAAACGCATACGCCCTTTTGGGCCAACTGCATCATTGTCGAAATTCTGCCGCTTTTCATGTGCGTTAAAGACGAGTCCAATCTATCTCTTGAAATCTGTTTCTTGCAATTCTGTCTTGCATTCAGATCCTCTTCTTTGCCTTACCTCAACATATTTTTGGACGTTAGTTTTCATTTATAACTCTGCAGGTTTGTGAATTGCAGTGACCCTGAGCTCCATTTTTTAAGTTGTTCTTTTGTGAGCTGGCCTCAAACCCGCAGGATTGCTTCAGGCCCTATTTTGGCTCCGGCGAGGCAGGCTGAGCCTTTCTTTAATTCTTATTCTTAATGGGAAATTAGAGTGATATGTGCCCGTCCAAACCCCTACAACTCTTCTCTCATTGGTTCCCCCTCTTCCCGTTCATCCTCCTCACAATTTGCAAAATGTGTGAAACAGAAGTTTAAATGTGCTGATTCTCCAAGTGGGGAGATTCTAAGTAGCGTGGCTGGAATGGTGAACAGGAGCACCAGGAGAGGATAAATGAGGTGCATTTTAGACACATCTCCCGATCACATGGTGTACAGTCCTCTGGGTTTTCCATGCATGTTTTAGCTGTAGGAAGATCCCTTGAACCTGCAGATTTGGGACCCATTGAATGGGTACCAGGTAGTATTACTTTAAAGGGTGTGCATTTCCTCACCCAACCTCACATTTCTCTTAGCGCAAACAGTTTCCAGCCTTATGTCTCATCCTGCTGTGGGTCTAGATGTGTTCAATCCATGTTGCATCACCGTCCCTGAGGAAAAGTTGTAAGAGGTTTTCTCTGTCTCTCTGTCGTTTATTTTTTTCAATTTATTACTATATTGGTTACAGCTGATTTTCAAAGCTCTGTTTCTTGCTGCTGTACATCCACTTGATTCACGTACAGAGAGACATCAATAAATTCTTTTTCAGATTCTTACCAGTCGTATATATTCTTTTCCGGTGACTTGAGTGTGCTGAGTGCAGTTCTTTTAGCTACCGTGTAGGCCTTGTTGATTATCAGTTTGGTATTTGGAATGGTATCTTTGCTAATTTCAACCTCCTGGATGATGCCTCACCCCTCCCCACCTTTCCCGTTTAGCAGCCTTATGCATGTTTTCTACATATTTGACTATGTTTTTGTTTTGTAATTTATTTCATGTGTAGCCATTTTGGATTCCACCTTTAAGTGATATCTTATGATATGTGTCTTTTTCTTTTTGAATTCTGTCACTTAGAATGATCATACGTAACTCCTCCGGAGTTGTTACAACTGGCCATATTTCATTGATTTCCAGGCTGAATAATATTCCACTCTACCTAAGTACCACATCTCTATCCATTTTTTCCCTCCAGAGACATTTAAGTTATATCCTAGTCGAGGATCTTTTAAACAGAGAGGGGGTAAACATTGGGGTGCCTGTGTCCTCTCGATTTTTGTTTTTCCCAAGATATACGCCCATGAGGGCAAGTGCCCTATGCTCTGTAGCTCATTTTTTAGATGCTTTAGTAAACACAATACACTTCTCCAGAATGGCCGTTGGCAATATACATTTCCACTATAAGTCTCACAGGGCTCCCTCTTCTCGTTGCCCTGTCCTGCATTTCTGTTGTTTACGCTTTATGAGGATGGCTCTTCTGACTGATGCGAAGTGATATCTTTTGTAGTATTGACTTCCAGTGCCCACCTGTTTGGTTGGCTAAAAAAGTGTATGCCCTTTTCTTGAATATATACAGAAAAAAACGCATACACCCTTTTTGGCCAACTGCAATGTTGGCAATGTTCAGCTCCTTTTCTTGTGCTTAATGGCGAGTCCTTTCTACCTCCTCAAATCCCTTTCCTGCCATTCTCCCTTGCTTACAAGTCCTTTTCTCTGACTTTCCTCAAGACATTTTTCAGTGATGGATATTTTCAACTCTGCAGTTTTGTGAATTTTACTGCCCCTGAGTTCCATTGTTCAACTTGTGTTTATGGGAACTGGCCACAAAGCAGCGGGATTTCCTCAAGCCCTATACTGTTTCCATAGGCAACCCTAGCCTTTGGTCAATTCGTCTTCCTGATTGGAAATTAGAGTGACATGTGCCTGTCTGAACACCTAGGACTTGTCTCTCATTGTTCCTCATCCTTCCGCTTCATCCTCTGGACAAATTCCAAACTGTACGCAACAGGATGTTGACAGTGCTGACATCTCCAAGTGGGGAGACTGTTAGTAAAGACGCTGGAGGGGTGAACCAGAGCACCAGGAGATGAGATGCCTTTTCCAAGCTCTTCCCGATCAGACGGTATACCATCCTCTGGGTGTGACAGACATGTTTTAGCAGTAGGAAGAGTCCCATTCATGTAAGGAGAACACCAGGGCTTTTTCAAAATCAGTGTCTCCCCGAAACCCAAACTGGGGAATTTTTTAAGCTACGGCTACACATATGTTCATTAAGGGCCTTGGGAAGTAGGCAGAGTCCAAACTTTAGATGATTGAATTCTTCAGGGTCAGAAGCACTCACCACCAGCTTCCCTTAGGCTACACTTTAACTATCATTGATAGATGATGTCAATAAAAATATCTATTCTTTTTCAGATTATTTCCCCTTATAGGTTATTGCAAAATGTTGAGTGTAGTTCCCTGTGCTATACAGTAGTTCCTTGTTGATGATCTATTTTATACATAGCAGTGTGTATGTGTTAATTCCAAACTGTTAATTTATCCCTCCTCCCACCTTTCCCCTTTGGTAATAATAAATTATAAGATTTTATACTTCTCAGAAATGGGGGAGCTGAAAGAGAGGTATCATTTTCAATGGAAAAGCATTTAAAACAAGATTGAAGGTTTAACCAAGATTATTAGATGTACATCCTTGGAAAGAAATCACTTTGTTTCTCTAATATTGACCTGACAAATAAGACAAACCTTTTCACTGAACTTGCTTATAAAAAGTGATGGAAATATCAAATGGAAGTGTTAGAAACATCTTATTTTACCCGAGCCTTATACACTGTTCTATGTTAACTACAGTTTGGCTCACACATCTGTTCATTGAGGTTACAATAGTCTCAATTTCTGTTACTGATCCTCCAGAGTGGACCCCAACAAGTGTCCCCCTGCCCAGTGTCATTGGGGCCAACAGATCGAGACTGAGTTTGGTTCACAAGCAAAGGAAACTTTATATTTTGATCAGAGAATGGAGAGGTGAGAGCATGCACTACCCCGTGGGCTGTGGGCTGGGCTGCTGTGTAGAGATCCTGTCAGAGTCAGTGGGAGGGAGGGAGGCGGCGGAGCTCTCGAGGGCCGGGTTGGCTGTAGCTCAGGCTCTATATCGTGGAGTCTGCACTGGGCCCCAGGAGCTGAGGTGTCGACCCAGCCATTCTGCACTAGGAAATCTGGTCTGAAGTGCCGGGTGTGGAACCTCTGCATGCGGGACCCTAGGAGCACGTGAAATTAGACAAAGCACAAAGGATAAAAAAGGTTAGACTTGACTTTATTGCCCAGATTCTATTTTTATCTCCCAGGGATTTTTAATGGGCTTTGCTGGGGACAAACCCCTCCTCTGCCTTTTGTCCCGTTCCTCATTCTTGGAGTGCTGAGGGTGCAGACCCTTCTTCTGTAACTGCTGAGTGCTGAGTTGGGAGCCCTCATACCCTGGGGCGAGGGTCAGAGCTTCTCCCCAGCAGCCTCCCGGTGACGTTGATTGTCCCCAGGACCCCTGCCTCCCTGCTCGTCCACCTGAGCACCAGCATTGGAAGTGTTATAGATTCTAATGACCTTTAAGGGTCCAGGAAAGAGATGTGCAGAGACGCTGTGGGGGCCGGTTTCACCCCGCCCCACATTTGTTCGGCCACCTTAGGCTGACCGTTTCTGCCAGCCTAGATGCTCTGACCAGTAGTCTGCGCTTTCTTCAATTAGGCCCCTGAATTAACGTACAAACAGCACCAGGTGTCAGAGCCCTGCCCGCTCAACTCCCAGACAGTCCAGGGTCAGTGGTGATAAGGACCATGATGGCTACTGAGTCAACAGCCTTTTGAAGTAAACAGGAGTACAGCCGGTCTTATTGGCCACCATCATCACGGTGTCTGTAGGCTTTTCTATGGTGACAGTGTGGTATACTGTTCCCCCGCCAAGATTATTAGCTCCCCTCTGGGTGCAGTAAGTCCTGCAAGCAGTAGTCTACTCTTTTGGGACACACTCTTGTTGTTTTATGAGAGAAACTCCAGGTCAAGTGATGTTCACACGAGTCGTCATAGTGCCCTGTTGCCCCCGGTTATCTCTCTGGATGTTGGAGTTGGAAGGCCTCCTCACTCGAGGTCGGTGTGCCCACGGAGCGAACCCTGCAACTTCAGGGCATGGTTGGTGGTTAGGATCACCACGTGGGGTCCTTTTCCCTTAGGAGGGAGGTGGCCTTTTGGGCTGCTGATTTCCAGGTTTTTAGATACCGCCAGTATCTTGGCCAGATGTGGCAGTGGGCCAAGCTCCTTAGTGACCGTAGCTTATCCTACCTGGATGGCATTCTTGCATTGTTCCATTTCAAGTGGTCCCAGTTTTTGCACTAATTCTCCAATGGCGATTCACCTTTCACCGGGAATGTAAAGGTCAAAGGGTTTAGCTAAATTAGGGAGTTCCAGGGCAAGGGTCTGAATTGACTGCTCTTTCCATTCTTGAAAGGCCACTTCTGGATTCTATTCAAAAGGATCATCATCTTTTCCTTTCAGTGTTTCATATAGAGGCCCAGCTAGTAGACTGTAGTTAGGGATCCAGAAGCAGCAAACCCTGGCCTCCCCAGGAACCCCTAAGCTGTCTTCTAGTTTTAGAAAGGGGTAAGGCTGAAAATGGTTTCTTCCCTTTCCTGGGATGGGCTTCTCTGACCTTCTGTGAGAATGAAGCCCAGGCAGGTCACCGCAGTCTGTGATATTTGAGCTTTTTCTTGGACAACTTCTATCCTTTATTGGCTTGGTAGTTCAGAGGCCTCCTTAGTAGGGCTGGCGATCAGAATGTCGTCTGCATATTGAAGGAGGGTTTCCTTTTCCAGAGGTAGAACTTTTAGGTCTTTAGCTAAGCTTTCCCCAAAGACGGTGTGGGAATTTTTGCACCCTTGGGTCCAGACGGCCCGGAAGTATTGTTTTAGTTGTATGTTGAGTCCTGCCACTCACAAGCCAAAATTTCTTGTGACTCTGGGACTAATGGAATACAAAAGAAGGCATCATTGAAGACTAATACAGAATACCATGTCCTGGTGGTTGGTAGAATGACCAGCAGGGTGTAGGAATTAGGAGCAACTGGAGGTATATCCTCGGTGGCTTCACTGACTGTCCTGACATCCTTTACCAGGTCCCCAGCAGCCCATGGGGCTCTCGTGGTCAGACCAATCCCAGAATATGGAGCTCACCTGGGCAGGTACCCCACCCCCACCCCAGCCCACGGGGCTCTCGTGGTCAGGCCCCTCCCAGGATACAGAGCTACCCTTGCAGGTACCGTGGCAGGGCTGGGCACACAGGAACCGTGCACAGAGCCCTCATTGCAGAGCACCCCCAGCTCACCTGTCGCTCAGAGCTGACACAGAGCACCTCAGAGCAGGACTTGAACTAACAAACAGCAGCTGCGACAGGTCTGTGACCCTGGGCATCACTCCGTGAGACCTCCCTCCACCTGGTCTTCCAGAGATTTCCACTGCACCCGGGGCACCAGGCCTCTGTCTCCAACCACCACCTACCCCTCCTCTCCCTGACTCCTGGGTTCCTCTCATTAGGAGAGGGTTTTCTTGAAGTTGTCTCCCACTCATGGGCCAGATAAAATGATTAGAAAACAAGCCAAAGCTGCAACCCCTTGTCTATCCTGACTCTCAGGAGCCCACACCTGTTCCTTGGACCTGGCCGTTCAGCAAGTTCCATTTTCTGCAACTGTGAGCCCCTGAGGGGTGATGATTGGCTGACCTGGGCAGCCTTACCGTGCCGGCCAGCCCTCCCCAGGTGTGCCTGGGTTGAGATCAATATAAATACCACTCCAGGCAGCAAGAGCCCCTGCAGCCGTGCCTGACGCCATTTTCTCTGCCCTGTCAGCAGTCTCGGGGCTGGGCTGGTGGGAGGGAGTGAGAGGCCACGGCTTTGTGGGTGGCCCAGTGTGAGTGGGGCTCTGCTGGACTTTCTGCAGCAGTTGCCAGGCTGCCACCTGCTAAAGAAGAGGATGTGTCACCCATACCTGCTGCTGGAATTTCTCCCTGGGCAGAGGTGAGGAAGGAAAAAAGCAGTGGGGGCAGGGACAGGACGGGTATCTCAGGCAGGGAAATGGAAATCTTCCAGAAGAGCACCCAGGGCCAGGACCATCCTGGCTGGCCTGCAGGCACCAAGTCGGCCGGCATGCTGTCACTCATGTGGCTCTATGGCCCTTCCTCTAGGCTTTCAAGTCCTTGTATATATTCAGGTGTTTTACCTGGGACGGGTGGGAATAGTTCAGCAGCAACTGGCCTGGGGCTCAGCTCACGTTTACTCACAGATGCCTCGGCACGGTGCCCCAGCTTTGCAATGAGGACGCTTGTTGCGTGGGGGCTGCTGGCTGAATGGGAGACGATTCCCCACCACTGACCAACTTCAGAATTGTTTACAACTGGAGCAAGTGCCCTGATACGGTTTTCCTCTGTGTAACTGGTGGGTTCTGTGTTTTTTTCTCTTTTTCGTTTTTGGTTCAAGGTAGATTTTATTCCTCTTTTTTGTATTTACAGATATAAGCATGGAAATAATTTATTCATATAAATACATGTAAGTGCAGGGAATAATTGTTTTTTCTGTTTTATTTTTTAAATTTTATTTCTTTTTAATTTTGAATTTTATTTTATATTTTTATACAGCAGGTTCTTATTGGTTATCTATTTTATACATATAAATGTATACATGCCAATCCCAGTCTCTCAACTCCTCCCACCACCACCCCCCCAACAGGTTTCCCCCCTTGTTGTCCATACGTTTGTTGTCTACATCTGTTGCTCTATTTATGCCTTGCAAAATGGTTAATCTGTACAGTTTTTCTAGGTTCCACATATATGCATGAATATACAAGATTTGTTTTTCTCTTTCTGACTTACTTCACTCTGTATGACAGTCTCTAGATCCATCGACGTCTCTACAAATGACCCAATTTCATTCCTTTTCATGGCTTGGTAATATTCCATTTTATATATGTACCACAGCTTTATGCATTCGTCTGTCTGTGGGCATTTAGGTTGCTTCCATTACCTCGATATTGTAAATAGTGATGCAATGAACATTGCGGTGAATGACTCTTTTTGATTTATGGTTTTGTCTGGGTATATGTCCAGTACTGGGATTGCTGTATCATATGGTAATTCTATTGTTAGTTTCTTAAGAAATTCCATATTGTTCTCCATAATGACTGTATCAATTTATATTCCCAACAATAGTGGAAGAGGGTTCCTTTTCTCCACACCCTTTCCAGCATTTTTTGTTTGTAGATTTTCTATGATGTCTATTCTACCAGGTGTGAGGTGATACCTCATTGTTGAATCCATTTCGTTGAGCAAGGGGTAGGTCTTGTCTATTACATATTTGGCTTATGGAACGGTATCTGTGCTAATTTCAAACTCTGCTTTTATGCAGCACCCCAACTCACCTTCCCCCTTAAGCAGGCATAAGTTGGTTTTCTAAACTTGAGACCCTGTTCTGTTTTGTAATGCAGTTCATGTGTAGCCAAGTTCACATTCCATGTATTAGTGATACCTTATGATGTTTCTTTTTCTGTGTCACTTATTTCACATAGAATCATCGTGCCTCAATCCACTCATTATGCTGGTACGGGTCTGGTGACATAGATTTCATTGCTGAGTGGTATTCTGTTGTACATAACTACCGCAATTTCTTTATCCATTATTTGCTCTCTGGGATATTTAACTTGTGCCGTAGAAGAGATTTCTGTAAAAAGAGCCGTCCCAAATTTAGGGGTGGCTGTGTCTTTTTGATTTTAATTTCCCTAAGCTATAGGACCATAAGTGGAAGTGCCCTAGGCTCTGTTGCTTTGTTTTTTAGATGTTTCAGAAAACACCATACACTTCTACAGAGCGGCTGTTGTCAATTTACATCCCGCCCATCAGCATAACAAGGCTCCCCGTTCTCCATGGCCTGTCCTGCCTTTCTGGATTTTACACTTTTTTCAGATGACACTTTTGACCGGGGGGAAGTGAGACTTCATTGTAGTGCAGATTTCCTTTGCAAGCTTGCTTGGTTGGCCAAAAAGGGCGTATGCGTTTTTTCCTGAATATATTCAGGAAAAAACGCATACGCCCTTTTTGGCCAAGTGCATCATTGTGGACGTTCTGCCTCTTTTCCTATGCTTTCAATGCAATTCCAGTCTACCTCCTGAAATCGGTTTCCTGCAATTCTGCCCCGCTTTCAAGTCCTCTTGGCAGCCTTACTTCAGTATATTTTTGGACAATAGCTGTCATTTATAACTCTGCAGGTTTGTGAATTACAGTGCCCCTGAGCTCCTTTCTTCAACTCGCTTTCTTTTGAGCTGGGAGCAACACCGCAGGATGGCTTCAGGACCTAATCTGGTTCCGGCACGGCACGCTGAGCCTTTGGTTTATTCCTCTTCCCTTTGGGAAATGAGAGTTAAATTTGCCCGTCCAGACACCTCCAGCTAGTCTCTCATTGGTTCTCCCTATTCCTGTTCATCTTCCGCAGAAATTGCAAACTGGGCCAAACAGGAGGTTAAAGGCATTCACTCTCCAAGTGAGGAGAGTGTTAGTAAAGCGTCTGGAATGTTGCACCCGAGTACCAGGGAACGAAAAGTGAGACACATTTGAACACGTTTCTCGATCACACGGTGGATCATACTCTGGGTTCCACATGCATGTTTTAGCTGAAGGAAGAATCCCTTAAACCTGGAGAGTTGAGACCAATGGAATGGGTACCATGCAATAAGACTTCAAAGGGTCTGCATTTGCTCACCGAACCTCACCAATCTTATGAGCCCCAAGTGTCCAGCCTTATGTGTCACCCAGCTCTGGGTGTAGATATGGTAAATGCAGGTTGCATCAGAAGCCTTGAATGAATTACTTAAGTATTGCTCTCTATTTCACTCTCATTGTGTTTTGTTTAAGAAATTTATTTTTAATATGGGATTTAGATGATTTTCACTGCTTTAATGCCACTGTACACACTCTTGATTCTCTTACAGAGATATATAAATCCATAGCTTTTATGATTCTTACTAGTCAGGTATATTCCTAGGCGTTGAATATGGGGTGTTGAGTCCATTTCGTTGAGCAAGGAGTAGCTCTTGTCTATTCCATATTTGGCTTAAGGAACTTTATCTGTGCTCATTTCAATCTCTGGTTTTATGCAGCACCCCAACTCACCTTTCCCCTTAAGCAAGCATAAGTTGGTTTTCTAAATTTGAGACCCTGTTCTGTTTTGGAATTCAGTTCCTGTGTAGCCAAGTTTACATTCCGTGTATTAGTGATATCTTATGATGTTTCTTTCTCTGTGTGACTTATTTCAGTTAGATTCATTGTACTTAATCCACTCATTATGCTGCTACGGGCCTGATGACATAGATTTCATTGCTGAGTGATACTGCATTGTACGTAAGTACCACAACTTCTTTATCCATTTTTCACTTTCTGCGATATTGAACTTGTACCGTATATGAGGTTCTTATAAACAGAGCCATCCCAAACTTGGGGTGGCTGTGTCTTTTTGATTTTAATTTCCCTAAACTATAGGACCATAAGTGGAAGTGCCCTAGGCTCTGTTGCTTTGTTTTTTAGATGTTTCAGGAAACACCATACACTTCTCCAGAGTGGCTGTTGGCAATTTACATCCCGCCCATCAGCATAAGAAGGCTCCCAGTTCTCCATGGCCTGTCGTGCCTTTCTGGATTTTACACTTTTTTCAGATGGCCCTTTTGACCAGGGGAAAGTGAGACTTCATTGTAGTGCAGATTTCCTTTGCAAGCTTGCTTGGTTGGCCAAAAAGTGTGTATGCGTTTTTTCCTGACTATATTCAGGAAAAAACACATACGCCCTTTTTGGCCAAGTGCATCATTGTCGAGGTTCTGACTCTCTTCATATGTTTTCAATGCAATTCCAGTGTACCTCCTGAAATCGGTTTCCTGCAATTCTGCCTTGCTTTCAATGCTTCTTCATAGCCTTACCTCAATATATTTTTTGAAAATAGTTGGCCTTTATAACTCTGCAGGTTTTTGAATTGCAGTGGCCCTTAGCTCCATTTTTCAGCTCTTATTTTTGTGATCTTGCCCCATAACCACAGGATTCCTTGAAGCTCTATTCTTCTTCTGGGGCACCTTGCTGTGCCTTTGGTTAATTCTTCTTACTGATGTGAAATTAGAGTGACATGTGCCCATTGAAACCGCTACAGCTAGTTTCTCACTGGTTCCCCCTATTCCCATTCATCCTCCGCACTAACTGCAGACTGTGCGATACCAGAACTTAAAGGCATTGACTCTCCATGTGGAGATGTTGTTAGTAAAGCGGCTGGAATGTCGATCCGGAGCCCCAGAAGAGGAAAAATGAGGTGTGTTTTAGAAACCTTTCCCGATCATATGGTATACCAGTCGCTGGGTTTCCCAAGCATGGTTTAGCTGTAGGAAGATTCCCTTCAACCTGGAGTGTTGGGACCCTTGGAATGAGTAGCATGAAGTATTGCATTAAACTTTCGGCAGTTGCTCACCAAAGCTCACCAATCCTCTCAGCCCCAAGTGTCCAGCCTTATGTCTTATCCAGCTGTGGGTTTATATGTGGTCAATCCAGGTTGCATCACAGCCCCTGAGCGAATTTTGTAAGAATTTTTCTCTCTTTCATTGTTTCTGCGTTTTGTTTTTAAAATTTATTTCTATAATGGGGTTTAGCTCATTTTCACTGCTGTGTTTGTGCCGCTCTGCACACACTTGATTCCCTTATGGAGATATATCAATACATGGGTTTTAAGATTCTTATTACTCAGATATATTTCTCTGCGGTGTATAGGGTGTGTTGAGGCCAGTTCATTGAGCAAGGTGTAGATCTTGTCTAATACCTATTTGGTTTATTGAACGGTATCTGTGCTAATTTCAAACTCTGGTTTTATGCATCACGCCACCTCTCCTTTCCCCTTAAGCTGACATAAGTGTGTTTTCTAAATGTGAGACACTGTTCTGTTCTGTAATTCATTTCTTGTGCAGCCATATTTACCCTCCCTCTATAAGTGATATCTTATGATATGTTTCTTTTTCTGTTTGACTTATTTCAAGTAGTATTATCGGAACTAAATCCACTCTTTATCCTTCTACTAGCCTTATTACATTGATTTCATGGTGAAGAGATATTCCATTGTACATAAGTACCACATCTTCTTTATCCATTGTTCTCTTTCCTGGGATATTTAAGGTGTACTGAAGTTGAGGTTCTTGTAAACAGAGTAGCCCTAAACTGTGGTGTGCTTGTGTCTTGTTGATTTTTAGACTTCCCTAGATATACTCCCATGATTGGAAGTGTCCTATGCTCTGTAGCTCTGTTTTTTAGATGATTTAGGAACCACCATACACTTCTCCAGAGTGGCTCTCGGCAGTTCACACACTGCCCATCAGCGTATAAAGGCTCCCTGTTCTCCATGGCCTGTCCTGCATTTCTGGTTTTTACAATTTTTTAGGATGGCCCTTTTGACCGGTGGGAAGTGAGACTTCTTTGTTGTGCACATTTGCATTGCTTGCTTGCTTCGTTGCCCATAAAGTGCGTATGCATTTTTTCCTGGATATAATCAGGAAAAAACGCATACGCCCTTTTGGGCCAACTGCATCATTGTCGAAATTCTGCCGCTTTTCATGTGCGTTAAAGACGAGTCCAATCTATCTCTTGAAATCTGTTTCTTGCAATTCTGTCTTGCATTCAGATCCTCTTCTTTGCCTTACCTCAACATATTTTTGGACGTTAGTTTTCATTTATAACTCTGCAGGTTTGTGAATTGCAGTGACCCTGAGCTCCATTTTTTAAGTTGTTCTTTTGTGAGCTGGCCTCAAACCCGCAGGATTGCTTCAGGCCCTATTTTGGCTCCGGCGAGGCAGGCTGAGCCTTTCTTTAATTCTTATTCTTAATGGGAAATTAGAGTGATATGTGCCCGTCCAAACCCCTACAACTCTTCTCTCATTGGTTCCCCCTCTTCCCGTTCATCCTCCTCACAATTTGCAAAATGTGTGAAACAGAAGTTTAAATGTGCTGATTCTCCAAGTGGGGAGATTCTAAGTAGCGTGGCTGGAATGGTGAACAGGAGCACCAGGAGAGGATAAATGAGGTGCATTTTAGACACATCTCCCGATCACATGGTGTACAGTCCTCTGGGTTTTCCATGCATGTTTTAGCTGTAGGAAGATCCCTTGAACCTGCAGATTTGGGACCCATTGAATGGGTACCAGGTAGTATTACTTTAAAGGGTGTGCATTTCCTCACCCAACCTCACATTTCTCTTAGCGCAAACAGTTTCCAGCCTTATGTCTCATCCTGCTGTGGGTCTAGATGTGTTCAATCCATGTTGCATCACCGTCCCTGAGGAAAAGTTGTAAGAGGTTTTCTCTGTCTCTCTGTCGTTTATTTTTTTCAATTTATTACTATATTGGTTACAGCTGATTTTCAAAGCTCTGTTTCTTGCTGCTGTACATCCACTTGATTCACGTACAGAGAGACATCAATAAATTCTTTTTCAGTTTCTTACCAGTCGTATATATTCTTTTCCGGTGACTTGAGTGTGCTGAGTGCAGTTCTTTTAGCTACCGTGTAGGCCTTGTTGATTATCAGTTTGGTATTTGGAATGGTATCTTTGCTAATTTCAACCTCCTGGATGATGCCTCACCCCTCCCCACCTTTCCCGTTTAGCAGCCTTATGCATGTTTTCTACATATTTGACTATGTTTTTGTTTTGTAATTTATTTCATGTGTAGCCATTTTGGATTCCACCTTTAAGTGATATCTTATGATATGTGTCTTTTTCTTTTTGAATTCTGTCACTTAGAATGATCATACGTAACTCCTCCGGAGTTGTTACAACTGGCCATATTTCATTGATTTCCAGGCTGAATAATATTCCACTCTACCTAAGTACCACATCTCTATCCATTTTTTCCCTCCAGAGACATTTAAGTTATATCCTAGTCGAGGATCTTTTAAACAGAGAGGGGGTAAACATTGGGGTGCCTGTGTCCTCTCGATTTTTGTTTTTCCCAAGATATACGCCCATGAGGGCAAGTGCCCTATGCTCTGTAGCTCATTTTTTAGATGCTTTAGTAAACACAATACACTTCTCCAGAATGGCCGTTGGCAATATACATTTCCACTATAAGTCTCACAGGGCTCCCTCTTCTCGTTGCCCTGTCCTGCATTTCTGTTGTTTACGCTTTATGAGGATGGCTCTTCTGACTGATGCGAAGTGATATCTTTTGTAGTATTGACTTCCAGTGCCCACCTGTTTGGTTGGCTAAAAAAGTGTATGCCCTTTTCTTGAATATATACAGAAAAAAACGCATACACCCTTTTTGGCCAACTGCAATGTTGGCAATGTTCAGCTCCTTTTCTTGTGCTTAATGGCGAGTCCTTTCTACCTCCTCAAATCCCTTTCCTGCCATTCTCCCTTGCTTACAAGTCCTTTTCTCTGACTTTCCTCAAGACATTTTTCAGTGATGGATATTTTCAACTCTGCAGTTTTGTGAATTTTACTGCCCCTGAGTTCCATTGTTCAACTTGTGTTTATGGGAACTGGCCACAAAGCAGCGGGATTTCCTCAAGCCCTATACTGTTTCCATAGGCAACCCTAGCCTTTGGTCAATTCGTCTTCCTGATTGGAAATTAGAGTGACATGTGCCTGTCTGAACACCTAGGACTTGTCTCTCATTGTTCCTCATCCTTCCGCTTCATCCTCTGGACAAATTCCAAACTGTACGCAACAGGATGTTGACAGTGCTGACATCTCCAAGTGGGGAGACTGTTAGTAAAGACGCTGGAGGGGTGAACCAGAGCACCAGGAGATGAGATGCCTTTTCCAAGCTCTTCCCGATCAGACGGTATACCATCCTCTGGGTGTGACAGACATGTTTTAGCAGTAGGAAGAGTCCCATTCATGTAAGGAGAACACCAGGGCTTTTTCAAAATCAGTGTCTCCCCGAAACCCAAACTGGGGAATTTTTTAAGCTACGGCTACACATATGTTCATTAAGGGCCTTGGGAAGTAGGCAGAGTCCAAACTTTAGATGATTGAATTCTTCAGGGTCAGAAGCACTCACCACCAGCTTCCCTTAGGCTACACTTTAACTATCATTGATAGATGATGTCAATAAAAATATCTATTCTTTTTCAGATTATTTCCCCTTATAGGTTATTGCAAAATGTTGAGTGTAGTTCCCTGTGCTATACAGTAGTTCCTTGTTGATGATCTATTTTATACATAGCAGTGTGTATGTGTTAATTCCAAACTGTTAATTTATCCCTCCTCCCACCTTTCCCCTTTGGTAATAATAAATTATAAGATTTTATACTTCTCAGAAATGGGGGAGCTGAAAGAGAGGTATCATTTTCAATGGAAAAGCATTTAAAACAAGATTGAAGGTTTAACCAAGATTATTAGATGTACATCCTTGGAAAGAAATCACTTCGTTTCTCTAATATTGACCTGACAAATAAGACAAACCTTTTCACTGAACTTGCTTATAAAAAGTGATGGAAATATCAAATGGAAGTGTTAGAAACATCTTATTTTACCCGAGCCTTATACACTGTTCTATGTTAACTACAGTTTGGCTCACACATCTGTTCATTGAGGTTACAATAGTCTCAATTTCTGTTACTGATCCTCCAGAGTGGACCCCAACAAGTGTCCCCCTGCCCAGTGTCATTGGGGCCAACAGATCGAGACTGAGTTTGGTTCACAAGCAAAGGAAACTTTATATTTTGATCAGAGAATGGAGAGGTGAGAGCATGCACTACCCCGTGGGCTGTGGGCTGGGCTGCTGTGTAGAGATCCTGTCAGAGTCAGTGGGAGGGAGGGAGGCGGCGGAGCTCTCGAGGGCCGGGTTGGCTGTAGCTCAGGCTCTATATCGTGGAGTCTGCACTGGGCCCCAGGAGCTGAGGTGTCGACCCAGCCATTCTGCACTAGGAAATCTGGTCTGAAGTGCCGGGTGTGGAACCTCTGCATGCGGGACCCTAGGAGCACGTGAAATTAGACAAAGCACAAAGGATAAAAAAGGTTAGACTTGACTTTATTGCCCAGATTCTATTTTTATCTCCCAGGGATTTTTAATGGGCTTTGCTGGGGACAAACCCCTCCTCTGCCTTTTGTCCCGTTCCTCATTCTTGGAGTGCTGAGGGTGCAGACCCTTCTTCTGTAACTGCTGAGTGCTGAGTTGGGAGCCCTCATACCCTGGGGCGAGGGTCAGAGCTTCTCCCCAGCAGCCTCCCGGTGACGTTGATTGTCCCCAGGACCCCTGCCTCCCTGCTCGTCCACCTGAGCACCAGCATTGGAAGTGTTATAGATTCTAATGACCTTTAAGGGTCCAGGAAAGAGATGTGCAGAGACGCTGTGGGGGCCGGTTTCACCCCGCCCCACATTTGTTCGGCCACCTTAGGCTGACCGTTTCTGCCAGCCTAGATGCTCTGACCAGTAGTCTGCGCTTTCTTCAATTAGGCCCCTGAATTAACGTACAAACAGCACCAGGTGTCAGAGCCCTGCCCGCTCAACTCCCAGACAGTCCAGGGTCAGTGGTGATAAGGACCATGATGGCTACTGAGTCAACAGCCTTTTGAAGTAAACAGGAGTACAGCCGGTCTTATTGGCCACCATCATCACGGTGTCTGTAGGCTTTTCTATGGTGACAGTGTGGTATACTGTTCCCCCGCCAAGATTATTAGCTCCCCTCTGGGTGCAGTAAGTCCTGCAAGCAGTAGTCTACTCTTTTGGGACACACTCTTGTTGTTTTATGAGAGAAACTCCAGGTCAAGTGATGTTCACACGAGTCGTCATAGTGCCCTGTTGCCCCCGGTTATCTCTCTGGATGTTGGAGTTGGAAGGCCTCCTCACTCGAGGTCGGTGTGCCCACGGAGCGAACCCTGCAACTTCAGGGCATGGTTGGTGGTTAGGATCACCACGTGGGGTCCTTTTCCCTTAGGAGGGAGGTGGCCTTTTGGGCTGCTGATTTCCAGGTTTTTAGATACCGCCAGTATCTTGGCCAGATGTGGCAGTGGGCCAAGCTCCTTAGTGACCGTAGCTTATCCTACCTGGATGGCATTCTTGCATTGTTCCATTTCAAGTGGTCCCAGTTTTTGCACTAATTCTCCAATGGCGATTCACCTTTCACCGGGAATGTAAAGGTCAAAGGGTTTAGCTAAATTAGGGAGTTCCAGGGCAAGGGTCTGAATTGACTGCTCTTTCCATTCTTGAAAGGCCACTTCTGGATTCTATTCAAAAGGATCATCATCTTTTCCTTTCAGTGTTTCATATAGAGGCCCAGCTAGTAGACTGTAGTTAGGGATCCAGAAGCAGCAAACCCTGGCCTCCCCAGGAACCCCTAAGCTGTCTTCTAGTTTTAGAAAGGGGTAAGGCTGAAAATGGTTT
Organism: Grampus griseus; assembly: GCF_964374135.1. Lineage (NCBI taxonomy): Eukaryota > Metazoa > Chordata > Mammalia > Artiodactyla > Delphinidae > Grampus > Grampus griseus. The sequence continues at coordinate 165,874 of NW_028133354.1, read as the reverse complement.
CTTCCCTTTCCTGGGATGGGCTTCTCTGACCTTCTGTGAGAATGAAGCCCAGGCAGGTCACCGCAGTCTGTGATATTTGAGCTTTTTCTTGGACAACTTCTATCCTTTATTGGCTTGGTAGTTCAGAGGCCTCCTTAGTAGGGCTGGCGATCAGAATGTCGTCTGCATATTGAAGGAGGGTTTCCTTTTCCAGAGGTAGAACTTTTAGGTCTTTAGCTAAGCTTTCCCCAAAGACGGTGTGGGAATTTTTGCACCCTTGGGTCCAGACGGCCCGGAAGTATTGTTTTAGTTGTATGTTGAGTCCTGCCACTCACAAGCCAAAATTTCTTGTGACTCTGGGACTAATGGAATACAAAAGAAGGCATCATTGAAGACTAATACAGAATACCATGTCCTGGTGGTTGGTAGAATGACCAGCAGGGTGTAGGAATTAGGAGCAACTGGAGGTATATCCTCGGTGGCTTCACTGACTGTCCTGACATCCTTTACCAGGTCCCCAGCAGCCCATGGGGCTCTCGTGGTCAGACCAATCCCAGAATATGGAGCTCACCTGGGCAGGTACCCCACCCCCACCCCAGCCCACGGGGCTCTCGTGGTCAGGCCCCTCCCAGGATACAGAGCTACCCTTGCAGGTACCGTGGCAGGGCTGGGCACACAGGAACCGTGCACAGAGCCCTCATTGCAGAGCACCCCCAGCTCACCTGTCGCTCAGAGCTGACACAGAGCACCTCAGAGCAGGACTTGAACTAACAAACAGCAGCTGCGACAGGTCTGTGACCCTGGGCATCACTCCGTGAGACCTCCCTCCACCTGGTCTTCCAGAGACTTCCACTGCACCCGGGGCACCAGGCCTCTGTCTCCAACCACCACCTACCCCTCCTCTCCCTGACTCCTGGGTTCCTCTCATTAGGAGAGGGTTTTCTTGAAGTTGTCTCCCACTCATGGGCCAGATAAAATGATTAGAAAACAAGCCAAAGCTGCAACCCCTTGTCTATCCTGACTCTCAGGAGCCCACACCTGTTCCTTGGACCTGGCCGTTCAGCAAGTTCCATTTTCTGCAACTGTGAGCCCCTGAGGGGTGATGATTGGCTGACCTGGGCAGCCTTACCGTGCCGGCCAGCCCTCCCCAGGTGTGCCTGGGTTGAGATCAATATAAATACCACTCCAGGCAGCAAGAGCCCCTGCAGCCGTGCCTGATGCCATTTTCTCTGCCCTGTCAGCAGTCTCGGGGCTGGGCTGGTGGGAGGGAGTGAGAGGCCACGGCTTTGTGGGTGGCCCAGTGTGAGTGGGGCTCTGCTGGACTTTCTGCAGCAGTTGCCAGGCTGCCACCTGCTAAAGAAGAGGATGTGTCACCCATACCTGCTGCTGGAATTTCTCCCTGGGCAGAGGTGAGGAAGGAAAAAAGCAGTGGGGGCAGGGACAGGACGGGTATCTCAGGCAGGGAAATGGAAATCTTCCAGAAGAGCACCCAGGGCCAGGACCATCCTGGCTGGCCTGCAGGCACCAAGTCGGCCGGCATGCTGTCACTCATGTGGCTCTATGGCCCTTCCTCTAGGCTTTCAAGTCCTTGTATATATTCAAGTGTTTTACCTGGGACGGGTGGGAATAGTTCAGCAGCAACTGGCCTGGGGCTCAGCTCACGTTTACTCACAGATGCCTCGGCACGGTGCCCCAGCTTTGCAATGAGGACGCTTGTTGCGTGGGGGCTGCTGGCTGAATGGGAGACGATTCCCCACCACTGACCAACTTCAGAATTGTTTACAACTGGAGCAAGTGCCCTGATACGGTTTTCCTCTGTGTAACTGGTGGGTTCTGTGTTTTTTTCTCTTTTTCGTTTTTGGTTCAAGGTAGATTTTATTCCTCTTTTTTGTATTTACAGATATAAGCATGGAAATAATTTATTCATATAAATACATGTAAGTGCAGGGAATAATTGTTTTTTCTGTTTTATTTTTTAAATTTTATTTCTTTTTAATTTTGAATTTTATTTTATATTTTTATACAGCAGGTTCTTATTGGTTATCTATTTTATACATATAAATGTATACATGCCAATCCCAGTCTCTCAACTCCTCCCACCACCACCCCCCCAACAGGTTTCCCCCCTTGTTGTCCATACGTTTGTTGTCTACATCTGTTGCTCTATTTATGCCTTGCAAAATGGTTAATCTGTACAGTTTTTCTAGGTTCCACATATATGCATGAATATACAAGATTTGTTTTTCTCTTTCTGACTTACTTCACTCTGTATGACAGTCTCTAGATCCATCGACGTCTCTACAAATGACCCAATTTCATTCCTTTTCATGGCTTAGTAATATTCCATTTTATATATGTACCACAGCTTTATGCATTCGTCTGTCTGTGGGCATTTAGGTTGCTTCCATTACCTCGATATTGTAAATAGTGATGCAATGAACATTGCGGTGAATGACTCTTTTTGATTTATGGTTTTGTCTGGGTATATGTCCAGTACTGGGATTGCTGTATCATATGGTAATTCTATTGTTAGTTTCTTAAGAAATTCCATATTGTTCTCCATAATGACTGTATCAATTTATATTCCCAACAATAGTGGAAGAGGGTTCCTTTTCTCCACACCCTTTCCAGCATTTTTTGTTTGTAGATTTTCTATGATGTCTATTCTACCAGGTGTGAGGTGATACCTCATTGTTGAATCCATTTCGTTGAGCAAGGGGTAGGTCTTGTCTATTACATATTTGGCTTATGGAACGGTATCTGTGCTAATTTCAAACTCTGCTTTTATGCAGCACCCCAACTCACCTTCCCCCTTAAGCAGGCATAAGTTGGTTTTCTAAACTTGAGACCCTGTTCTGTTTTGTAATGCAGTTCATGTGTAGCCAAGTTCACATTCCATGTATTAGTGATACCTTATGATGTTTCTTTTTCTGTGTCACTTATTTCACATAGAATCATCGTGCCTCAATCCACTCATTATGCTGGTACGGGTCTGGTGACATAGATTTCATTGCTGAGTGGTATTCTGTTGTACATAACTACCGCAATTTCTTTATCCATTATTTGCTCTCTGGGATATTTAACTTGTGCCGTAGAAGAGATTTCTGTAAAAAGAGCCGTCCCAAATTTAGGGGTGGCTGTGTCTTTTTGATTTTAATTTCCCTAAGCTATAGGACCATAAGTGGAAGTGCCCTAGGCTCTGTTGCTTTGTTTTTTAGATGTTTCAGAAAACACCATACACTTCTACAGAGCGGCTGTTGTCAATTTACATCCCGCCCATCAGCATAACAAGGCTCCCCGTTCTCCATGGCCTGTCCTGCCTTTCTGGATTTTACACTTTTTTCAGATGACACTTTTGACCGGGGGGAAGTGAGACTTCATTGTAGTGCAGATTTCCTTTGCAAGCTTGCTTGGTTGGCCAAAAAGGGCGTATGCGTTTTTTCCTGAATATATTCAGGAAAAAACGCATACGCCCTTTTTGGCCAAGTGCATCATTGTGGACGTTCTGCCTCTTTTCCTATGCTTTCAATGCAATTCCAGTCTACCTCCTGAAATCGGTTTCCTGCAATTCTGCCCCGCTTTCAAGTCCTCTTGGCAGCCTTACTTCAGTATATTTTTGGACAATAGCTGTCATTTATAACTCTGCAGGTTTGTGAATTACAGTGCCCCTGAGCTCCTTTCTTCAACTCGCTTTCTTTTGAGCTGGGAGCAACACCGCAGGATGGCTTCAGGACCTAATCTGGTTCCGGCACGGCACGCTGAGCCTTTGGTTTATTCCTCTTCCCTTTGGGAAATGAGAGTTAAATTTGCCCGTCCAGACACCTCCAGCTAGTCTCTCATTGGTTCTCCCTATTCCTGTTCATCTTCCGCAGAAATTGCAAACTGGGCCAAACAGGAGGTTAAAGGCATTCACTCTCCAAGTGAGGAGAGTGTTAGTAAAGCGTCTGGAATGTTGCACCCGAGTACCAGGGAACGAAAAGTGAGACACATTTGAACACGTTTCTCGATCACACGGTGGATCATACTCTGGGTTCCACATGCATGTTTTAGCTGAAGGAAGAATCCCTTAAACCTGGAGAGTTGAGACCAATGGAATGGGTACCATGCAATAAGACTTCAAAGGGTCTGCATTTGCTCACCGAACCTCACCAATCTTATGAGCCCCAAGTGTCCAGCCTTATGTGTCACCCAGCTCTGGGTGTAGATATGGTAAATGCAGGTTGCATCAGAAGCCTTGAATGAATTACTTAAGTATTGCTCTCTATTTCACTCTCATTGTGTTTTGTTTAAGAAATTTATTTTTAATATGGGATTTAGATGATTTTCACTGCTTTAATGCCACTGTACACACTCTTGATTCTCTTACAGAGATATATAAATCCATAGCTTTTATGATTCTTACTAGTCAGGTATATTCCTAGGCGTTGAATATGGGGTGTTGAGTCCATTTCGTTGAGCAAGGAGTAGCTCTTGTCTATTCCATATTTGGCTTAAGGAACTTTATCTGTGCTCATTTCAATCTCTGGTTTTATGCAGCACCCCAACTCACCTTTCCCCTTAAGCAAGCATAAGTTGGTTTTCTAAATTTGAGACCCTGTTCTGTTTTGGAATTCAGTTCCTGTGTAGCCAAGTTTACATTCCGTGTATTAGTGATATCTTATGATGTTTCTTTCTCTGTGTGACTTATTTCAGTTAGATTCATTGTACTTAATCCACTCATTATGCTGCTACGGGCCTGATGACATAGATTTCATTGCTGAGTGATACTGCATTGTACGTAAGTACCACAACTTCTTTATCCATTTTTCACTTTCTGCGATATTGAACTTGTACCGTATATGAGGTTCTTATAAACAGAGCCATCCCAAACTTGGGGTGGCTGTGTCTTTTTGATTTTAATTTCCCTAAACTATAGGACCATAAGTGGAAGTGCCCTAGGCTCTGTTGCTTTGTTTTTTAGATGTTTCAGGAAACACCATACACTTCTCCAGAGTGGCTGTTGGCAATTTACATCCCGCCCATCAGCATAAGAAGGCTCCCAGTTCTCCATGGCCTGTCGTGCCTTTCTGGATTTTACACTTTTTTCAGATGGCCCTTTTGACCAGGGGAAAGTGAGACTTCATTGTAGTGCAGATTTCCTTTGCAAGCTTGCTTGGTTGGCCAAAAAGTGTGTATGCGTTTTTTCCTGACTATATTCAGGAAAAAACACATACGCCCTTTTTGGCCAAGTGCATCATTGTCGAGGTTCTGACTCTCTTCATATGTTTTCAATGCAATTCCAGTGTACCTCCTGAAATCGGTTTCCTGCAATTCTGCCTTGCTTTCAATGCTTCTTCATAGCCTTACCTCAATATATTTTTTGAAAATAGTTGGCCTTTATAACTCTGCAGGTTTTTGAATTGCAGTGGCCCTTAGCTCCATTTTTCAGCTCTTATTTTTGTGATCTTGCCCCATAACCACAGGATTCCTTGAAGCTCTATTCTTCTTCTGGGGCACCTTGCTGTGCCTTTGGTTAATTCTTCTTACTGATGTGAAATTAGAGTGACATGTGCCCATTGAAACCGCTACAGCTAGTTTCTCACTGGTTCCCCCTATTCCCATTCATCCTCCGCACTAACTGCAGACTGTGCGATACCAGAACTTAAAGGCATTGACTCTCCATGTGGAGATGTTGTTAGTAAAGCGGCTGGAATGTCGATCCGGAGCCCCAGAAGAGGAAAAATGAGGTGTGTTTTAGAAACCTTTCCCGATCATATGGTATACCAGTCGCTGGGTTTCCCAAGCATGGTTTAGCTGTAGGAAGATTCCCTTCAACCTGGAGTGTTGGGACCCTTGGAATGAGTAGCATGAAGTATTGCATTAAACTTTCGGCAGTTGCTCACCAAAGCTCACCAATCCTCTCAGCCCCAAGTGTCCAGCCTTATGTCTTATCCAGCTGTGGGTTTATATGTGGTCAATCCAGGTTGCATCACAGCCCCTGAGCGAATTTTGTAAGAATTTTTCTCTCTTTCATTGTTTCTGCGTTTTGTTTTTAAAATTTATTTCTATAATGGGGTTTAGCTCATTTTCACTGCTGTGTTTGTGCCGCTCTGCACACACTTGATTCCCTTATGGAGATATATCAATACATGGGTTTTAAGATTCTTATTACTCAGATATATTTCTCTGCGGTGTATAGGGTGTGTTGAGGCCAGTTCATTGAGCAAGGTGTAGATCTTGTCTAATACCTATTTGGTTTATTGAACGGTATCTGTGCTAATTTCAAACTCTGGTTTTATGCATCACCCCACCTCTCCTTTCCCCTTAAGCTGACATAAGTGTGTTTTCTAAATGTGAGACACTGTTCTGTTCTGTAATTCATTTCTTGTGCAGCCATATTTACCCTCCCTCTATAAGTGATATCTTATGATATGTTTCTTTTTCTGTTTGACTTATTTCAAGTAGTATTATCGGAACTAAATCCACTCTTTATCCTTCTACTAGCCTTATTACATTGATTTCATGGTGAAGAGATATTCCATTGTACATAAGTACCACATCTTCTTTATCCATTGTTCTCTTTCCTGGGATATTTAAGGTGTACTGAAGTTGAGGTTCTTGTAAACAGAGTAGCCCTAAACTGTGGTGTGCTTGTGTCTTGTTGATTTTTAGACTTCCCTAGATATACTCCCATGATTGGAAGTGTCCTATGCTCTGTAGCTCTGTTTTTTAGATGATTTAGGAACCACCATACACTTCTCCAGAGTGGCTCTCGGCAGTTCACACACTGCCCATCAGCGTATAAAGGCTCCCTGTTCTCCATGGCCTGTCCTGCATTTCTGGTTTTTACAATTTTTTAGGATGGCCCTTTTGACCGGTGGGAAGTGAGACTTCTTTGTTGTGCACATTTGCATTGCTTGCTTGCTTCGTTGCCCATAAAGTGCGTATGCGTTTTTTCCTGGATATAATCAGGAAAAAACGCATACGCCCTTTTGGGCCAACTGCATCATTGTCGAAATTCTGCCGCTTTTCATGTGCGTTAAAGACGAGTCCAATCTATCTCTTGAAATCTGTTTCTTGCAATTCTGTCTTGCATTCAGATCCTCTTCTTTGCCTTACCTCAACATATTTTTGGACGTTAGTTTTCATTTATAACTCTGCAGGTTTGTGAATTGCAGTGACCCTGAGCTCCATTTTTTAAGTTGTTCTTTTGTGAGCTGGCCTCAAACCCGCAGGATTGCTTCAGGCCCTATTTTGGCTCCGGCGAGGCAGGCTGAGCCTTTCTTTAATTCTTATTCTTAATGGGAAATTAGAGTGATATGTGCCCGTCCAAACCCCTACAACTCTTCTCTCATTGGTTCCCCCTCTTCCCGTTCATCCTCCTCACAATTTGCAAAATGTGTGAAACAGAAGTTTAAATGTGCTGATTCTCCAAGTGGGGAGATTCTAAGTAGCGTGGCTGGAATGGTGAACAGGAGCACCAGGAGAGGATAAATGAGGTGCATTTTAGACACATCTCCCGATCACATGGTGTACAGTCCTCTGGGTTTTCCATGCATGTTTTAGCTGTAGGAAGATCCCTTGAACCTGCAGATTTGGGACCCATTGAATGGGTACCAGGTAGTATTACTTTAAAGGGTGTGCATTTCCTCACCCAACCTCACATTTCTCTTAGCGCAAACAGTTTCCAGCCTTATGTCTCATCCTGCTGTGGGTCTAGATGTGTTCAATCCATGTTGCATCACCGTCCCTGAGGAAAAGTTGTAAGAGGTTTTCTCTGTCTCTCTGTCGTTTATTTTTTTCAATTTATTACTATATTGGTTACAGCTGATTTTCAAAGCTCTGTTTCTTGCTGCTGTACATCCACTTGATTCACGTACAGAGAGACATCAATAAATTCTTTTTCAGATTCTTACCAGTCGTATATATTCTTTTCCGGTGACTTGAGTGTGCTGAGTGCAGTTCTTTTAGCTACCGTGTAGGCCTTGTTGATTATCAGTTTGGTATTTGGAATGGTATCTTTGCTAATTTCAACCTCCTGGATGATGCCTCACCCCTCCCCACCTTTCCCGTTTAGCAGCCTTATGCATGTTTTCTACATATTTGACTATGTTTTTGTTTTGTAATTTATTTCATGTGTAGCCATTTTGGATTCCACCTTTAAGTGATATCTTATGATATGTGTCTTTTTCTTTTTGAATTCTGTCACTTAGAATGATCATACGTAACTCCTCCGGAGTTGTTACAACTGGCCATATTTCATTGATTTCCAGGCTGAATAATATTCCACTCTACCTAAGTACCACATCTCTATCCATTTTTTCCCTCCAGAGACATTTAAGTTATATCCTAGTCGAGGATCTTTTAAACAGAGAGGGGGTAAACATTGGGGTGCCTGTGTCCTCTCGATTTTTGTTTTTCCCAAGATATACGCCCATGAGGGCAAGTGCCCTATGCTCTGTAGCTCATTTTTTAGATGCTTTAGTAAACACAATACACTTCTCCAGAATGGCCGTTGGCAATATACATTTCCACTATAAGTCTCACAGGGCTCCCTCTTCTCGTTGCCCTGTCCTGCATTTCTGTTGTTTACGCTTTATGAGGATGGCTCTTCTGACTGATGCGAAGTGATATCTTTTGTAGTATTGACTTCCAGTGCCCACCTGTTTGGTTGGCTAAAAAAGTGTATGCCCTTTTCTTGAATATATACAGAAAAAAACGCATACACCCTTTTTGGTCAACTGCAATGTTGGCAATGTTCAGCTCCTTTTCTTGTGCTTAATGGCGAGTCCTTTCTACCTCTTCAAATCCCTTTCCTGCCATTCTCCCTTGCTTACAAGTCCTTTTCTCTGACTTTCCTCAAGACATTTTTCAGTGATGGATATTTTCAACTCTGCAGTTTTGTGAATTTTACTGCCCCTGAGTTCCATTGTTCAACTTGTGTTTATGGGAACTGGCCACAAAGCAGCGGGATTTCCTCAAGCCCTATACTGTTTCCATAGGCAACCCTAGCCTTTGGTCAATTCGTCTTCCTGATTGGAAATTAGAGTGACATGTGCCTGTCTGAACACCTAGGACTTGTCTCTCATTGTTCCTCATCCTTCCGCTTCATCCTCTGGACAAATTCCAAACTGTACGCAACAGGATGTTGACAGTGCTGACATCTCCAAGTGGGGAGACTGTTAGTAAAGACGCTGGAGGGGTGAACCAGAGCACCAGGAGATGAGATGCCTTTTCCAAGCTCTTCCCGATCAGACGGTATACCATCCTCTGGGTGTGACAGACATGTTTTAGCAGTAGGAAGAGTCCCATTCATGTAAGGAGAACACCAGGGCTTTTTCAAAATCAGTGTCTCCCCGAAACCCAAACTGGCGAATTTTTTAAGCTACGGCTACACATATGTTCATTAAGGGCCTTGGGAAGTAGGCAGAGTCCAAACTTTAGATGATTGAATTCTTCAGGGTCAGAAGCACTCACCACCAGCTTCCCTTAGGCTACACTTTAACTATCATTGATAGATGATGTCAATAAAAATATCTATTCTTTTTCAGATTATTTCCCCTTATAGGTTATTGCAAAATGTTGAGTGTAGTTCCCTGTGCTATACAGTAGTTCCTTGTTGATGATCTATTTTATACATAGCAGTGTGTATGTGTTAATTCCAAACTGTTAATTTATCCCTCCTCCCACCTTTCCCCTTTGGTAATAATAAATTATAAGATTTTATACTTCTCAGAAATGGGGGAGCTGAAAGAGAGGTATCATTTTCAATGGAAAAGCATTTAAAACAAGATTGAAGGTTTAACCAAGATTATTAGATGTACATCCTTGGAAAGAAATCACTTCGTTTCTCTAATATTGACCTGACAAATAAGACAAACCTTTTCACTGAACTTGCTTATAAAAAGTGATGGAAATATCAAATGGAAGTGTTAGAAACATCTTATTTTACCCGAGCCTTATACACTGTTCTATGTTAACTACAGTTTGGCTCACACATCTGTTCATTGAGGTTACAATAGTCTCAATTTCTGTTACTGATCCTCCAGAGTGGACCCCAACAAGTGTCCCCCTGCCCAGTGTCATTGGGGCCAACAGATCGAGACTGAGTTTGGTTCACAAGCAAAGGAAACTTTATATTTTGATCAGAGAATGGAGAGGTGAGAGCATGCACTACCCCGTGGGCTGTGGGCTGGGCTGCTGTGTAGAGATCCTGTCAGAGTCAGTGGGAGGGAGGGAGGCGGCGGAGCTCTCGAGGGCCGGGTTGGCTGTAGCTCAGGCTCTATATCGTGGAGTCTGCACTGGGCCCCAGGAGCTGAGGTGTCGACCCAGCCATTCTGCACTAGGAAATCTGGTCTGAAGTGCCGGGTGTGGAACCTCTGCATGCGGGACCCTAGGAGCACGTGAAATTAGACAAAGCACAAAGGATAAAAAAGGTTAGACTTGACTTTATTGCCCAGATTCTATTTTTATCTCCCAGGGATTTTTAATGGGCTTTGCTGGGGACAAACCCCTCCTCTGCCTTTTGTCCCGTTCCTCATTCTTGGAGTGCTGAGGGTGCAGACCCTTCTTCTGTAACTGCTGAGTGCTGAGTTGGGAGCCCTCATACCCTGGGGCGAGGGTCAGAGCTTCTCCCCAGCAGCCTCCCGGTGACGTTGATTGTCCCCAGGACCCCTGCCTCCCTGCTCGTCCACCTGAGCACCAGCATTGGAAGTGTTATAGATTCTAATGACCTTTAAGGGTCCAGGAAAGAGATGTGCAGAGACGCTGTGGGGGCCGGTTTCACCCCGCCCCACATTTGTTCGGCCACCTTAGGCTGACCGTTTCTGCCAGCCTAGATGCTCTGACCAGTAGTCTGCGCTTTCTTCAATTAGGCCCCTGAATTAACGTACAAACAGCACCAGGTGTCAGAGCCCTGCCCGCTCAACTCCCAGACAGTCCAGGGTCAGTGGTGATAAGGACCATGATGGCTACTGAGTCAACAGCCTTTTGAAGTAAACAGGAGTACAGCCGGTCTTATTGGCCACCATCATCACGGTGTCTGTAGGCTTTTCTATGGTGACAGTGTGGTATACTGTTCCCCCGCCAAGATTATTAGCTCCCCTCTGGGTGCAGTAAGTCCTGCAAGCAGTAGTCTACTCTTTTGGGACACACTCTTGTTGTTTTATGAGAGAAACTCCAGGTCAAGTGATGTTCACACGAGTCGTCATAGTGCCCTGTTGCCCCCGGTTATCTCTCTGGATGTTGGAGTTGGAAGGCCTCCTCACTCGAGGTCGGTGTGCCCACGGAGCGAACCCTGCAACTTCAGGGCATGGTTGGTGGTTAGGATCACCACGTGGGGTCCTTTTCCCTTAGGAGGGAGGTGGCCTTTTGGGCTGCTGATTTCCAGGTTTTTAGATACCGCCAGTATCTTGGCCAGATGTGGCAGTGGGCCAAGCTCCTTAGTGACCGTAGCTTATCCTACCTGGATGGCATTCTTGCATTGTTCCATTTCAAGTGGTCCCAGTTTTTGCACTAATTCTCCAATGGCGATTCACCTTTCACCGGGAATGTAAAGGTCAAAGGGTTTAGCTAAATTAGGGAGTTCCAGGGCAAGGGTCTGAATTGACTGCTCTTTCCATTCTTGAAAGGCCACTTCTGGATTCTATTCAAAAGGATCATCATCTTTTCCTTTCAGTGTTTCATATAGAGGCCCAGCTAGTAGACTGTAGTTAGGGATCCAGAAGCAGCAAACCCTGGCCTCCCCAGGAACCCCTAAGCTGTCTTCTAGTTTTAGAAAGGGGTAAGGCTGAAAATGGTTTCTTCCCTTTCCTGGGATGGGCTTCTCTGACCTTCTGTGAGAATGAAGCCCAGGCAGGTCACCGCAGTCTGTGATATTTGAGCTTTTTCTTGGACAACTTCTATCCTTTATTGGCTTGGTAGTTCAGAGGCCTCCTTAGTAGGGCTGGCGATCAGAATGTCGTCTGCATATTGAAGGAGGGTTTCCTTTTCCAGAGGTAGAACTTTTAGGTCTTTAGCTAAGCTTTCCCCAAAGACGGTGTGGGAATTTTTGCACCCTTGGGTCCAGACGGCCCGGAAGTATTGTTTTAGTTGTATGTTGAGTCCTGCCACTCACAAGCCAAAATTTCTTGTGACTCTGGGACTAATGGAATACAAAAGAAGGCATCATTGAAGACTAATACAGAATACCATGTCCTGGTGGTTGGTAGAATGACCAGCAGGGTGTAGGAATTAGGAGCAACTGGAGGTATATCCTCGGTGGCTTCACTGACTGTCCTGACATCCTTTACCAGGTCCCCAGCAGCCCATGGGGCTCTCGTGGTCAGACCAATCCCAGAATATGGAGCTCACCTGGGCAGGTACCCCACCCCCACCCCAGCCCACGGGGCTCTCGTGGTCAGGCCCCTCCCAGGATACAGAGCTACCCTTGCAGGTACCGTGGCAGGGTTGGGCACACAGGAACCGTGCACAGAGCCCTCATTGCAGAGCACCCCCAGCTCACCTGTCGCTCAGAGCTGACACAGAGCACCTCAGAGCAGGACTTGAACTAACAAACAGCAGCTGCGACAGGTCTGTGACCCTGGGCATCACTCCGTGAGACCTCCCTCCACCTGGTCTTCCAGAGACTTCCACTGCACCCGGGGCACCAGGCCTCTGTCTCCAACCACCACCTACCCCTCCTCTCCCTGACTCCTGGGTTCCTCTCATTAGGAGAGGGTTTTCTTGAAGTTGTCTCCCACTCATGGGCCAGATAAAATGATTAGAAAACAAGCCAAAGCTGCAACCCCTTGTCTATCCTGACTCTCAGGAGCCCACACCTGTTCCTTGGACCTGGCCGTTCAGCAAGTTCCATTTTCTGCAACTGTGAGCCCCTGAGGGGTGATGATTGGCTGACCTGGGCAGCCTTACCGTGCCGGCCAGCCCTCCCCAGGTGTGCCTGGGTTGAGATCAATATAAATACCACTCCAGGCAGCAAGAGCCCCTGCAGCCGTGCCTGATGCCATTTTCTCTGCCCTGTCAGCAGTCTCGGGGCTGGGCTGGTGGGAGGGAGTGAGAGGCCACGGCTTTGTGGGTGGCCCAGTGTGAGTGGGGCTCTGCTGGACTTTCTGCAGCAGTTGCCAGGCTGCCACCTGCTAAAGAAGAGGATGTGTCACCCATACCTGCTGCTGGAATTTCTCCCTGGGCAGAGGTGAGGAAGGAAAAAAGCAGTGGGGGCAGGGACAGGACGGGTATCTCAGGCAGGGAAATGGAAATCTTCCAGAAGAGCACCCAGGGCCAGGACCATCCTGGCTGGCCTGCAGGCACCAAGTCGGCCGGCATGCTGTCACTCATGTGGCTCTATGGCCCTTCCTCTAGGCTTTCAAGTCCTTGTATATATTCAGGTGTTTTACCTGGGACGGGTGGGAATAGTTCAGCAGCAACTGGCCTGGGGCTCAGCTCACGTTTACTCACAGATGCCTCGGCACGGTGCCCCAGCTTTGCAATGAGGACGCTTGTTGCGTGGGGGCTGCTGGCTGAATGGGAGACGATTCCCCACCACTGACCAACTTCAGAATTGTTTACAACTGGAGCAAGTGCCCTGATACGGTTTTCCTCTGTGTAACTGGTGGGTTCTGTGTTTTTTTCTCTTTTTCGTTTTTGGTTCAAGGTAGATTTTATTCCTCTTTTTTGTATTTACAGATATAAGCATGGAAATAATTTATTCATATAAATACATGTAAGTGCAGGGAATAATTGTTTTTTCTGTTTTATTTTTTAAATTTTATTTCTTTTTAATTTTGAATTTTATTTTATATTTTTATACAGCAGGTTCTTATTGGTTATCTATTTTATACATATAAATGTATACATGCCAATCCCAGTCTCTCAACTCCTCCCACCACCACCCCCCCAACAGGTTTCCCCCCTTGTTGTCCATACGTTTGTTGTCTACATCTGTTGCTCTATTTATGCCTTGCAAAATGGTTAATCTGTACAGTTTTTCTAGGTTCCACATATATGCATGAATATACAAGATTTGTTTTTCTCTTTCTGACTTACTTCACTCTGTATGACAGTCTCTAGATCCATCGACGTCTCTACAAATGACCCAATTTCATTCCTTTTCATGGCTTAGTAATATTCCATTTTATATATGTACCACAGCTTTATGCATTCGTCTGTCTGTGGGCATTTAGGTTGCTTCCATTACCTCGATATTGTAAATAGTGATGCAATGAACATTGCGGTGAATGACTCTTTTTGATTTATGGTTTTGTCTGGGTATATGTCCAGTACTGGGATTGCTGTATCATATGGTAATTCTATTGTTAGTTTCTTAAGAAATTCCATATTGTTCTCCATAATGACTGTATCAATTTATATTCCCAACAATAGTGGAAGAGGGTTCCTTTTCTCCACACCCTTTCCAGCATTTTTTGTTTGTAGATTTTCTATGATGTCTATTCTACCAGGTGTGAGGTGATACCTCATTGTTGAATCCATTTCGTTGAGCAAGGGGTAGGTCTTGTCTATTACATATTTGGCTTATGGAACGGTATCTGTGCTAATTTCAAACTCTGCTTTTATGCAGCACCCCAACTCACCTTCCCCCTTAAGCAGGCATAAGTTGGTTTTCTAAACTTGAGACCCTGTTCTGTTTTGTAATGCAGTTCATGTGTAGCCAAGTTCACATTCCATGTATTAGTGATACCTTATGATGTTTCTTTTTCTGTGTCACTTATTTCACATAGAATCATCGTGCCTCAATCCACTCATTATGCTGGTACGGGTCTGGTGACATAGATTTCATTGCTGAGTGGTATTCTGTTGTACATAACTACCGCAATTTCTTTATCCATTATTTGCTCTCTGGGATATTTAACTTGTGCCGTAGAAGAGATTTCTGTAAAAAGAGCCGTCCCAAATTTAGGGGTGGCTGTGTCTTTTTGATTTTAATTTCCCTAAGCTATAGGACCATAAGTGGAAGTGCCCTAGGCTCTGTTGCTTTGTTTTTTAGATGTTTCAGAAAACACCATACACTTCTACAGAGCGGCTGTTGTCAATTTACATCCCGCCCATCAGCATAACAAGGCTCCCCGTTCTCCATGGCCTGTCCTGCCTTTCTGGATTTTACACTTTTTTCAGATGACACTTTTGACCGGGGGGAAGTGAGACTTCATTGTAGTGCAGATTTCCTTTGCAAGCTTGCTTGGTTGGCCAAAAAGGGCGTATGCGTTTTTTCCTGAATATATTCAGGAAAAAACGCATACGCCCTTTTTGGCCAAGTGCATCATTGTGGACGTTCTGCCTCTTTTCCTATGCTTTCAATGCAATTCCAGTCTACCTCCTGAAATCGGTTTCCTGCAATTCTGCCCCGCTTTCAAGTCCTCTTGGCAGCCTTACTTCAGTATATTTTTGGACAATAGCTGTCATTTATAACTCTGCAGGTTTGTGAATTACAGTGCCCCTGAGCTCCTTTCTTCAACTCGCTTTCTTTTGAGCTGGGAGCAACACCGCAGGATGGCTTCAGGACCTAATCTGGTTCCGGCACGGCACGCTGAGCCTTTGGTTTATTCCTCTTCCCTTTGGGAAATGAGAGTTAAATTTGCCCGTCCAGACACCTCCAGCTAGTCTCTCATTGGTTCTCCCTATTCCTGTTCATCTTCCGCAGAAATTGCAAACTGGGCCAAACAGGAGGTTAAAGGCATTCACTCTCCAAGTGAGGAGAGTGTTAGTAAAGCGTCTGGAATGTTGCACCCGAGTACCAGGGAACGAAAAGTGAGACACATTTGAACACGTTTCTCGATCACACGGTGGATCATACTCTGGGTTCCACATGCATGTTTTAGCTGAAGGAAGAATCCCTTAAACCTGGAGAGTTGAGACCAATGGAATGGGTACCATGCAATAAGACTTCAAAGGGTCTGCATTTGCTCACCGAACCTCACCAATCTTATGAGCCCCAAGTGTCCAGCCTTATGTGTCACCCAGCTCTGGGTGTAGATATGGTAAATGCAGGTTGCATCAGAAGCCTTGAATGAATTACTTAAGTATTGCTCTCTATTTCACTCTCATTGTGTTTTGTTTAAGAAATTTATTTTTAATATGGGATTTAGATGATTTTCACTGCTTTAATGCCACTGTACACACTCTTGATTCTCTTACAGAGATATATAAATCCATAGCTTTTATGATTCTTACTAGTCAGGTATATTCCTAGGCGTTGAATATGGGGTGTTGAGTCCATTTCGTTGAGCAAGGAGTAGCTCTTGTCTATTCCATATTTGGCTTAAGGAACTTTATCTGTGCTCATTTCAATCTCTGGTTTTATGCAGCACCCCAACTCACCTTTCCCCTTAAGCAAGCATAAGTTGGTTTTCTAAATTTGAGACCCTGTTCTGTTTTGGAATTCAGTTCCTGTGTAGCCAAGTTTACATTCCGTGTATTAGTGATATCTTATGATGTTTCTTTCTCTGTGTGACTTATTTCAGTTAGATTCATTGTACTTAATCCACTCATTATGCTGCTACGGGCCTGATGACATAGATTTCATTGCTGAGTGATACTGCATTGTACGTAAGTACCACAACTTCTTTATCCATTTTTCACTTTCTGCGATATTGAACTTGTACCGTATATGAGGTTCTTATAAACAGAGCCATCCCAAACTTGGGGTGGCTGTGTCTTTTTGATTTTAATTTCCCTAAACTATAGGACCATAAGTGGAAGTGCCCTAGGCTCTGTTGCTTTGTTTTTTAGATGTTTCAGGAAACACCATACACTTCTCCAGAGTGGCTGTTGGCAATTTACATCCCGCCCATCAGCATAAGAAGGCTCCCAGTTCTCCATGGCCTGTCGTGCCTTTCTGGATTTTACACTTTTTTCAGATGGCCCTTTTGACCAGGGGAAAGTGAGACTTCATTGTAGTGCAGATTTCCTTTGCAAGCTTGCTTGGTTGGCCAAAAAGTGTGTATGCGTTTTTTCCTGACTATATTCAGGAAAAAACACATACGCCCTTTTTGGCCAAGTGCATCATTGTCGAGGTTCTGACTCTCTTCATATGTTTTCAATGCAATTCCAGTGTACCTCCTGAAATCGGTTTCCTGCAATTCTGCCTTGCTTTCAATGCTTCTTCATAGCCTTACCTCAATATATTTTTTGAAAATAGTTGGCCTTTATAACTCTGCAGGTTTTTGAATTGCAGTGGCCCTTAGCTCCATTTTTCAGCTCTTATTTTTGTGATCTTGCCCCATAACCACAGGATTCCTTGAAGCTCTATTCTTCTTCTGGGGCACCTTGCTGTGCCTTTGGTTAATTCTTCTTACTGATGTGAAATTAGAGTGACATGTGCCCATTGAAACCGCTACAGCTAGTTTCTCACTGGTTCCCCCTATTCCCATTCATCCTCCGCACTAACTGCAGACTGTGCGATACCAGAACTTAAAGGCATTGACTCTCCATGTGGAGATGTTGTTAGTAAAGCGGCTGGAATGTCGATCCGGAGCCCCAGAAGAGGAAAAATGAGGTGTGTTTTAGAAACCTTTCCCGATCATATGGTATACCAGTCGCTGGGTTTCCCAAGCATGGTTTAGCTGTAGGAAGATTCCCTTCAACCTGGAGTGTTGGGACCCTTGGAATGAGTAGCATGAAGTATTGCATTAAACTTTCGGCAGTTGCTCACCAAAGCTCACCAATCCTCTCAGCCCCAAGTGTCCAGCCTTATGTCTTATCCAGCTGTGGGTTTATATGTGGTCAATCCAGGTTGCATCACAGCCCCTGAGCGAATTTTGTAAGAATTTTTCTCTCTTTCATTGTTTCTGCGTTTTGTTTTTAAAATTTATTTCTATAATGGGGTTTAGCTCATTTTCACTGCTGTGTTTGTGCCGCTCTGCACACACTTGATTCCCTTATGGAGATATATCAATACATGGGTTTTAAGATTCTTATTACTCAGATATATTTCTCTGCGGTGTATAGGGTGTGTTGAGGCCAGTTCATTGAGCAAGGTGTAGATCTTGTCTAATACCTATTTGGTTTATTGAACGGTATCTGTGCTAATTTCAAACTCTGGTTTTATGCATCACGCCACCTCTCCTTTCCCCTTAAGCTGACATAAGTGTGTTTTCTAAATGTGAGACACTGTTCTGTTCTGTAATTCATTTCTTGTGCAGCCATATTTACCCTCCCTCTATAAGTGATATCTTATGATATGTTTCTTTTTCTGTTTGACTTATTTCAAGTAGTATTATCGGAACTAAATCCACTCTTTATCCTTCTACTAGCCTTATTACATTGATTTCATGGTGAAGAGATATTCCATTGTACATAAGTACCACATCTTCTTTATCCATTGTTCTCTTTCCTGGGATATTTAAGGTGTACTGAAGTTGAGGTTCTTGTAAACAGAGTAGCCCTAAACTGTGGTGTGCTTGTGTCTTGTTGATTTTTAGACTTCCCTAGATATACTCCCATGATTGGAAGTGTCCTATGCTCTGTAGCTCTGTTTTTTAGATGATTTAGGAACCACCATACACTTCTCCAGAGTGGCTCTCGGCAGTTCACACACTGCCCATCAGCGTATAAAGGCTCCCTGTTCTCCATGGCCTGTCCTGCATTTCTGGTTTTTACAATTTTTTAGGATGGCCCTTTTGACCGGTGGGAAGTGAGACTTCTTTGTTGTGCACATTTGCATTGCTTGCTTGCTTCGTTGCCCATAAAGTGCGTATGCGTTTTTTCCTGGATATAATCAGGAAAAAACGCATACGCCCTTTTGGGCCAACTGCATCATTGTCGAAATTCTGCCGCTTTTCATGTGCGTTAAAGACGAGTCCAATCTATCTCTTGAAATCTGTTTCTTGCAATTCTGTCTTGCATTCAGATCCTCTTCTTTGCCTTACCTCAACATATTTTTGGACGTTAGTTTTCATTTATAACTCTGCAGGTTTGTGAATTGCAGTGACCCTGAGCTCCATTTTTTAAGTTGTTCTTTTGTGAGCTGGCCTCAAACCCGCAGGATTGCTTCAGGCCCTATTTTGGCTCCGGCGAGGCAGGCTGAGCCTTTCTTTAATTCTTATTCTTAATGGGAAATTAGAGTGATATGTGCCCGTCCAAACCCCTACAACTCTTCTCTCATTGGTTCCCCCTCTTCCCGTTCATCCTCCTCACAATTTGCAAAATGTGTGAAACAGAAGTTTAAATGTGCTGATTCTCCAAGTGGGGAGATTCTAAGTAGCGTGGCTGGAATGGTGAACAGGAGCACCAGGAGAGGATAAATGAGGTGCATTTTAGACACATCTCCCGATCACATGGTGTACAGTCCTCTGGGTTTTCCATGCATGTTTTAGCTGTAGGAAGATCCCTTGAACCTGCAGATTTGGGACCCATTGAATGGGTACCAGGTAGTATTACTTTAAAGGGTGTGCATTTCCTCACCCAACCTCACATTTCTCTTAGCGCAAACAGTTTCCAGCCTTATGTCTCATCCTGCTGTGGGTCTAGATGTGTTCAATCCATGTTGCATCACCGTCCCTGAGGAAAAGTTGTAAGAGGTTTTCTCTGTCTCTCTGTCGTTTATTTTTTTCAATTTATTACTATATTGGTTACAGCTGATTTTCAAAGCTCTGTTTCTTGCTGCTGTACATCCACTTGATTCACGTACAGAGAGACATCAATAAATTCTTTTTCAGATTCTTACCAGTCGTATATATTCTTTTCCGGTGACTTGAGTGTGCTGAGTGCAGTTCTTTTAGCTACCGTGTAGGCCTTGTTGATTATCAGTTTGGTATTTGGAATGGTATCTTTGCTAATTTCAACCTCCTGGATGATGCCTCACCCCTCCCCACCTTTCCCGTTTAGCAGCCTTATGCATGTTTTCTACATATTTGACTATGTTTTTGTTTTGTAATTTATTTCATGTGTAGCCATTTTGGATTCCACCTTTAAGTGATATCTTATGATATGTGTCTTTTTCTTTTTGAATTCTGTCACTTAGAATGATCATACGTAACTCCTCCGGAGTTGTTACAACTGGCCATATTTCATTGATTTCCAGGCTGAATAATATTCCACTCTACCTAAGTACCACATCTCTATCCATTTTTTCCCTCCAGAGACATTTAAGTTATATCCTAGTCGAGGATCTTTTAAACAGAGAGGGGGTAAACATTGGGGTGCCTGTGTCCTCTCGATTTTTGTTTTTCCCAAGATATACGCCCATGAGGGCAAGTGCCCTATGCTCTGTAGCTCATTTTTTAGATGCTTTAGTAAACACAATACACTTCTCCAGAATGGCCGTTGGCAATATACATTTCCACTATAAGTCTCACAGGGCTCCCTCTTCTCGTTGCCCTGTCCTGCATTTCTGTTGTTTACGCTTTATGAGGATGGCTCTTCTGACTGATGCGAAGTGATATCTTTTGTAGTATTGACTTCCAGTGCCCACCTGTTTGGTTGGCTAAAAAAGTGTATGCCCTTTTCTTGAATATATACAGAAAAAAACGCATACACCCTTTTTGGCCAACTGCAATGTTGGCAATGTTCAGCTCCTTTTCTTGTGCTTAATGGCGAGTCCTTTCTACCTCCTCAAATCCCTTTCCTGCCATTCTCCCTTGCTTACAAGTCCTTTTCTCTGACTTTCCTCAAGACATTTTTCAGTGATGGATATTTTCAACTCTGCAGTTTTGTGAATTTTACTGCCCCTGAGTTCCATTGTTCAACTTGTGTTTATGGGAACTGGCCACAAAGCAGCGGGATTTCCTCAAGCCCTATACTGTTTCCATAGGCAACCCTAGCCTTTGGTCAATTCGTCTTCCTGATTGGAAATTAGAGTGACATGTGCCTGTCTGAACACCTAGGACTTGTCTCTCATTGTTCCTCATCCTTCCGCTTCATCCTCTGGACAAATTCCAAACTGTACGCAACAGGATGTTGACAGTGCTGACATCTCCAAGTGGGGAGACTGTTAGTAAAGACGCTGGAGGGGTGAACCAGAGCACCAGGAGATGAGATGCCTTTTCCAAGCTCTTCCCGATCAGACGGTATACCATCCTCTGGGTGTGACAGACATGTTTTAGCAGTAGGAAGAGTCCCATTCATGTAAGGAGAACACCAGGGCTTTTTCAAAATCAGTGTCTCCCCGAAACCCAAACTGGGGAATTTTTTAAGCTACGGCTACACATATGTTCATTAAGGGCCTTGGGAAGTAGGCAGAGTCCAAACTTTAGATGATTGAATTCTTCAGGGTCAGAAGCACTCACCACCAGCTTCCCTTAGGCTACACTTTAACTATCATTGATAGATGATGTCAATAAAAATATCTATTCTTTTTCAGATTATTTCCCCTTATAGGTTATTGCAAAATGTTGAGTGTAGTTCCCTGTGCTATACAGTAGTTCCTTGTTGATGATCTATTTTATACATAGCAGTGTGTATGTGTTAATTCCAAACTGTTAATTTATCCCTCCTCCCACCTTTCCCCTTTGGTAATAATAAATTATAAGATTTTATACTTCTCAGAAATGGGGGAGCTGAAAGAGAGGTATCATTTTCAATGGAAAAGCATTTAAAACAAGATTGAAGGTTTAACCAAGATTATTAGATGTACATCCTTGGAAAGAAATCACTTCGTTTCTCTAATATTGACCTGACAAATAAGACAAACCTTTTCACTGAACTTGCTTATAAAAAGTGATGGAAATATCAAATGGAAGTGTTAGAAACATCTTATTTTACCCGAGCCTTATACACTGTTCTATGTTAACTACAGTTTGGCTCACACATCTGTTCATTGAGGTTACAATAGTCTCAATTTCTGTTACTGATCCTCCAGAGTGGACCCCAACAAGTGTCCCCCTGCCCAGTGTCATTGGGGCCAACAGATCGAGACTGAGTTTGGTTCACAAGCAAAGGAAACTTTATATTTTGATCAGAGAATGGAGAGGTGAGAGCATGCACTACCCCGTGGGCTGTGGGCTGGGCTGCTGTGTAGAGATCCTGTCAGAGTCAGTGGGAGGGAGGGAGGCGGCGGAGCTCTCGAGGGCCGGGTTGGCTGTAGCTCAGGCTCTATATCGTGGAGTCTGCACTGGGCCCCAGGAGCTGAGGTGTCGACCCAGCCATTCTGCACTAGGAAATCTGGTCTGAAGTGCCGGGTGTGGAACCTCTGCATGTGGGACCCTAGGAGCACGTGAAATTAGACAAAGCACAAAGGATAAAAAAGGTTAGACTTGACTTTATTGCCCAGATTCTATTTTTATCTCCCAGGGATTTTTAATGGGCTTTGCTGGGGACAAACCCCTCCTCTGCCTTTTGTCCCGTTCCTCATTCTTGGAGTGCTGAGGGTGCAGACCCTTCTTCTGTAACTGCTGAGTGCTGAGTTGGGAGCCCTCATACCCTGGGGCGAGGGTCAGAGCTTCTCCCCAGCAGCCTCCCGGTGACGTTGATTGTCCCCAGGACCCCTGCCTCCCTGCTCGTCCACCTGAGCACCAGCATTGGAAGTGTTATAGATTCTAATGACCTTTAAGGGTCCAGGAAAGAGATGTGCAGAGACGCTGTGGGGGCCGGTTTCACCCCGCCCCACATTTGTTCGGCCACCTTAGGCTGACCGTTTCTGCCAGCCTAGATGCTCTGACCAGTAGTCTGCGCTTTCTTCAATTAGGCCCCTGAATTAACGTACAAACAGCACCAGGTGTCAGAGCCCTGCCCGCTCAACTCCCAGACAGTCCAGGGTCAGTGGTGATAAGGACCATGATGGCTACTGAGTCAACAGCCTTTTGAAGTAAACAGGAGTACAGCCGGTCTTATTGGCCACCATCATCACGGTGTCTGTAGGCTTTTCTATGGTGACAGTGTGGTATACTGTTCCCCCGCCAAGATTATTAGCTCCCCTCTGGGTGCAGTAAGTCCTGCAAGCAGTAGTCTACTCTTTTGGGACACACTCTTGTTGTTTTATGAGAGAAACTCCAGGTCAAGTGATGTTCACACGAGTCGTCATAGTGCCCTGTTGCCCCCGGTTATCTCTCTGGATGTTGGAGTTGGAAGGCCTCCTCACTCGAGGTCGGTGTGCCCACGGAGCGAACCCTGCAACTTCAGGGCATGGTTGGTGGTTAGGATCACCACGTGGGGTCCTTTTCCCTTAGGAGGGAGGTGGCCTTTTGGGCTGCTGATTTCCAGGTTTTTAGATACCGCCAGTATCTTGGCCAGATGTGGCAGTGGGCCAAGCTCCTTAGTGACCGTAGCTTATCCTACCTGGATGGCATTCTTGCATTGTTCCATTTCAAGTGGTCCCAGTTTTTGCACTAATTCTCCAATGGCGATTCACCTTTCACCGGGAATGTAAAGGTCAAAGGGTTTAGCTAAATTAGGGAGTTCCAGGGCAAGGGTCTGAATTGACTGCTCTTTCCATTCTTGAAAGGCCACTTCTGGATTCTATTCAAAAGGATCATCATCTTTTCCTTTCAGTGTTTCATATAGAGGCCCAGCTAGTAGACTGTAGTTAGGGATCCAGAAGCAGCAAACCCTGGCCTCCCCAGGAACCCCTAAGCTGTCTTCTAGTTTTAGAAAGGGGTAAGGCTGAAAATGGTTTCTTCCCTTTCCTGGGATGGGCTTCTCTGACCTTCTGTGAGAATGAAGCCCAGGCAGGTCACCGCAGTCTGTGATATTTGAGCTTTTTCTTGGACAACTTCTATCCTTTATTGGCTTGGTAGTTCAGAGGCCTCCTTAGTAGGGCTGGCGATCAGAATGTCGTCTGCATATTGAAGGAGGGTTTCCTTTTCCAGAGGTAGAACTTTTAGGTCTTTAGCTAAGCTTTCCCCAAAGACGGTGTGGGAATTTTTGCACCCTTGGGTCCAGACGGCCCGGAAGTATTGTTTTAGTTGTATGTTGAGTCCTGCCACTCACAAGCCAAAATTTCTTGTGACTCTGGGACTAATGGAATACAAAAGAAGGCATCATTGAAGACTAATACAGAATACCATGTCCTGGTGGTTGGTAGAATGACCAGCAGGGTGTAGGAATTAGGAGCAACTGGAGGTATATCCTCGGTGGCTTCACTGACTGTCCTGACATCCTTTACCAGGTCCCCAGCAGCCCATGGGGCTCTCGTGGTCAGACCAATCCCAGAATATGGAGCTCACCTGGGCAGGTACCCCACCCCCACCCCAGCCCACGGGGCTCTCGTGGTCAGGCCCCTCCCAGGATACAGAGCTACCCTTGCAGGTACCGTGGCAGGGCTGGGCACACAGGAACCGTGCACAGAGCCCTCATTGCAGAGCACCCCCAGCTCACCTGTCACTCAGAGCTGACACAGAGCACCTCAGAGCAGGACTTGAACTAACAAACAGCAGCTGCGACAGGTCTGTGACCCTGGGCATCACTCCGTGAGACCTCCCTCCACCTGGTCTTCCAGAGACTTCCACTGCACCCGGGGCACCAGGCCTCTGTCTCCAACCACCACCTACCCCTCCTCTCCCTGACTCCTGGGTTCCTCTCATTAGGAGAGGGTTTTCTTGAAGTTGTCTCCCACTCATGGGCCAGATAAAATGATTAGAAAACAAGCCAAAGCTGCAACCCCTTGTCTATCCTGACTCTCAGGAGCCCACACCTGTTCCTTGGACCTGGCCGTTCAGCAAGTTCCATTTTCTGCAACTGTGAGCCCCTGAGGGGTGATGATTGGCTGACCTGGGCAGCCTTACCGTGCCGGCCAGCCCTCCCCAGGTGTGCCTGGGTTGAGATCAATATAAATACCACTCCAGGCAGCAAGAGCCCCTGCAGCCGTGCCTGATGCCATTTTCTCTGCCCTGTCAGCAGTCTCGGGGCTGGGCTGGTGGGAGGGAGTGAGAGGCCACGGCTTTGTGGGTGGCCCAGTGTGAGTGGGGCTCTGCTGGACTTTCTGCAGCAGTTGCCAGGCTGCCACCTGCTAAAGAAGAGGATGTGTCACCCATACCTGCTGCTGGAATTTCTCCCTGGGCAGAGGTGAGGAAGGAAAAAAGCAGTGGGGGCAGGGACAGGACGGGTATCTCAGGCAGGGAAATGGAAATCTTCCAGAAGAGCACCCAGGGCCAGGACCATCCTGGCTGGCCTGCAGGCACCAAGTCGGCCGGCATGCTGTCACTCGTGTGGCTCTATGGCCCTTCCTCTAGGCTTTCAAGTCCTTGTATATATTCAGGTGTTTTACCTGGGACGGGTGGGAATAGTTCAGCAGCAACTGGCCTGGGGCTCAGCTCACGTTTACTCACAGATGCCTCGGCACGGTGCCCCAGCTTTGCAATGAGGACGCTTGTTGCGTGGGGGCTGCTGGCTGAATGGGAGACGATTCCCCACCACTGACCAACTTCAGAATTGTTTACAACTGGAGCAAGTGCCCTGATACGGTTTTCCTCTGTGTAACTGGTGGGTTCTGTGTTTTTTTCTCTTTTTCGTTTTTGGTTCAAGGTAGATTTTATTCCTCTTTTTTGTATTTACAGATATAAGCATGGAAATAATTTATTCATATAAATACATGTAAGTGCAGGGAATAATTGTTTTTTCTGTTTTATTTTTTAAATTTTATTTCTTTTTAATTTTGAATTTTATTTTATATTTTTATACAGCAGGTTCTTATTGGTTATCTATTTTATACATATAAATGTATACATGCCAATCCCAGTCTCTCAACTCCTCCCACCACCACCCCCCCAACAGGTTTCCCCCCTTGTTGTCCATACGTTTGTTGTCTACATCTGTTGCTCTATTTATGCCTTGCAAAATGGTTAATCTGTACAGTTTTTCTAGGTTCCACATATATGCATGAATATACAAGATTTGTTTTTCTCTTTCTGACTTACTTCACTCTGTATGACAGTCTCTAGATCCATCGACGTCTCTACAAATGACCCAATTTCATTCCTTTTCATGGCTTAGTAATATTCCATTTTATATATGTACCACAGCTTTATGCATTCGTCTGTCTGTGGGCATTTAGGTTGCTTCCATTACCTCGATATTGTAAATAGTGATGCAATGAACATTGCGGTGAATGACTCTTTTTGATTTATGGTTTTGTCTGGGTATATGTCCAGTACTGGGATTGCTGTATCATATGGTAATTCTATTGTTAGTTTCTTAAGAAATTCCATATTGTTCTCCATAATGACTGTATCAATTTATATTCCCAACAATAGTGGAAGAGGGTTCCTTTTCTCCACACCCTTTCCAGCATTTTTTGTTTGTAGATTTTCTATGATGTCTATTCTACCAGGTGTGAGGTGATACCTCATTGTTGAATCCATTTCGTTGAGCAAGGGGTAGGTCTTGTCTATTACATATTTGGCTTATGGAACGGTATCTGTGCTAATTTCAAACTCTGCTTTTATGCAGCACCCCAACTCACCTTCCCCCTTAAGCAGGCATAAGTTGGTTTTCTAAACTTGAGACCCTGTTCTGTTTTGTAATGCAGTTCATGTGTAGCCAAGTTCACATTCCATGTATTAGTGATACCTTATGATGTTTCTTTTTCTGTGTCACTTATTTCACATAGAATCATCGTGCCTCAATCCACTCATTATGCTGGTACGGGTCTGGTGACATAGATTTCATTGCTGAGTGGTATTCTGTTGTACATAACTACCGCAATTTCTTTATCCATTATTTGCTCTCTGGGATATTTAACTTGTGCCGTAGAAGAGATTTCTGTAAAAAGAGCCGTCCCAAATTTAGGGGTGGCTGTGTCTTTTTGATTTTAATTTCCCTAAGCTATAGGACCATAAGTGGAAGTGCCCTAGGCTCTGTTGCTTTGTTTTTTAGATGTTTCAGAAAACACCATACACTTCTACAGAGCGGCTGTTGTCAATTTACATCCCGCCCATCAGCATAACAAGGCTCCCCGTTCTCCATGGCCTGTCCTGCCTTTCTGGATTTTACACTTTTTTCAGATGACACTTTTGACCGGGGGGAAGTGAGACTTCATTGTAGTGCAGATTTCCTTTGCAAGCTTGCTTGGTTGGCCAAAAAGGGCGTATGCGTTTTTTCCTGAATATATTCAGGAAAAAACGCATACGCCCTTTTTGGCCAAGTGCATCATTGTGGACGTTCTGCCTCTTTTCCTATGCTTTCAATGCAATTCCAGTCTACCTCCTGAAATCGGTTTCCTGCAATTCTGCCCCGCTTTCAAGTCCTCTTGGCAGCCTTACTTCAGTATATTTTTGGACAATAGCTGTCATTTATAACTCTGCAGGTTTGTGAATTACAGTGCCCCTGAGCTCCTTTCTTCAACTCGCTTTCTTTTGAGCTGGGAGCAACACCGCAGGATGGCTTCAGGACCTAATCTGGTTCCGGCACGGCACGCTGAGCCTTTGGTTTATTCCTCTTCCCTTTGGGAAATGAGAGTTAAATTTGCCCGTCCAGACACCTCCAGCTAGTCTCTCATTGGTTCTCCCTATTCCTGTTCATCTTCCGCAGAAATTGCAAACTGGGCCAAACAGGAGGTTAAAGGCATTCACTCTCCAAGTGAGGAGAGTGTTAGTAAAGCGTCTGGAATGTTGCACCCGAGTACCAGGGAACGAAAAGTGAGACACATTTGAACACGTTTCTCGATCACACGGTGGATCATACTCTGGGTTCCACATGCATGTTTTAGCTGAAGGAAGAATCCCTTAAACCTGGAGAGTTGAGACCAATGGAATGGGTACCATGCAATAAGACTTCAAAGGGTCTGCATTTGCTCACCGAACCTCACCAATCTTATGAGCCCCAAGTGTCCAGCCTTATGTGTCACCCAGCTCTGGGTGTAGATATGGTAAATGCAGGTTGCATCAGAAGCCTTGAATGAATTACTTAAGTATTGCTCTCTATTTCACTCTCATTGTGTTTTGTTTAAGAAATTTATTTTTAATATGGGATTTAGATGATTTTCACTGCTTTAATGCCACTGTACACACTCTTGATTCTCTTACAGAGATATATAAATCCATAGCTTTTATGATTCTTACTAGTCAGGTATATTCCTAGGCGTTGAATATGGGGTGTTGAGTCCATTTCGTTGAGCAAGGAGTAGCTCTTGTCTATTCCATATTTGGCTTAAGGAACTTTATCTGTGCTCATTTCAATCTCTGGTTTTATGCAGCACCCCAACTCACCTTTCCCCTTAAGCAAGCATAAGTTGGTTTTCTAAATTTGAGACCCTGTTCTGTTTTGGAATTCAGTTCCTGTGTAGCCAAGTTTACATTCCGTGTATTAGTGATATCTTATGATGTTTCTTTCTCTGTGTGACTTATTTCAGTTAGATTCATTGTACTTAATCCACTCATTATGCTGCTACGGGCCTGATGACATAGATTTCATTGCTGAGTGATACTGCATTGTACGTAAGTACCACAACTTCTTTATCCATTTTTCACTTTCTGCGATATTGAACTTGTACCGTATATGAGGTTCTTATAAACAGAGCCATCCCAAACTTGGGGTGGCTGTGTCTTTTTGATTTTAATTTCCCTAAACTATAGGACCATAAGTGGAAGTGCCCTAGGCTCTGTTGCTTTGTTTTTTAGATGTTTCAGGAAACACCATACACTTCTCCAGAGTGGCTGTTGGCAATTTACATCCCGCCCATCAGCATAAGAAGGCTCCCAGTTCTCCATGGCCTGTCGTGCCTTTCTGGATTTTACACTTTTTTCAGATGGCCCTTTTGACCAGGGGAAAGTGAGACTTCATTGTAGTGCAGATTTCCTTTGCAAGCTTGCTTGGTTGGCCAAAAAGTGTGTATGCGTTTTTTCCTGACTATATTCAGGAAAAAACACATACGCCCTTTTTGGCCAAGTGCATCATTGTCGAGGTTCTGACTCTCTTCATATGTTTTCAATGCAATTCCAGTGTACCTCCTGAAATCGGTTTCCTGCAATTCTGCCTTGCTTTCAATGCTTCTTCATAGCCTTACCTCAATATATTTTTTGAAAATAGTTGGCCTTTATAACTCTGCAGGTTTTTGAATTGCAGTGGCCCTTAGCTCCATTTTTCAGCTCTTATTTTTGTGATCTTGCCCCATAACCACAGGATTCCTTGAAGCTCTATTCTTCTTCTGGGGCACCTTGCTGTGCCTTTGGTTAATTCTTCTTACTGATGTGAAATTAGAGTGACATGTGCCCATTGAAACCGCTACAGCTAGTTTCTCACTGGTTCCCCCTATTCCCATTCATCCTCCGCACTAACTGCAGACTGTGCGATACCAGAACTTAAAGGCATTGACTCTCCATGTGGAGATGTTGTTAGTAAAGCGGCTGGAATGTCGATCCGGAGCCCCAGAAGAGGAAAAATGAGGTGTGTTTTAGAAACCTTTCCCGATCATATGGTATACCAGTCGCTGGGTTTCCCAAGCATGGTTTAGCTGTAGGAAGATTCCCTTCAACCTGGAGTGTTGGGACCCTTGGAATGAGTAGCATGAAGTATTGCATTAAACTTTCGGCAGTTGCTCACCAAAGCTCACCAATCCTCTCAGCCCCAAGTGTCCAGCCTTATGTCTTATCCAGCTGTGGGTTTATATGTGGTCAATCCAGGTTGCATCACAGCCCCTGAGCGAATTTTGTAAGAATTTTTCTCTCTTTCATTGTTTCTGCGTTTTGTTTTTAAAATTTATTTCTATAATGGGGTTTAGCTCATTTTCACTGCTGTGTTTGTGCCGCTCTGCACACACTTGATTCCCTTATGGAGATATATCAATACATGGGTTTTAAGATTCTTATTACTCAGATATATTTCTCTGCGGTGTATAGGGTGTGTTGAGGCCAGTTCATTGAGCAAGGTGTAGATCTTGTCTAATACCTATTTGGTTTATTGAACGGTATCTGTGCTAATTTCAAACTCTGGTTTTATGCATCACGCCACCTCTCCTTTCCCCTTAAGCTGACATAAGTGTGTTTTCTAAATGTGAGACACTGTTCTGTTCTGTAATTCATTTCTTGTGCAGCCATATTTACCCTCCCTCTATAAGTGATATCTTATGATATGTTTCTTTTTCTGTTTGACTTATTTCAAGTAGTATTATCGGAACTAAATCCACTCTTTATCCTTCTACTAGCCTTATTACATTGATTTCATGGTGAAGAGATATTCCATTGTACATAAGTACCACATCTTCTTTATCCATTGTTCTCTTTCCTGGGATATTTAAGGTGTACTGAAGTTGAGGTTCTTGTAAACAGAGTAGCCCTAAACTGTGGTGTGCTTGTGTCTTGTTGATTTTTAGACTTCCCTAGATATACTCCCATGATTGGAAGTGTCCTATGCTCTGTAGCTCTGTTTTTTAGATGATTTAGGAACCACCATACACTTCTCCAGAGTGGCTCTCGGCAGTTCACACACTGCCCATCAGCGTATAAAGGCTCCCTGTTCTCCATGGCCTGTCCTGCATTTCTGGTTTTTACAATTTTTTAGGATGGCCCTTTTGACCGGTGGGAAGTGAGACTTCTTTGTTGTGCACATTTGCATTGCTTGCTTGCTTCGTTGCCCATAAAGTGCGTATGCGTTTTTTCCTGGATATAATCAGGAAAAAACGCATACGCCCTTTTGGGCCAACTGCATCATTGTCGAAATTCTGCCGCTTTTCATGTGCGTTAAAGACGAGTCCAATCTATCTCTTGAAATCTGTTTCTTGCAATTCTGTCTTGCATTCAGATCCTCTTCTTTGCCTTACCTCAACATATTTTTGGACGTTAGTTTTCATTTATAACTCTGCAGGTTTGTGAATTGCAGTGACCCTGAGCTCCATTTTTTAAGTTGTTCTTTTGTGAGCTGGCCTCAAACCCGCAGGATTGCTTCAGGCCCTATTTTGGCTCCGGCGAGGCAGGCTGAGCCTTTCTTTAATTCTTATTCTTAATGGGAAATTAGAGTGATATGTGCCCGTCCAAACCCCTACAACTCTTCTCTCATTGGTTCCCCCTCTTCCCGTTCATCCTCCTCACAATTTGCAAAATGTGTGAAACAGAAGTTTAAATGTGCTGATTCTCCAAGTGGGGAGATTCTAAGTAGCGTGGCTGGAATGGTGAACAGGAGCACCAGGAGAGGATAAATGAGGTGCATTTTAGACACATCTCCCGATCACATGGTGTACAGTCCTCTGGGTTTTCCATGCATGTTTTAGCTGTAGGAAGATCCCTTGAACCTGCAGATTTGGGACCCATTGAATGGGTACCAGGTAGTATTACTTTAAAGGGTGTGCATTTCCTCACCCAACCTCACATTTCTCTTAGCGCAAACAGTTTCCAGCCTTATGTCTCATCCTGCTGTGGGTCTAGATGTGTTCAATCCATGTTGCATCACCGTCCCTGAGGAAAAGTTGTAAGAGGTTTTCTCTGTCTCTCTGTCGTTTATTTTTTTCAATTTATTACTATATTGGTTACAGCTGATTTTCAAAGCTCTGTTTCTTGCTGCTGTACATCCACTTGATTCACGTACAGAGAGACATCAATAAATTCTTTTTCAGATTCTTACCAGTCGTATATATTCTTTTCCGGTGACTTGAGTGTGCTGAGTGCAGTTCTTTTAGCTACCGTGTAGGCCTTGTTGATTATCAGTTTGGTATTTGGAATGGTATCTTTGCTAATTTCAACCTCCTGGATGATGCCTCACCCCTCCCCACCTTTCCCGTTTAGCAGCCTTATGCATGTTTTCTACATATTTGACTATGTTTTTGTTTTGTAATTTATTTCATGTGTAGCCATTTTGGATTCCACCTTTAAGTGATATCTTATGATATGTGTCTTTTTCTTTTTGAATTCTGTCACTTAGAATGATCATACGTAACTCCTCCGGAGTTGTTACAACTGGCCATATTTCATTGATTTCCAGGCTGAATAATATTCCACTCTACCTAAGTACCACATCTCTATCCATTTTTTCCCTCCAGAGACATTTAAGTTATATCCTAGTCGAGGATCTTTTAAACAGAGAGGGGGTAAACATTGGGGTGCCTGTGTCCTCTCGATTTTTGTTTTTCCCAAGATATACGCCCATGAGGGCAAGTGCCCTATGCTCTGTAGCTCATTTTTTAGATGCTTTAGTAAACACAATACACTTCTCCAGAATGGCCGTTGGCAATATACATTTCCACTATAAGTCTCACAGGGCTCCCTCTTCTCGTTGCCCTGTCCTGCATTTCTGTTGTTTACGCTTTATGAGGATGGCTCTTCTGACTGATGCGAAGTGATATCTTTTGTAGTATTGACTTCCAGTGCCCACCTGTTTGGTTGGCTAAAAAAGTGTATGCCCTTTTCTTGAATATATACAGAAAAAAACGCATACACCCTTTTTGGCCAACTGCAATGTTGGCAATGTTCAGCTCCTTTTCTTGTGCTTAATGGCGAGTCCTTTCTACCTCCTCAAATCCCTTTCCTGCCATTCTCCCTTGCTTACAAGTCCTTTTCTCTGACTTTCCTCAAGACATTTTTCAGTGATGGATATTTTCAACTCTGCAGTTTTGTGAATTTTACTGCCCCTGAGTTCCATTGTTCAACTTGTGTTTATGGGAACTGGCCACAAAGCAGCGGGATTTCCTCAAGCCCTATACTGTTTCCATAGGCAACCCTAGCCTTTGGTCAATTCGTCTTCCTGATTGGAAATTAGAGTGACATGTGCCTGTCTGAACACCTAGGACTTGTCTCTCATTGTTCCTCATCCTTCCGCTTCATCCTCTGGACAAATTCCAAACTGTACGCAACAGGATGTTGACAGTGCTGACATCTCCAAGTGGGGAGACTGTTAGTAAAGACGCTGGAGGGGTGAACCAGAGCACCAGGAGATGAGATGCCTTTTCCAAGCTCTTCCCGATCAGACGGTATACCATCCTCTGGGTGTGACAGACATGTTTTAGCAGTAGGAAGAGTCCCATTCATGTAAGGAGAACACCAGGGCTTTTTCAAAATCAGTGTCTCCCCGAAACCCAAACTGGGGAATTTTTTAAGCTACGGCTACACATATGTTCATTAAGGGCCTTGGGAAGTAGGCAGAGTCCAAACTTTAGATGATTGAATTCTTCAGGGTCAGAAGCACTCACCACCAGCTTCCCTTAGGCTACACTTTAACTATCATTGATAGATGATGTCAATAAAAATATCTATTCTTTTTCAGATTATTTCCCCTTATAGGTTATTGCAAAATGTTGAGTGTAGTTCCCTGTGCTATACAGTAGTTCCTTGTTGATGATCTATTTTATACATAGCAGTGTGTATGTGTTAATTCCAAACTGTTAATTTATCCCTCCTCCCACCTTTCCCCTTTGGTAATAATAAATTATAAGATTTTATACTTCTCAGAAATGGGGGAGCTGAAAGAGAGGTATCATTTTCAATGGAAAAGCATTTAAAACAAGATTGAAGGTTTAACCAAGATTATTAGATGTACATCCTTGGAAAGAAATCACTTCGTTTCTCTAATATTGACCTGACAAATAAGACAAACCTTTTCACTGAACTTGCTTATAAAAAGTGATGGAAATATCAAATGGAAGTGTTAGAAACATCTTATTTTACCCGAGCCTTATACACTGTTCTATGTTAACTACAGTTTGGCTCACACATCTGTTCATTGAGGTTACAATAGTCTCAATTTCTGTTACTGATCCTCCAGAGTGGACCCCAACAAGTGTCCCCCTGCCCAGTGTCATTGGGGCCAACAGATCGAGACTGAGTTTGGTTCACAAGCAAAGGAAACTTTATATTTTGATCAGAAAATGGAGAGGTGAGAGCATGCACTACCCCGTGGGCTGTGGGCTGGGCTGCTGTGTAGAGATCCTGTCAGAGTCAGTGGGAGGGAGGGAGGCGGCGGAGCTCTCGAGGGCCGGGTTGGCTGTAGCTCAGGCTCTATATCGTGGAGTCTGCACTGGGCCCCAGGAGCTGAGGTGTCGACCCAGCCATTCTGCACTAGGAAATCTGGTCTGAAGTGCCGGGTGTGGAACCTCTGCATGCGGGACCCTAGGAGCACGTGAAATTAGACAAAGCACAAAGGATAAAAAAGGTTAGACTTGACTTTATTGCCCAGATTCTATTTTTATCTCCCAGGGATTTTTAATGGGCTTTGCTGGGGACAAACCCCTCCTCTGCCTTT
Source organism: Grampus griseus (assembly GCF_964374135.1). Taxonomy (NCBI): domain Eukaryota; kingdom Metazoa; phylum Chordata; class Mammalia; order Artiodactyla; family Delphinidae; genus Grampus; species Grampus griseus. Next base: position 131,872 of record NW_028133354.1, on the reverse strand, counting down.
TGTCCCGTTCCTCATTCTTGGAGTGCTGAGGGTGCAGACCCTTCTTCTGTAACTGCTGAGTGCTGAGTTGGGAGCCCTCATACCCTGGGGCGAGGGTCAGAGCTTCTCCCCAGCAGCCTCCCGGTGACGTTGATTGTCCCCAGGACCCCTGCCTCCCTGCTCGTCCACCTGAGCACCAGCATTGGAAGTGTTATAGATTCTAATGACCTTTAAGGGTCCAGGAAAGAGATGTGCAGAGACGCTGTGGGGGCCGGTTTCACCCCGCCCCACATTTGTTCGGCCACCTTAGGCTGACCGTTTCTGCCAGCCTAGATGCTCTGACCAGTAGTCTGCGCTTTCTTCAATTAGGCCCCTGAATTAACGTACAAACAGCACCAGGTGTCAGAGCCCTGCCCGCTCAACTCCCAGACAGTCCAGGGTCAGTGGTGATAAGGACCATGATGGCTACTGAGTCAACAGCCTTTTGAAGTAAACAGGAGTATAGCCGGTCTTATTGGCCACCATCATCACGGTGTCTGTAGGCTTTTCTATGGTGACAGTGTGGTATACTGTTCCCCCGCCAAGATTATTAGCTCCCCTCTGGGTGCAGTAAGTCCTGCAAGCAGTAGTCTACTCTTTTGGGACACACTCTTGTTGTTTTATGAGAGAAACTCCAGGTCAAGTGATGTTCACACGAGTCGTCATAGTGCCCTGTTGCCCCCGGTTATCTCTCTGGATGTTGGAGTTGGAAGGCCTCCTCACTCGAGGTCGGTGTGCCCACGGAGCGAACCCTGCAACTTCAGGGCATGGTTGGTGGTTAGGATCACCACGTGGGGTCCTTTTCCCTTAGGAGGGAGGTGGCCTTTTGGGCTGCTGATTTCCAGGTTTTTAGATACCGCCAGTATCTTGGCCAGATGTGGCAGTGGGCCAAGCTCCTTAGTGACCGTAGCTTATCCTACCTGGATGGCATTCTTGCATTGTTCCATTTCAAGTGGTCCCAGTTTTTGCACTAATTCTCCAATGGCGATTCACCTTTCACCGGGAATGTAAAGGTCAAAGGGTTTAGCTAAATTAGGGAGTTCCAGGGCAAGGGTCTGAATTGACTGCTCTTTCCATTCTTGAAAGGCCACTTCTGGATTCTATTCAAAAGGATCATCATCTTTTCCTTTCAGTGTTTCATATAGAGGCCCAGCTAGTAGACTGTAGTTAGGGATCCAGAAGCAGCAAACCCTGGCCTCCCCAGGAACCCCTAAGCTGTCTTCTAGTTTTAGAAAGGGGTAAGGCTGAAAATGGTTTCTTCCCTTTCCTGGGATGGGCTTCTCTGACCTTCTGTGAGAATGAAGCCCAGGCAGGTCACCGCAGTCTGTGATATTTGAGCTTTTTCTTGGACAACTTCTATCCTTTATTGGCTTGGTAGTTCAGAGGCCTCCTTAGTAGGGCTGGCGATCAGAATGTCGTCTGCATATTGAAGGAGGGTTTCCTTTTCCAGAGGTAGAACTTTTAGGTCTTTAGCTAAGCTTTCCCCAAAGACGGTGTGGGAATTTTTGCACCCTTGGGTCCAGACGGCCCGGAAGTATTGTTTTAGTTGTATGTTGAGTCCTGCCACTCACAAGCCAAAATTTCTTGTGACTCTGGGACTAATGGAATACAAAAGAAGGCATCATTGAAGACTAATACAGAATACCATGTCCTGGTGGTTGGTAGAATGACCAGCAGGGTGTAGGAATTAGGAGCAACTGGAGGTATATCCTCGGTGGCTTCACTGACTGTCCTGACATCCTTTACCAGGTCCCCAGCAGCCCATGGGGCTCTCGTGGTCAGACCAATCCCAGAATATGGAGCTCACCTGGGCAGGTACCCCACCCCCACCCCAGCCCACGGGGCTCTCGTGGTCAGGCCCCTCCCAGGATACAGAGCTACCCTTGCAGGTACCGTGGCAGGGCTGGGCACACAGGAACCGTGCACAGAGCCCTCATTGCAGAGCACCCCCAGCTCACCTGTCGCTCAGAGCTGACACAGAGCACCTCAGAGCAGGACTTGAACTAACAAACAGCAGCTGCGACAGGTCTGTGACCCTGGGCATCACTCCGTGAGACCTCCCTCCACCTGGTCTTCCAGAGACTTCCACTGCACCCGGGGCACCAGGCCTCTGTCTCCAACCACCACCTACCCCTCCTCTCCCTGACTCCTGGGTTCCTCTCATTAGGAGAGGGTTTTCTTGAAGTTGTCTCCCACTCATGGGCCAGATAAAATGATTAGAAAACAAGCCAAAGCTGCAACCCCTTGTCTATCCTGACTCTCAGGAGCCCACACCTGTTCCTTGGACCTGGCCGTTCAGCAAGTTCCATTTTCTGCAACTGTGAGCCCCTGAGGGGTGATGATTGGCTGACCTGGGCAGCCTTACCGTGCCGGCCAGCCCTCCCCAGGTGTGCCTGGGTTGAGATCAATATAAATACCACTCCAGGCAGCAAGAGCCCCTGCAGCCGTGCCTGATGCCATTTTCTCTGCCCTGTCAGCAGTCTCGGGGCTGGGCTGGTGGGAGGGAGTGAGAGGCCACGGCTTTGTGGGTGGCCCAGTGTGAGTGGGGCTCTGCTGGACTTTCTGCAGCAGTTGCCAGGCTGCCACCTGCTAAAGAAGAGGATGTGTCACCCATACCTGCTGCTGGAATTTCTCCCTGGGCAGAGGTGAGGAAGGAAAAAAGCAGTGGGGGCAGGGACAGGACGGGTATCTCAGGCAGGGAAATGGAAATCTTCCAGAAGAGCACCCAGGGCCAGGACCATCCTGGCTGGCCTGCAGGCACCAAGTCGGCCGGCATGCTGTCACTCATGTGGCTCTATGGCCCTTCCTCTAGGCTTTCAAGTCCTTGTATATATTCAGGTGTTTTACCTGGGACGGGTGGGAATAGTTCAGCAGCAACTGGCCTGGGGCTCAGCTCACGTTTACTCACAGATGCCTCGGCATGGTGCCCCAGCTTTGCAATGAGGACGCTTGTTGCGTGGGGGCTGCTGGCTGAATGGGAGACGATTCCCCACCACTGACCAACTTCAGAATTGTTTACAACTGGAGCAAGTGCCCTGATACGGTTTTCCTCTGTGTAACTGGTGGGTTCTGTGTTTTTTTCTCTTTTTCGTTTTTGGTTCAAGGTAGATTTTATTCCTCTTTTTTGTATTTACAGATATAAGCATGGAAATAATTTATTCATATAAATACATGTAAGTGCAGGGAATAATTGTTTTTTCTGTTTTATTTTTTAAATTTTATTTCTTTTTAATTTTGAATTTTATTTTATATTTTTATACAGCAGGTTCTTATTGGTTATCTATTTTATACATATAAATGTATACATGCCAATCCCAGTCTCTCAACTCCTCCCACCACCACCCCCCCAACAGGTTTCCCCCCTTGTTGTCCATACGTTTGTTGTCTACATCTGTTGCTCTATTTATGCCTTGCAAAATGGTTAATCTGTACAGTTTTTCTAGGTTCCACATATATGCATGAATATACAAGATTTGTTTTTCTCTTTCTGACTTACTTCACTCTGTATGACAGTCTCTAGATCCATCGACGTCTCTACAAATGACCCAATTTCATTCCTTTTCATGGCTTAGTAATATTCCATTTTATATATGTACCACAGCTTTATGCATTCGTCTGTCTGTGGGCATTTAGGTTGCTTCCATTACCTCGATATTGTAAATAGTGATGCAATGAACATTGCGGTGAATGACTCTTTTTGATTTATGGTTTTGTCTGGGTATATGTCCAGTACTGGGATTGCTGTATCATATGGTAATTCTATTGTTAGTTTCTTAAGAAATTCCATATTGTTCTCCATAATGACTGTATCAATTTATATTCCCAACAATAGTGGAAGAGGGTTCCTTTTCTCCACACCCTTTCCAGCATTTTTTGTTTGTAGATTTTCTATGATGTCTATTCTACCAGGTGTGAGGTGATACCTCATTGTTGAATCCATTTCGTTGAGCAAGGGGTAGGTCTTGTCTATTACATATTTGGCTTATGGAACGGTATCTGTGCTAATTTCAAACTCTGCTTTTATGCAGCACCCCAACTCACCTTCCCCCTTAAGCAGGCATAAGTTGGTTTTCTAAACTTGAGACCCTGTTCTGTTTTGTAATGCAGTTCATGTGTAGCCAAGTTCACATTCCATGTATTAGTGATACCTTATGATGTTTCTTTTTCTGTGTCACTTATTTCACATAGAATCATCGTGCCTCAATCCACTCATTATGCTGGTACGGGTCTGGTGACATAGATTTCATTGCTGAGTGGTATTCTGTTGTACATAACTACCGCAATTTCTTTATCCATTATTTGCTCTCTGGGATATTTAACTTGTGCCGTAGAAGAGATTTCTGTAAAAAGAGCCGTCCCAAATTTAGGGGTGGCTGTGTCTTTTTGATTTTAATTTCCCTAAGCTATAGGACCATAAGTGGAAGTGCCCTAGGCTCTGTTGCTTTGTTTTTTAGATGTTTCAGAAAACACCATACACTTCTACAGAGCGGCTGTTGTCAATTTACATCCCGCCCATCAGCATAACAAGGCTCCCCGTTCTCCATGGCCTGTCCTGCCTTTCTGGATTTTACACTTTTTTCAGATGACACTTTTGACCGGGGGGAAGTGAGACTTCATTGTAGTGCAGATTTCCTTTGCAAGCTTGCTTGGTTGGCCAAAAAGGGCGTATGCGTTTTTTCCTGAATATATTCAGGAAAAAACGCATACGCCCTTTTTGGCCAAGTGCATCATTGTGGACGTTCTGCCTCTTTTCCTATGCTTTCAATGCAATTCCAGTCTACCTCCTGAAATCGGTTTCCTGCAATTCTGCCCCGCTTTCAAGTCCTCTTGGCAGCCTTACTTCAGTATATTTTTGGACAATAGCTGTCATTTATAACTCTGCAGGTTTGTGAATTACAGTGCCCCTGAGCTCCTTTCTTCAACTCGCTTTCTTTTGAGCTGGGAGCAACACCGCAGGATGGCTTCAGGACCTAATCTGGTTCCGGCACGGCACGCTGAGCCTTTGGTTTATTCCTCTTCCCTTTGGGAAATGAGAGTTAAATTTGCCCGTCCAGACACCTCCAGCTAGTCTCTCATTGGTTCTCCCTATTCCTGTTCATCTTCCGCAGAAATTGCAAACTGGGCCAAACAGGAGGTTAAAGGCATTCACTCTCCAAGTGAGGAGAGTGTTAGTAAAGCGTCTGGAATGTTGCACCCGAGTACCAGGGAACGAAAAGTGAGACACATTTGAACACGTTTCTCGATCACACGGTGGATCATACTCTGGGTTCCACATGCATGTTTTAGCTGAAGGAAGAATCCCTTAAACCTGGAGAGTTGAGACCAATGGAATGGGTACCATGCAATAAGACTTCAAAGGGTCTGCATTTGCTCACCGAACCTCACCAATCTTATGAGCCCCAAGTGTCCAGCCTTATGTGTCACCCAGCTCTGGGTGTAGATATGGTAAATGCAGGTTGCATCAGAAGCCTTGAATGAATTACTTAAGTATTGCTCTCTATTTCACTCTCATTGTGTTTTGTTTAAGAAATTTATTTTTAATATGGGATTTAGATGATTTTCACTGCTTTAATGCCACTGTACACACTCTTGATTCTCTTACAGAGATATATAAATCCATAGCTTTTATGATTCTTACTAGTCAGGTATATTCCTAGGCGTTGAATATGGGGTGTTGAGTCCATTTCGTTGAGCAAGGAGTAGCTCTTGTCTATTCCATATTTGGCTTAAGGAACTTTATCTGTGCTCATTTCAATCTCTGGTTTTATGCAGCACCCCAACTCACCTTTCCCCTTAAGCAAGCATAAGTTGGTTTTCTAAATTTGAGACCCTGTTCTGTTTTGGAATTCAGTTCCTGTGTAGCCAAGTTTACATTCCGTGTATTAGTGATATCTTATGATGTTTCTTTCTCTGTGTGACTTATTTCAGTTAGATTCATTGTACTTAATCCACTCATTATGCTGCTACGGGCCTGATGACATAGATTTCATTGCTGAGTGATACTGCATTGTACGTAAGTACCACAACTTCTTTATCCATTTTTCACTTTCTGCGATATTGAACTTGTACCGTATATGAGGTTCTTATAAACAGAGCCATCCCAAACTTGGGGTGGCTGTGTCTTTTTGATTTTAATTTCCCTAAACTATAGGACCATAAGTGGAAGTGCCCTAGGCTCTGTTGCTTTGTTTTTTAGATGTTTCAGGAAACACCATACACTTCTCCAGAGTGGCTGTTGGCAATTTACATCCCGCCCATCAGCATAAGAAGGCTCCCAGTTCTCCATGGCCTGTCGTGCCTTTCTGGATTTTACACTTTTTTCAGATGGCCCTTTTGACCAGGGGAAAGTGAGACTTCATTGTAGTGCAGATTTCCTTTGCAAGCTTGCTTGGTTGGCCAAAAAGTGTGTATGCGTTTTTTCCTGACTATATTCAGGAAAAAACACATACGCCCTTTTTGGCCAAGTGCATCATTGTCGAGGTTCTGACTCTCTTCATATGTTTTCAATGCAATTCCAGTGTACCTCCTGAAATCGGTTTCCTGCAATTCTGCCTTGCTTTCAATGCTTCTTCATAGCCTTACCTCAATATATTTTTTGAAAATAGTTGGCCTTTATAACTCTGCAGGTTTTTGAATTGCAGTGGCCCTTAGCTCCATTTTTCAGCTCTTATTTTTGTGATCTTGCCCCATAACCACAGGATTCCTTGAAGCTCTATTCTTCTTCTGGGGCACCTTGCTGTGCCTTTGGTTAATTCTTCTTACTGATGTGAAATTAGAGTGACATGTGCCCATTGAAACCGCTACAGCTAGTTTCTCACTGGTTCCCCCTATTCCCATTCATCCTCCGCACTAACTGCAGACTGTGCGATACCAGAACTTAAAGGCATTGACTCTCCATGTGGAGATGTTGTTAGTAAAGCGGCTGGAATGTCGATCCGGAGCCCCAGAAGAGGAAAAATGAGGTGTGTTTTAGAAACCTTTCCCGATCATATGGTATACCAGTCGCTGGGTTTCCCAAGCATGGTTTAGCTGTAGGAAGATTCCCTTCAACCTGGAGTGTTGGGACCCTTGGAATGAGTAGCATGAAGTATTGCATTAAACTTTCGGCAGTTGCTCACCAAAGCTCACCAATCCTCTCAGCCCCAAGTGTCCAGCCTTATGTCTTATCCAGCTGTGGGTTTATATGTGGTCAATCCAGGTTGCATCACAGCCCCTGAGCGAATTTTGTAAGAATTTTTCTCTCTTTCATTGTTTCTGCGTTTTGTTTTTAAAATTTATTTCTATAATGGGGTTTAGCTCATTTTCACTGCTGTGTTTGTGCCGCTCTGCACACACTTGATTCCCTTATGGAGATATATCAATACATGGGTTTTAAGATTCTTATTACTCAGATATATTTCTCTGCGGTGTATAGGGTGTGTTGAGGCCAGTTCATTGAGCAAGGTGTAGATCTTGTCTAATACCTATTTGGTTTATTGAACGGTATCTGTGCTAATTTCAAACTCTGGTTTTATGCATCACGCCACCTCTCCTTTCCCCTTAAGCTGACATAAGTGTGTTTTCTAAATGTGAGACACTGTTCTGTTCTGTAATTCATTTCTTGTGCAGCCATATTTACCCTCCCTCTATAAGTGATATCTTATGATATGTTTCTTTTTCTGTTTGACTTATTTCAAGTAGTATTATCGGAACTAAATCCACTCTTTATCCTTCTACTAGCCTTATTACATTGATTTCATGGTGAAGAGATATTCCATTGTACATAAGTACCACATCTTCTTTATCCATTGTTCTCTTTCCTGGGATATTTAAGGTGTACTGAAGTTGAGGTTCTTGTAAACAGAGTAGCCCTAAACTGTGGTGTGCTTGTGTCTTGTTGATTTTTAGACTTCCCTAGATATACTCCCATGATTGGAAGTGTCCTATGCTCTGTAGCTCTGTTTTTTAGATGATTTAGGAACCACCATACACTTCTCCAGAGTGGCTCTCGGCAGTTCACACACTGCCCATCAGCGTATAAAGGCTCCCTGTTCTCCATGGCCTGTCCTGCATTTCTGGTTTTTACAATTTTTTAGGATGGCCCTTTTGACCGGTGGGAAGTGAGACTTCTTTGTTGTGCACATTTGCATTGCTTGCTTGCTTCGTTGCCCATAAAGTGCGTATGCGTTTTTTCCTGGATATAATCAGGAAAAAACGCATACGCCCTTTTGGGCCAACTGCATCATTGTCGAAATTCTGCCGCTTTTCATGTGCGTTAAAGACGAGTCCAATCTATCTCTTGAAATCTGTTTCTTGCAATTCTGTCTTGCATTCAGATCCTCTTCTTTGCCTTACCTCAACATATTTTTGGACGTTAGTTTTCATTTATAACTCTGCAGGTTTGTGAATTGCAGTGACCCTGAGCTCCATTTTTTAAGTTGTTCTTTTGTGAGCTGGCCTCAAACCCGCAGGATTGCTTCAGGCCCTATTTTGGCTCCGGCGAGGCAGGCTGAGCCTTTCTTTAATTCTTATTCTTAATGGGAAATTAGAGTGATATGTGCCCGTCCAAACCCCTACAACTCTTCTCTCATTGGTTCCCCCTCTTCCCGTTCATCCTCCTCACAATTTGCAAAATGTGTGAAACAGAAGTTTAAATGTGCTGATTCTCCAAGTGGGGAGATTCTAAGTAGCGTGGCTGGAATGGTGAACAGGAGCACCAGGAGAGGATAAATGAGGTGCATTTTAGACACATCTCCCGATCACATGGTGTACAGTCCTCTGGGTTTTCCATGCATGTTTTAGCTGTAGGAAGATCCCTTGAACCTGCAGATTTGGGACCCATTGAATGGGTACCAGGTAGTATTACTTTAAAGGGTGTGCATTTCCTCACCCAACCTCACATTTCTCTTAGCGCAAACAGTTTCCAGCCTTATGTCTCATCCTGCTGTGGGTCTAGATGTGTTCAATCCATGTTGCATCACCGTCCCTGAGGAAAAGTTGTAAGAGGTTTTCTCTGTCTCTCTGTCGTTTATTTTTTTCAATTTATTACTATATTGGTTACAGCTGATTTTCAAAGCTCTGTTTCTTGCTGCTGTACATCCACTTGATTCACGTACAGAGAGACATCAATAAATTCTTTTTCAGATTCTTACCAGTCGTATATATTCTTTTCCGGTGACTTGAGTGTGCTGAGTGCAGTTCTTTTAGCTACCGTGTAGGCCTTGTTGATTATCAGTTTGGTATTTGGAATGGTATCTTTGCTAATTTCAACCTCCTGGATGATGCCTCACCCCTCCCCACCTTTCCCGTTTAGCAGCCTTATGCATGTTTTCTACATATTTGACTATGTTTTTGTTTTGTAATTTATTTCATGTGTAGCCATTTTGGATTCCACCTTTAAGTGATATCTTATGATATGTGTCTTTTTCTTTTTGAATTCTGTCACTTAGAATGATCATACGTAACTCCTCCGGAGTTGTTACAACTGGCCATATTTCATTGATTTCCAGGCTGAATAATATTCCACTCTACCTAAGTACCACATCTCTATCCATTTTTTCCCTCCAGAGACATTTAAGTTATATCCTAGTCGAGGATCTTTTAAACAGAGAGGGGGTAAACATTGGGGTGCCTGTGTCCTCTCGATTTTTGTTTTTCCCAAGATATACGCCCATGAGGGCAAGTGCCCTATGCTCTGTAGCTCATTTTTTAGATGCTTTAGTAAACACAATACACTTCTCCAGAATGGCCGTTGGCAATATACATTTCCACTATAAGTCTCACAGGGCTCCCTCTTCTCGTTGCCCTGTCCTGCATTTCTGTTGTTTACGCTTTATGAGGATGGCTCTTCTGACTGATGCGAAGTGATATCTTTTGTAGTATTGACTTCCAGTGCCCACCTGTTTGGTTGGCTAAAAAAGTGTATGCCCTTTTCTTGAATATATACAGAAAAAAACGCATACACCCTTTTTGGCCAACTGCAATGTTGGCAATGTTCAGCTCCTTTTCTTGTGCTTAATGGCGAGTCCTTTCTACCTCCTCAAATCCCTTTCCTGCCATTCTCCCTTGCTTACAAGTCCTTTTCTCTGACTTTCCTCAAGACATTTTTCAGTGATGGATATTTTCAACTCTGCAGTTTTGTGAATTTTACTGCCCCTGAGTTCCATTGTTCAACTTGTGTTTATGGGAACTGGCCACAAAGCAGCGGGATTTCCTCAAGCCCTATACTGTTTCCATAGGCAACCCTAGCCTTTGGTCAATTCGTCTTCCTGATTGGAAATTAGAGTGACATGTGCCTGTCTGAACACCTAGGACTTGTCTCTCATTGTTCCTCATCCTTCCGCTTCATCCTCTGGACAAATTCCAAACTGTACGCAACAGGATGTTGACAGTGCTGACATCTCCAAGTGGGGAGACTGTTAGTAAAGACGCTGGAGGGGTGAACCAGAGCACCAGGAGATGAGATGCCTTTTCCAAGCTCTTCCCGATCAGACGGTATACCATCCTCTGGGTGTGACAGACATGTTTTAGCAGTAGGAAGAGTCCCATTCATGTAAGGAGAACACCAGGGCTTTTTCAAAATCAGTGTCTCCCCGAAACCCAAACTGGGGAATTTTTTAAGCTACGGCTACACATATGTTCATTAAGGGCCTTGGGAAGTAGGCAGAGTCCAAACTTTAGATGATTGAATTCTTCAGGGTCAGAAGCACTCACCACCAGCTTCCCTTAGGCTACACTTTAACTATCATTGATAGATGATGTCAATAAAAATATCTATTCTTTTTCAGATTATTTCCCCTTATAGGTTATTGCAAAATGTTGAGTGTAGTTCCCTGTGCTATACAGTAGTTCCTTGTTGATGATCTATTTTATACATAGCAGTGTGTATGTGTTAATTCCAAACTGTTAATTTATCCCTCCTCCCACCTTTCCCCTTTGGTAATAATAAATTATAAGATTTTATACTTCTCAGAAATGGGGGAGCTGAAAGAGAGGTATCATTTTCAATGGAAAAGCATTTAAAACAAGATTGAAGGTTTAACCAAGATTATTAGATGTACATCCTTGGAAAGAAATCACTTCGTTTCTCTAATATTGACCTGACAAATAAGACAAACCTTTTCACTGAACTTGCTTATAAAAAGTGATGGAAATATCAAATGGAAGTGTTAGAAACATCTTATTTTACCCGAGCCTTATACACTGTTCTATGTTAACTACAGTTTGGCTCACACATCTGTTCATTGAGGTTACAATAGTCTCAATTTCTGTTACTGATCCTCCAGAGTGGACCCCAACAAGTGTCCCCCTGCCCAGTGTCATTGGGGCCAACAGATCGAGACTGAGTTTGGTTCACAAGCAAAGGAAACTTTATATTTTGATCAGAGAATGGAGAGGTGAGAGCATGCACTACCCCGTGGGCTGTGGGCTGGGCTGCTGTGTAGAGATCCTGTCAGAGTCAGTGGGAGGGAGGGAGGCGGCGGAGCTCTCGAGGGCCGGGTTGGCTGTAGCTCAGGCTCTATATCGTGGAGTCTGCACTGGGCCCCAGGAGCTGAGGTGTCGACCCAGCCATTCTGCACTAGGAAATCTGGTCTGAAGTGCCGGGTGTGGAACCTCTGCATGCGGGACCCTAGGAGCACGTGAAATTAGACAAAGCACAAAGGATAAAAAAGGTTAGACTTGACTTTATTGCCCAGATTCTATTTTTATCTCCCAGGGATTTTTAATGGGCTTTGCTGGGGACAAACCCCTCCTCTGCCTTTTGTCCCGTTCCTCATTCTTGGAGTGCTGAGGGTGCAGACCCTTCTTCTGTAACTGCTGAGTGCTGAGTTGGGAGCCCTCATACCCTGGGGCGAGGGTCAGAGCTTCTCCCCAGCAGCCTCCCGGTGACGTTGATTGTCCCCAGGACCCCTGCCTCCCTGCTCGTCCACCTGAGCACCAGCATTGGAAGTGTTATAGATTCTAATGACCTTTAAGGGTCCAGGAAAGAGATGTGCAGAGACGCTGTGGGGGCCGGTTTCACCCCGCCCCACATTTGTTCGGCCACCTTAGGCTGACCGTTTCTGCCAGCCTAGATGCTCTGACCAGTAGTCTGCGCTTTCTTCAATTAGGCCCCTGAATTAACGTACAAACAGCACCAGGTGTCAGAGCCCTGCCCGCTCAACTCCCAGACAGTCCAGGGTCAGTGGTGATAAGGACCATGATGGCTACTGAGTCAACAGCCTTTTGAAGTAAACAGGAGTACAGCCGGTCTTATTGGCCACCATCATCACGGTGTCTGTAGGCTTTTCTATGGTGACAGTGTGGTATACTGTTCCCCCGCCAAGATTATTAGCTCCCCTCTGGGTGCAGTAAGTCCTGCAAGCAGTAGTCTACTCTTTTGGGACACACTCTTGTTGTTTTATGAGAGAAACTCCAGGTCAAGTGATGTTCACACGAGTCGTCATAGTGCCCTGTTGCCCCCGGTTATCTCTCTGGATGTTGGAGTTGGAAGGCCTCCTCACTCGAGGTCGGTGTGCCCACGGAGCGAACCCTGCAACTTCAGGGCATGGTTGGTGGTTAGGATCACCACGTGGGGTCCTTTTCCCTTAGGAGGGAGGTGGCCTTTTGGGCTGCTGATTTCCAGGTTTTTAGATACCGCCAGTATCTTGGCCAGATGTGGCAGTGGGCCAAGCTCCTTAGTGACCGTAGCTTATCCTACCTGGATGGCATTCTTGCATTGTTCCATTTCAAGTGGTCCCAGTTTTTGCACTAATTCTCCAATGGCGATTCACCTTTCACCGGGAATGTAAAGGTCAAAGGGTTTAGCTAAATTAGGGAGTTCCAGGGCAAGGGTCTGAATTGACTGCTCTTTCCATTCTTGAAAGGCCACTTCTGGATTCTATTCAAAAGGATCATCATCTTTTCCTTTCAGTGTTTCATATAGAGGCCCAGCTAGTAGACTGTAGTTAGGGATCCAGAAGCAGCAAACCCTGGCCTCCCCAGGAACCCCTAAGCTGTCTTCTAGTTTTAGAAAGGGGTAAGGCTGAAAATGGTTTCTTCCCTTTCCTGGGATGGGCTTCTCTGACCTTCTGTGAGAATGAAGCCCAGGCAGGTCACCGCAGTCTGTGATATTTGAGCTTTTTCTTGGACAACTTCTATCCTTTATTGGCTTGGTAGTTCAGAGGCCTCCTTAGTAGGGCTGGCGATCAGAATGTCGTCTGCATATTGAAGGAGGGTTTCCTTTTCCAGAGGTAGAACTTTTAGGTCTTTAGCTAAGCTTTCCCCAAAGACGGTGTGGGAATTTTTGCACCCTTGGGTCCAGACGGCCCGGAAGTATTGTTTTAGTTGTATGTTGAGTCCTGCTACTCACAAGCCAAAATTTCTTGTGACTCTGGGACTAATGGAATACAAAAGAAGGCATCATTGAAGACTAATACAGAATACCATGTCCTGGTGGTTGGTAGAATGACCAGCAGGGTGTAGGAATTAGGAGCAACTGGAGGTATATCCTCGGTGGCTTCACTGACTGTCCTGACATCCTTTACCAGGTCCCCAGCAGCCCATGGGGCTCTCGTGGTCAGACCAATCCCAGAATATGGAGCTCACCTGGGCAGGTACCCCACCCCCACCCCAGCCCACGGGGCTCTCGTGGTCAGGCCCCTCCCAGGATACAGAGCTACCCTTGCAGGTACCGTGGCAGGGCTGGGCACACAGGAACCGTGCACAGAGCCCTCATTGCAGAGCACCCCCAGCTCACCTGTCGCTCAGAGCTGACACAGAGCACCTCAGAGCAGGACTTGAACTAACAAACAGCAGCTGCGACAGGTCTGTGACCCTGGGCATCACTCCGTGAGACCTCCCTCCACCTGGTCTTCCAGAGACTTCCACTGCACCCGGGGCACCAGGCCTCTGTCTCCAACCACCACCTACCCCTCCTCTCCCTGACTCCTGGGTTCCTCTCATTAGGAGAGGGTTTTCTTGAAGTTGTCTCCCACTCATGGGCCAGATAAAATGATTAGAAAACAAGCCAAAGCTGCAACCCCTTGTCTATCCTGACTCTCAGGAGCCCACACCTGTTCCTTGGACCTGGCCGTTCAGCAAGTTCCATTTTCTGCAACTGTGAGCCCCTGAGGGGTGATGATTGGCTGACCTGGGCAGCCTTACCGTGCCGGCCAGCCCTCCCCAGGTGTGCCTGGGTTGAGATCAATATAAATACCACTCCAGGCAGCAAGAGCCCCTGCAGCCGTGCCTGACGCCATTTTCTCTGCCCTGTCAGCAGTCTCGGGGCTGGGCTGGTGGGAGGGAGTGAGAGGCCACGGCTTTGTGGGTGGCCCAGTGTGAGTGGGGCTCTGCTGGACTTTCTGCAGCAGTTGCCAGGCTGCCACCTGCTAAAGAAGAGGATGTGTCACCCATACCTGCTGCTGGAATTTCTCCCTGGGCAGAGGTGAGGAAGGAAAAAAGCAGTGGGGGCAGGGACAGGACGGGTATCTCAGGCAGGGAAATGGAAATCTTCCAGAAGAGCACCCAGGGCCAGGACCATCCTGGCTGGCCTGCAGGCACCAAGTCGGCCGGCATGCTGTCACTCATGTGGCTCTATGGCCCTTCCTCTAGGCTTTCAAGTCCTTGTATATATTCAGGTGTTTTACCTGGGACGGGTGGGAATAGTTCAGCAGCAACTGGCCTGGGGCTCAGCTCACGTTTACTCACAGATGCCTCGGCACGGTGCCCCAGCTTTGCAATGAGGACGCTTGTTGCGTGGGGGCTGCTGGCTGAATGGGAGACGATTCCCCACCACTGACCAACTTCAGAATTGTTTACAACTGGAGCAAGTGCCCTGATACGGTTTTCCTCTGTGTAACTGGTGGGTTCTGTGTTTTTTTCTCTTTTTCGTTTTTGGTTCAAGGTAGATTTTATTCCTCTTTTTTGTATTTACAGATATAAGCATGGAAATAATTTATTCATATAAATACATGTAAGTGCAGGGAATAATTGTTTTTTCTGTTTTATTTTTTAAATTTTATTTCTTTTTAATTTTGAATTTTATTTTATATTTTTATACAGCAGGTTCTTATTGGTTATCTATTTTATACATATAAATGTATACATGCCAATCCCAGTCTCTCAACTCCTCCCACCACCACCCCCCCAACAGGTTTCCCCCCTTGTTGTCCATACGTTTGTTGTCTACATCTGTTGCTCTATTTATGCCTTGCAAAATGGTTAATCTGTACAGTTTTTCTAGGTTCCACATATATGCATGAATATACAAGATTTGTTTTTCTCTTTCTGACTTACTTCACTCTGTATGACAGTCTCTAGATCCATCGACGTCTCTACAAATGACCCAATTTCATTCCTTTTCATGGCTTAGTAATATTCCATTTTATATATGTACCACAGCTTTATGCATTCGTCTGTCTGTGGGCATTTAGGTTGCTTCCATTACCTCGATATTGTAAATAGTGATGCAATGAACATTGCGGTGAATGACTCTTTTTGATTTATGGTTTTGTCTGGGTATATGTCCAGTACTGGGATTGCTGTATCATATGGTAATTCTATTGTTAGTTTCTTAAGAAATTCCATATTGTTCTCCATAATGACTGTATCAATTTATATTCCCAACAATAGTGGAAGAGGGTTCCTTTTCTCCACACCCTTTCCAGCATTTTTTGTTTGTAGATTTTCTATGATGTCTATTCTACCAGGTGTGAGGTGATACCTCATTGTTGAATCCATTTCGTTGAGCAAGGGGTAGGTCTTGTCTATTACATATTTGGCTTATGGAACGGTATCTGTGCTAATTTCAAACTCTGCTTTTATGCAGCACCCCAACTCACCTTCCCCCTTAAGCAGGCATAAGTTGGTTTTCTAAACTTGAGACCCTGTTCTGTTTTGTAATGCAGTTCATGTGTAGCCAAGTTCACATTCCATGTATTAGTGATACCTTATGATGTTTCTTTTTCTGTGTCACTTATTTCACATAGAATCATCGTGCCTCAATCCACTCATTATGCTGGTACGGGTCTGGTGACATAGATTTCATTGCTGAGTGGTATTCTGTTGTACATAACTACCGCAATTTCTTTATCCATTATTTGCTCTCTGGGATATTTAACTTGTGCCGTAGAAGAGATTTCTGTAAAAAGAGCCGTCCCAAATTTAGGGGTGGCTGTGTCTTTTTGATTTTAATTTCCCTAAGCTATAGGACCATAAGTGGAAGTGCCCTAGGCTCTGTTGCTTTGTTTTTTAGATGTTTCAGAAAACACCATACACTTCTACAGAGCGGCTGTTGTCAATTTACATCCCGCCCATCAGCATAACAAGGCTCCCCGTTCTCCATGGCCTGTCCTGCCTTTCTGGATTTTACACTTTTTTCAGATGACACTTTTGACCGGGGGGAAGTGAGACTTCATTGTAGTGCAGATTTCCTTTGCAAGCTTGCTTGGTTGGCCAAAAAGGGCGTATGCGTTTTTTCCTGAATATATTCAGGAAAAAACGCATACGCCCTTTTTGGCCAAGTGCATCATTGTGGACGTTCTGCCTCTTTTCCTATGCTTTCAATGCAATTCCAGTCTACCTCCTGAAATCGGTTTCCTGCAATTCTGCCCCGCTTTCAAGTCCTCTTGGCAGCCTTACTTCAGTATATTTTTGGACAATAGCTGTCATTTATAACTCTGCAGGTTTGTGAATTACAGTGCCCCTGAGCTCCTTTCTTCAACTCGCTTTCTTTTGAGCTGGGAGCAACACCGCAGGATGGCTTCAGGACCTAATCTGGTTCCGGCACGGCACGCTGAGCCTTTGGTTTATTCCTCTTCCCTTTGGGAAATGAGAGTTAAATTTGCCCGTCCAGACACCTCCAGCTAGTCTCTCATTGGTTCTCCCTATTCCTGTTCATCTTCCGCAGAAATTGCAAACTGGGCCAAACAGGAGGTTAAAGGCATTCACTCTCCAAGTGAGGAGAGTGTTAGTAAAGCGTCTGGAATGTTGCACCCGAGTACCAGGGAACGAAAAGTGAGACACATTTGAACACGTTTCTCGATCACACGGTGGATCATACTCTGGGTTCCACATGCATGTTTTAGCTGAAGGAAGAATCCCTTAAACCTGGAGAGTTGAGACCAATGGAATGGGTACCATGCAATAAGACTTCAAAGGGTCTGCATTTGCTCACCGAACCTCACCAATCTTATGAGCCCCAAGTGTCCAGCCTTATGTGTCACCCAGCTCTGGGTGTAGATATGGTAAATGCAGGTTGCATCAGAAGCCTTGAATGAATTACTTAAGTATTGCTCTCTATTTCACTCTCATTGTGTTTTGTTTAAGAAATTTATTTTTAATATGGGATTTAGATGATTTTCACTGCTTTAATGCCACTGTACACACTCTTGATTCTCTTACAGAGATATATAAATCCATAGCTTTTATGATTCTTACTAGTCAGGTATATTCCTAGGCGTTGAATATGGGGTGTTGAGTCCATTTCGTTGAGCAAGGAGTAGCTCTTGTCTATTCCATATTTGGCTTAAGGAACTTTATCTGTGCTCATTTCAATCTCTGGTTTTATGCAGCACCCCAACTCACCTTTCCCCTTAAGCAAGCATAAGTTGGTTTTCTAAATTTGAGACCCTGTTCTGTTTTGGAATTCAGTTCCTGTGTAGCCAAGTTTACATTCCGTGTATTAGTGATATCTTATGATGTTTCTTTCTCTGTGTGACTTATTTCAGTTAGATTCATTGTACTTAATCCACTCATTATGCTGCTACGGGCCTGATGACATAGATTTCATTGCTGAGTGATACTGCATTGTACGTAAGTACCACAACTTCTTTATCCATTTTTCACTTTCTGCGATATTGAACTTGTACCGTATATGAGGTTCTTATAAACAGAGCCATCCCAAACTTGGGGTGGCTGTGTCTTTTTGATTTTAATTTCCCTAAACTATAGGACCATAAGTGGAAGTGCCCTAGGCTCTGTTGCTTTGTTTTTTAGATGTTTCAGGAAACACCATACACTTCTCCAGAGTGGCTGTTGGCAATTTACATCCCGCCCATCAGCATAAGAAGGCTCCCAGTTCTCCATGGCCTGTCGTGCCTTTCTGGATTTTACACTTTTTTCAGATGGCCCTTTTGACCAGGGGAAAGTGAGACTTCATTGTAGTGCAGATTTCCTTTGCAAGCTTGCTTGGTTGGCCAAAAAGGGCGTATGCGTTTTTTCCTGAATATATTCAGGAAAAAACGCATACGCTCTTTTTGGCCAAGTGCATCATTGTGGACGTTCTGCCTCTTTTCCTATGCTTTCAATGCAATTCCAGTCTACCTCCTGAAATCGGATTCCTGCAATTCTGCCCCGCTTTCAAGTCCTCTTGGCAGCCTTACTTCAGTATATTTTTGGACGATAGCTGTCATTTATAACTCTGCAGGTTTGTGAATTACAGTGCCCCTGAGCTCCTTTCTTCAACTCGCTTTCTTTTGAGCTGGGAGCAACACCGCAGGATGGCTTCAGGCCCTAATCTGGTTCCGGCACGGCACGCTGAGCCTTTGGTTTATTCCTCTTCCCTGTGGGAAATGAGAGTTAAATTTGCCCGTCCAGACACCTCCAGCTAGTCTCTCATTGGTTCTCCTTATTCCTGTTCATCTTCCGCAGAAATTGCAAACTGGGCCAAACAGGAGGTTAAAGGCGCTGACTCTCCAACTTGGGAGAGTGTTAGTAAAGCGTCTGGAATATTGCACCTGAGTACCAGGGGACGAAAACTGAGACATATTTGAACACGTCTCCCGATCACACGGTTGATCATACTCTGGGTTCCACATGCATGTTTTAGCTGAAGGAAGAATACCTTAAACCTGGAGAGTTGAGACCCGTGGAATGGGTACCATGCAATATGACTTCAAAGGGTCTTCATTTGCTCACCGAACCTCTCCAATCCTATCACTGCTGCATTTATGCCCCAGTACACACGCTTCATTCTCTTTCGGTGACATAGCCATCCCTAGGTTTTAAGATACTTACTAGTCAGGTACATTCTTAGGCGTTTAATATGGGGTGTTGAGTCCATTTCGTTGAGCAAGGAGTAGCTCTTGTCTATTCCATATTTGGCTTAAGGAACTTTATCTGTGCTCATTTCAATCTCTGGTTTTATGCAGCACCCCAACTCACCTTTCCCCTTAAGCAAGCATAAATTGGTTTTCTAAATTTGAGACCCAGTTCTGTTTTGTAATTCAGTTCCTGTGTAGCCAAGTTTACATTCCGTGTATTAGTGATATCTTATGATGTTTCTTTTTCTCTGTGACTTATTTCAGTTAGAATCTCCATACCTGCATCCACTCATTGTGCTGTTACGGGCCTGTTGACATAGATTTCATTGCCATGTGATATTGCATTGTACGTAAATAGCACAACTTCTTTATCCATTTTTCACTTTCTGCGATATTGAACTTGTACTATAAACGAGGTTATTATAAACACAGCCGTCCCAAATTTAGGGGTGGCTGTGTCTTTTTGATTTTAATTTCCCTAAGCTATAGGACCATAAGTGGAAGTGCCCTTGGCTCTGTTGCTTTGTTTTTTAGATGTTTCAGGAAACACCATACACTTCTCCCGAGTGTCTGTTGGCAATATACATCCCGCCCATCAGCATAACAAGGTTCCCAGTTCTCCATGGCCTGTCCTGCCTTTCTGGATTTTACACTTTTTTCAGATGGCCCTTTTGACCGTGGAAAAGTGAGACTTCATTGTAGTGCAGATTTCCTTTGCAAGCTTGCTTGGTTGGCCAAAAAGGGCGTATGCGTTTTTTCCTGACTATATTCAGGAAAAAACGCATACACCCTTTTTGGCCAAGTGCATCATTGTGGACGTTCTTCCTCTTTTCCTATGCTTTCAATGCAATTCCAGTCTACCTCCTGAAATCGGTTTCCTGCAATTCTGCCCCGCTTTCAAGTCCTCTTGGCAGCCTTACTTCAGTATATTTTTGGACGATAGCTGACATTTATAACTTTGCAGGTTTGTGAATTACAGTGCCCCTGAGCTCCTTTCTTCAACTCGCTTTCTTGTGAGCTGGCCGCAACACCACAGGATGGCTTCAGGCCCTAATCTGGTTCCGGCATGGCACGCTGAGCCTTTGGTTATTTCCACTTCCTGGTGGGTAATGAGAGTTAAATTTGCCCGTCCAGACACCTCCAGCTAGTCTCTCATTGGTTCTCCATATTCCTGTTCATCTTAGGCAGAAATTGCAAACTGGGCCAAACAGGAAGTTAAAGGCAGTGACTCTCCAAGTGGGGAGAGTGTTAGTAAAGCGTCTGGAATGTTGCACCCGAGTACCAGGGGAGGAAAACTGACACATATTTGAACACGTCTCCCATTCACACGGTTGATCATACTCTGGGTTCCACATGCATGTTTTAGCTGAAGGAAGAATACCTTAAACCTGGAGAGTTGAGACCCGTGGAATGGGTACCATGCAATATGACTTCAAAGGGTCTTCATTTGCTCACCGAACCTCTCCAATCCTATCACTGCTGCGTTTATGCCCCTGTACACACGCTTGATTCTCTTTTGGAGACATAGCAATCCATAGGTTTTAAGATACTTACTAGTCAGGTACATTCTTAGGCGTTTAATATGGGGTGTTGAGTCCATTTCGTTGAGCAAGGAGTAGCTCTTGTCTATTCCATATTTGGCTTAAGGAACTTTATCTGTGCTCATTTCAATCTCTGGTTTTATGCAGCACCCCAACTCACCTTTCCTCTTAAGCAAGCATAAGTTGGTTTTCTAAATTTGAGACCCTGTTCTGTTTTGGAATTCAGTTCCTGTGTAGCTAAGTTTTTATTCCGTGTATTAGTGATATCTTATGATGTTTCTTTTTCTGTGTGACTTATTTCTGTTAGAATCATCGTACCTGAATCCACTCATTATGCTGCTACGGGCCTGATGACATAGATTTCATTGCTGAGTGATATTGTTTTGTAAGTAAATACCACAACTTCTTTATCCATTTTTCACTTTCCGCGTTGTTGAACTTGTACTGTAAACGAGGTTCTTGTAAACAGAGGCGTCCCAAACTTTGGGGTGGCTGTGTCTTTTAGATTTTAATTTCCCTAAGCTATAGGACCATAAGTGGAAGTGCCCTAGGCTCTGTTGCTTTGTTTTTTAGATGTTTCAGGAAACACCATACACTTCTCCCGAGTGTCTGTTGGCAATTTACATCCCGCCCATCAGCATAACAAGGCTCCCAGTTCTCCATGGCCTGTCCTGCCTTTCTGGATTTTACACTTTTTTCAGATGGCCCTTTTGACCGGGGGGAAGTGAGACTTCATTGTAGTGCAGATTTCCTTTGCAAGTTTGCTTGGTTGGCCAAAAAGTGCATATGCGTTTTTTCCTGAATATATTCAGGAAAAAACGCATACGACCTTTTTGGCCAAGTGCATCATTGTGGACGTTCTGCCTCTTTTCCTATGCTTTCAATGCAATTCCAGTCTACCTCCTGAAATCGGTTTCCTGCAATTCTGCCCCGCTTTCAAGTCCTCTTGGCAGCCTTACTTCAGTATATTTTTCGACGATAGCTGTCATTCATAACACTGCAGGTTTGTGAATTACAGTGCCCCTGAGCTCCTTTCTTCAACTCACTTTCTTTTGAGCTGGCCGCAACACCGCAGGATGGCTTCATGCCCTAATCTGGTTCCGGCACGGCACGCTGAGCCTTTGGTTAATTCCTCTTCCTGGTGGGAAACGAGAGTTAAATTTGCCCGTCCAGACACCTCCAGCTAGTCTCTCATTGGTTCTCGCTATTCCTGTTCATCTTCCGCAGAAATTGCAAACTGGGCCAAACAGGAAGTTAAAGGGACTGACTCTCCAAGTCGGGAGAGTGTTAGTAAAGCGTCTGGAATGTTGCACCCGAGTACCAGGATACGAAAACTGAGACATACTTGAACACGTCTCCCGTTCACATGGTTGATCATACTCTGGGTTCCACATGCATGTTTTAGCTGAAGTCAGAATACCTTAAACCTGGAGAGTTGAGACCCATGTAATGGGTACCATGCAATATGACTTCAAAGGGTCTTCATTTGCTCACCGAACCTTTCCAATCCTATCACTGCTGCGTTTATGCCCCTGTACACATGCTTGATTCTCTTTCGGAGACATAGCAATCCATAGGTTTTAAGATACTTACTAGTCAGGTACATTCTTAGGCGTTTAATATGGGGTGTTGAGTCCATTTCGTTGAGCAAGGAGTAGCTCTTGTTTATTCCATATTTGGCTTAAGGAACTTTATCTGTGCTCATTTCAATCTCTGGTTTTATGCAGCACCCCAACTCACCTTTCCTCTTAAGCAAGCATAAGTTGGTTTTCTAAATTTGAGACCCTGTTCTGTTTTGGAATTCAGTTCCTGTGTAGCCAAGTTTACATTCCGTGTATTAGTGATATCTTATGATGTTTCTTTTTCTGTGTGACTTGTTTCAGTTAGAATAATCGTACCTGAATCCACTCATTATGCTGCTACGGGCCTGATGACATAGATTTCATTGCTGAGTGATACTGCATTGTACGTAAGTACCACAAGTTCTTTATCCATTTTTCACTTTCTGTGATATTGAACTTGTACGGTAAACGAGGTTCTTGTAAACAGAGGCGTCCCAAACTTTGGGGTGGCTGAGTCTTTTTTATTTTAATTTCCCTAAGCTATAGGACCATAAGTGGAAGTGCCCTAGGCTCTGTTGCTTTGTTTTTTAGATGTTTCAGGAAACACCATACACTTCTCCCGAGTGTCTGTTGGCAATTTACATCCCGCCCATCAGCATAACAAGGCTCCCAGTTCTCCATGGCCTGTCCTGCCTTTCTGGATTTTACACTTTTTTCAGATGGTCCTTTTGACCGGGGGGAAGTGAGACTTCATTGTAGTGCAGATTTCCTTTGCAAGCTTGCTTGGTTGGCCAAAAAGGGCGTATGCGTTTTTTCCTGACTATATTCAGGAAAAAACGCATATGCTATTTTTGGCCAAGTGCATCATTGTGGACGTTCTGCCTCTTTTCCTATGCTTTCAATGCAATTCCAGTCTACCTCCTGAAATCGGTTTCCTGCAATTCTGCCCCGCTTTCAAGTCCTCTTGGCAGCCTTACTTCAGTATATTTTTGGACGATAGCTGTCATTTATAACTCTGCAGGTTTGTGAATTACAGTGCCCCTGAGCTCCTTTCTTCAACTCGCTTTCTTTTGAGCTGGCCGCAACACCGCAGGATGGCTTCAGGCCCTAATCTGGTTCCGGCATGGCACGCTGAGCCTTTGGTTTATTCCTCTTCCCTGTGGGAAATGAGAGTTAAATTTGCCCGTCCAGACACCTCCAGCTAGTCTCTCATTGGTTCTCCTTATTCCTGTTCATCTTCCGCAGAAATTGCAAACTGGGCCAAACAGGAGGTTAAAGGCGCTGACTCTCCAACTTGGGAGAGTGTTAGTAAAGCGTCTGGAATATTGCACCTGAGTACCAGGGGACGAAAACTGAGACATATTTGAACACGTCTCCCGATCACACGGTTGATCATACTCTGGGTTCCACATGCATGTTTTAGCTGAAGGAAGAATACCTTAAACCTGGAGAGTTGAGACCCGTGGAATGGGTACCATGCAATATGACTTCAAAGGGTCTTCATTTGCTCACCGAACCTCTCCAATCCTATCACTGCTGCATTTATGCCCCATTACACACGCTTCATTCTCTTTCGGTGACATAGCAATCCCTAGGTTTTAAGATACTTACTAGTCAGGTACATTCTTAGGCGTTTAATATGGGGTGTTGAGTCCATTTCGTTGAGCAAGGAGTAGCTCTTGTCTATTCCATATTTGGCTTAAGGAACTTTATCTGTGCTCATTTCAATCTCTGGTTTTATGCAGCACCCCAACTCACCTTTCCCCTTAAGCAAGCATAAATTGGTTTTCTAAATTTGAGACCCAGTTCTGTTTTGTAATTCAGTTCCTGTGTAGCCAAGTTTACATTCCGTGTATTAGTGATATCTTATGATGTTTCTTTTTCTCTGTGACTTATTTCAGTTAGAATCTCCATACCTGCATCCACTCATTGTGCTGTTACGGGCCTGTTGACATAGATTTCATTGCCATGTGATATTGCATTGTACGTAAATAGCACAACTTCTTTATCCATTTTTCACTTTCTGCGATATTGAACTTGTACTGTAAACGAGGTTATTATAAACACAGCCGTCCCAAATTTAGGGGTGGCTGTGTCTTTTTGATTTTAATTTCCCTAAGCTATAGGACCATAAGTGGAAGTGCCCTTGGCTCTGTTGCTTTGTTTTTTAGATGTTTCAGGAAACACCATACACTTCTCCCGAGTGTCTGTTGGCAATATACATCCCGCCCATCAGCATAACAAGGTTCCCAGTTCTCCATGGCCTGTCCTGCCTTTCTGGATTTTACACTTTTTTCAGATGGCCCTTTTGACCGTGGAAAAGTGAGACTTCATTGTAGTGCAGATTTCCTTTGCAAGCTTGCTTGGTTGGCCAAAAAGGGCGTATGCGTTTTTTCCTGACTATATTCAGGAAAAAACGCATACACCCTTTTTGGCCAAGTGCATCATTGTGGACGTTCTTCCTCTTTTCCTATGCTTTCAATGCAATTCCAGTCTACCTCCTGAAATCGGTTTCCTGCAATTCTGCCCCGCTTTCAAGTCCTCTTGGCAGCCTTACTTCAGTATATTTTTGGACGATAGCTGACATTTATAACTTTGCAGGTTTGTGAATTACAGTGCCCCTGAGCTCCTTTCTTCAACTCGCTTTCTTGTGAGCTGGCCGCAACACCACAGGATGGCTTCAGGCCCTAATCTGGTTCCGGCATGGCACGCTGAGCCTCTGGTTATTTCCACTTCCTGGTGGGTAATGAGAGTTAAATTTGCCCGTCCAGACACCTCCAGCTAGTCTCTCATTGGTTCTCCATATTCCTGTTCATCTTAGGCAGAAATTGCAAACTGGGCCAAACAGGAAGTTAAAGGCAGTGACTCTCCAAGTGGGGAGAGTGTTAGTAAAGCGTCTGGAATATTGCACCTGAGTACCAGGGGACGAAAACTGAGACATATTTGAACACGTCTCCCGATCACACGGTTGATCATACTCTGGGTTCCACATGCATGTTTTAGCTGAAGGAAGAATACCTTAAACCTGGAGAGTTGAGACCCGTGGAATGGGTACCATGCAATATGACTTCAAAGGGTCTTCATTTGCTCACCGAACCTCTCCAATCCTATCACTGCTGCATTTATGCCCCATTACACACGCTTCATTCTCTTTCGGTGACATAGCAATCCCTAGGTTTTAAGATACTTACTAGTCAGGTACATTCTTAGGCGTTTAATATGGGGTGTTGAGTCCATTTCGTTGAGCAAGGAGTAGCTCTTGTCTATTCCATATTTGGCTTAAGGAACTTTATCTGTGCTCATTTCAATCTCTGGTTTTATGCAGCACCCCAACTCACCTTTCCCCTTAAGCAAGCATAAATTGGTTTTCTAAATTTGAGACCCAGTTCTGTTTTGTAATTCAGTTCCTGTGTAGCCAAGTTTACATTCCGTGTATTAGTGATATCTTATGATGTTTCTTTTTCTCTGTGACTTATTTCAGTTAGAATCTCCATACCTGCATCCACTCATTGTGCTGTTACGGGCCTGTTGACATAGATTTCATTGCCATGTGATATTGCATTGTACGTAAATAGCACAACTTCTTTATCCATTTTTCACTTTCTGCGATATTGAACTTGTACTGTAAACGAGGTTATTATAAACACAGCCGTCCCAAATTTAGGGGTGGCTGTGTCTTTTTGATTTTAATTTCCCTAAGCTATAGGACCATAAGTGGAAGTGCCCTTGGCTCTGTTGCTTTGTTTTTTAGATGTTTCAGGAAACACCATACACTTCTCCCGAGTGTCTGTTGGCAATATACATCCCGCCCATCAGCATAACAAGGTTCCCAGTTCTCCATGGCCTGTCCTGCCTTTCTGGATTTTACACTTTTTTCAGATGGCCCTTTTGACCGTGGAAAAGTGAGACTTCATTGTAGTGCAGATTTCCTTTGCAAGCTTGCTTGGTTGGCCAAAAAGGGCGTATGCGTTTTTTCCTGACTATATTCAGGAAAAAACGCATACACCCTTTTTGGCCAAGTGCATCATTGTGGACGTTCTTCCTCTTTTCCTATGCTTTCAATGCAATTCCAGTCTACCTCCTGAAATCGGTTTCCTGCAATTCTGCCCCGCTTTCAAGTCCTCTTGGCAGCCTTACTTCAGTATATTTTTGGACGATAGCTGACATTTATAACTTTGCAGGTTTGTGAATTACAGTGCCCCTGAGCTCCTTTCTTCAACTCGCTTTCTTGTGAGCTGGCCGCAACACCACAGGATGGCTTCAGGCCCTAATCTGGTTCCGGCATGGCACGCTGAGCCTCTGGTTATTTCCACTTCCTGGTGGGTAATGAGAGTTAAATTTGCCCGTCCAGACACCTCCAGCTAGTCTCTCATTGGTTCTCCATATTCCTGTTCATCTTAGGCAGAAATTGCAAACTGGGCCAAACAGGAAGTTAAAGGCAGTGACTCTCCAAGTGGGGAGAGTGTTAGTAAAGCGTCTGGAATGTGGCACCCGAGTACCAGGGGAGGAAAACTGACACATATTTGAACACGTCTCCCATTCACACGGTTGATCATACTCTGGGTTCCACATGCATGTTTTAGCTGAAGGAAGAATACCTTAAACCTGGAGAGTTGAGACCCGTGGAATGGGTACCATGCAATATGACTTCAAAGGGTCTTCATTTGCTCACCGAACCTCTCCAATCCTATCACTGCTGCGTTTATGCCCCTGTACACACGCTTGATTCTCTTTTGGAGACATAGCAATCCATAGGTTTTAAGATACTTACTAGTCAGGTACATTCTTAGGCGTTTAATATGGGGTGTTGAGTCCATTTCGTTGAGCAAGGAGTAGCTCTTGTCTATTCCATATTTGGCTTAAGGAACTTTATCTGTGCTCATTTCAATCTCTGGTTTTATGCAGCACCCCAACTCACCTTTCCTCTTAAGCAAGCATAAGTTGGTTTTCTAAATTTGAGACCCTGTTCTGTTTTGGAATTCAGTTCCTGTGTAGCCAAGTTTTTATTCCGTGTATTAGTGATATCTTATGATGTTTCTTTTTCTGTGTGACTTATTTCTGTTAGAATCATCGTACCTGAATCCACTCATTATGCTGCTACGGGCCTGATGACATAGATTTCATTGCTGAGTGATATTGTTTTGTAAGTAAATACCACAACTTCTTTATCCATTTTTCACTTTCCGCGTTGTTGAACTTGTACTGTAAACGAGGTTCTTGTAAACAGAGGCGTCCCAAACTTTGGGGTGGCTGTGTCTTTTAGATTTTAATTTCCCTAAGCTATAGGACCATAAGTGGAAGTGCCCTAGGCTCTGTTGCTTTGTTTTTTAGATGTTTCAGGAAACACCATACACTTCTCCCCAGTGGCTGTTGGCAATTTACATCCCGCCCATCAGCATAACAAGGCTCCCAGTTCTCCATGGCCAGTCCTGCCTTTCTGGATTTTACACTTTTTTCAGATGGCCCTTTTGACCGGGGGGAAGTGAGACTTCATTGTAGTGCAGATTTCCTTTGCAAGCTTGCTTGGTTGGCCAAAAAGGGCGTATGCGTTTTTTCCTGAATATATTCAGGAAAAAACACATACGCCCTCTTTGGCCAAGTGCATCATTGTGGACGCTCTGCCTCTTTTCCTATGCTTTCAATGCAATTCCAGTCTACCTCCTGAAATCGGTTTCCTGCAATTCTGCCCCGCTTTCAAGTCCTCTTGGCAGCCTTACTTCAGTATATTTTTCGACGATAGCTGTCATTCATAACACTGCAGGTTTGTGAATTACAGTGCCCCTGAGCTCCTTTCTTCAACTCGCTTTCTTTTGAGCTGGCCGCAACACCGCAGGATGGCTTCATGCCCTAATCTGGTTCCGGCACGGCACGCTGAGCCTTTGGTTAATTCCTCTTCCTGGTGGGAAACGAGAGTTAAATTTGCCCGTCCAGACACCTCCAGCTAGTCTCTCATTGGTTCTCGCTATTCCTGTTCATCTTCCGCAGAAATTGCAAACTGGGCCAAACAGGAGGTTAAAGGGACTGACTCTCCAAGTCGGGAGAGTGTTAGTAAAGCGTCTGGAATGTTGCACCCGAGTACCAGGATACGAAAACTGAGACATACTTGAACACGTCTCCCGTTCACATGGTTGATCATACTCTGGGTTCCACATGCATGTTTTAGCTGAAGTCAGAATACCTTAAACCTGGAGAGTTGAGACCCGTGTAATGGGTACCATGCAATATGACTTCAAAGGGTCTTCATTTGCTCACCGAACCTTTCCAATCCTATCACTGCAGCGTTTATGGCCCTGTACACACGCTTGATTCTCTTTTGGAGACATAGCAATCCATAGGTTTTAAGATACTTACTAGTCAGGTACATTCTTAGGCGTTTAATATGGGGTGTTGAGTCCATTTCGTTGAGCAAGGAGTAGCTCTTGTCTATTCCATATTTGGCTTAAGGAACTTTATCTGTGCTCATTTCAATCTCTGGTTTTATGCAGCGCCCCAACTCACCTTTCCCCTTAAGCAAGCATAAGTTGTTTTTCTAAATTTGAGACCCTGTTCTGTTTTGGAATTCAGTTCCTGTGTAGCCAAGTTTACATTCCGTGTATTACTGATATCTTATGATGTTTCTTTTTCTGTGTGACTTATTTCAGTTAGAATCATCGTACCTGAATCCACTCATTGTGCTGCTAAGAGCCTGATGACATAGATTTCATTGCTGAGTGATATTGCTTTGTAAGTAAATACCACATCTTCTTTATCCATTTTTCACTTTCTGCGATGTTGAACTTCTACTGTAAACGAGGTTCTTGTAAACAGAGGCGTCCCAAACTTTGGGGTGGCTGTGTATTTTTTATTTTAATTTCGCTAATCTATAGGACCATAAGTGGAAGTGCCCTAGGCTCTGTTGCTTTGGTTTTTAGATGTTTCAGGAAACACCATACACTTCTCCCGAGTGTCTGTTGGCAATTTACATCCCGCCCATCAGCAT
The DNA here is from genome assembly GCF_964374135.1 of Grampus griseus. Taxonomy (NCBI): domain Eukaryota; kingdom Metazoa; phylum Chordata; class Mammalia; order Artiodactyla; family Delphinidae; genus Grampus; species Grampus griseus. The sequence continues at coordinate 102,771 of NW_028133354.1, read as the reverse complement.
AACAAGGCTCCCAGTCCTCCATGGCCTGTCCTGCCTTTCTGGATTTTACACTTTTTTCAGATGGCCCTTTTGACCGGGGGGAAGTGAGACTTCATTGTAGTGCAGATTTCCTTTGCAAGCTTGCTTGGTTGGCCAAAAAGTGCGTATGCGTTTTTTCCTGAATATATTCAGGAAAAAACGCATACGCCCTTTTTGGCCAAGTGCATCATTGTGGACGTTCTGCCTCTTTTCCTATGCTTTCAATGCAATTCCAGTCTACCTCTTGAAATCGGTTTCCTGCAATTCTGCCCCGCTTTCAAGTCCTCTTGGCAGCCTTACTTCAGTCTATTTTTGGACGATAGCTGTCATTTATAACTCTGCAGGTTTGTGAATTACAATGCCCCTGAGCTCCTTTCTTCAATTCGCTTTCTTTTGAGCTGGCCGCCACACCGCAGGATGGCTTCAGGCCCTAATCTGGTTCCGGCACGGCACGCTGAGCCTTTGGTTATTTCCTCTTCCTGGTGGGAAATGAGAGTTAAATTTGCCCGTCCAGCCACCTCCAGCTAGTCTCTCATTGGTTCTCGTTATTCCTTTTCATCTTCCGCAGAAATTGCAAACTGGGCCAAACAGGAGGTTAAAGGGACTGATTCTCCAAGTCGGGAGAGTGTTAGTAAAGCGTCTGGAATGTTGCACCCGAGTACCAGGGGAGGAAAACTGAGACATATTTGAACACGTCTCCCGATCACATGGTTGATCATACTCTAGGTTCCACATGCATGTTTTAGCTGAAGGAAGAATACCTTAAACCTGGGTAGTTGAAACCCGTGGAATGGGTACCATGCAATATGACTTCAAAGGGTCTTCATTTGCTCACCGAACCTCTCCAATCCTATCACTGCTGCGTTTATGCCCCTGTACACATGCTTGATTCTCTTTCGGAGACATAGCAATCCATAGGTTTTAAGATACTTACTAGTCAGGTATATTCTTAGGCGTTTAATATGGGGTGTTGAGTCCATTTCGTTGAGCAAGGAGTAGCTCTTGTCTATTCCATATTTGGCTTAAGGAACTTTATCTGTGCTCATTTCAATCTCTGGTTTTATGCAGCACCCCAACTCACCTTTCCTCTTAAGCAAGCATAAGTTGGTTTTCTAAATTTGAGACCCTGTTCTGTTCTGTAATTCAGTTCCTGTGTAGCCAAGATTACATTCCGTGTATTAGTGATAACTTATGATGTTTCTTTTTCTGTGTGACTTATTTCAGTTAGAATCATCATACCTGAATCCACTCATTGTGCTGCTAAGAGCCTGATGACATAGATTTCATTGCTGAGTGATATTGCTTTGTAAGTAAATACCACATCTTCTTTATCCATTTTTCACTTTCTGCGATGTTCAACTTGTACTGTAAACGAGGTTCTTGTAAACAGAGGCGTCCCAAACTTTGGGGTGGCTGTGTGTTTTAGATTTTAATTTCTCTAAGCTATAGGACCATAAGTGGAAGTGCCCTAGGCTCTGTTGCTTTGTTTTTTAGATGTTTCAGGAAACACCATACACTTCTCACGAGTTTCTGTTGGCAATTTACATCCCGCCCATCAGCATAACAAGGCTCCCAGTTCTCCATGGCCTGTCCTGCCTTTCTGGATTTTACACTTTTTTCAGATGGTCCTTTTGACCGGGGGGAAGTGAGACTTCATTGTAGTGCAGATTTCCTTTGCAAGCTTGCTTGGTTGGCCAAAAAGGGCGTATGCGTTTTTTCCTGACTATATTCAGGAAAAAACGAATACGCTCTTTTTGGCCAAGTGCATCATTGTGGACATTCTGCCTCTTTTCCTATGCTTTCAATGCAATTCCAGTCTACCTCCTGAAATCGGTTTCCTGCAATTCTGCCCCGCTTTCAAGTCCTCTTGGCAGCCTTACTTCAGTCTATTTTTGGATGATAGCTGTCATTTATAACTCTGCAGGTTTGTGAATTACAGTGCCCCTGAGCTCCTTTCTTCAACTCACTTTCTTTTGAGCTGGCCGCAACACCGCAGGATGGCTTCAGGCCCTAATCTGGTTCCGGCATGGCATGCTGAGCCTTTGGTTATTTCCTCTTCCAGATGGGAAATGAGAGTTAAATTTGCCCGTCCAGACACCTCCAGCTAGTCTCTCATTGGTTCTCCCTATTCCTGTTCTTCTTCCGCAGAAATTGCAAACTGGGCCAAACAGGAGGTTAAAGGCGCTGACTCTCCAAGTGGGGAGAGTGTTAGTAAAGCGTCTGGAATGTTGCACCCGAGTACCAGGGGAGGAAAACTGAGACATATTTGAACACGTCTCCCGTTCACACGGTTGATCATACTCTGGGTTCCACATGCATGTTTTAGCTGAAGGAAGAATACCTTAAACCTGGAGAGTTGAGACCCGTGGAATGGGTACCATGCAATATGACTTCAAAGGGTCTTAATTTGCCCACCGAACCTCTCCAATCCTATCACTGCTGCGTTTATGCCCCTGTACACACGCTTGATTCTCTTTTGGAGACATAGCAATCCATAGGTTTTAAGATACTTACTAGTCAGGTACATTCTTAGGCGTTTAATATGGGGTGTTGAGTCCATTTCGTTGAGCAAGGAGTAGCTCTTGTCTATTCCATATTTGGCTTAAGGAACTTTATCTGTGCTCATTTCAATCTCTGGTTTTATGCAGCACCCCAACTCACCTTTCCCCTTAAGCAAGCATAAGTTGGTTTTCTAAATTTGAGACCCTGTTCTGTTTTGGAATTCAGTTCCTGTGTAGCCAAGTTTACATTCCGTGTATTAGTGATATCTTATGATGTTTCTTTTTCTGTGTGACTTATTTCAGTTAGAATCATCGTACCTGAATCCACTCATTATGCTGCTACGGGCCTGATGTCATAGATTTCATTGCTGAGTGATACTGCATTGTACGTAAGTACCACAAGTTCTTTATCCATTTTTCACTTTCTGTGATATTGAACTTGTACGGTAAACGAGGTTCTTGTAAACAGAGGCGTCCCAAACTTTGGGGTGGCTGTGTCTTTTTGATTTTAATTTCCCTAAGCTATAGGACCATAAGTGGAAGTGCCCTAGGCTCTGTTGCTTTGTTTTTTAGATGTTTCAGGAAACACCATACACTTCTCCCGAGTGTCTGTTGGCAATTTACATCCCGCCCATCAGCATAACAAGGCTCCCAGTTCTCCATGGCCTGTCCTGCCTTTCTGGATTTTACACTTTTTTCAGATGGCCCTTTTGACCGGGGGGAAGTGAGACTTCATTGTAGTGCAGATTTCCTTTGCAAGTTTGCTTGGTTGGCCAAAAAGGGCGTATGCGTTTTTTCCTGAATATATTCAGGAAAAAACGCATACGCCCTTTTTGGCCAAGTGCATCATTGTGGACGTTCTGCCTCTTTTCCTATGCTTTCAATGCAATTCCAGTCTACCTCCTGAAATCGGTTTCCTGCAATTCTGCCCCGCTTTCAAGTCCTCTTGGCAGCCTTACTTTAGTCTATTTTTGGATGATAGCTGTCATTTATAACTGTGCAGGTTTGTGAATTACAGTGCCCCTGAGCTCCTTTCTTCAACTCGCTTTCTTGTGAGCTGGCCGCAACACCGCAGGATGGCTTCAGGCCCTAATCTGGTTCCGGCACGGCACGCTGAGCCTTTGGTTATTTCCTCTTCCTGGTGGGAAATGAGAGTTAAATTTGTCCGTCTAGCCACCTCCAGCTAGTCTCTCATTGGTTCTCGCTATTCCTTTTCATCTTCCGCAGAAATTGCAAACTGGGCCAAACAGGAGGTTAAAGGGACTGATTCTCCAAGTCGGGAGAGTGTTAGTAAAGCGTCTGGAATGTTGCACCCGAGTACCAGGGGAGAAAAACTGAGACATATTTGAACACGTCTCCCGATCACATGGTTGATCATACTCTAGGTTCCACATGCATGTTTTAGCTGAAGGAAGAATACCTTAAACCTGGGTAGTTGAAACCCGTGGAATGGGTACCATGCAATATGACTTCAAAGGGTCTTCATTTGCTCACCGAACCTCTCCAATCCTCTCACTGCTGCGTTTATGCCCCTGTACACATGCTTGATTCTCTTTCGGAGACATAGCAATCCATAGGTTTTAAGATACTTACTAGTCAGGTACATTCTTAGGCGTTTAATATGCGGTGTTGAGTCCATTTCGTTGAGCAAGGAGTAGCTCTTGTCTATTCCATATTTGGCTTAAGGAACTTTATCTGTGCTCATTTCAATCTCTGGTTTTATGCAGCACCCCAACTCACCTTTCCTCTTAAGCAAGCATAAGTTGGTTTTCTAAATTTGAGACCCTGTTCTGTTCTGTAATTCAGTTCCTGTGTAGCCAAGTTTATATTCCGTGTATTAGTGATATCTTATGATGTTTCTTTTTCTGTGTGACTTATTTCAGTTAGAATCATCATACCTGAATCCACTCATTGTGCTGCTAAGAGCCTGATGACATAGATTTCATTGCTGAGTGATATTGCTTTGTAAGTAAATACCACAAGTTCTTTATCCATTTTTCACTTTCTGCGATGTTGAACTTGTACTGTAAACGAGGTTCTTGTAAACAGAGGCGTCCCAAACTTTGGGGTGGCTGTGTGTTTTTGATTTTAATTTCTCTAAGCTATAGGACCATAAGTGGAAGTGCCCTAGGCTCTGTTGCTTTGTTTTTTAGATGTTTCAGGAAACACCATACACTTCTCCCGAGTTTCTGTTGGCAATTTACATCCCGCCCATCAGCATAACAAGGCTCCCAGTTCTCCATGGCCTGTCCTGCCTTTCTGGATTTTACACTTTTTTCAGATGGCCCTTTTGACCGGGGGGAAGTGAGACTTCATTGTAGTGCAGATTTCCTTTGCAAGCTTGCTTGGTTGGCCAAAAAGGGCGTATGCGTTTTTTCCTGAATATATTCAGGAAAAAACGCATACGCCCTTTTTGGCCAAGTGCATCATTGTGGACGTTCTGCCTCTTTTCCTATGCTTTCAATGCAATTCCAGTCTACCTCCTGAAATCGGTTTCCTGCAATTCTGCCCCGCTTTCAAGTCCTCTTGGCAGCCTTACTTTAGTCTATTTTTGGATGATAGCTGTCATTTATAACTCTGCAGGTTTGTGAATTACAGTGCCCCTGAGCTCCTTTCTTCAACTCGCTTTCTTGTGACCTGGCCGCAACACCGCAGGATGGCTTCAGGCCCTAATCTGGTTCCGGCACGGCACGCTGAGCCTTTGGTTATTTCCTCTTCCTGGTGGGAAATGAGATTTAAATTTGCCCGTCCAGCCACGTCCAGCTAGTCTCTCATTGGTTCTCGCTATTCCTTTTCATCTTCCGCAGAAATTGCAAACTGGGCCAAACAGGAGGTTAAAGGGACTGATTCTCCAAGTCGGGAGAGTGTTAGTAAAGCGTCTGGAATGTTGCACCCGAGTACCAGGGGAGGAAAACTGAGACATATTTGAACACGTCTCCCGATCACATGGTTGATCATACTCTAGGTTCCACATGCATGTTTTAGCTGAAGGAAGAATACCTTAAACCTGGGTAGTTGAAACCCGTGGAATGGGTACCATGCAATATGACTTCAAAGGGTCTTCATTTGCTCACCGAACCTCTCCAATCCTATCACTGCTGCGTTTATGCCCCTGTACACATGCTTGATTCTCTTTCGGAGACATAGCAATCCATAGGTTTTAAGATACTTACTAGTCAGGTACATTCTTAGGCGTTTAATATGGGGTGTTGAGTCCATTTCGTTGAGCAAGGAGTAGCTCTTGTCTATTCCATATTTGGCTTAAGGAACTTTATCTGTGCTCATTCAATCTCTGGTTTTATGCAGCACCCCAACTCACCTTTCCTCTTAAGCAAGCATAAGTTGGTTTTCTAAATTTGAGACCCTGTTCTGTTCTGTAATTCAGTTCCTGTGTAGCCAAGTTTACATTCCGTGTATTAGTGATATCTTATGATGTTTCTTTTTCTGTGTGACTTATTTCAGTTAGAATCATCATACCTGAATCCACTCATTGTGCTGCTAAGAGCCTGATGACATAGATTTCATTGCTGAGTGATATTGCTTTGTAAGTAAATACCACATCTTCTTTATCCATTTTTCACTTTCTGCGATGTTGAACTTCTACTGTAAACGAGGTTCTTGTAAACAGAGGCGTCCCAAACTTTGGGGTGGCTGTGTCTTTTTTATTTTAATTTCCCTAAGCTATAGGACCATAAGTGGAAGTGCCCTAGGCTCTGTTGCTTTGTTTTTTAGATGTTTCAGGAAACACCATACACTTCTCCCGAGTGTCTGTTGGCAATTTACATCCCGCCCATCAGCATAACAAGGCTCCCAGTTCTCCATGGCCTGTCCTGCCTTTCTGGATTTTACACTTTTTTCAGATGGCCCTTTTGACCGGGGGGAAGTGAGACTTCATTGTAGTGCAGATTTCCTTTGCAAGCTTGCTTGGTTGGCCAAAAAGGGCGTATGCGTTTTTTCCTGAATATATTCAGGAAAAAACGCATACGCCCTTTTTGGCCAAGTGCATCATTGTGGACGTTCTGCCTCTTTTCCTATGCTTTCAATGCAATTCCAGTCTACCTCCTGAAATCGGTTTCCTGCAATTCTGCCCCGCTTTCAAGTCCTCTTGGCAGCCTTACTTCAGTATATTTTTGGACGATAGCTGTCATTTATAACTCTGCAGGTTTGTGAATTACAGTGCCCCTGAGCTCCTTTCTTAAACTCACTTTCTTTTGAGCTGGCCGCAACACCGCAGGATGGCTTCAGGCCCTAATCTGGTTCCGGCACGGCACGCTGAGCCTTTGGTTATTTCCTCTTCCAGATGGGAAATGAGAGTTAAATTTGCCCGTCCAGACACCTCCAGCTAGTCTCTCATTGGTTCTCGCTATTAGTGTTCATCTTCCGCAGAAATTGCAAAGTGGGCCAAACAGGAGGTTAAAGGCGCTGACTCTCCAAGTGGGGAGAGTGTTAGTAAAGCGTCTGGAATGTTGCACCCGAGTACCAGGGGAGGAAAACTGAGACATATTTGAACACGTCTCCCGTTCACACGGTTGATCATACTCTGGGTTCCACATGCATGTTTTAGCTGAAGGAAGAATACCTTAAACCTGGAGAGTTGAGACCCGTGGAATGGGTACCATGCAATATGACTTCAAAGGGTCTTCATTTGCTCACCGAACCTCTCCAATCCTATCACTGCTGCATTTATGCCCCTGTACACATGCTTGATTCTCTTTTGGAGACATAGCAATCCATAGGTTTTAAGATACTTACTATTCAGGAACATGCTTAGGCGTTTAATATGGGGTGTTGAGTCCATTTCGTTGAGCAAGGAGTAGCTCTTGTCTATTCCATATTTGGCTTAAGGAACTTTATCTGTGCTCATTTCAATCTCTGGTTTTATGCAGCACCCCAACTCACCTTTCCCCTTAAGCAAGCATAAGTTGGTTTTCTAAATTTGAGACCCTGTTCTGTTTTGGAATTCAGTTCCTATGTAGCCAAGTTTATATTCCGTGTATTAGTGATATCTTATGATGTTTCTTTTTCTGTGTGACTTATTTCAGTTAGAATCATCGTACCTGAATCCACTCATTATGCTGCTATTGGCCTGATGACATAGATTTCATTGCTGAGTGATACTGCATTGTACGTAAGTACCACAAGTTCTTTATCCATTTTTCACTTTCTGTGATATTGAACTTGTACGGTAAACGAGGTTCTTGTAAACAGAGGCGTCCCAAACTTTGGGGTGGCTGTGTCTTTTTGATTTTAATTTCCCTAAGCTATAGGACCATAAGTGGAAGTGCCCTAGGCTCTGTTGCTTTGTTTTTTAGATGTTTCAGGAAACACCATACACTTCTCCCGAGTGTCTGTTGGCAATTTACATCCCGCCCATCAGCATAACAAGGCTCCCAGTTCTCCATGGCCTGTCCTGCCTTTCTGGATTTTACACTTTTTTCAGATGGCCCTTTTGACCGGGGGGAAGTGAGACTTCATTGTAGTGCAGATTTCCTTTGCAAGTTTGCTTGGTTGGCCAAAAAGGGCGTATGCGTTTTTTCCTGAATATATTCAGGAAAAAACGCATACGCCCTTTTTGGCCAAGTTCATCATTGTGGACGTTCTGCCTCTTTTCCTATGCTTTCAATGCAATTCCAGTCTACCTCCTGAAATCGGTTTCCTGCAATTCTGCCCCGCTTTCAAGTCCTCTTGGCAGCCTTACTTTAGTCTATTTTTGGATGATAGCTGTCATTTATAACTGTGCAGGTTTGTGAATTACAGTGCCCCTGAGCTCCTTTCTTCAACTCGCTTTCTTGTGACCTGGCCGCAACACCGCAGGATGGCTTCAGGCCCTAATCTGGTTCCGGCACGGCACGCTGAGCCTTTGGTTATTTCCTCTTCCTGGTGGGAAATGAGAGTTAAATTTGCCCGTCCAGCCACCTCCAGCTAGTCTCTCATTGGTTCTCGCTATTCCTTTTCATCTTCCGCAGAAATTGCAAACTGGGCCAAACAGGAGGTTAAAGGGACAGATTCTCCAAGTCGGGAGAGTGTTATTAAAGCGTCTGGAATGTTGCACCCGAGTACCAGGGGAGGAAAACTGAGACATATTTGAACACGTCTCCCGATCACATGGTTGATCATACTCTAGGTTCCACATGCATGTTTTAGCTGAAGGAAGAATACCTTAAACCTGGGTAGTTGAAACCCGTGGAATGGGTACCATGCAATATGACTTCAAAGGGTCTTCATTTGCTCACCGAACCTCTCCAATCCTATCACTGCTGTGTTTATGCCCCTGTACACATGCTTGATTCTCTTTCGGAGACATAGCAATCCATAGGTTTTAAGATACTTACTAGTCAGGTACATTCTTAGGCGTTTAATATGCGGTGTTGAGTCCATTTCGTTGAGCAAGGAGTAGCTCTTGTCTATTCCATATTTGGCTTAAGGAACTTTATCTGTGCTCATTTCAATCTCTGGTTTTATGCAGCACCCCAACTCACCTTTCCTCTTAAGCAAGCATAAGTTGGTTTTCTAAATTTGAGACCCTGTTCTGTTCTGTAATTCAGTTCCTGTGTAGCCAAGTTTACATTCCGTGTATTAGTGATATCTTATTATGTTTCTTTTTCTGTGTGACTTATTTCAGTTAGAATCATCATACCTGAATCCACTCATTGTGCTGCTAAGGGCCTGATGACATAGATTTCATTGCTGAGTGATATTGCTTTGTAAGTAAATACCACAAGTTCTTTATCCATTTTTCACTTTCTGCGATGTTGAACTTGTACTGTAAACGAGGTTCTTGTAAACAGAGGCGTCCCAAACTTTGGGGTGGCTGTGTCTTTTTAATTTTAATTTCCCTAAGCTATAGGACCATAAGTGGAAGTGCCCTAGGCTCTGTTGCTTTGTTTTTTAGATGTTTCAGGAAACACCATACACTTCTCCCGAGTGTCTGTTGGCAATTTCCATCCCGCCCATCAGCATAACAAGGCTCCCAGTTCTCCATGGCCTGTCCTGCCTTTCTGGATTTTACACTTTTTTCAGATGGCCCTTTTGACCGGGGGGAAGTGAGACTTCATTGTAGTGCAGATTTCCTTTGCAAGCTTGCTTGGTTGGCCAAAAAGGGCGTATGCGTTTTTTCCTGAATATATTCAGGAAAAAACGCATACGCCCTTTTTGGCCAAGTGCATCATTGTGGACGTTCTGCCTCTTTTCCTGTGCTTTCAATGCAATTCCAGTCTACCTCCTGAAATCGGTTTCCTGCAATTCTGCCCCGCTTTCAAGTCCTCTTGGCAGCCTTACTTCAGTATATTTTTGGACGATAGCTGTCATTTATAACTCTGCAGGTTTGTGAATTACAGTGCCCCTGAGCTCCTTTCTTCAACTCACTTTCTTTTGAGATGGCCGCAACACCGCAGGATGGCTTCAGGCCCTAATCTGGTTCCGGCACGGCACGCTGAGCCTTTGGTTATTTCCTCTTCCAGATGGGAAATGAGAGTTAAATTTGCCCGTCCAGACACCTCCAGCTAGTCTCTCATTGGTTCTCCCTATTCCTGTTCATCTTCCGCAGAAATTGCAAATTGGGCCAAACAGGAGTTTAAAGGCGCTGACTCTCCAAGTGGGGAGAGTGTTAGTAAAGCGTCTGGAATGTTGCACCCGAGTACCAGGGGAGGAAAACTGAGACATATTTGAACACGTCTCCCGTTCACACGGTTGATCATACTCTGGGTTCCACATGCATGTTTTAGCTGAAGGAAGAATACCTTAAACCTGGAGAGTTGAGACCCGTGGAATGGGTACCATGCAATATGACTTCAAAGGGTCTTCATTTGCTCACCGAACCTCTCCAATCCTATCACTGCTGCATTTATGCCCCTGTACACATGCTTGATTCTCTTTTGGAGACATAGCAATCCATAGGTTTTAAGATACTTACTAGTCAGGTACATTCTTAGGCGTTTAATATGGGGTGTTGAGTCCATTTCGTTGAGCAAGGAGTAGCTCTTGTCTATTCCATATTTGGCTTAAGGAACTTTATCTGTGCTCATTTCAATCTCTGGTTTTATGCAGCACCCCAACTCACCTTTCCCCTTAAGCAAGCATAAGTTGGTTTTCTAAATTTGAGACCCTGTTCTGTTTTGGAATTCAGTTCCTGTGTAGCCAAGTTTACATTCCGTGTATTAGTGATATCTTATGATGTTTCTTTTTCTGTGTGACTTATTTCAGTTAGAATCATCGTACCTGAATCCACTCATTATGCTGCTACGGGCCTGATGACATAGATTTCATTGCTGAGTGATACTGCATTGTACGTAAGTACCACAAGTTCTTTATCCATTTTTCACTTTCTGTGATATTGAACTTGTACGGTAAACGAGGTTCTTGTAAACAGAGGCGTCCCAAACTTTGGGGTGGCTGTGTCTTTTTGATTTTAATTTCCCTAAGCTATAGGACCATAAGTGGAAGTGCCCTAGGCTCTGTTGCTTTGTTTTTTAGATGTTTCAGGAAACACCATACACTTCTCCCGAGTGTCTGTTGGCAATTTCCATCCCGCCCATCAGCATAACAAGGATCCCAGTTCTCCATGGCCTGTCCTGCCTTTCTGGATTTTACACTTTTTTCAGATGGCCCTTTTGACCGGGGGGAAGTGAGACTTCATTGTAGTGCAGATTTCCTTTGCAAGTTTGCTTGGTTGGCCAAAAAGGGCGTATGCGTTTTTTCCTGAATATATTCAGGAAAAAACGCATACGCCCTTTTTGGCCAAGTGCATCATTGTGGACGTTCTGCCTCTTTTCCTATGCTTTCAATGCAATTCCAGTCTACCTCCTGAAATCGGTTTCCTGCAATTCTGCCCCGCTTTCAAGTCCTCTTGGCAGCCTTACTTTAGTCTATTTTTGGATGATAGCTGTCATTTATAACTGTGCAGGTTTGTGAATTACAGTGCCCCTGAGCTCCTTTCTTCAACTCGCTTTCTTGTGACCTGGCCGCAACACCGCAGGATGGCTTCAGGCCCTAATCTGGTTCCGGCACGGCACGCTGAGCCTTTGGTTATTTCCTCTTCCTGGTGGGAAATGAGAGTTAAATTTGCCCGTCCAGCCACCTCCAGCTAGTCTCTCATTGGTTCTCGCTATTCCTTTTCATCTTCCGCAGAAATTGCAAACTGGGCCAAACAGGAGGTTAAAGGGACTGATTCTCCAAGTCGGGAGAGTGTTATTAAAGCGTCTGGAATGTTGCACCCGAGTACCAGGGGAGGAAAACTGAGACATATTTGAACACGTCTCCCGATCACATGGTTGATCATACTCTAGGTTCCACATGCATGTTTTAGCTGAAGGAAGAATACCTTAAACCTGGGTAGTTGAAACCCGTGGAATGGGTACCATGCAATATGACTTCAAAGGGTCTTCATTTGCTCACCGAACCTCTCCAATCCTATCACTGCTGCGTTTATGCCCCTGTACACATGCTTGATTCTCTTTCGGAGACATAGCAATCCATAGGTTTTAAGATACTTACTAGTCAGGTACATTCTTAGGCGTTTAATATGCGGTGTTGAGTCCATTTCGTTGAGCAAGGAGTAGCTCTTGTCTATTCCATATTTGGCTTAAGGAACTTTATCTGTGCTCATTTCAATCTCTGGTTTTATGCAGCACCCCAACTCACCTTTCCTCTTAAGCAAGCATAAGTTGGTTTTCTAAATTTGAGACCCTGTTCTGTTTTGGAATTCAGTTCCTGTGTAGCCAAGTTTACATTCCGTGTATTAGTGATATCTTATGATGTTTCTTTTTCTGTGTGACTTATTTCAGTTAGAATCATCATACCTGAATCCACTCATTGTGCTGCTAAGAGCCTGATGACATAGATTTCATTGCTGAGTGATATTGCTTTGTAAGTAAATACCACATCTTCTTTATCCATTTTTCACTTTCTGCGATGTTGAACTTGTACTGTAAACGAGGTTCTTGTAAACAGAGGCGTCCCAAACTTTGGGGTGGCTGTGTCTTTTTTGTTTTAATTTCCCTAAGCTATAGGACCATAAGTGGAAGTGCCCTAGGCTCTGTTGCTTTGTTTTTTAGATGTTTCAGGAAACACCATACACTTCTCCCGAGTGTCTGTTGGCAATTTCCATCCCGCCCATCAGCATAACAAGGATCCCAGTTCTCCATGGCCTGTCCTGCCTTTCTGGATTTTACACTTTTTTCAGATGGCCCTTTTGACCAGGGGGAAGTGAGACTTCATTGTAGTGCAGATTTCCTTTGCAAGCTTGCTTGGTTGGCCAAAAAGGGCGTATGCGTTTTTTCCTGAATATATTCAGGAAAAAACGCATACGCCCTTTTTGGCCAAGTGCATCATTGTGGACGTTCTGCCTCTTTTCCTATGCTTTCAATGCAATTCCAGTCTACCTCCTGAAATCGGTTTCCTGCAATTCTGCCCCGCTTTCAAGTCCTCTTGGCAGCCTTACTTCAGTATATTTTTGGACAATAGCTGTCATTTATAACTCTGCAGGTTTGTGAATTACAGTGCCCCTGAGCTCCTTTCTTCAACTCGCTTTCTTTTGAGCTGGGAGCAACACCGCAGGATGGCTTCAGGCCCTAATCTGGTTCCGGCACGGCACGCTGAGCCTTTGGTTTATTCCTCTTCCCTGTGGGAAATGAGAGTTAATTTTGCCCGTCCAGACTCCTCCAGCTAGTCTCTCATTGGTTCTCCCTATTCCTGTTCATCTTCCGCAGAAATTGCAAACTGGGCCAAACAGGAGGTTAAAGGCGCTGACTCTCCAAGTGGGGAGAGTGTTAGTAAAGCGTCTGGAATGTTGCACCCGAGTACCAGGGGAGGAAAACTGAGACATATTTGAACACATCTCCCGTTCACACGGTTGATCATACTCTGGGTTCCACATGCATGTTTTAGCTGAAGGAAGAATACCTTAAACCTGGAGAGTTGAGACCCGTGGAATGGGTACCATGCAATATGACTTCAAAGGGTCTTCATTTGCTCACCGAACCTCTCCAATCCTATCACTGCTGCATTTATGCCCCTGTACACATGCTTGATTCTCTTTCGGAGACATAGCAATCCATAGGTTTTAAGATACTTACTAGTCAGGTACATTCTTAGGCGTTTAATATGCGGTGTTGAGTCCATTTCGTTGAGCAGGGAGTAGCTCTTGTCTATTCCATATTTGGCTTAAGGAACTTTATCTGTGCTCATTTCAATCTCTGGTTTTATGCAGCACCCCAACTCACCTTTCCTCTTAAGCAAGCATAAGTTGGTTTTCTAAATTTGAGACCCTGTTCTGTTCTGTAATTCAGTTCCTGTGTAGCCAAGTTTACATTCCGTGTATTAGTGATATCTTATGATGTTTCTTTTTCTGTGTGACTTATTTCAGTTAGAATCATCGTACCTGAATCCACTCATTGTGCTGCTAAGGGCCTGATGACATAGATTTCATTGCTGAGTGATATTGCTTTGCAAGTAAATACCACAACTTCTTTATCCATTTTTCACTTTCTGCGATGTTGAACTTGTACTGTAAACGAGGTTCTTGTAAACAGAGGCGTCCCAAACTTTGGGGTGGCTGTGTCTTTTTGATTTTAATTTCCCTAAGCTATAGGACCATAAGTGGAAGTGCCCTAGGCTCTGTTGCTTTGTTTTTTAGATGTTTCAGGAAACACCATACACTTCTCCCGAGTGTCTGTTGGCAATTTACATCCCGCCCATCAGCATAACAAGGCTCCCAGTTCTCCATGGCCTGTCCTGCCTTGCTGGATTTTACACTTTTTTCAGATGGCCCTTTTGACCGGGGGGAAGTGAGACTCCATTGTAGTGCAGATTTCCTTTGCAAGCTTGCTTGGTTGGCCAAAAAGGGCGTATGCGTTTTTCCCTGAATATATTCAGGAAAAAACGCATACGCACTTTTTGGCCAAGTGCATCATTGTGGACGTTCTGCCTCTTTTCCTATGCTTTCAATGCAATTCCAGTCTACCTCCTGAAATCGGTTTCCTGCAATTCTGCCCCTCTTTCAAGTCCTCTTGGCAGCCTTACTTCAGTATATTTTTGGACGATAGCTGTCATTTATAACTCTGCAGGTTTGTGAATTACAGTGCCGCTGAGCTCCTTTCTTCAACTCGCTTTCTTGTGACCTGGCCGCAACACCGCAGGATGGCTTCAGGCCCTAATCTGGTTCCGGCACGGCACACTGAGCCTTTGGTTATTTCCTCTTCCTGGTGGGAAATGAGAGTTAAATTTGCCCGTCCAGACAACTCCAGCTAGTCTCTCATTGGTTCTCCCTATTCCTGTTCATCTTCCGCAGAAATTGCAAACTGGGCCAAACAGGAGGTTAAAGGGACTGACTCTCCAAGTCCGGAGAGTGTTAGTAAAGCGTCTGGAATGTTGCACCCGAGTACCAGGGTACGAAAACTGAGACATATTTGAACACGTCTCCCGATCACATGGTTGATCATACTCTGGGTTCCACATGCATGTTTTAGCTGTAGGAAGAATACCTTAAACCTGGGTAGTTGAAACCCGTGGAATGGGTACCATGCAATATGACTTCAAAGGGTCTTCATTTGCTCACCGAACCTCTCCAATCCTATCACTGCTGTGTTTATGCCCCTGTACACATGCTTGATTCTCTTTCGGAGACATAGCAATCCATAGGTTTTAAGATACTTACTAGTCAGGTACATTCTTAGGCGTTTAATATGGGGTGTTGAGTCCATTTCGTTGAGCAAGGAGTAGCTCTTGTCTATTCCATATTTGGCTTAAGGAACTTTATTTGTGCTCATTTCAATCTCTGGTTTTATGCAGCACCCCAACTCACCTTTCACCTTAAGCAAGCATAAGTTGGTTTTCTAAATTTGAGACCCTGTTCTGTTTTGAAATTCAGTTCCTGTGTAGCCAAGTTTACATTCCGTGTATTACTGATATCTTATTATGTTTCTTTTTCTGTGTGACTTATTTCAGTTAGAATCATCATACCTGAATCCACTCATTGTGCTGCTAAGGGCCTGATGACATAGATTTCATTGCTGAATGATATTGCTTTGTAAGTAAATACCAAAAGTTCTTTATCCATTTTTCACTTTCTGCGATGTTGAACTTGTACTGTAAACGAGGTTCTTGTAAACAGAGGCGTCCCAAACTTTGGGGTGGCTGTGTCTTTTTGATTTTAATTTCCCTAAGCTATAGGACCATAAGTGGAAGTGCCCTAGGCTCTGTTGCTTTGTTTTTTAGATGTTTCAGGAAACACCATACACTTCTCCCGAGTGTCTGTTGGCAATTTACATCCCGCCCAGCAGCATAACAAGGCTCCCAGTTCTCCATGGCCTGTCCTGCCTTGCTGGATTTTACACTTTTTTCAGATGGCCCTTTTGACCGGGGGGAAGTGAGACTTCATTGTAGTGCAGATTTCCTTTGCAAGCTTGCTTGGTTGGCCAAAAAGGGCGTATGCGTTTTTTCCTGAATATATTCAGGAAAAAACGCATACGCCCTTTTTGGCCAAGTGCATCATTGTGGACGTTCTGCCTCTTTTCCTATGCTTTCAATGCAATTCCAGTCTACCTCCTGAAATCGGTTTCCTGCAATTCTGCCCCGCTTTCAAGTCCTCTTGGCAGCCTTACTTCAGTATATTTTTGGACGATAGCTGTCATTTATAACTCTGCAGGTTTGTGAATTACAGTGCCCCTGAGCTACTTTCTTCAACTCGCTTTCTTTTGAGCTGGCCGCAACACCGCAGGATGGCTTCAGGCTCTAATCTGGTTCCGGCATGGCACACTGAGCCTTTGGTTATTTCCTCTTCCTGGTGGGAAATGAGAGTTAAATTTGCCCGTCCAGACAACTCCAGCTAGTCTCTCATTGGTTCTCCTTATTCCTGTTCATCTTCCGCAGAAATTGCAAACTGGGCCAAACAGGAGGTTAAAGGCGCTGACTCTCCAAGTCGGGAGAGTGTTAGTAAAGAATCTGGAATGTTGCACCCGAGTACCAGGGGAGGAAAACTGAGACATATTTGAACACGTCTCCCGTTCACACGGTTGATCATACTCTGGGTTCCACATGCATGTTTTAGCTGAAGGAAGAATACCTTAAACCTGGAGAGTTGAGACCCGTGGAATGGGTACCATGCAATATGACTTCAAAGGGTCTTCATTTGCTCACCGAACCTCTCCAATCCTATCACTGCTGCGTTTATGCCCCTGTACACACGCTTGATTCTCTTTTGGAGACATAGCAATCCATAGGTTTTAAGATACTTACTAGTCAGGTACATTCTTAGGCGTTTAATATGGGGTTTTGAGTCCATTTCGTTGAGCAAGGAGTAGCTCTTGTCTATTCCATATTTGGCTTAAGGAACTTTATCTGTGCTCATTTCAATCTCTGGTTTTATGCAGCACCCCAACTCACATTTCCCCTTAAGCAAGCATAAGTTGGTTTTCTAAATTTGAGACCCTGTTCTGTTCTGTAATTCAGTTCCTGTGTAGGCAAGTTTACATTCCGTGTATTACTGATACCTTATGATGTTTCTTTTTCTGTGTGACTTATTTCAGTTAGAATCATCATACCTGAATCCACTCATTGTGCTGCTAAGGGCCTGATGACATAGATTTCATTGCTGAGTGATATTGCTTTGCAAGTAAATACCACAACTTCTTTATCCATTTTTCACTTTCTGCGATGTTGAACTTGTACTGTAAACGAGGTTCTTGTAAACAGAGGCATCCCAAACATTGGGGTGGCTGTGTCTTTTTGATTTTAATTTCCCTAAGCTATAGGACCATAAGTGGAAGTGCCCTAGGCTCTGTTGCTTTGTTTTTTAGATGTTTCAGGAAACACCATACACTTCTCCCAAGTGTCTGTTGGCAATTTACATCCCGCCCAGCAGCATAACAAGGCTCCCAGTTCTCCATGGCCTGTCCTGCCTTGCTGGATTTTACACTTTTTTCAGATGGCCCTTTTGACCGGGGGGAAGTGAGACTTCATTGTAGTGCAGATTTCCTTTGCAAGCTTGCTTGGTTGGCCAAAAAGGGCGTATGCGTTTTTTCCTGAATATATTCAGGAAAAAACGCATACGCCCTTTTTGGCCAAGTGCATCATTGTGGACGTTCTGCCTCTTTTCCTATGCTTTCAATGCAATTCCAGTCTACCTCCTGAAATCGGTTTCCTGCAATTCTGCCCCGCTTTCAAGTCCTCTTGGCAGCCTTACTTCAGTATATTTTTGGACGATAGCTGTCATTTATAACTCTGCAGGTTTGTGAATTACAGTGCCCCTGAGCTCCTTTCTTCAACTCGCTTTCTTTTGAGCTGGCCGCAACACCGCAGGATGGCTTCAGGCCCTAATCTTGTTCCAGCACGGCACGCTGAGCCTTTGGTTAATTCCTCTTCCTGGTGGGAAATGAGAGTTAAATTTGCCCGTCCAGACACCTCCAGCTAGTCTCTCATTGGTTCTCGCTATTCCTGTTCATCTTCCGCAGAAATTGCAAACTGGGCTAAACGGGAGGTTAAAGGGACTGACTCTCCAAGTCGGGAGAGTGTTAGTAAAGCGTCTGGAATGTTGCACCCGAGTACCAGGGTACGAAAACTGAGACATATTTGAACACGTCTCCCGATCACATGGTTAATCATACTCTGGGTTCCACATGCATGTTTTAGCTGAAGGAAGAATACCTTAAACCTGGGTAGTTGAAACCCGTGGAATGGGTACCATGCAATATGACATCAAAGGGTCTTCATTTGCTCACCGAACCTCTCCAATCCTATCACTGCTGCGTTTATGCCCCTGTACACATGCTTGATTCTTTTTCGGAGACATAGCAATCCATAGGTTTTAAGATACTTACTAGTCAGGTACATTCTTAGGCGTTTAATATGCGGTGTTGAGTCCATTTCGTTGAGCAAGGAGTAGCTCTTGTCTATTCCATATTTGGCTTAAGGAACTTTATCTGTGCTCATTTCAATCTCTGGTTTTATGCAGCACCCCAACTCACCTTTCCCCTTAAGCAAGCATAAGTTGGTTTTCTAAATTTGAGACCCTGTTCTGTTTTGGAATTCAGTTCCTGTGTATCCAAGTTTACATTCCGTGTATTACTGATATCTTATGATGTTTCTTTTTCTGTGTGACTTATTTCAGTTAGAATCATCATACCTGAATCCACTCATTGTGCTGCTAAAGGCCTGATGACATAGATTTCATTGCTGAGTGATATTGCTTTGTAAGTAAATACCAAAAGTTCTTTATCCATTTTTCACTTTCTGCGATGTTGAACTTGTACTGTAAACGAGGTTCTTGTAAACAGAGCCGTTCCAAACATTGTGCTGGCTGTGTCTTTTTGATTTTAATTTCCCTAAGCTATAGGACCATAAGTGGAAGTGCCCTAGGCTCTGTTGCTTTGTTTTTTAGATGTTTCAGGAAACACCATACACTTCTCCCAAGTGTCTGTTGGCAATTTACATCCCGCCCAGCAGCATAACAAGGCTCCCAGTTCTCCATGGCCTGTCCTGCCTTGCTGGATTTTACACTTTTTTCAGATGGCCCTTTTGACCGGGGGGAAGTGAGACTTCATTGTAGTGCAGATTTCCTTTGCAAGCTTGCTTGGTTGGCCAAAAAGGGCGTATGCGTTTTTTCCTGAATATATTCAGGAAAAAACGCATATGCCCTTTTTGGCCAAGTGCATCATTGTGGACGTTCTGCCTCTTTTCCTATGCTTTCAATGCAATTCCAGTCTACCTCCTGAAATCGGTTTCCTGCAATTCTGCCCCGCTTTCAAGTCCTCTTGGCAGCCTTACTTCAGTATATTTTTGGACGATAGCTGTCATTTATAACTCTGCAGGTTTGTGAATTACAGTGCCCCTGAGCTCCTTTCTTCAACTCGCTTTCTTTTGAGCTGGCCGCAACACCGCAGGATGGCTTCAGGCCCTAATCTTGTTCCAGCACGGCACGCTGAGCCTTTGGTTAATTCCTCTTCCTGGTGGGAAATGAGAGTTAAATTTGCCCGTCCAGACACCTCCAGCTAGTCTCTCATTGGTTCTCGCTATTCCTGTTCATCTTCCGCAGAAATTGCAAACTGGGCTAAACGGGAGGTTAAAGGGACTGACTCTCCAAGTCGGGAGAGTGTTAGTAAAGCGTCTGGAATGTTGCACCCGAGTACCAGGGTACGAAAACTGAGACATATTTGAACACGTCTCCCGATCACATGGTTAATCATACTCTGGGTTCCACATGCATGTTTTAGCTGAAGGAAGAATACCTTAAACCTGGGTAGTTGAAACCCGTGGAATGGGTACCATGCAATATGACATCAAAGGGTCTTCATTTGCTCACCGAACCTCTCCAATCCTATCACTGCTGCGTTTATGCCCCTGTACACATGCTTGATTCTTTTTCGGAGACATAGCAATCCATAGGTTTTAAGATACTTACTAGTCAGGTACATTCTTAGGCGTTTAATATGCGGTGTTGAGTCCATTTCGTTGAGCAAGGAGTAGCTCTTGTCTATTCCATATTTGGCTTAAGGAACTTTATCTGTGCTCATTTCAATCTCTGGTTTTATGCAGCACCCCAACTCACCTTTCCCCTTAAGCAAGCATAAGTTGGTTTTCTAAATTTGAGACCCTGTTCTGTTTTGGAATTCAGTTCCTGTGTATCCAAGTTTACATTCCGTGTATTACTGATATCTTATGATGTTTCTTTTTCTGTGTGACTTATTTCAGTTAGAATCATCATACCTGAATCCACTCATTGTGCTGCTAAGGGCCTGATGACATAGATTTCATTGCTGAGTGATATTGCTTTGTAAGTAAATACCAAAAGTTCTTTATCCATTTTTCACTTTCTGCGATGTTGAACTTGTACTGTAAACGAGGTTCTTGTAAACAGAGCCGTTCCAAACATTGTGGTGGCTGTGTCTTTTTGATTTTAATTTCCCTAAGCTATAGGACCATAAGTGGAAGTGCCCTAGGCTCTGTTGCTTTGTTTTTTAGATGTTTCAGGAAACACCATACACTTCTCCCGAGTGTCTGTTGGCAATTTACATCCCGCCCATCAGCATAACAAGGCTCCCAGTTCTCCATGGCCTGTCCTGCCTTGCTGGATTTTACACTTTTTTCAGATGGCCCTTTTGACCAGGGGGAAGTGAGACTTCATTGTAGTGCAGATTTCCTTTGCAAGCTTGCTTGGTTGGCCAAAAAGGGCGTATGCGTTTTTTCCTGAATATATTCAGGAAAATACGCATACGCCCTTTTTGGCCAAGTGCATCATTGTGGACGTTCTGCCTCTTTTCCTATGCTTTCAATGCAATTCCAGTCTACCTCCTGAAATCGGTTTCCTGCAATTCTGCCCCGCTTTCAAGTCCTCTTGGCAGCCTTACTTCAGTATATTTTTGGACGATAGCTGTCATTTATAACTCTGCAGGTTTGTGAATTACAGTGCCCCTGAGCTCCTTTCTTCAACTCGCTTTCTTTTGAGCTGGCCGCAACACCGCAGGATGGCTTCAGGCCCTAATCTGGTTCCGGCACGGCACGCTGAGCCTTTGGTTAATTCCTCTTCCTGGTGGGAAATGAGAGTTAAATTTGCCCGTCCAGACACCTCCAGCTAGTCTCTCATTGGTTCTCGCTATTCCTGTTCATCTTCCGCAGAAATTGCAAAGTGGGCCAAACAGGAGGTTAAAGGCGCTGACTCTCCAAGTGGGGAGAGTGTTAGTAAAGCGTCTGGAATGTTGCACCCGAATACCAGGGGAGGAAAACTGAGACATATTTCAACACGTCTCTCGTTCACACGGTTGATCATACTCAGGGTTCCACATGCATGTTGTAGCTGAAGGAAGAATCCCTTAAACCTGGAGAGTTGAGACCCGTGTAATGGGTACCATGCAATATGACATCAAAGGGTCTTCATTTGCTCACCGAACCTCTCCAATCCTATCACTGCTGCGTTTATGCCCCTGTACACATGCTTGATTCTCTTTCGGAGACATAGCAATCCATAGGTTTTAAGATACTTACTAGTCAGGTACATTCTTAGGCGTTTAATATGCGGTGTTGAGTCCATTTCGTTGAGCAAGGAGTAGCTCTTGTCTATTCCATATTTGGCTTAAGGAACTTTATCTGTGCTCATTTCAATCTCTGGTTTTATGCAGCACCCCAACTCACCTTTCCCCTTAAGCAAGCATAAGTTGGTTTTCTAAATTTGAGACCCTGTTCTGTTCTGTAATTCAGTTCCTGTGTAGCCAAGTTTACATTCCGTGTATTAGTGATATCTTATGATGTTTCTCTTTCTGTGTGACTTATTTCAGTTAGAATCATCATACCTGAATCCACTCATTGTGCTGCTAAGGGCCTGATGACATAGATTTCATTGCTGAGTGATATTGCTTTGTAAGTAAATACCACAACTTCTTTATCCATTTTTCACTTTCTGCGATGTTGAACTTGTACTGTAAACGAGGTTCTTGTAAACAGAGGCGTCCCAAACTTTGGGGTGGCTGTGTCTTTTTGATTTTAATTTCCCTAAGCTATAGGACCATAAGTGGAAGTGCCCTAGGCTCTGTTGCTTTGTTTTTTAGATGTTTCAGGAAACACCATACACTTCTCCCGAGTGTCTGTTGGCAATTTACATCCCGCCCATCAGCATAACAAGGCTCCCAGTTCTCCATGGCCTGTCCTGCCTTTCTGGATTTTACACTTTTTTCAGATGGCCCTTTTGACCGGGGGGAAGTGAGACTTCATTGTAGTGCAGATTTCCTTTGCAAGCTTGCTTGGTTGGCCAAAAAGGACGTATGCGTTTTTTCCTGAATATATTCAGGAAAAAACGCATACGTCCTTTTTGGCCAAGTGCATCATTGTGGACGTTCTGCCTCTTTTCCTATGCTTTCAATGCAATTCCAGTCTACCTCCTGCAATCGGTTTCCTGCAATTCTGCCCCACTTTCAAGTCCTCTTGGCAGCCTTACTTCAGTATATTTTTGGACGATAGCTGTCATTTATAACTCTGCAGGTTTGTGAATTACAGTGCCCCTGAGCTCCTTTCTTCAACTCGCTTTCTTTTGAGCTGGCCGCAACACCGCAGGATGGCTTCAGGCCCTAATCTGGTTCTGGCACGGCACGCTGAGCCTTTGGTTAATTCCTCTTCCTAGTGGGAAATGAGAGTTAAATTTGCCCGTCCAGACACCTCCAGCTAGTCTCTCATTGGTTCTCGCTATTCCTGTTCATCTTCCGCAGAAATTGCAAACTGGGCCAAACAGGAGGTTAAGGGGACTGACTCTCCAATTCGGGAGGGTGTTAGTAAAGTGTCTGGAATGTTGCACCCGAGTACCAGGGTACGAAAACTGTGACATATTTGAACACGTCTGCCGTTCACACGGTTGATCATACTCTGGGTTCCACATGCATATTTTAGCTGAAGGAAGAATACCTTAAACCTGGAGAGTTGAGACCCGTGTAATGGGTACCATGCAATATGACTTCAAAGGGTCTTCATTTGCTCACCGAACCTCTCCAATCCTATCACTGCTGCGTTTATACCCCTGTACACACGCTTGATTCTCTTTCGGAGACATAGCAATCCATAGGATTTAAGATAATTACTAGTCAGGAACATTCTTAGGCGTTTAATATGAGGTGTTGAGTCCATTTCGTTGAGCAAGGAGTAGCTCTTGTCTATTCCATATTTGGCTTAAGGAACTTTATCTGTGCTCATTTCAATCTCTGGTTTTATGCAGCACCCCAACTCACCTTTCCCCTTAAGCAAGCATAAGTTGGTTTTCTAAATTTGAGACCCTGTTCTGTTTTGGAATTCAGTTCCTGTGTAGCCAAGTTTACATTCCGTGTATTAGTGATATCTTATGATGTTTCTTTTTCTGTGTGACTTATTTCAGTTAGAATCATCGTACCTGAATCCACTCATCATGCTGCTACGGGCCTGATGACATAGATTTCATTGCTGAGTGATACTGCATTGTACGTAAGTACCACAAGTTCTTTATCCATTTTTCTCTTTCTGTGATATTGAACTTGTACTGTAAACGAGGTTCTTGTAAACAGAGGCGTCCCAAACTTTGGGGTGGCTGTGTCTTTTTGATTTTAATTTCCCTAAGCTATAGGACCATAAGTGGAAGTGCCCTAGGCTCTGTTGCTTTGTTTTTTAGATGTTTCAGGAAACACCATACACTTCTCCCGAGTGTCTGTTGGCAATTTACATCCCGCCCCTCAGCATAACAAGGCTCCCAGTTCTCCATGGCCTGTCCTGCCTTTCTGGATTTTACACTTTTTTCAGATGGCCCTTTTGACCGGGGGGAAGTGAGACTTCATTGTATTGCAGATTTCCTTTGCAAGCTTGCTTGGTTGGCCAAAAAGGGCGTATGCGTTTTTTCCTGAATATATTCAGAAAAAAACGCATACGCACTTTTTGGCCAAGTGCATCATTGTGGACGTTCTGCCTCTTTTCCTATGCTTTCAATGCAATTCCAGTCTACCTCCTGAAATCGGTTTCCTGCAATTCTGCCCCACTTTCAACTCCTCTTGGCAGCCTTACTTCAGTATAGTTTTGGACGATAGCTGTCATTTATAACTCTGCAGGTTTGTGAATTACAGTGCCCCTGAGCTCATTTCTTCAACTCGCTGTGTTGTGAGCTGGCCGCAACACCGGAGGATGGCTTCAGGCCGTAATCTGGTTCCGGCACGGCACGCTGAGCCTTTGGTTAATTCCTCTTCCTAGTGGGAAATGAGAGATAATTTGCTCGTCCAGACACCTCCAGCTAGTCTCTCATTGGTTCTCCCTATTCCTGTTCATCTTCCGCAGAAATTGAAAACTGGGCCAAACAGGAAGTTAAAGGGACTGACTCTCCAAGTCGGGAGAGTGTTAGTAAAGCGTCTGGAATGTTGCACCCGAGTACCAGGTGACGAAAACTGAGACATATTTGAACACGTCTCCCGATCACATGGTTGATCATACTCTAGGTTCCACATGCATGTTTTAGCTGAAGGAAGAATACCTTAAACCTGGAGAGTTGAGGCCCTTGGAATGGGTACCATGCAATATGACTTCAAAGGGTATTCATTTGCTCACCGAACCTCTCCAATCCTTTCACTGCTGCGTTTATGCCCCTGTACACACGCTTGATTCTCTTTCGGAGACATAGCAATCCATAGGTTTTAAGATACTTACTAGTCAGGTACATTCTTAGGCGTTTAATATGGGGTGTTGAGTCCATTTCGTTGAGCAAGGAGTAGCTCTTGTCTATTCCATATTTGGCTTAAGGAACTTTATCTGTGCTCATTTCAATCTCTGGTTTTATGCAGCACCCCAACTCACCTTTCCCCTTAAGCAAGCATAAGTTGGTTTTCTCAATTTGAGACCCTGTTATGTTTTGTAATTCAGTTCCTCTGTAGCGAAGTTTACATTCCATGTATTAGTGATATTTATTGATGTTTCTTTTTCTGTGTGACTTATTTCAGTTAGAATCACCATACCCGAATCCACTCATTGTGCTGCTAAGGGCCTGGTGACATAGATTTCATTGCTGAGTGACATTGCATTGTACTTGAGTACCCAAACTTCTTTATCCATTTTTCACTTTCTGTGATATTGAACTTGTACTGTAAACGAGGTTCTTGTAAACAGAGCCGTCCCAAACTTTGGGGTGGCTGTGTCTTTTTGATTTTAATTTCCCTAAGCTATAGGACCATAAGTGGAAGTGCGCTAGGCTCTGTTGCTTTGTTTTTTAGATGTTTCAGGAAACACCATACACTTCTCCCGAGTGTCTGTTGGCAATATACATCCCGCCCATCAGCATAACAAGGCTCCCAGTTCTCCATGGCCTGTCCTGCCTTTCTGGGTTTTACACTTTTTTCAGATGGCCCTTTTGACCTGGGGGAAGTGAGACTTCATTGTAGTGCCGATTTCCTTTGCAGGTTTGCTTGGTTGGCCAAAAAGGGCGTATGCGTTTTTTCCTGAATATATTCAGGAAAAAACGCATACACCCTTTTTGTCCAAGTGCATCATTGTCGAGGTTCTGACTCTCTTCATATGTTTTCAATGCAATTCCAGTCTACCTCCTGAAATTGGTTTCCTGCAATTCTGCCTTGCTTTCATTGCCTCTTCATAGCCTTACCTCAATATATTTTTTGAATATAGTTGGCCTTTATAACTCTGCAGGTTTTTGAATTGCAGTGGCCCTTAGCTCCATTTTTCAGCTCTTATTTTTGTGGTCTTGCCCCATAACCACAGGATTCCTTGAAGCCCTATTTTTCTTCTGGGGCACCTTGCTGTGCCTTTGGTTAATTCTTCTTACTGATGTGACATTAGAGTGACATGTGCCCATTGAAACCGCTACAGCTAGTTTCTCACTGGTTCCCCCTATTCCCATTCATCCTCTGCACTAACTGCAGACTGTGCGATACCAGAACTTAAAGGCATTGACTCCATGTGGGGATGTTGTTATTAAAGCGGCTGGAATGTCGATCTGGAGCCCCAGGAGAGGAAAAATGAGGTGCGTTTTAGAAACCTTTCCCGATCATATGGTATACCAGTCGCTGGGTTTCCCAAGCATGGTTTAGCTGTAGGAAGATTCCCTTCAACCTGGAGTGTTGGGACCCTTGGACTGAGTAGCATGAAGTATTGCATTAATCTTTCGGCAGTTGCTCACCAAAGCTCACCAATCCTCTCAGCCCCAAGTGTCCAGCCTTATGTCTTATCCAGCTGTGGGTTTATATGTGGTCAATCCAGGTTACATCACAGCCCCTGAGCGAATTTTGTAAGAATTTTTCTCTTTCATTGTTTCAGCGTTTTCTTTTTAAAATTTATTTCTATAATGAGGTTTAGCTGATTTTCACTGCTGTGTTTGTGCCGCTCTGCACACACTTGATTCCCTTATGGAGATATATCAATACATGGGTTTTAAGATTCTTATTACTCAGATATATTTCTCTGCGGTGTATAGGGTGTGTTGAGGCCAGTTCATTGAGCAAGGTGTAGATCTTGTCTAATACCTATTTGGTTTATTGAACGGTATCTGTGCTAATTTCAAACTCTGGTTTTATGCATCACCCCACCTCTCCTTTCCCCTTAAGCTGACATAAGTGTGTTTTCTAAATGTGAGACACTGTTCTGTTCTGTAATTCATTTCTTGTGCAGCCATATTTACCCTCCCTCTATAAGTGATATCTTATGATATGTTTCTTTTTCTGTTTGACTTATTTCAAGTAGTATTATCGGACCTAAATCCACTCTTTATCCTTCTACTAGCCTTATTACATTGATTTCATGGTGAAGAGATATTCCATTGTACATAAGTACCACATCTTCTTTATCCATTGTTCTCTTTCCTGGGATATTTAAGGTGTACTGAAGTTGAGGTTCTTGTAAACAGAGTAGCCCTAAACTGTGGTGTGCTTGTGTCTTGTTGATTTTTAGACTTCCCTAGATATACTCCCATGATTGGAAGTGTCCTATGCTCTGTAGCTCTGTTTTTTAGATGATTTAGGAACCACCATACACTTCTCCAGAGTGGCTCTCGGCAGTTCACACACTGCCCATCAGCGTATAAAGGCTCCCTGTTCTCCATGGCCTGTCCTGCATTTCTGGTTTTTACAATTTTTTAGGATGGCCCTTTTGACCGGTGGGAAGTGAGACTTCTTTGTTGTGCACATTTGCATTGCTTGTTTGCTTCGTTGCCCATAAAGTGCGTATGCGTTTTTTCCTGGATATAATCAGGAAAAAACGCATACGCCCTTTTGGGCCAACTGCATCATTGTCGAAATTCTGCCGCTTTTCATGTGCGTTAAAGACGAGTCCAATCTATCTCTTGAAATCTGTTTCTTGCAATTCTGTCTTGCATTCAGATCCTCTTCTTTTCCTTACCTCAACATATTTTTGGACATCAGTTTTCATTTATAACTCTGCAGGTTTGTGAATTGCAGTGACCCTGAGCTCCATTTTTTAAGTTGCTCTTTTGTGAGCTGGCCACAAACCCACAGGATTGCTTCCGGCCCTATTTTGGCTCTGGCGAGGCAGGCTGAGCCTTTCTTTAATTCTTATTCTTAATGGGAAATTAGAGTGATATGTGCCCGTCCAAACCCCTACAACTATTCTCTCATTGGTTCCCCCTCTTCCCGTTCATCCTCCTCACAATTTGCAAAATGTGTGAAACAAAAGTTTAAATGTGCTGATTCTCCAAGTGGGGAGATTCTAAGTAACGTGGCTGGAATGGTGAACAGGAGCACCAGGAGAGGATAAATGAGGTGCATTTTAGACACATCTCCCGATCACATGGTGTACAGTCCTCTGGGTTTTCCATGCATGTTTTAGCTGTAGGAAGATCCCTTGAACCTGCAGATTTGGGACCCATTGAATGGGTACCAGGTAGTATTACTTTAAAGGGTGTGCATTTCCTCACCCAACCTCACATTTCTCTTAGCGCAAACAGTTTCCAGCCTTATGTCTCATCTTGCTGTGGGTCTAGATGTGTTCAATCCATGTTGCATCACCGTCCCTGAGGAAAAGTTGTAAGAGGTTTTCTCTGTCTCTCTGTCGTTTATTTTTTTCAATTTATTACTATATTGGTTACAGCTGATTTTCAAAGCTCTGTTTCTTGCTGCTGTACATCCACTTGATTCACGTACAGAGAGTCATCAATAAATTCTTTTTCAGATTCTTACCAGTCGTATATATTCTTTTCCGGTGACTTGAGTGTGCTGAGTGCAGTTCTTTTAGCTACCGTGTAGGTCTTGTTGATTATCAGTTTGGTATTTGGAATGGTATCTTTGCTAATTTCAACCTCCTGGATGATGCCTCACCCCTCCCCACCTTTCCCGTTTAGCAGCCTTATGCGTGTTTTCTACATATTTGACTATGTTTTTGTTTTGTAATTTATTTCATGTGTAGCCATTTTGGATTCCACCTTTAAGTGATATCTTATGATATGTGTCTTTTTCTTTTTGAATTCTGTCACTTAGAATGATCATACGTAACTCCTCCGGAGTTGTTACAACTGGCCATATTTCATTGATTTCCAGGCTGAATAATATTCCACTCTACCTAAGTACCACATCTCTATCCATTTTTTCCCTCCAGAGACATTTAAGTTATATCCTAGTCGAGGATCTTTTAAACAGAGAGGGGGTAAACATTGGGGTGCCTGTGTCCTCTCGATTTTTGTTTTTCCCAAGATATACGCCCATGAGTGCAAGTGCCCTATGCTCTGTAGCTCATTTTTTAGATGTTTTAGTAAACACAATACACTTTTCCAGAATGGCCGTTGGCAATATACATTTCCACTATAAGTCTCACAGGGCTCCCTCTTCTCGTTGCCCTGTCCTGCATTTCTGTTGTTTACACTTTATGAGGATGGCTCTTCTGACTGATGCGAAGTGATATCTTTTGTAGTATTGACTTCCAGTGCCCACCTGTTTGGTTGGCTAAAAAAGTGTATGCCCTTTTCTTGAATATATACAGAAAAAAACGCATGCACCCTTTTTGGCCAACTGCAATGTTGGCAATGTTCAGCTCCTTTTCTTCTGCTTAATGGCGAGTCCTTTCTACCTCCTCAAATCCCTTTCCTGCCATTCTCCCTTGCTTACAAGTCCTTTTCTCTGACTTTCCTCAAGACATTTTTCAGTGATGGATATTTTCAACTCTGCAGTTTTGTGAATTTTACTGCCCCTGAGTTCCATTGTTCAACTTGTGTTTATGGGAACTGGCCACAAAGCAGCGGGATTTCCTCAAGCCCTATACTGTTTCCATGGGCAACCCTAGCCTTTGGTCAATTCGTCTTCCTGATTGGAAATTAGAGTGACATGTGCCTGTCTGAACACCTAGGACTTGTCTCTCATTGTTCCTCATCCTTCTGCTTCATCCTCTGGACAAATTCCAAACTGTACGCAACAGGATGTTGACAGTGCTGACATCTCCAAGTGGGGAGACTGTTAGTAAAGACGCTGGAGGGGTGAACCCGAGCACCAGGAGATGAGGAGATGAGATGCCTTTTCCAAACTCTTCCCGATCAGATGGTATACCATCCTCTGGGTGTGACAGACATGTTTTAGCAGTAGGAAGAGTCCCATTCATGTAAGGAGAACACCAGGGCTTTTTCAAAATCAGTGTCTCCCCGAAACCCAAACTGGGGAATTTTTTAAGCTACGGCTACACATATGTTCATTAAGGGCCTTGGGAAGTAGGCAGAGTCCAAACTTTAGATGATTGAAGTCTTCAGGGTCAGAAGCACTCACCACCAGCTTCCCTTAGGCTACACTTTAACTATCATTGATAGATGATGTCAATAAAAATATCTATTCTTTTTCAGATTATTTCCCCTTATAGGTTATTGCAAAATGTTGAGTGTAGTTCCCTGTGCTATACAGTAGTTCCTTGTTGATGATCTATTTTATACATAGCAGTGTGTATGTGTTAATTCCAAACTGTTAATTTATCCCTCCTCCCACCTTTCCCCTTTGGTAATAATAAATTATAAGATTTTATACTTCTCAGAAATGGGGGAGCTGAAAGAGAGGTATCATTTTCAATGGAAAAGCATTTAAAACAAGATTGAAGGTTTAACCAAGATTATTAGATGTACATCCTTGGAAAGAAATCACTTCGTTTCTCTAATATTGACCTGACAAATAAGACAAACCTTTTCACTGAACTTGCTTATAAAAAGTGATGGAAATATCAAATGGAAGTGTTAGAAACATCTTATTTTACCCGAGCCTTATACACTGTTCTATGTTAACTACAGTTTGGCTCACACATCTGTTCATTGAGGTTACAATAGTCTCAATTTCTGTTACTGATCCTCCAGAGTGGACCCCAACAAGTGTCCCCCTGCCCAGTGTCATTGGGGCCAACAGATCGAGACTGAGTTTGGTTCACAAGCAAAGGAAACTTTATATTTTGATCAGAGAATGGAGAGGTGAGAGCATGCACTACCCCGTGGGCTGTGGGCTGGGCTGCTGTGTAGAGATCCTGTCAGAGTCAGTGGGAGGGAGGGAGGCGGCGGAGCTCTCGAGGGCCGGGTTGGCTGTAGCTCAGGCTCTATATCGTGGAGTCTGCACTGGGCCCCAGGAGCTGAGGTGTCGACCCAGCCATTCTGCACTAGGAAATCTGGTCTGAAGTGCCGGGTGTGGAACCTCTGCATGCGGGACCCTAGGAGCACGTGAAATTAGACAAAGCACAAAGGATAAAAAAGGTTAGACTTGACTTTATTGCCCAGATTCTATTTTTATCTCCCAGGGATTTTTAATGGGCTTTGCTGGGGACAAACCCCTCCTCTGCCTTTTGTCCCGTTCCTCATTCTTGGAGTGCTGAGGGTGCAGACCCTTCTTCTGTAACTGCTGAGTGCTGAGTTGGGAGCCCTCATACCCTGGGGCGAGGGTCAGAGCTTCTCCCCAGCAGCCTCCCGGTGACGTTGATTGTCCCCAGGACCCCTGCCTCCCTGCTCGTCCACCTGAGCACCAGCATTGGAAGTGTTATAGATTCTAATGACCTTTAAGGGTCCAGGAAAGAGATGTGCAGAGACGCTGTGGGGGCCGGTTTCACCCCGCCCCACATTTGTTCGGCCACCTTAGGCTGACCGTTTCTGCCAGCCTAGATGCTCTGACCAGTAGTCTGCGCTTTCTTCAATTAGGCCCCTGAATTAACGTACAAACAGCACCAGGTGTCAGAGCCCTGCCCGCTCAACTCCCAGACAGTCCAGGGTCAGTGGTGATAAGGACCATGATGGCTACTGAGTCAACAGCCTTTTGAAGTAAACAGGAGTACAGCCGGTCTTATTGGCCACCATCATCACGGTGTCTGTAGGCTTTTCTATGGTGACAGTGTGGTATACGGTTCCCCCGCCAAGATTATTAGCTCCCCTCTGGGTGCAGTAAGTCCTGCAAGCAGTAGTCTACTCTTTTGGGACACACTCTTGTTGTTTTATGAGAGAAACTCCAGGTCAAGTGATGTTCACACGAGTCGTCATGGTGCCCTGTTGCCCCCGGTTATCTCTCTGGATGTTGGAGTTGGAGGGCCTCCTCACTCGAGGTCGGTGTGCCCACGGAGCGAACCCTGCAACTTCAGGGCATGGTTGGTGGTTAGGATCACCACGTGGGGTCTTTTTCCCTTAGGAGGGAGGTGGCCTTTTGGGCTGCTGATTTCCAGGTTTTTAGATACCGCCAGTATCTTGGCCAGATGTGGCAGTGGGCCAAGCTCCTTAGTGACCGTAGCTTATCCTACCTGGATGGCATTCTTGCATTGTTCCATTTCAAGTGGTCCCAGTTTTTGCACTAATTCTCCAATGGCGATTCACCTTTCACCGGGAATGTAAAGGTCAAAGGGTTTAGCTAAATTAGGGAGTTCCAGGGCAAGGGTCTGAATTGACTGCTCTTTCCATTCTTGAAAGGCCACTTCTGGATTCTATTCAAAAGGATCATCATCTTTTCCTTTCAGTGTTTCATATAGAGGCCCAGCTAGTAGACTGTAGTTAGGGATCCAGAAGCAGCAAACCCTGGCCTCCCCAGGAACCCCTAAGCTGTCTTCTAGTTTTAGAAAGGGGTAAGGCTGAAAATGGTTTCTTCCCTTTCCTGGGATGGGCTTCTCTGACCTTGTGTGAGAATGAAGCCCAGGCAGGTCACCGCAGTCTGTGATATTTGAGCTTTTTCTTGGACAACTTCTATCCTTTATTGGCTTGGTAGTTCAGAGGCCTCCTTAGTAGGGCTGGCGATCAGAATGTCGTCTGCATATTGAAGGAGGGTTTCCTTTTCCAGAGGTAGAACTTTTAGGTCTTTAGCTAAGCTTTCCCCAAAGACGGTGTGGGAATTTTTGCACCCTTGGGTCCAGACGGCCCGGAAGTATTGTTTTAGTTGTATGTTGAGTCCTGCCACTCACAAGCCAAAATTTCTTGTGACTCTGGGACTAATGGAATACAAAAGAAGGCATCATTGAAGACTAATACAGAATACCATGTCCTGGTGGTTGGTAGAATGACCAGCAGGGTGTAGGAATTAGGAGCAACTGGAGGTATATCCTCGGTGGCTTCACTGACTGTCCTGACATCCTTTACCAGGTCCCCAGCAGCCCATGGGGCTCTCGTGGTCAGACCAATCCCAGAATATGGAGCTCACCTGGGCAGGTACCCCACCCCCACCCCAGCCCACGGGGCTCTCGTGGTCAGGCCCCTCCCAGGATACAGAGCTACCCTTGCAGGTACCGTGGCAGGGCTGGGCACACAGGAACCGTGCACAGAGCCCTCATTGCAGAGCACCCCCAGCTCACCTGTCCCTCAGAGCTGACACAGAGCACCTCAGAGCAGGACTTGAACTAACAAACAGCAGCTGCGACAGGTCTGTGTCCCTGGGCATCACTTCGTGAGGCCTCCCTCCACCTGGTCTTCCAGAGACTTCCACTGCACCCGGGGCGCCAGGCCTCTGTCTCCAACCACCACCCACCCCTCCTCTCCCTGACTCCTGGGTTCCTCTCATTAGGAGAGGGTTTTCTTGAAGTTATCTCCCACTCATGGGCCAGATAAAATGATTAGAAAACAAGCCAAAGCTGCAGCCCCTTGTCTATCCTGACTCTCAGGAGCCCACACCTGTTCCTTGGACCTGGCCGTTCAGCAAGTTCCATTTTCTGCAACTGTGAGCCCCTGAGGGGTGATGATTGGCTGACCTGGGCAGCCTTACCGTGCCGGCCAGCCCTCCCCAGGTGTGCCTGGGTTGAGATCAATATAAATACCACTCCAGGCAGCAAGAGCCCCTGCAGCCGTGCCTGACACCATTTTCTCTGCCCTGTCAGCAGTCTCGGGGCTGGGCTGGTGGGAGGGAGTGAGAGGCCACGGCTTTGTGGGTGGCCCAGTGTGAGTGGGGCTCTGCTGGACTTTCTGCAGCAGTTGCCAGGCTGCCACCTGCTAAAGAAGAGGATGTGTCACCCATACCTGCTGCTGGAATTTCTCCCTGGGCAGAGGTGAGGAAGGAAAAAAGCAGTGGGGGCAGGGACAGGACGGGTATCTCAGGCAGGGAAATGGAAATCTTCCAGAAGAGCACCCAGGGCCAGGACCATCCTGGCTGGCCTGCAGGCACCAAGTTGGCCGGCATGCTGTCACTCGTGTGGCTCTATGGCCCTTCCTCTAGGCTTTCAAGTCCTTGTATATATTCAGGTGTTTTACCTGGGACGGGTGGGAATAGTTCAGCAGCAACTGGCCTGGGGCTCAGCTCACGTTTACTCACAGATGCCTCGGCACGGTGCCCCAGCTTTGCAATGAGGACGCTTGTTGCGTGGGGGCTGCTGGCTGAATGGGAGACGATTCCCCACCACTGACCAACTTCAGAATTGTTTACAACTGGAGCAAGTGCCCTGATACGGTTTTCCTCTGTGTAACTGGTGGGTTCTGTGTTTTTTTCTCTTTTTCGTTTTTGGTTCAAGGTAGATTTTATTCCTCTTTTTTGTATTTACAGATATAAGCATGGAAATAATTTATTCATATAAATACATGTAAGTGCAGGGAATAATTGTTTTTTCTGTTTTATTTTTTAAATTTTATTTCTTTTTAATTTTGAATTTTATTTTATATTTTTATACAGCAGGTTCTTATTGGTTATCTATTTTATACATATAAATGTATACATGCCAATCCCAGTCTCTCAACTCGTCCCACCACCACCCCCCCAACAGCTTTCCCCCCTTGTTGTCCATACGTTTGTTGTCTACATCTGTTGCTCTATTTATGCCTTGCAAAATGGTTAATCTGTACAGTTTTTCTAGGTTCCACATATATGCATGAATATACAAGATTTGTTTTTCTCTTTCTGACTTACTTCACTCTGTATGACAGTCTCTAGATCCATCGACGTCTCTACAAATGACCCAATTTCATTCCTTTTCATGGCTTAGTAATATTCCATTTTATATATGTACCACAGCTTTATGCATTCGTCTGTCTGTGGGCATTTAGGTTGCTTCCATTACCTCGATATTGTAAATAGTGATGCAATGAACATTGCGGTGAATGACTCTTTTTGATTTATGGTTTTGTCTGGGTATATGTCCAGTACTGGGATTGCTGTATCATATGGTAATTCTATTGTTAGTTTCTTAAGAAATTCCATATTGTTCTCCATAATGACTGTATCAATTTATATTCCCAACAATAGTGGAAGAGGGTTCCTTTTCTCCACACCCTTTCCAGCATTTTTTATTTGTAGATTTTCTATGATGCCTATTCTACCAGGTGTGAGGTGATACCTCATTGTTGAATCCATTTCGTTGAGCAAGGGGTAGGTCTTGTCTATTACATATTTGGCTTATGGAACGGTATCTGTGCTAATTTCAAACTCTGCTTTTATGCAGCACCCCAACTCACCTTCCCCCTTAAGCAGGCATAAGTTGGTTTTCTAAACTTGAGACCCTGTTCTGTTTTGTAATTCAGTTCATGTGTAGCCAAGTTCACATTCCGTGTATTAGTGATACCTTATGATGTTTCATTTTCTGTGTGACTTATTTCACGTAGAATCATCGTGCCTCAATCCACTCATTATGCTGGTACGGGTCTGGTGACATAGATTTCATTGCTGAGTGGTATTCTGTTGTACATAAGTACCGCAACTTCTTTATCCATTATTTGCTCTCTGGGATATTTAACTTGTGCCGTAGAAGAGATTTCTGTAAAAAGAGCCGTCCCAAATTTAGGGGTGGCTGTGTCTTTTTTATTTTAATTTCCCTAAGCTCTAGGACCATAAGTGGAAGTGCCCTAGGCTCTGCTGCTTT
Source organism: Grampus griseus (assembly GCF_964374135.1). Lineage (NCBI taxonomy): Eukaryota > Metazoa > Chordata > Mammalia > Artiodactyla > Delphinidae > Grampus > Grampus griseus. Next base: position 67,549 of record NW_028133354.1, on the reverse strand, counting down.
GTTTTTTAGATGTTTCAGGAAACACCATACACTTCTACAGAGCGGCTGTTGGCAATTTACATCCCGCCCATCAGCATAACAAGGCTCCCAGTTCTCCATGGCCTGTCCTGCCTTTCTGGATTTTACAGTTTTCTCAGATGGCCCTTTAGACCGGGGGGAAGTGAGACTTCATTGTAGTGCAGATTTCCTTTGCAAGCTTGCTTGGTTGGCCAAGAAGGGCGTATGCGTTTTTTCCTGAATATATTCAGGAAAAAACGCATACGCCCTTTTTGGCCAAGTGCATCATTGTGGACGTTCTGCCTCTTTTCCTATGCTTTCAATGCAATTCCAGTCTACCTCCTGAAATCGGTTTCCTGCAATTCTGCCCCGCTTTCAAGTCCTCTTGGCAGCCTTACTTCAGTATATTTTTGGACGATAGCTGTCATTTATAACTCTGCAGGTTTGTGAATTACAGTGCCCCTGAGCTCCTTTCTTCAACTCGCTTTCTTTTGACCTGGCCGCAACACCGCAGGATGGCTTCAGGCCCTAATCTGGTTCCGGCACGGCATGCTGAGCCTTTGGTTATTTCCTCTTCTTGGTGGGAAATGAGAGTTAAATTTGCCCGTCCAGACACCTCCAGCTAGTCTCTCATTGGTTCTCGCTATTCCTGTTCATCTTCCGCAGAAATTGCAAACTGGGCCAAACAGGAGGTTAAAGGGACTGACTCTCCCAGTGGGGAGAGTGTTAGTAAAGCGTCTGGAATGTTGCACCCGAGTACCAGGGGAGGAAAACTGAGACATATTTGAACACGTCTCCCGTTCACATGGTTGATCATACTCTGGGTTCCACATGCATCTTTTAGCTGAAGGAAGAATACCTTAAACCTGGAGAGTTGAGACCCGTGTAATGGGTACCATGCAATATGATTTCAAAGGGTCTTCATTTGCTCACCGAACCTCTCCAATCCTATCACTGCTGCGTTTATGCCCCTGTACACACACTTGATTCTCTTTTGGAGACATAGTAATCCATAGGTTTTAAGATACTTACTAGTCAGGTACATTCTTAGGCGTTTAATATGGGGTGTTGAGTCCATTTCGTTGAGCAAGGAGTAGCTCTTGTCTATTCCATATTTGGCTTAAGGAACTTTATCTGTGCTCATTTCAATCTCTGGTTTTATGCAGCACCCTAACTCACCTTTCCCCTTAAGCAAGCATAAGTTGGTTTTCTAAATTTGAGACCCTGTTCTGTTCTGTAATTCAGTTCCTGTGTAGCCAAGTTTACATTCCGTGTATTACTGATACCTTATGATGTTTCATTTTATGTGTGACTTATTTCAGTTAGAATCATCATACCTGAATCCACTCATTGTGCTGCTAAGGGCCTGATGACATAGATTTCATTGCTGAGTGATATTGCTTTGCAAGTAAATACCACAACTTCTTTATCCATTTTTCACTTTCTGCGATGTTGAACTTGTACTGTAAACGAGGTTCTTGTAAACAGAGGCGTCCCAAACTTTGGGGTGGCTGTGTCTTTTTGATTTTAATTTCCCTAAGCTATAGGACCATAAGTGGAAGTGCCCTAGGCTCTGTTGCTTTGTTTTTTAGATGTTTCAGGAAACACCATACACTTCTCCCGAGTGTCTGTTGGCAATTTACATCCCGCCCATCAGCATAACAAGGCTCCCAGTTCTCCATGGCCTGTCCTGCCTTGCTGGATTTTACACTTTTTTCAGATGGCCCTTTTGACCGGGGGGAAGTGAGTCTTCATTGTAGTGCAGATTTCCTTTGCAAGCTTGCTTGGTTGGCCAAAAAGGGCGTATGCGTTTTTTCCTGAATATATTCAGGAAAAAACGCATACGCCCTTTTTGGCCAAGTGCATCATTGTGGACGTTCTGCCTCTTTTCCTATGCTTTCAATGCAATTCCAGTCTACCTCCTGAAATCGGTTTCCTGCAATTCTGCCCCGCTTTCAAGTCCTCTTGGCAGCCTTACTTCAGTATATTTTTGGACGATAGCTGTCATTTATAACTCTGCAGGTTTGTGAATTACAGTGCCCCTGAGCTCCTTTCTTCAACTCGCTTTCTTTTGAGCTGGCCGCAACACCGCAGGATGGCTTCAGGCCCTAATCTTGTTCCAGCACGGCACGCTGAGCCTAGGTTAATTCCTCTTCCTGGTGGGAAATGAGAGTTAAATTTGCCCGTCCAGACACCTCCAGCTAGTCTCTCATTGGTTCTCGCTATTCCTGTTCATGTTCCGCAGAAATTGCAAACTGGGCCAAACAGGAGGTTAAAGGGACTGACTCTCCAAGTCAGGAGAGTGTTAGTAAAGCGTCTGGAATGTTGCACCCGAGTACCAGGGTACGAAAACTGAGACATATTTGAACACGTCTCCCGATCACATGGTTGATCATACTCTGGGTTCCACATGCATGTTTTAGCTGTAGGAAGAATACCTTAAACCTGGGTAGTTGAAACCCGTGGAATGGGTACCATGCAATATGATATCAAAGGGTCTTCATTTGCTCACCGAACCTCTCCAATCCTATCACTGCTGTGTTTATGCCCCTGTACACATGCTTGATTCTCTTTCCTAGACATAGCAATCCATAGGTTTTAAGATACTTACTAGTCAGGTACATTCTTAGGCGTTTAATATGGGGTGTTGAGTCCATTTCGTTGAGCAAGGAGTAGCTCTTGTCTATTCCATATTTGGCTTAAGGAACTTTATCTGTGCTCATTTCAATCTCTGGTTTTATGCAGCACCCCAACTCAACTTTCACCTTAAGCAAGCATAAGTTGGTTTTCTAAATTTGAGACCCTGTTCTGATTTGAAATTCAGTTCCTGTGTAGCCAAGTTTACATTCCGTGTATTACTGATATCTTATGATGTTTCTTTTTCTGTGTGACTTATTTCAGTTAGAATCATCATACCTGAATCCACTCATTGTGCTGCTAAGGGCCTGATGACATAGATTTCATTGCTGAGTGATATTGCTTTGTAAGTAAATACCACAAGTTCTTTATCCATTTTTCACTTTCTGCGATGTTGAACTTGTACTGTAAACGAGGTTCTTGTAAACAGAGGCGTCCCAAACTTTGGGGTGGCTGTGTCTTTTTGATTTTAATTTCCCTAAGCTATAGGACCATAAGTGGAAGTGCCCTAGGCTCTGTTGCTTTGTTTTTTAGATGTTTCAGGAAACACCATACACTTCTCCCGAGTGTCTGTTGGCAATTTACATCCCGCCCAGCAGCATAACAAGGCTCCCAGTTCTCCATGGCCTGTCCTGCCTTGCTGGATTTTACACTTTTTTCAGATGGCCCTTTTGACCGGGGGGAAGTGAGACTTCATTGTAGTGCAGATTTCCTTTGCAAGCTTGCTTGGTTGGCCAAAAAGGGCGTATGCGTTTTTTCCTGAATATATTCAGGAAAAAACGCATACGCCCTTTTTGGCCAAGTGCATCATTGTGGACGTTCTGCCTCTTTTCCTATGCTTTCAATGCAATTCCAGTCTACCTCCTGAAATCGGTTTCCTGCAATTCTGCCCCGCTTTCAAGTCCTCTTGGCAGCGTTACTTCAGTATATTTTTGGACGATAGCTGTCATTTATAACTCTGCAGGTTTGTGAATTACAGTGCCCCTGAGCTACTTTCTTCAACTCGCTTTCTTTTGAGCTGGCCGCAACACCGCAGGATGGCTTCAGGCTCTAATCTGGTTCCGGCACGGCACACTGAGCCTTTGGTTATTTCCTCTTCCTGGTGGGAAATGAGAGTTAAATTTGCCCGTCCAGACAACTCCAGCTAGTCTCTCATTGGTTCTCCTTATTCCTGTTCATCTTCCGCAGAAATTGCAAACTGGGCCAAACAGGAGGTTAAAGGCGCTGACTCTCCAAGTCGGGAGAGTGTTAGTAAAGAATCTGGAATGTTGCACCCGAGTACCAGGGGAGGAAAACTGAGACATATTTGAACACGTCTCCCGTTCACACGGTTGATCATACTCTGGGTTCCACATGCATGTTTTAGCTGAAGGAAGAATACCTTAAACCTGGAGAGTTGAGACCCGTGGAATGGGTACCATGCAATATGACTTCAAAGGGTCTTCATTTGCTCACCGAACCTCTCCAGTCCTATCACTGCTGCGTTTATGCCCCTGTACACATGCTTGATTCTCTTTTGGAGACATAGCAATCCATAGGTTTTAAGATACTTACTAGTCAGGTACATTCTTAGGCGTTTAATATGGGGTGTTGAGTCCATTTCATTGAGCAAGGAGTAGCTCTTGTCTATTCCATATTTGGCTTAAGGAACTTTATCTGTGCTCATTTCAATCTCTGGTTTTATGCAGCACCCCAACTCACATTTCCCCTTAAGCAAGCATAAGTTGGTTTTCTAAATTTGAGACCCTGTTCTGTTCTGTAATTCAGTTCCTGTGTAGGGAAGTTTACATTCCGTGTATTACTGATACCTTATGATGTTTCATTTTCTGTGTGACTTATTTCAGTTAGAATCATCATACCTGAATCCACTCATTGTGCTGCTAAGGGCCTGATGACATAGATTTCATTGCTGAGTGATATTGCTTTGCAAGTAAATACCACAACTTCTTTATCCATTTTTCACATTCTGCGATGTTGAACTTGTACTGTAAACGAGGTTCTTGTAAACAGAGGCGTCCCAAACTTTGGGGTGGCTGTGTCTTTTTGATTTTAATTTCCCTAAGCTATAGGACCATAAGTGGAAGTGCCCTAGGCTCTGTTGCTTTGTTTTTTAGATGTTTCAGGAAACACCATACACTTCTCCCGAGTGTCTGTTGGCAATTTACATCCCGCCCAGCAGCATAACAAGGCTCCCAGTTCTCCATGGCCTGTCCTGCCTTGCTGGATTTTACACTTTTTTCAGATGGCCCTTTTGACGGGGGGAAGTGAGACTTCATTGTAGTGCAGATTTCCTTTGCAAGCTTGCTTGGTTGGCCAAAAAGGGCGTATGCGTTTTTTCCTGAATATATTCAGGAAAAAACGCATACGCCCTTTTTGGCCAAGTGCATCATTGTGGACGTTCTGCCTCTTTTCCTATGCTTTCAATGCAATTCCAGTCTACCTCCTGAAATCGGTTTCCTGCAATTCTGCCCCGCTTTCAAGTCCACTTGGCAGCCTTACTTCAGTATATTTTTGGACGATAGCTGTCATTTATAACTCTGCAGGTTTGTGAATTGCAGTGCCCCTGAGCTCCTTTCTTCAACTCGCTTTCTTTTGAGCTGGCCGCAACACCACAGGATGGCTTCAGGCCCTAATCTGGTTCCGGCACGGCACGCTGAGCCTTTGGTTAATTCCTCTTCCTGGTGGGAAATGAGAGTTAAATTTGCCCGTCCAGACACCTCCAGCTAGTCTCTCATTGGTTCTCGCTATTCCTGTTCATCTTCCGCAGAAATTGCAAACTGGGCTAAACGGGAGGTTAAAGGGACTGACTCTCCAAGTCGGGAGAGTGTTAGTAAAGCGTCTGGAATGTTGCACCCGAGTACCAGGGTACGAAAACTGAGACATATTTGAACACGTCTCCCGATCACATGGTTGATCATACTCTGGGTTCCACATGCATGTTTTAGCTGAAGGAAGAATACCTTAAACCTGGGTAGTTGAAACCCGTGGAATGGGTACCATGCAATATGACATCAAAGGGTCTTCATTTGCTCACCGAACCTCTCCAATCCTATCACTGCTGCGTTTATGCCCCTGTACACATGCTTGATTCTCTTTCGGAGACATAGCAATCCATAGGTTTTAAGATACTTACTAGTCAGGTACATTCTTAGGCGTTTAATATGCGGTGTTGAGTCCATTTCGTTGAGCAAGGAGTAGCTCTTGTCTATTCCATATTTGGCTTAAGGAACTTTATCTGTGCTCATTTCAATCTCTGGTTTTATGCAGCACCCCAACTCACCTTTCCCCTTAAGCAAGCATAAGTTGGTTTTCTAAATTTGAGACCCTGTTCTGTTTTGGAATTCAGTTCCTGTGTATCCAAGTTTACATTCCGTGTATTACTGATATCTTATGATGTTTCTTTTTCTGTGTGACTTATTTCAGTTAGAATCATCATATCTGAATCCACTCATTGTGCTGCTAAGGGCCTGATGACATAGATTTCAGTGCTGAGTGATATTGCTTTGTAAGTATATACCACAGCTTCTTTATCCATTTTTCACTTTCTGCGATGTTGAACTTGTACTGTAAACGAGGTTCTTGTAAACAGAGCCGTTCCAAACATTGGGGTGGCTGTGTCTTTTTGATTTTAATTTCCCTAAGCTATAGGACCATAAGTGGAAGTGCCCTAGGCTCTGTTGCTTTGTTTTTTAGATGTTTCAGGAAACACCATACACTTCTCCCGAGTGTCTGTTGGCAATTTACATCCCGCCCATCAGCATAACAAGGCTCCCAGTTCTCCATGGCCTGTCCTGCCTTTCTGGATTTTACACTTTTTTCAGATGGCCCTTTTGACCGGGGGGAAGTGAGACTTCATTGTAGTGCAGATTTCCTTTGCAAGCTTGCTTGGTTGGCCAAAAAGGGCGTATGCGTTTTTTCCTGAATATATTCAGGAAAAAACGCATACGCCCTTTTTGGCCAAGTGCATCATTGTGGACGTTCTGCCTCTTTTCCTATGCTTTCAATGCAATTCCAGTCTACCTCCTGAAATCGGTTTCCTGCAATTCTGCCCCGCTTTCAAGTCCTCTTGGCAGCCTTACTTCAGTATATTTTTGGACGATAGCTGTCATTTATAACTCTGCAGGTTTGTGAATTACAGTGCCCCTGAGCTCCTTTCTTCAACTCGCTTTCTTGTGACCTGGCCGCAACACCACAGGATGGCTTCAGGCCCTAATCTGGTTCCGGCACGGCACGCTGAGCCTTTGGTTAATTCCTCTACATGGTGGGAAATGAGAGTTAAATTTGCCCGTCCAGACACCTCCAGCTAGTCTCTCATTGGTTCTCCCTATTCCTGTTCATCTTCCGCAGAAATTGCAAACTGGGCCAAACAGGAGGTTAAAGTGACTGACTCTCCAAGTCGGGAGAGTGTTAGTAAAGCGTCTGGAATGTTGCACCTGAGTACCAGGGGACGAAAACTGAGACATATTTGAACACGTCTCCCGATCACATGGTTGATCATACTCTAGGTTCCACATGCATGTTTTAGCTGAAGGAAGAATACCTTAAACCTGGAGAGTTGAAACCCGTGTAATGGGTACCATGCAATATGACTTCAAAGGGTCTTCATTTGCTCATCGAACCTCTTCAATCCTATCACTGCTGCGTTTACGCCCCTGTACACATGCTTGATTCTCTTTCGGAGACATAGCAATCCATAGGTTTTAAGATACTTACTAGTCAGGTACATACATAGGCGTTTAATATGCGGTGTTGAGTCCATTTCGTTGAGCAAGGAGTAGCTCTTGTCTATTCCATATTTGGCTTAAGGAACTTTATCTGTGCTCATTTCAATCTCTGGTTTTATGCAGCACCCCAACTCACCTTTCCCCTTAAGCAAGCATAAGTTGGTTTTCTAAATTTGAGACCCTGTTCTGTTCTGTAATTCAGTTCCTGTGTAGCCAAGTTTACATTCCGTGTATTACTGATATCTTATGATGTTTCTTTTTCTGTGTGACTTATTTCAGTTAGAATCATCATACATGAATCCACTCATTGTGCTGCTAAGGGCCTGATGACATAGATTTCATTGCTGAGTGATATTGCTTTGTAAGTAAATACAACTTCTTTATCCATTTTTCACTTTCTGCGATGTTGAACATGTACTGTAAACAAGGATCTTGTAAACAGAGGCATCCCAAACTTTGGGGTGGCTGTGTCTTTTTGATTTTAATTTCCCTAAGCTATAGGACCATAAGTGGAAGTGCCCTAGGCTCTGTTGCTTTGTTTTTTAGATGTTTCAGGAAACACCATACACTTCTCCCGAGTGTCTGTTGGCAATTTACATCCCGTCCATCAGCATAACAAGGCTCCCAGTTCTCCATGGCCTGTCCTGCCTTTCTGGATTTTACACTTTTTTCAGATGGCCCTTTTGACCGGGGAGAAGTGAGACTTCATTGTAGTGCAGATTTCCTTTGCAAGTTTGCTTGGTTGGCCAAAAAGGGCGTATGCGTTTTCTCCTGAATATATTCAGGAAAAAACGCATACGCCCTTTATGGCCAAGTGCATCATTTTGGACGTTCTGCCTCTTTTCCTATGCTTTCAATGCAATTCCAGTCTACCTCCTGAAATCGGTTTCCTGCAATTCTGCCCCGCTTTCAAGTCCTCTTGGCAGCCTTCCTTCAGTATATTTTTGGACGATAGCTGTCATTTATAACTCTGCAGGTTTGTGAATTACAGTGCCCCTGAGCTCCTTTCTTCAACTCGCTTTCTTGTGACCTGGCCGCAACACCGCAGGATGGCTTCAGGCCCTAATCTGGTTCCGGCACGGCACGCTGAGCCTTTGGTTAATTCTTCTTCCTGGTGGGAAATGAGAGTTAAATTTGCCCGTCCAGACACCTCCAGCTAGTCTCTCATTGGTTCTCACTATTCCTGTTCATCTTCCGCAGAAATTGCAAACTGGGCCAAACAGGAGGTTAAAGGGACTGACTCTCCAAGTCGGGAGAGTGTTAGTAAAGCATCTGGAATGTTGCACCCGAGTACCAGGGTACCAAAATTGAGACATATTTGAACACGTCTTCTGATCACATGTTTGATCATACTCTAGGTTCCACATGCATGTTTTAGCTGAAGGAAGAATACCTTAAACCTGGAGAGTTGAGACCCGTGTAATGGGTACCATGCAATATGACTTCAAAGGGTCTTCATTTGCTCACCGAACATCTCCAATCCTATCACTGCTGCGTTTATACCCCTGTACACATGCTTGATTCTCTTTCGGAGACATAGCAATCCATAGGTTTTAAGATACTTACTACTCAGGTACATTCTTAGGCGTTTAATATGGGGTGTTGAGTCCATTTCGTTGAGCAAGGAGTAGCTCTTTTCTATTCCATATTTGGCTTAAGGAACTTTATCTGTGCTCATTTCAATCTCTGGTTTTATGCAGCACCCCAACTCACCTTTACCCTTAAGCAAGCATAAGTTGGTTTTCTAAATTTGAGACCCTGTTCTGTTCTGTAATTCAGTTCCTGTGTAGCCAAGTTTACATTCCGTGTATTACTGATATCTTATGATGTTTCTTTTTCTGTGTGACTTATTTCAGTTAGAATCATCATATCTGAATCCACTCATTGTGCTGCTAAGGGCCTGATGACATAGATTTCATTGCTGAGTGATATTGCTTTGTAAGTAAATACAACTTCTTTATCCATTTTTCACTTTCTGCGATGTTGAACATGTACTGTAAACAAGGATCTTGTAAACAGAGGCGTCCCAAACTTTGGGGTGGCTGTGTCTTTTTGATTTTAATTTCCCTAAGCTATAGGACCATAAGTGGAAGTGCCCTAGGCTCTGTTGCTTTGTTTTTTAGATGTTTCAGGAAACACCATACACTTCTCCCGAGTGTCTGTTGGCAATTTACATCCCGCCCATCAGCATAACAAGGCTCCCAGTTCTCCATGGCCTGTCCTGCCTTTCTGGATTTTACACTTTTTTCAGATGGCCCTTTTGACCGGGGGGAAGTGAGACTTCATGTAGTGCAGATTTCCTTTGCAAGCTTGCTTGGTTGGCCAAAAAGGGCGTATGCGTTTTTTCCTGAATATATTCAGGAAAAAACGCATACGCCCTTTTTGGCCAAGTGCATCATTGTGGACGTTCTGCCTCTTTTCCTATGCTTTCAATGCAATTCCAGTCTACCTCCTGAAATCGGTTTCCTGCAATTCTGCCCCGCTATCAAGTCCTCTTGGGAGCCTTACTTCAGTATATTTTTGGACGATAGCTGTCATTTATAGCTCTGCAGGTTTGAGAATTACAGTGCCCCTGAGCTCCTTTCTTCAACTCGCTTTCTTGTGAGATGGCCGCAACACCGCAGGATGGCTTCAGGCCCTAATCTGGTTCCGGCAAGGCACGCTGAGCCTTTGGTTAATTCCTCTTCCTGGTGGGAAATGAGAGTTAAATTTGCCCGTCCAGACACCTCCAACTAGTCTCTCATTGGTTCTCCCTATTCCTGTTCATCTTCCGCAGAAATTGCAAAGTGGGCCAAACAGAAGGTTAAAGGGACTGACTCTCCAAGTCGGGAGAGTGTTAGTAAAGCATCTGGAATGTTGCACTCGAGTACCAGGGTACGAAAACTGAGACATATTTGAACACGTCTCCCGATCACATGGTTGACCATACTCTAGGTTCCACATGCATGTTTTAGCAGAATGAAGAATAACTTAAACCTGGGTAGTTGAAACCCGTGGAATGGGTACCATGCAATATTACTTCAAAGGGTCTTCATTTGCTCATCGAACCTCTCCAATCCTATCACTGCTGTGTTTATGCCCCTGTACACATGCTTGATTCTCTTTTGGAGACATAGCCATCCATAGGTTTTAAGATACTTACTAGTCAGGTACATTCTTAGGCGTTTAATATGCGGTGTTGAGTCCATTTCATTGAGCAAGGAGTAGCTCTTGTCTATTCCGTATTTGGCTTAAGGAATTTTATCTGTGCTCATTTCAATCTCTGGTTATATGCAGCACCCCAACTCACCTTTCCCCTTAAGCAAGCATAAGTTGGTTTTCTAAATTTGAGACCCTGTTCTGTTCTGTAATTCAGTTCCTGTGTAGCCAAGTTTACATTCCGTGTATTACTGATATCTTATGATGTTTCTTTTTCTGTGTGACTTATTTCAGTTAGAATCATCATACCTGAATCCACTCATTGTGCTGCTAAGGGCCTGATGAGATAGATTTCATTGCTGAGTCATATTGCTTTGTAAGTAAATACAACTTCTTTATCCATTTTTCACTTTCTGCGATGTTGAACTTGTACTGTAAACAAGGATCTTGTAAACAGAGGCGTCCCAAATTTTAGGGTGGCTGTGTCTTTTTGATTTTAATTTCCCTAAGCTATAGGTCCATAAGTGGAAGTGCCCTAGGCTCTGTTGCTTTGTTTTTTAGATGTTTCAGGAAACACCATACACTTTCCCCAGTTTCTGTTGGCAATTTACATCCCGCCCATCAGCATAACTAGGCTCCCAGTTCTCCATGGCCTGTCCTGCCTTTCTGGATTTTACACTTTTTTCAGATGGCCCTTTTGACCGGGGGGAAGTGAGACTTCATTGTAGTGCAGATTTCCTTTGCAAGCTTGCTTGGTTGGCCAAAAAGGGCGTATGCGTTTTTTCCTGAATATATTCAGGAAAAAACGCATACGCCCTTTTTGGCCAAGTGCATCATTGTGGACGTTCTGCCTCTTTTCCTATGCTTTCAATGCAATTCCAGTCTACCTCCTGAAATCGGTTTCCTGCAATTCTGCCCCGCTTTCAAGTCCTCTTGGCAGCCTTCCTTCAGTATATTTTTGGACGATAGCTGTCATTTATAACTCTGCAGGTTTGTGAATTACAGTGCCCCTGAGCTCCTTTCTTCAACTCGCTTTCTTGTGACCTGGCCGCAACACCGCAGGATGGCTTCAGGCCCTAATCTGGTTCCGGCACGGCACGCTGAGCCTTTGGTTAATTCCTCTTCCTGGTGGGAAATGAGAGTTAAATTTGCCCGTCCAGACACCTCCAGCTAGTCTCTCATTGGTTCTCACTATTCCTGTTCATCTTCCGTAGAAATTGCAAACTGGGCCAAACAGGAGGTTAAAGGGACTGACTCTCCAAGTCGGGAGAGTGTTAGTAAAGCATCTGGAATGTTGCACCCGAGTACCAGGGGAGGAAAACTGAGACATATTTGAACACGTCTTCTGATCACATGTTTGATCATACTCTAGGTTCCACATGCATGTTTTAGCTGAAGGAAGAATACCTTAAACCTGGAGAGTTGAGACCCGTGTAATGGGTACCATGCAATATGACTTCAAAGGGTCTTCATTTGCTCACCGAACATCTCCAATCCTATCACTGCTGCGTTTATACCCCTGTACACATGCTTGATTCTCTTTCGGAGACATAGCAATCCATAGGTTTTAAGATACTTACTACTCAGGTACATTCTTAGGCGTTTAATATGGGGTGTTGAGTCCATTTCGTTGAGCAAGGAGTAGCTCTTGTCTATTCCATATTTGGCTTAAGGAAATTTATCTGTGCTCATTTCAATCTCTGGTTTTATGCAGCACCACAACTCACCTTTTCCCTTAAGCAAGCATAAGTTGGTTTTCTAAATTTGAGACCCTGTTCTGTTCTGTAATTCAGTTACTGTGTAGCCAAGTTTACATTCCGTGTATTACTGATATCTTATGATGTTTCTTTTTCTGTGTGACTTATTTCAGTTAGAATCATCGTACCTGAATCCACTCATTATGCTGCTACGGGCCTGATGACATAGATTTCATTGCTGAGTGATACTGCATTGTACGTAAGTACCACAAGTTCTTTATCCATTTTTCACTTTCTGTGATATTGAACTTATACGGTAAAGGAGGTTCTTGTAAACAGAGGCGTCCCAAACTTTGGGGTGGCTGTGTCTTTTTGATTTTAATTTCCCTAAGCTATAGGACCATAAGTGGAAGTGCCCTAGGCTCTGTTGCTTTGTTTTTTAGATGTTTCAGGAAACACCATACACTTCTCCCGAGTGTCTGTTGGCAATTTAAATCCCGCCCATCAACATAACAAGGCTCCCAGTTCTCCATGGCCTGTCCTGCCTTTCTGGATTTTACACTTTTTTCAGATGGCCCTTTTGACCGGGGGGAAGTGAGACTTCATTGTAGTGCAGATTTCCTTTGCAAGCTTGCTTGGTTGGCCAAAAAGGGCGTATGCGTTTTTTCCTGAATATATTCAGGAAAAAACGCATACGCCCTTTTTGGCCAAGTGCATCATTGTGGACGTTCTGCCTCTTTTCCTATGCTTTCAATGCAATTCCAGTCTACCTCCTGAAATCGGTTTCCTGCAATTCTGCCCCGCTTTCAAGTCCTCTTGGCAGCCTTACTTCAGTATATTTTTGGATGATAGCTGTCATTTATAACTCTACAGGTTTGTGAATTACAGTGCCCCTGAGCTCCTTTCTTCAACTCGCTTTCTTTTGAGCTGGCCGCAACACCGCAGGATGGCTTCAGGTCCTAATCTGGTTCCGGCACGGCACGCTGAGCCTTTGGTTAATTCCTCTTCCTGGTGGGAAATGAGAGTTAAATTTGCCCGTCCAGACACCTCCAGCCAGTCTCTCATTGGTTCTCGCTATTCCTGTTCATCTTCCGCAGAAATTGCAAACTGGGCTAAACAGGAGGTTAAAGGGACTGACTCTCCAATTCGGGAGAGTGTTAGTAAAGCATCTGGAATGTTGCACCCGAGTACCAGGGGAGGAAAACTGAGACATATTTGAACACGTCCCCCGTTCACACGGTTGATCATACTCTGGGTTTCACATGCATGTTTTAGCTGAAGGAAGAATACCTTAAACCTGGAGAGTTGAGACCCGTGTAATGGGTACCATGCAATATGACTTCAAAGGGTCTGCATTTGCTCACCGAACCTCTCCAATCCTATCACTGCTGCGTTTATGCCCCTGTACACACGCTTGATTCTCTTTCAGAGACATAGCAATCCATAGGTTTTAAGATACTTACTATTCAGGAACATGCTTAGGCGTTTAATATGGGGTGTTGAGTCCATTTCGTTGAGCAAGGAGTAGCTCTTGTCTATTCCATATTTGGCTTAAGGAACTTTATCTGTGCTCATTTCAATCTCTGGTTTTATGCAGCACCCCAACTCACCTTTCCCCTTAAGCAAGCATAAGTTGGTTTTGTAAATTTGAGACCCTGTTCTGTTTTGGAATTCAGTTCCTGTGTAGCCAAGTTTACATTCCGTGTATTAGTGATATCTTATGATGTTTCTTTTTCTGTGTGACTTATTTCAGTTAGAATCATCGTACCTGAATCCACTCATTATGCTGCTACGGGCCTGATGACATAGATTTCATTGCTGAGTGATACTGCATTGTACGTAAGTACCACAAGTTCTTTATCCATTTTTCACTTTCTGTGATATTGAACTTGTACGGTAAACGAGGTTCTTGTAAACAGAGGCGTCCCAAACTTTGGGGTGGCTGTGTCTTTTTGATTTTAATTTCCCTAAGCTATAGGACCATAAGTGGAAGTGCCCTAGGCTCTGTTGCTTTGTCTTTTAGATGTTTCAGGAAACACCATACACTTCTCCCGAGTGTCTGTTGGCAATTTACATCCCGCCCATCAGCATAACAAGGCTCCCAGTTCTCCATGGCCTGTCCTGCCTTTCTGGATTTTACACTTTTTTCAGATGGCCCTTTTGACCGGGGGGAAGTGAGACTTCATTGTAGTGCAGATTTCCTTTGCAAGCTTGCTTGGTTGGCCAAAAAGGGCGTATGCGTTTTTTCCTGAATATATTCAGGAAAAAACGCATACGCCCTTTTTGGCCAAGTGCATCATTGTGGACGTTCTGCCTCTTTTCCTATGCTTTCAATGCATTTCCAGTCTACCTCCTGAAATCGGTTTCCTGCAATTCTGCCCGGCTTTCAAGTCCTCTTGGCAGCCTTACTTCAGTATATTTTTGGACGATAGCTGTCATTTATAACTCTGCAGGTTTGTGAATTACAGTGCCCCTGAGCTCCTTTCTTCAACTCGCTTTCTTTTGAGCTGGCCGCAACACCGCAGGATGGCTTCAGGCCCTAATCTGGTTCCGGCACGGCACGCTGAGCCTTTGGTTAATTCCTCTTCCTGGTGGGAAATGAGAGTTAAATTTGCCCGTCCAGACACCTGCAGCTAGTCTCTCATTGGTTCTCGCTATTCCTGTTCATCTTCCGCAGAAATTGCAAACTGGGCCAAACAGGAGGTTAAAGGGACTGACTCTCCATGTCGGGAGAGTGTTAGTAAAGCGTCTGGAATGTTGCACCCGAGAACCAGGGTACGAAAACTGAGACATATTTGAACACGTCTCCTGATCACATGGTTGATCATACTCTAGGTTCCACATGCATGTTTTAGCTGAAAGAAGAATACCTTAAATCTGGGTAGTTGAAACCCGTGGAATGGGTACCATGCAATATGACTTCAAAGGGTCTTCATTTGCTCACCGAACCTCTCCAATCCTATCACTGCTGCGTTTATGCCCCTGTACACACGCTTGATTCTCTTTTGGAGACATAGCAATCCATAGGTTTTAAGATACTTAGTATTCAGGTACATTCTTAGGCGTTTAATATGGGGTGTTGAGTCCTTTTCGTTGAGCAAGGAGTAGCTCTTGTCTATTCCATATTTGGCTTAAGGAACTTTATCTGTGCTCATTTCAATCTCTGGTTTTATGCAGCACCCCAACTCACCTTTACCCTTAAGCAAGCATAAGTTGGTTTTCTAAATTGGAGACCCTGTTCTGTATTCGAATTCAGTTCCTGTGTAGCCAAGTTTACATTCCGTGTATTAGTGATATCTTATGATGTTTTTTTTTCTGTGTGACTTATTTCAGTTAGAATCATCGTACCTGAATCCACTCATCATGCTGCTACGTGCCTGATGACATAGATTTCATTGCTGAGTGATACTGCATTGTACGTAAGTACCACAAGTTCTTTATCCATTTTTCAATTTCTGCGATGTTGAACTTGTACGGTAAACGAGGTTCTTGTAAACAGAGGCGTCCCAAACTTTGGGGTGGCTGTGTCTTTTTGATTTTAATTTCCCTAAGCTATAGGACCATAAGTGGAAGTGCCCTAGGCTCTGTTGCTTTGTTTCTTAGATGTTTCAGGAAACACCATACACTTCTCCCTAGTGTCTGTTGGCAATTTACATCCCGCCCATCAGCATAACAAGGCTCCCAGTTCTCCATGGCCTGTCCTGCCTTTCTGGATTTTACACTTTTTTCAGATGGCCCTTTTGACCGGGGGGAAGTGAGACTTCATTGTAGTGCAGATTTCCTTTGCAAGCTTGCTTGGTTGGCCAAAAAGGGCGTATGCGTTTTTTCCTGAATATATTCAGGAAAAAACGCATACGCCCTTTTTGGCCAAGTGCATCATTGTGGACGTTCTGCCTCTTTTCCTATGCTTTCAATGCAATTCCAGTCTACCTCCTGCAATCGGTTTCCTGCAATTCTGCCCCGCTTTCAAGTCCTCTTAGCAGCCTTACTTCAGTATATTTTTGGACGATAGCTGTCATTTATAACTCTGCAGGTTTGTGAATTACAGTGCCCCTGAGCTCCTTTCTTCAACTCGCTTTCTTGTGACCTGGCCGCAACACCGCAGGATGGCTTCAGGTCCTAATCTGGTTCTGGCACGGCATGCTGAGCCTTTGGTTAATTCCTCTTCCTGGTGGGAAATGAGAGTTAAATTTGCCCGTCCAGACACCTCCAGCTAGTCTCTCATTGGTTCTCGCTATTCCTGTTCATCTTCCGCAGAAATTGCAAACTGGGCCAAACAGGAGGTTAAAGGGACTGACTCTCCAAGTCGGGAGAGTGTTAGTAAAGCGTCTGGAATGTTGCACCCGAGTACCAGGGTACAAAAACTGAGACATATTTGAACACGTCTCCTGATCACATGGTTGATCATACTCTAGGTTCCACATGCATGTTTTAGCTGAAGGAAGAATACCTTAAACCTGGGTAGTTGAAACCCGTGGAATGGGTACCATGCAATATGACTTCAAAGGGTCTTCATTTGCTCACCGAACCTCTCCAATCCTATCACTGCTGCGTTTATGCCCCTGTACACACGCTTGATTCTCTTTTGGAGACATAGCAATCCATAGGTTTTAAGATACTTACTAGTCAGGTACATTCTTAGGCGTTTAATATGGGGTGTTGAGTCCTTTTCGTTGAGCAAGGAGTAGCTCTTGTCTATTCCATATTTGGCTTAAGGAACGTAATCTGTGCTCATTTCCATCTCTGGTTTTATGCAGCACCCCAACTCACCTTTACCCTTAAGCAAGTTGGTTTTCTAAATTTGAGACCCTGTTCTGTTCTGTAATTCATTTCCTGTGTAGTCCAGTTTACATTCCGTGTATTAGTGATATCTTATGATGTTTCTTTTTCTGTGTGACTTATTTCAGTTAGAATCATCGTACCTGAATCCACTCATTATTCTGCTACGGGCCTGATGACATAGATTTCATTGCTGAGTGATACTGCATTGTACGTAAGTACCACATGTTCTTTATCCATTTTTCACTTTCTGTGATATTGAACTTGTACGGTAAACCAGGTTCTTGTAAACAGAGGCGTCCCAAACTTTGGGGTGGCTGTGTCTTTTTGATTTTAATTTCCCTAAGCTATAGGACCATAAGTGGAAGTGCCCTAGGCTCTGTTGCTTTGTTTTTTAGATGTTTCAGGAAACACCATACACTTCTCCCGAGTGTCTGTTGGCAATTTACATCCCGCCCATCAGCATAACAAGGCTCCCAGTTCTCCATGGCCTGTCCTGCCTTTCTGGATTTTACACTTTTTTCAGATGGCCCTTTTGACCGGGTGGAAGTGAGACTTCATTGTAGTGCAGATTTCCTTTGCAAGCTTGCTTGGATGGCCAAAAAGGGCGTATGCGTTTTTTCCTGAATATATTCAGGAAAAAACGCATACGCCCTTTTTGGCCAAGTGCATCATTGTGGACGTTCTGCCTCTTTTCCTATGCTTTCAATGCAATTCCAGTCTACCTCCTGAAATCGGTTTCCTGCAATTCTGCCCCGCTTTCATGTCCTCTTGGCAGCCTTACTTCAGTATATTTTTGGACGATAGCTGTCATTTATAACTCTGCAGGTTTGTGAATTACAGTGCCCCTAAGCTCCTTTCTTCAACTCGCTTTCTTGTGAGCTGGCCGCAACACCGCAGGATGGCTTCAGGCCCTAATGTGGTTCCGGCACGGCACGCTGAGCCTTTGGTTATTTCCTCTTCCTGGTGGGAAATGAAAGTTAAATTTGCCCGTCCAGACACCTCCAGCTAGTCTCTCATTGGTTCTCCCTATTCCTGTTCATCTTCCGCAGAAATTGCAAACTGGTCCTAACAGGAGGTTAAAGGCGCTGACTCTCCAATTGGGGAGAGTGTTAGTAAAGTGTCTGGAATGTTGCACCCGAGTACCAGGGGCGGAAAACTGAGACATATTTGAACATGTTTCCCGATCACATGGTTGATCATACTCTAGGTTCCACATGCATGTTTTAGCTGAAGGAAGAATACCTTAAACCTGGGTAGTTGAAACCCGTGGAATGGGTACCATGCAGTATGACTTCAAAGGGTCTTCATTTGCTCACCGAACCTCTCCAATCCTATCACTGCTGCGTTTATGCCCCTGTACACATGCTTGACTCTCTTTCGGAGACATAGCAATCCATAGGTTTTAAGATACTTACTAGTCAGGTACATTCTTAGGCGTTTAATATGGAGTGTTGAGTCCATTTCGTTGAGCAAGGAGTAGCTCTTGTCTAATCCATATTTGGCTTAAGGAACTTTATCTGTGCTCATTTCCATCTCTGGTTTTATGCAGCACCCCAACTCACCTTTACCCTTAAGCAAGCATAAGTTGGTTTTCTAAATTTGAGACCCTGTTCTGTTCTGTAATTCAGTTCCTGTGTAGCCAAGTTTACATTCCGTGTATTACTGATATCTTATGATGTTTCTTTTTCTGTGTGACATATTTCAGTTAGAATCATCGTACCTGAATCCACTCATTATGCTGCTACCGGCCTGATGACATAGATTTCATTGCTGAGTGATACTGCATTGTACGTAAGTACCACAAGTTCTTTATCCATTTTTCACTTTCTGTGATATTGAACTTGTACGGTAAACGAGGTTCTTGTAAACAGAGGCGTCCCAAACTTTGCGGTGGCTGTGTCTTTTTGATTTTAATTTCCCTAAGCTGTAGGACCATAAGTGGAAGTGCCCTAGGCTCTGTTGCTTTGTTTTTTAGATGTTTCAGGAAACACCATACACTTCTCCCGAGTGTCTGTTGGCAATTTACATCCCGCCCATCAGCATAACAAGGCTCCCAGTTCTCCATGGCCTGTCCTGCCTTTCTGGATTTTACACTTTTTTCAGATGGCCCTTTAGACCGGGCGGAAGTGAGACTTCATTGTACTGCAGATTTCCTTTGCAAGTTTGCTTGTTTGGCCAAAAAGTGCGTATGCGTTTTTTCCTGAATATATTCAGGAAAAAACGCATATGCCCTTTTTGGCCAAGTGCATCATTGTGGACGTTCTGCCTCTTTTCCTGTGCTTTCAATGCAATTCCAGTCTACCTCCTGAAATCGGTTTCCTGCAATTCTGCCCCGCTTTCAAGTCCTCTTGGCAGCCTTACTTCAGTATATTTTTGGACGATAGCTGTCATTTATAACTCTGCAGGTTTCTGAATTACAGTGCCCCTGAGCTCCTTTCTTCAACTCGCTTTCTTGTGAGCTGGCCCCCACACCGGTGGATGGCTTCAGGCCCTAATCTGGTTCCAGCACGGCACGCTGAGCCTTTGGTTATTTCCTCTTCCTGGTGGGAAATGAAAGTTAAATTTGCCCATCCCGACACCTCCAGCTAGTCTCTCATTGGTCCTCCCTATTCCTGTTCATCTTCCGCAGAAATTGCAAACTGGGCAAAACAGGAGTTTAAAGGTGCTGACTCTCCAATTGGGGAGAGTGTTAGTAAAGCGTCTGGAATGTTGCACCCGAGTACCAGGGGAGGAAACTGAGACATATTTGAACACGTCTCCCGATCACACGGTTGATCATACTCTAGGTTCCACATGCATGTTTTAGCTGAAGGACGAATACCTTAAACCTGGTTAGTTGAAACCCGTGGAATGGGTACAATGCAATATGACTTCAAAGGGTCTTCATTTGCTCACCGAACCTCTCCAATCCTATCACTGCTGCGTTTATGCCCCTGTACACACGCTTGATTCTCTTTTGGAGACATAGCAATCCATAGGTTTTAAGAAACTTACTAGTCAGGTACATTCTTAGGCGTTTAATATGGGGTGTTGAGTCCATTTCGTTGAGCAAGGAGTAGCTCTTGTCTATTCCATATTTGGCTTAAGGAACTTTATCTGTGCTCATTTCAATCTCTGGTTTTATGCAGCACCCCAACTCACCTTTCCCCTTAAGCAAGCATAAGTTGGTTTTCTAAATTTGAGACCCTGTTCTGTTTTGGAATTCAGTTCCTGTGTAGCCAAGTTTACATTCCGTGTATTACTGATATCTTATGATGTTTCTTTTTCTGTGTGACTTATTTCAGTTAGAATCATCATACCTGAATCCACTCATTGTGCTGCTAAGGGCCTGATGACATAGATTTCATTGCTGAGTGATACTGCTTTGTACGTAAGTACCACAAGTTCTTTATCCATTTTTCACTTTCTGTGATATTGAACTTGTACGGTAAACGAGGTTCTTGTAAACAGAGGCGTCCCAAACTTTGGGGTGGCTGTGTCTTTTTGATTTTAATTTCCCTAAGCTATAGGACCATAAGTGGAAGTGCCCTAGGCTCTGTTGCTTTGTTTTGTAGATGTTTCAGGAAACACCATACACTTCTCCCGAGTGTCTGTTGGCAATTTACATCCCGCCCATCAACATAACAAGGCTCCAAGTTCTCCATGGCCTGTCCTGCCTTTCTGGATTTTACACTTTTTTCAGATGGCCCTTTTGACCGAGGGGAAGTGAGACTTCATTGTAGTGCAGATTTCCTTTGCAAGCTTGCTTGGTTGGCCAAAAAGGGCGTATGGGTTTTTTCCTGAATATATTCAGGAAAAAACGCATACGCCCTTTTTGGCCAAGTGCATCATTGTGGACGTTCTGCCTCTTTTCCTATGCTTTCAATGCAATTCCAGTCTACCTCCTGAAATCGGTTTCCTGCAATTCTGCCCCGCTTTCAAGTCCTCTTGGCAGCCTTACTTCAGTATATTTTTGGACGATAGCTGTCATTTATAACTCTGCAGGTTTGTGAATTAAAGTGCCACTGAGCTCCTTTCTTCAACTCGCTTTCTTGTGACCTGGCCGCAACACCGCAGGATGGCTTCAGGCCCTAATCTGGTTCTGGCATGGCACGCTGAGCCTTTGTTTAATTCCTCTTCCTGGTGGGAAATGAGAGTTAAATTTGCCCGTCCAGACACCTCCAGCTAGTCTCTCATTGGTTCTCCTTATTCTTGTTCATCTTCCGCAGAAATTGCAAACTGGGCCAAACAGGAGGTTAAAGGGACTGACTCTCCAATTCGGGAGAGTGTTAGTAAAGCGTCTGGAATGTTGCACCCGAGTACCAGGGGAGGAAAACTGAGACATATTTGAACACGTCTCCCGATCACATGGTTGATCATACTCTAGGTTCCACATGCATGTTTTAGCTGAAGGAAGAATACCTTAAACCTGGGTAGTTGAAACCCGTGGAATGGGTACCATGCAATATGACTTCAAAGGGTCTTCATTTGCTCAAAGAACCTCTCCAATCCTATCACTGCTGCGTTTATGCCCCTGTGCACATGCTTGATTCTCTTTCAGAGACATAGCAATCCATAGGTTTTAAGATACTTACTAGTCAGGTACATTCTTAGGCGTTTAATATGCGGTGTTGAGTCCATTTCGTTGAGCAAGGAGTAGCTCTTGTCTATTCCATATTTGGCTTAAGGAACTTTATCTGTGCTCGTTTCAATCTCTGGTTTTATGCAGCACCCCAACTCACCTTTTCCCTTAAGCAAGCATAAGTTGGTTTTCTAAATTTGAGACCCTGTTCTGTTCTGGAATTCAGTTCCTGTGTAGCCAAGTTTACATTCCGTGTATTACTGATATCTTATGATGTTTCTTTTTCTGTGTGACTTATTTCAGTTAGAATCATCGTACCTGAATCCACTCATTATGCTGCTACGGGCCTGATGACATAGATTTCATTGCTGAGTGATACTGCATTGTACGTAAGTACCACAAGTTCTTTATCCATTTTTCACTTTCTGTGATATTGAACTTGTACGGTAAACGAGGTTCTTGTAAACAGAGGCGTCCCAAACTTTGGGGTGGCTGTGTCTTTTTGATTTTAATTTCCCTAAGCTATAGGACCATAAGTGGAAGTGCCCTAGGCTCTGTTGCTTTGTCTTTTAGATGTTTCAGGAAACACCATACACTTCTCCCGAGTGTCTGTTGGCAATTTACATCCCGCCCATCAGCATAACAAGGCTCCCAGTTCTCCATGGCCTGTCCTGCCTTTCTGGATTTTACACTTTTTTCAGATGGCCCTTTTGACCAGGGGGAAGTGAGACTTCATTGTAGTGCAGATATCCTTTGCAAGCTTGCTTGGTTGGCCAAAAAGGGCGTATGCGTTTTTTCCTGAATATATTCAGGAAAAAACGCATACGCCCTTTTTGGCCAAGTGCATCATTGTGGACGTTCTGCCTCTTTTCCTATGCTTTCAATGCATTTCCAGTCTACCTCCTGAAATCGGTTTCCTGCAATTCTGCCCGCCTTTCAAGTCCTCTTGGCAGCCTTACTTCAGTATATTTTTGGACGATAGCTGTCATTTATAACTCTGCAGGTTTGTGAATTACAGTGCCCCTGATCTCCTTTCTTCAACTCGCTTTCTTTTGAGCTGGCCGCAACACCGCAGGATGGCTTCAGGCCCTAATCTGGTTCCGGCACGGCATGATGAGCCTTTGGTTAATTCCTCTTCCTGGTGGGAAATGAGAGTTAAATTTGCCCGTCCAGACACCTCCAGCTAGTCTCTCATTGGTTCTCGCTATTCCTGTTCATCTTCCGCAGAAATTGCAAACTGGGCCAAACAGGAGGTTAAAGGGACTGACTCTCCATGTCGGGAGAGTGTTAGTAAAGCGTCTGGAATGTTGCACCCGAGTACCAGGGTACGAAAACTGAGACATATTTGAACACGTCTCCCTATCACATGGTTGATCATACTCTAGGTTCTACATGCATGTTTCAGCTGAAGGAAGAATACCTTAAACCTGGGTAGTTGAAACCCGTGGAATGGGTACCATGCAATATGACTTCAAAGGGTCTTCATTTGATCACCGAACCTCTCTAATCCTATCATTGCTGCGTTTATGCCAGTGTACACACGCTTGATTCTCTTTTGGAGACATAGCAATCAATACATTTTAAGACACTTACTAGTCAGGTACATTCTTAGGCGTTTAATATGGGGTGTTGAGTCCTTTTCGTTGAGCAAGGAGTAGCTCTTGTCTATTCCATATTTGGCTTAAGGAACTTTATCTGTGCTCATTTCAATCTCTGGTTTTATGCAGCACCCCAACTCACCTTTCCCCTTAAGCAAGCATAAGATGGTTTTCTAAATTTGAGACCCTGTTCTGTTTTGGAATTCAGTTCCTGTGTAGCCAAGTTTACATTCCGTGTATTAGTGATATCTTATGATGTTTCTTTTTCTGTGTGACTTATTTCAGTTAGAATCATCGTACCTGAATCCACTCATTATGCTGCTACGGGCCTGATGACATAGATTTCATTGCTGAGTGATACTGCATTGTACGTAAGTACCACAAGTTCTTTATCCATTTTTCACTTTCTGTGATATTGAACTTGTACGGTAAACGAGGTTCTTGTAAACAGAGGTGTCCCAAATTTTGGGGTGGCTGTGTCTTTTTGATTTTAATTTCCCTAAGCTATAGGACCATAAGTGGAAGTGCCCTAGGCTCTGTTGCTTTGTCTTTTAGATGTTTCAGGAAACACCATACACTTCTCCCGAGTGTCTGTTGGCAATTTACATCCCGCCCATCAGCATAACAAGGCTCCCAGTTCTCCATGGCCTGTCCTGCCTTTCTGGATTTTACACTTTTTTCAGATGGCCCTTTTGACCTGGGGGAAGTGAGACTTCATTGTAGTGCAGATTTCCTTTGCAAGCTTGCTTGGTTGGCCAAAAAGTGCGTATGCGTTTTTTCCTGAATATATTCAGGAAAAAACGCATACGCCCTTTTTGGCCAAGTGCATCATTGTGGACGTTCTGCCTCTTTTCCTATGCTTTCAATGCAATTCCAGTCTACCTCCTGCAATCGGTTTCCTGCAATTCTGCCCCGCTTTCAAGTCCTCTTAGCAGCCTTACTTCAGTATATTTTTGGACGATAGCTGTCATTTATAACTCTGCAGGTTTGTGAATTACAGTGCCCCTGAGCTCCTTTCTTAAACTCGCTTTCTTGTGACCTGGCCGCAACACCGCAGGATGGCTTCAGGTCCTAATCTGGTTCTGGCACGGCATGCTGAGCCTTTGGTTAATTCCTCTTCCTGGTGGGAAATGAGAGTTAAATTGGCCGGCCAGACACCTCCAGCTAGTCTCTCATTGGTTCTCGCTATTCCTGTTCATCTTCCGCAGAAATTGCAAACTGGGCCAAACAGGAGGTTAAAGGGACTGACTCTCCAAGTCGGGAGAGTGTTAGTAAAGCGTCTGGAATGTTGCACCCGAGTACCAGGGTACAAAAACTGAGACATATTTGAACACGTCTCCTGATCACATGGTTGATCATACTCTAGGTGCCACATGCATGTTTTAGCTGAAGGAAGAATACCTTAAACCTGGGTAGTTGAAACCCGTGGAATGGGTACCATGCAATATGACTTCAAAGGGTCTTCATTTGCTCACCGAACCTCTCCAATCCTATCACTGCTGCGTTTATGCCCCTGTACACACGCTTGATTCTCTTTTGGAGACATAGCAATCCATAGGTTTTAAGATACTTACTAGTCAGGTACATTCTTAGGCGTTTAATATGGGGTGTTGAGTCCTTTTCGTTGAGCAAGGAGTAGCTCTTGTCTATTCCATATTTGGCTTAAGGAACGTAATCTGTGCTCATTTCCATCTCTGGTTTTATGCAGCACCCCAACTCACCTTTACCCTTAAGCAAGTTGGTTTTCTAAATTTGAGACCCTGTTCTGTTCTGTAATTCATTTCCTGTGTAGTCCAGTTTACATTCCGTGTATTAGTGATATCTTATGATGTTTCTTTTTCTGTGTGACTTATTTCAGTTAGAATCATCGTACCTGAATCCACTCATTATTCTGCTACGGGCCTGATGACATAGATTTCATTGCTGAGTGATACTGCATTGTACGTAAGTACCACATGTTCTTTATCCATTTTTCACTTTCTGTGATATTGAACTTGTACGGTAAACCAGGTTCTTGTAAACAGAGGCGTCCCAAACTTTGGGGTGGCTGTGTCTTTTTGATTTTAATTTCCCTAAGCTATAGGACCATAAGTGGAAGTGCCCTAGGCTCTGTTGCTTTGTTTTTTAGATGTTTCAGGAAACACCATACACTTCTCCCGAGTGTCTGTTGGCAATTTACATCCCGCCCATCAGCATAACAAGGCTCCCAGTTCTCCATGGCCTGTCCTGCCTTTCTGGATTTTACACTTTTTTCAGATGGCCCTTTTGACCGGGTGGAAGTGAGACTTCATTGTAGTGCAGATTTCCTTTGCAAGCTTGCTTGGATGGCCAAAAAGGGCGTATGCGTTTTTTCCTGAATATATTCAGGAAAAAACGCATACGCCCTTTTTGGCCAAGTGCATCATTGTGGACGTTCTGCCTCTTTTCCTATGCTTTCAATGCAATTCCAGTCTACCTCCTGAAATCGGTTTCCTGCAATTCTGCCCCGCTTTCATGTCCTCTTGGCAGCCTTACTTCAGTATATTTTTGGACGATAGCTGTCATTTATAACTCTGCAGGTTTGTGAATTACAGTGCCCCTGAGCTCCTTTCTTCAACTCGCTTTCTTGTGAGCTGGCCGCAACACCGCAGGATGGCTTCAGGCCCTAATGTGGTTCCGGCACGGCACGCTGAGCCTTTGGTTATTTCCTCTTCCTGGTGGGAAATGAAAGTTAAATTTGCCCGTCCAGACACCTCCAGCTAGTCTCTCATTGGTTCTCCCTATTCCTGTTCATCTTCCGCAGAAATTGCAAACTGGTCCTAACAGGAGGTTAAAGGCGCTGACTCTCCAATTGGGGAGAGTGTTAGTAAAGTGTCTGGAATGTTGCACCCGAGTACCAGGGGCGGAAAACTGAGACATATTTGAACATGTTTCCCGATCACATGGTTGATCATACTCTAGGTTCCACATGCATGTTTTAGCTGAAGGAAGAATACCTTAAACCTGGGTAGTTGAAACCCGTGGAATGGGTACCATGCAGTATGACTTCAAAGGGTCTTCATTTGCTCACCGAACCTCTCCAATCCTATCACTGCTGCGTTTATGCCCCTGTACACATGCTTGACTCTCTTTCGGAGACATAGCAATCCATAGGTTTTAAGATACTTACTAGTCAGGTACATTCTTAGGCGTTTAATATGGGGTGTTGAGTCCATTTCGTTGAGCAAGGAGTAGCTCTTGTCTAATCCATATTTGGCTTAAGGAACTTTATCTGTGCTCATTTCCATCTCTGGTTTTATGCAGCACCCCAACTCACCTTTACCCTTAAGCAAGCATAAGTTGGTTTTCTAAATTTGAGACCCTGTTCTGTTCTGTAATTCAGTTCCTGTGTAGCCAAGTTTACATTCCGTGTATTACTGATATCTTATGATGTTTCTTTTTCTGTGTGACATATTTCAGTTAGAATCATCGTACCTGAATCCACTCATTATGCTGCTACCGGCCTGATGACATAGATTTCATTGCTGAGTGATACTGCATTGTACGTAAGTACCACAAGTTCTTTATCCATTTTTCACTTTCTGTGATATTGAACTTGTACGGTAAACGAGGTTCTTGTAAACAGAGGCGTCCCAAACTTTGCGGTGGCTGTGTCTTTTTGATTTTAATTTCCCTAAGCTGTAGGACCATAAGTGGAAGTGCCCTAGGCTCTGTTGCTTTGTTTTTTAGATGTTTCAGGAAACACCATACACTTCTCCCGAGTGTCTGTTGGCAATTTACATCCCGCCCATCAGCATAACAAGGCTCCCAGTTCTCCATGGCCTGTCCTGCCTTTCTGGATTTTACACTTTTTTCAGATGGCCCTTTAGACCGGGCGGAAGTGAGACTTCATTGTACTGCAGATTTCCTTTGCAAGTTTGCTTGTTTGGCCAAAAAGGGCGTATGCGTTTTTTCCTGAATATATTCAGGAAAAAACGCATATGCCCTTTTTGGCCAAGTGCATCATTGTGGACGTTCTGCCTCTTTTCCTGTGCTTTCAATGCAATTCCAGTCTACCTCCTGAAATCGGTTTCCTGCAATTCTGCCCCGCTTTCAAGTCCTCTTGGCAGCCTTACTTCAGTATATTTTTGGACGATAGCTGTCATTTATAACTCTGCAGGTTTCTGAATTACAGTGCCCCTGAGCTCCTTTCTTCAACTCGCTTTCTTGTGAGCTGGCCCCCACACCGGTGGATGGCTTCAGGCCCTAATCTGGTTCCAGCACGGCACGCTGAGCCTTTGGTTATTTCCTCTTCCTGGTGGGAAATGAAAGTTAAATTTGCCCATCCCGACACCTCCAGCTAGTCTCTCATTGGTCCTCCCTATTCCTGTTCATCTTCCGCAGAAATTGCAAACTGGGCAAAACAGGAGTTTAAAGGTGCTGACTCTCCAATTGGGGAGAGTGTTAGTAAAGCGTCTGGAATGTTGCACCCGAGTACCAGGGGAGGAAACTGAGACATATTTGAACACGTCTCCCGATCACACGGTTGATCATACTCTAGGTTCCACATGCATGTTTTAGCTGAAGGACGAATACCTTAAACCTGGTTAGTTGAAACCCGTGGAATGGGTACAATGCAATATGACTTCAAAGGGTCTTCATTTGCTCACCGAACCTCTCCAATCCTATCACTGCTGCGTTTATGCCCCTGTACACACGCTTGATTCTCTTTTGGAGACATAGCAATCCATAGGTTTTAAGAAACTTACTAGTCAGGTACATTCTTAGGCGTTTAATATGGGGTGTTGAGTCCATTTCGTTGAGCAAGGAGTAGCTCTTGTCTATTCCATATTTGGCTTAAGGAACTTTATCTGTGCTCATTTCAATCTCTGGTTTTATGCAGCACCCCAACTCACCTTTCCCCTTAAGCAAGCATAAGTTGGTTTTCTAAATTTGAGACCCTGTTCTGTTTTGGAATTCAGTTCCTGTGTAGCCAAGTTTACATTCCGTGTATTACTGATATCTTATGATGTTTCTTTTTCTGTGTGACTTATTTCAGTTAGAATCATCATACCTGAATCCACTCATTGTGCTGCTAAGGGCCTGATGACATAGATTTCATTGCTGAGTGATACTGCTTTGTACGTAAGTACCACAAGTTCTTTATCCATTTTTCACTTTCTGTGATATTGAACTTGTACGGTAAACGAGGTTCTTGTAAACAGAGGCGTCCCAAACTTTGGGGTGGCTGTGTCTTTTTGATTTTAATTTCCCTAAGCTATAGGACCATAAGTGGAAGTGCCCTAGGCTCTGTTGCTTTGTTTTTTAGATGTTTCAGGAAACACCATACACTTCTCCCGAGTGTCTGTTGGCAATTTACATCCCGCCCATCAACATAACAAGGCTCCAAGTTCTCCATGGCCTGTCCTGCCTTTCTGGATTTTACACTTTTTTCAGATGGCCCTTTTGACCGAGGGGAAGTGAGACTTCATTGTAGTGCAGATTTCCTTTGCAAGCTTGCTTGGTTGGCCAAAAAGGGCGTATGGGTTTTTTCCTGAATATATTCAGGAAAAAACGCATACGCCCTTTTTGGCCAAGTGCATCATTGTGGACGTTCTGCCTCTTTTCCTATGCTTTCAATGCAATTCCAGTCTACCTCCTGAAATCGGTTTCCTGCAATTCTGCCCCGCTTTCAAGTCCTCTTGGCAGCCTTACTTCAGTATATTTTTGGACGATAGCTGTCATTTATAACTCTGCAGGTTTGTGAATTAAAGTGCCACTGAGCTCCTTTCTTCAACTCGCTTTCTTGTGACCTGGCCGCAACACCGCAGGATGGCTTCAGGCCCTAATCTGGTTCTGGCATGGCACGCTGAGCCTTTGTTTAATTCCTCTTCCTGGTGGGAAATGAGAGTTAAATTTGCCCGTCCAGACACCTCCAGCTAGTCTCTCATTGGTTCTCCTTATTCTTGTTCATCTTCCGCAGAAATTGCAAACTGGGCCAAACAGGAGGTTAAAGGGACTGACTCTCCAATTCGGGAGAGTGTTAGTAAAGCGTCTGGAATGTTGCACCCGAGTACCAGGGGAGGAAAACTGAGACATATTTGAACACGTCTCCCGATCACATGGTTGATCATACTCTAGGTTCCACATGCATGTTTTAGCTGAAGGAAGAATACCTTAAACCTGGGTAGTTGAAACCCGTGGAATGGGTACCATGCAATATGACTTCAAAGGGTCTTCATTTGCTCAAAGAACCTCTCCAATCCTATCACTGCTGCGTTTATGCCCCTGTGCACATGCTTGATTCTCTTTCAGAGACATAGCAATCCATAGGTTTTAAGATACTTACTAGTCAGGTACATTCTTAGGCGTTTAATATGCGGTGTTGAGTCCATTTCGTTGAGCAAGGAGTAGCTCTTGTCTATTCCATATTTGGCTTAAGGAACTTTATCTGTGCTCGTTTCAATCTCTGGTTTTATGCAGCACCCCAACTCACCTTTTCCCTTAAGCAAGCATAAGTTGGTTTTCTAAATTTGAGACCCTGTTCTGTTCTGGAATTCAGTTCCTGTGTAGCCAAGTTTACATTCCGTGTATTACTGATATCTTATGATGTTTCTTTTTCTGTGTGACTTATTTCAGTTAGAATCATCGTACCTGAATCCACTCATTATGCTGCTACGGGCCTGATGACATAGATTTCATTGCTGAGTGATACTGCATTGTACGTAAGTACCACAAGTTCTTTATCCATTTTTCACTTTCTGTGATATTGAACTTGTACGGTAAACGAGGTTCTTGTAAACAGAGGCGTCCCAAACTTTGGGGTGGCTGTGTCTTTTTGATTTTAATTTCCCTAAGCTATAGGACCATAAGTGGAAGTGCCCTAGGCTCTGTTGCTTTGTCTTTTAGATGTTTCAGGAAACACCATACACTTCTCCCGAGTGTCTGTTGGCAATTTACATCCCGCCCATCAGCATAACAAGGCTCCCAGTTCTCCATGGCCTGTCCTGCCTTTCTGGATTTTACACTTTTTTCAGATGGCCCTTTTGACCAGGGGGAAGTGAGACTTCATTGTAGTGCAGATTTCCTTTGCAAGCTTGCTTGGTTGGCCAAAAAGGGCGTATGCGTTTTTTCCTGAATATATTCAGGAAAAAACGCATACGCCCTTTTTGGCCAAGTGCATCATTGTGGACGTTCTGCCTCTTTTCCTATGCTTTCAATGCATTTCCAGTCTACCTCCTGAAATCGGTTTCCTGCAATTCTGCCCGGCTTTCAAGTCCTCTTGGCAGCCTTACTTCAGTATATTTTTGGACGATAGCTGTCATTTATAACTCTGCAGGTTTGTGAATTACAGTGCCCCTGATCTCCTTTCTTCAACTCGCTTTCTTTTGAGCTGGCCGCAACACCGCAGGATGGCTTCAGGCCCTAATCTGGTTCCGGCACGGCATGATGAGCCTTTGGTTAATTCCTCTTCCTGGTGGGAAATGAGAGTTAAATTTGCCCGTCCAGACACCTCCAGCTAGTCTCTCATTGGTTCTCGCTATTCCTGTTCATCTTCCGCAGAAATTGCAAACTGGGCCAAACAGGAGGTTAAAGGGACTGACTCTCCATGTCGGGAGAGTGTTAGTAAAGCGTCTGGAATGTTGCACCCGAGTACCAGGGTACGAAAACTGAGACATATTTGAACACGTCTCCCTATCACATGGTTGATCATACTCTAGGTTCTACATGCATGTTTCAGCTGAAGGAAGAATACCTTAAACCTGGGTAGTTGAAACCCGTGGAATGGGTACCATGCAATATGACTTCAAAGGGTCTTCATTTGATCACCGAACCTCTCTAATCCTATCATTGCTGCGTTTATGCCAGTGTACACACGCTTGATTCTCTTTTGGAGACATAGCAATCAATACATTTTAAGACACTTACTAGTCAGGTACATTCTTAGGCGTTTAATATGGGGTGTTGAGTCCTTTTCGTTGAGCAAGGAGTAGCTCTTGTCTATTCCATATTTGGCTTAAGGAACTTTATCTGTGCTCATTTCAATCTCTGGTTTTATGCAGCACCCCAACTCACCTTTCCCCTTAAGCAAGCATAAGATGGTTTTCTAAATTTGAGACCCTGTTCTGTTTTGGAATTCAGTTCCTGTGTAGCCAAGTTTACATTCCGTGTATTAGTGATATCTTATGATGTTTCTTTTTCTGTGTGACTTATTTCAGTTAGAATCATCGTACCTGAATCCACTCATTATGCTGCTACGGGCCTGATGACATAGATTTCATTGCTGAGTGATACTGCATTGTACGTAAGTACCACAAGTTCTTTATCCATTTTTCACTTTCTGTGATATTGAACTTGTACGGTAAACGAGGTTCTTGTAAACAGAGGTGTCCCAAATTTTGGGGTGGCTGTGTCTTTTTGATTTTAATTTCCCTAAGCTATAGGACCATAAGTGGAAGTGCCCTAGGCTCTGTTGCTTTGTCTTTTAGATGTTTCAGGAAACACCATACACTTCTCCCGAGTGTCTGTTGGCAATTTACATCCCGCCCATCAGCATAACAAGGCTCCCAGTTCTCCATGGCCTGTCCTGCCTTTCTGGATTTTACACTTTTTTCAGATGGCCCTTTTGACCTGGGGGAAGTGAGACTTCATTGTAGTGCAGATTTCCTTTGCAAGCTTGCTTGGTTGGCCAAAAAGTGCGTATGCGTTTTTTCCTGAATATATTCAGGAAAAAACCCATACGCCCTTTTTGGCCAAGTGCATCATTGTGGACGTTCTGCCTCTTTTCCTATGCTTTCAATGCAATTCCAGTCTACCTCCTGAAATCGGTTTCCTGCAATTCTGCCCGGCTTTCAAGTCCTCTTGGCAGCCTTACTTCAGTATATTTTTGGACGATAGCTGTCATTTATAACTCTGCAGGTTTGTGAATTACAGTGCCCCTGAGCTCCTTTCTTCAACTCGCTTTCTTTTGAGCTGGCCGCAACACCGCAGGATGGCTTCAGGCCCTAATCTGGTTCCGGCACGGCACGCTGAGCCTTTGGTTAATTCCTCTTCCTGGTGGGAAATGAGAGTTAAATTTGCCCGTCCAGACACCTGCAGCTAGTCTCTCATTGGTTCTCGCTATTCCTGTTCATCTTCCGCAGAAATTGCAAACTGGGCCAAACAGGAGGTTAAAGGGACTGACTCTCCATGTCGGGAGAGTGTTAGTAAAGCGTCTGGAATGTTGCACCCGAGTACCAGGGTACGAAAACTGAGACATATTTGAACACGTCTCCCGATCACATGGTTGATCATACTCTAGGTTCTACATGCATGTTTCAGCTGAAGGAAGAATACCTTAAACCTGGGTAGTTGAAACCCGTGGAATGGGTACCATGCAATATGACTTCAAAGGGTCTTCATTTGATCACCGAACCTCTCTAATCCTATCATTGCTGCGTTTATGCCAGTGTACACATGCTTGATTCTCTTTTGGAGACATAGCAATCAATACGTTTTAAGATACTTACTAGTCAGGTACATTCTTAGGCGTTTAATATGGGGTGTTGAGTCCTTTTCGTTGAGCAAGGAGTAGCTCTTGTCTATTCCATATTTGGCTTAAGGAACTTTATCTGTGCTCATTTCAATCTCTGGTTTTATGCAGCACCCCAACTCACCTTTCCCCTTAAGCAAGCATAAGATGGTTTTCTAAATTTGAGACCCTGTTCTGTTTTGGAATTCAGTTCCTGTGTAGCCAAGTTTACATTCCGTGTATTACTGATATCTTATGATGTTTCTTTTTCTGTATGACTTATTTCAGTTAGAATCATCGTACCTGAATCCACTCATTATGCTGCTACGGGCCTGATGACATAGATTTCATTGCTGAGTGATACTGCATTGTACGTAAGTACCACAAGTTCTTTATCCATTTTTCACTTTCTGTGATATTGAACTTGTACGGTAAACGAGGTTCTTGTAAACAGAGGCGTCCCAAACTTTGGGGTGGCTGTGTCTTTTTGATTTTAATTTCCCTAAGCTATAGGACCATAAGTGGAAGTGCCCTAGGCTCTGTTGCTTTGTTTTTTAGATGTTTCAGGAAACACCATACACTTCTCCCGAGTGTCTGTTGGCAATTTACATCCCGCCCATCAGCATAACAAGGCTCCCAGTTCTCCATGGCCTGTCCTGCCTTTCTGGATTTTACACTTTTTTCAGATGGCCCTTTTGACCGGGGGGAAGTGAGACTTCATTGTAGTGCAGATTTCTTTTGCAAGCTTGCTTGGTTGG
This sequence comes from Grampus griseus, assembly GCF_964374135.1. NCBI lineage: Eukaryota > Metazoa > Chordata > Mammalia > Artiodactyla > Delphinidae > Grampus > Grampus griseus. The sequence continues at coordinate 34,188 of NW_028133354.1, read as the reverse complement.
CCAAAAAGTGTGTATGCGTTTTTTCCTGAATATATTCAGGAAAAAACGCATACGCACTTTTTGGCCAAGTGCATCATTGTGGACGTTCTGCCTCTTTTCCTATGCTTTCAATGCAATTCCAGTCTACCTCCTGAAATCGGTTTCCTGCAATTCTGCCCGGCTTTCAAGTCCTCTTGGCAGCCTTACTTCAGTATATTTTTGGACGATAGCTGTCATTTATAACTCTGCAGGTTTGTGAATTACAGTGCCCCTGAGCTCCTTTCTTCAACTCGCTTTCTTTTGAGCTGGCCGCAACACCGCAGGATGGCTTCAGGCCCTAATCTGGTTCTGGCACGGCACGCTGAGCCTTTGGTTAATTCCTCTTCCTGGTGGGAAATGAGAGTTAAATTTGCCCGTCCAGACACCTGCAGCTAGTCTCTCATTGGTTCTCGCTATTCCTGTTCATCTTCCGCAGAAATTGCAAACTGGGCCAAACAGGAGGTTAAAGGGACTGACTCTCCATGTCGGGAGAGTGTTAGTAAAGCGTCTGGAATGTTGCACCCGAGTACCAGGGTACGAAAACTGAGACATATTTGAACACGTCTCCCGATCACATGGTTGATCATACTCTAGGTTCTACATGCATGTTTCAGCTGAAGGAAGAATACCTTAAACCTGGGTAGTTGAAACCCGTGGAATGGGTACCATGCAATATGACTTCAAAGGGTCTTCATTTGATCACCGAACCTCTCTAATCCTATCACTGCTGCGTTTATGCCAGTGTACACACGCTTGATTCTCTTTTGGAGACATAGCAATCAATACGTTTTAAGATACTTACTAGTCAGGTACATTCTTAGGCGTTTGATATGGGGTGTTGAGTCCATTTCGTTGAGCAAGGAGTAGCTCTTGTCTATTCCATATTTGGCTTAAGGAACTTTATCTGTGCTCATTTCAATCTCTGGTTTTATGCAGCACCCCAACTCACCTTTCCCCTTAAGCAAGCATAAGTTGGTTTTCTAAATTTGAGACCCTGTTCTGTTTTGGAATTCAGTTCCTGTGTAGCCAAGTTTACATTCCGTGTATTACTGATATCTTATGATGTTTCTTTTTCTGTATGACTTATTTCAGTTAGAATCATCGTACCTGAATCCACTCATTATGCTGCTACGGGCCTGATGACATAGATTTCATTGCTGAGTGATACTGCATTGTACGTAAGTACCACAAGTTCTTTATCCATTTTTCACTTTCTGTGATATTGAACTTGTACGGTAAACGAGGTTCTTGTAAACAGAGGCGTCCCAAACTTTGGGGTGGCTGTGTCTTTTTGATTTTAATTTCCCTAAGGTATAGGACCATAAGTGGAAGTGCCCTAGGCTCTGTTGCTTTGTTTTTTAGATGTTTCAGGAAACACCATACACTTCTCCCGAGTGTCTGTTGGCAATTTACATCCCACCCATCAGCATAACAAGGCTCCCAGTTCTCCATGGCCTGTCCTGCCTTTCTGGATTTTACACTTTTTGCAGATAGCCCTTTTGACCGGGGGGAAGTGAGACTTCATTGTAGTGCAGATTTCCTTTGCAAGCTTGCTTGGTTGGCCAAAAAGGGCGTATGCGTTTTTTCCTGAATATATTCAGGAAAAAACGCATACGCCCTTTTTGGCCAAGTGCATCATTGTGGACGTTCTGCCTCTTTTCCTATGCTTTCAATGCAATTCCAGTCTACCTCCTGAAATCGGTTTCCTGCAATTCTGCCCCGCTTTCAAGTCCTCTTGGCAGCCTTACTTCAGTATATTTTTGGACGATAGCTGTCATTTATAACTCTGCAGGTTTGTGAATTACAGTGCCCCTGAGCTCCTTTCTTCAACTCGCTTTCTTGTGACCTGGCCGCAACACCGCAGGATGGCTTCAGGCCCTAATCTGGTTCCGGCACGGCACGCTGAGCCTTTGGTTATTTCCTCTTCCTGGTGGGAAATGAGAGTTAAATTTGCCCGTCCAGACACCTCCAGCTAGTCTCTCATTGGTTCTCGCTATTCCTGTTCATCTTCCGCAGAAATTGCAAACTGGGCCAAACAGGAGGTTAAAGGGACTGACTTCGAAGTCGGGAGAGTGTTAGTAAAGCATCTCGAATGTTGCACCCGAGAACCAGGGTACGAAAACTGAGACATATTTGAACACGTCTCCTGATCACATGGTTGATCATACTCTAGGTTCCACATGCATGTTTTAGCTGAAAGAAGAATACCTTAAATCTGGGTAGTTGAAACCCGTGGAATGGGTACCATGCAATATGACTTCAAAGGGTCTTCATTTGCTCACCGAACCTCTCCAATCCTATCACTGCTGCGTTTATGCCCCTGTACACACGCTTGATTCTCTTTTGGAGACATAGCAATCCATAGGTTTTAAGATACTTAGTATTCAGGTACATTCTTAGGCGTTTAATATGGGGTGTTGAGTCCATTTCGTTGAGCAAGGAGTAGCTCTTGTCTATTCCATATTTGGCTTAAGGAACTTTATCTGTGCTCATTTCAATCTCTGGTTTTATGCAGCACCCCAACTCACCTTTACCCTTAAGCAAGCATAAGTTGGTTTTCTAAATTTGAGACCCTGTTCTGTTCTGTAATTCAGTTCCTGTGTAGCCAAGTTTACATTCCGTGTATTACTGATATCTTATGATGTTTCTTTTTCTGTGTGACTTATTTCAGTTAGAATCATCATACCTGAATCCACTCATTGTGCTGCTAAGGGCCTGATGACATAGATTTCATTGCTGAGTGATATTGCTTTGTAAGTAAATACCACAACTTCTTTATCCATTTTTCACTTTCTGCGATGTTGAACTTGTACTGTAAACGAGGTTCTTGTAAACAGAGGCGTCCCAAACTTTTGGGTGGCTGTGTCTTTTTGATTTTAATTTCCCTAAGCTATAGGACCATAAGTGGAAGAGCCCTAGGATCTGTTGCTTTGTTTTTTAGATATTTCAGGAAACACCATACACTTCTCCCGAGTGTCTGTTGGCAATTTACATCCCGCCCATCAGCATAACAAGGCTCCCAGTTCTCCATGGCCTGTCCTGCCTTTCTGGATTTTACACTTTTTTCAGATGGCCCTTTTGACCGGGGGGAAGTGAGACTTCATTGTAGTGCAGATTTCCTTTGCAAGCTTGCTTGGTTGGCCAAAAAGGGCGTATGCGTTTTTTCCTGAATATATTCAGGAAAAAACGCATACGCCCTTTTTGGCCAAGTGCATCATTGTGGACGTTCTGCCTCTTTTCCTATGCTTTCAATGCAATTCCAGTCTACCTCCTGAAATCGGTTTCCTGCAATTCTGCCCCGCTTTCAAGTCCTCTTGGCAGCCTTACTTCAGTATATTTTTGGACGATAGCTGTCATTTATAACTCTGCAGGTTTGTGAATTACAGTGCCCCTGAGCTCCTTTCTTCAACTCGCTTTCTTTTGAGCTGGCCGCAACACCGCAGGATGGCTTCAGGTCCTAATCTGGTTCCGGCACGGCACGCTGAGCCTTTGGTTATTTCCTCTTCCTGGTGGGAAATGAGAGTTAAATTTGCCCGTCCAGACACCTCCAGCTAGTCTCTCATTGGTTCTCCCTATTCCTGTTCATCTTCCGCAGAAATTGCAAACTGGGCCAAACAGGAGTTTAAAGGCGCTGACTCTCCAAGTGGGGAGAGTGTTAGTAAAGCGTCTGGAATGTTGCACCCGAGTACCAGGGGAGGAAAACTGAGACATATTTGAACACGTCTCCCGATCACATGGTTGATCATACTCTAGGTTCCACATGCATGTTTTAGCTGAAGGAAGAATACCTTAAACCTGGGTAGTTGAGACCCGTGTAATGGGTACCATGCAATATGACTTCAAATGGTCTTCATTTGCTCACCGAAACTCTCTAATCCTATCACTGCTGTGTTTATGCCCCTGTACACACGCTTGATTCTCTTTTGGAGACATAGCAATCCATAGGTTTTAAGATACTTACTAGTCAGGTACATTCTTAGGCGTTTAATATGGGGTGTTGAGTCCATTTCGTTGAGCAAGGAGTAGCTCTTGTCTATTCCATATTTGGCTTAAGGAACTTTATCTGTGCTCATTTCAATCTCTGGTTTTATGCAGCACCCCAACTCACCTTTCCCCTTAAGCAAGCATAAGTTGGTTTTCTAAATTGGAGACCCTGTTCTGTATTCGAATTCAGTTCCTGTGTAGCCAAGTTTACATTCCGTGTATTAGTGATATCTTATGATGTGTTTTTTCTGTGTGACTTATTTCAGTTAGAATCATCGTACCTGAATCCACTCATCATGCTGCTACGGGCCTGATGACATAGATTTCATTGCTGAGTGATACTGCATTGTACGTAAGTACCACAAGTTCTTTATCCATTTTTCACTTTGTGTGATATTGAACTTGTACGGTAAACGAGGTTCTTGTAAACAGAGGCGTCCCAAACTTTGGGGTGGCTGTGTCTTTTTGATTTTAATTTCCCTAAGCTATAGGACCATAAGTGGAAGTGCCCTAGGCTCTGTTGCTTTGTTTCTTAGATGTTTCAGGAAACACCATACACTTCTCCCTAGTGTCTGTTGGCAATTTACATCCCGCCCATCAGCATAACAAGGCTCCCAGTTCTCCATGGCCTGTCCTGCCTTTCTGGATTTTACACTTTTTTCAGATGGCCCTTTTGACCGGGGGGAAGTGAGACTTCATTGTAGTGCAGATTTCCTTTGCAAGCTTGCTTGGTTGGCCAAAAAGGGCGTATGCGTTTTTTCCTGAATATATTCAGGAAAAAACGCATACGCCCTTTTTGGCCAAGTGCATCATTGTGGACATTCTGCCTCTTTTCCTATGCTTTCAATGCAATTCCAGTCTACCTCCTGCAATCGGTTTCCTGCAATTCTGCCCCGCTTTCAAGTCCTCTTAGCAGCCTTACTTCAGTATATTTTTGGACGATAGCTGTCATTTATAACTCTGCAGGTTTGTGAATTACAGTGCCCCTGAGCTCCTTTCTTCAACTCGCTTTCTTGTGACCTGGCCGCAACACCGCAGGATGGCTTCAGGCCCTAATCTGGTTCTGGCATGGCACGCTGAGCCTTTGTTTAATTCCTCTTCCTGGTGGGAAATGAGAGTTAAATTTGCCCGTCCAGACACCTCCAGCTAGTCTCTCATTGGTTCTCCTTATTCTTGTTCATCTTCCGCAGAAATTGCAAACTGGGCCAAACAGGAGGTTAAAGGGACTGACTCTCCAATTCGGGAGAGTGTTAGTAAAGCGTCTGGAATGTTGCACCCGAGTACCAGGGGAGGAAAACTGAGACATATTTGAACACGTCTCCCGATCACATGGTTGATCATACTCTAGGTTCCACATGCATGTTTTAGCTGAAGGAAGAATACCTTAAACCTGGGTAGTTGAAACCCGTGGAATGGGTACCATGCAATATGACTTCAAAGGGTCTTCATTTGCTCAAAGAACCTCTCCAATCCTATCACTGCTGCGTTTATGCCCCTGTGCACATGCTTGATTCTCTTTCAGAGACATAGCAATCCATAGGTTTTAAGATACTTACTAGTCAGGTACATTCTTAGGCGTTTAATATGCGGTGTTGAGTCCATTTCGTTGAACAAGGAGTAGCTCTTGTCTATTCCATATTTGGCTTAAGGAACTTTATCTGTGCTCGTTTCAATCTCTGGTTTTATGCAGCACCCCAACTCACCTTTTCCCTTAAGCAAGCATAAGTTGGTTTTCTAAATTTGAGACCCTGTTCTGTTCTGGAATTCAGTTCCTGTGTAGCCAAGTTTACATTCCGTGTATTACTGATATCTTATGATGTTTCTTTTTCTGTGTGACTTATTTCAGTTAGAATCATCGTACCTGAATCCACTCATTATGCTGCTACGGGCCTGATGACATAGATTTCATTGCTGAGTGATACTGCATTGTACGTAAGTACCACAAGTTCTTTATCCATTTTTCACTTTCTGTGATATTGAACTTGTACGGTAAACGAGGTTCTTGTAAACAGAGGCGTCCCAAACTTTGGGGTGGCTGTGTCTTTTTGATTTTAATTTCCCTAAGCTATAGGACCATAAGTGGAAGTGCCCTAGGCTCTGTTGCTTTGTTTTTTAGATGTTTCACGAAACACCATACACTTCTCCCGAGTGTCTGTTGGCAATTTACATCCCGCCCATCAGCATAACAAGGCTCCCAGTTCTCCATGGCCTGTCCTGCCTTTCTGGATTTTACACTTTTTTCAGATGGCCCTTTTGACCGGGGGGAAGTGAGACTTCATTGTAGTGCAGATTTCCTTTGCAAGCTTGCTTGGTTGGCCAAAAAGGGCGTATGCGTTTTTTCCTGAATATATTCAGGAAAAAACGCATACGCCCTTTTTGGCCAAGTGCATCATTGTGGACGTTCTGCCTCTTTTCCTATGCTTTCAATGCATTTCCAGTCTACCTCCTGAAATCGGTTTCCTGCAATTCTGCCCGGCTTTCAAGTCCTCTTGGCAGCCTTACTTCAGTATATTTTTGGACGATAGCTGTCATTTATAACTCTGCAGGTTTGTGAATTACAGTGCCCCTGATCTCCTTTCTTCAACTCGCTTTCTTTTGAGCTGGCCGCAACACCGCAGGATGGCTTCAGGCCCTAATCTGGTTCCGGCACGGCATGATGAGCCTTTGGTTAATTCCTCTTCCTGGTGGGAAATGAGAGTTAAATTTGCCCGTCCAGACACCTCCAGCTAGTCTCTCATTGGTTCTCCCTATTCCTGTTCATCTTCCGCAGAAATTGCAAACTGGGCCAAACAGGAGGTTAAAGGGACTGACTCTCCATGTCGGGAGAGTGTTAGTAAAGCGTCTGGAATGTTGCACCCGAGTACCAGGGTACGAAAACTGAGACATATTTGAACACGTCTCCCTATCACATGGTTGATCATACTCTAGGTTCTACATGCATGTTTCAGCTGAAGGAAGAATACCTTAAACCTGGGTAGTTGAAACCCGTGGAATGGGTACCATGCAATATGACTTCAAAGGGTCTTCATTTGATCACCGAACCTCTCTAATCCTATCATTGCTGCATTTATGCCAGTGTACACACGCTTGATTCTCTTTTGGAGACATAGCAATCAATACATTTTAAGACACTTACTAGTCAGGTACATTCTTAGGCGTTTAATATGGGGTGTTGAGTCCTTTTCGTTGAGCAAGGAGTAGCTCTTGTCTATTCCATATTTGGCTTAAGGAACTTTATCTGTGCTCATTTCAATCTCTGGTTTTATGCAGCACCCCAACTCACCTTTCCCCTTAAGCAAGCATAAGATGGTTTTCTAAATTTGAGACCCTGTTCTGTTTTGGAATTCAGTTCCTGTGTAGCCAAGTTTACATTCCGTGTATTAGTGATATCTTATGATGTTTCTTTTTCTGTGTGACTTATTTCAGTTAGAATCATCGTACCTGAATCCACTCATTATGCTGCTACGGGCCTGATGACATAGATTTCATTGCTGAGTGATACTGCATTGTACGTAAGTACCACAAGTTCTTTATCCATTTTTCACTTTCTGTGATATTGAACTTGTACGGTAAACGAGGTTCTTGTAAACAGAGGTGTCCCAAATTTTGGGGTGGCTGTGTCTTTTTGATTTTAATTTCCCTAAGCTATAGGACCATAAGTGGAAGTGCCCTAGGCTCTGTTGCTTTGTCTTTTAGATGTTTCAGGAAACACCATACACTTCTCCCGAGTGTCTGTTGGCAATTTACATCCCGCCCATCAGCATAACAAGGCTCCCAGTTCTCCATGGCCTGTCCTGCCTTTCTGGATTTTACACTTTTTTCAGATGGCCCTTTTGACCTGGGGGAAGTGAGACTTCATTGTAGTTCAGATTTCCTTTGCAAGCTTGCTTGGTTGGCCAAAAAGTGCGTATGCGTTTTTTCCTGAATATATTCAGGAAAAAACCCATACGCCCTTTTTGGCCAAGTGCATCATTGTGGACGTTCTGCCTCTTTTCCTATGCTTTCAATGCAATTCCAGTCTACCTCCTGAAATCGGTTTCCTGCAATTCTGCCCGGCTTTCAAGTCCTCTTGGCAGCCTTACTTCAGTATATTTTTGGACGATAGCTGTCATTTATAACTCTGCAGGTTTGTGAATTACAGTGCCCCTGAGCTCCTTTCTTCAACTCGCTTTCTTTTGAGCTGGCCGCAACACTGCAGGATGGCTTCAGGCCCTAATCTGGTTCCGGCACGGCACGCTGAGCCTTTGGTTAATTCCTCTTCCTGGTGGGAAATGAGAGTTAAATTTGCCCGTCCAGACACCTGCAGCTAGTCTCTCATTGGTTCTCGCTATTCCTGTTCATCTTCCGCAGAAATTGCAAACTGGGCCAAACAGGAGGTTAAAGGGACTGACTCTCCATGTCGGGAGAGTGTTAGTAAAGCGTCTGGAATGTTGCACCCGAGTACCAGGGTACGAAAACTGAGACATATTTGAACACGTCTCCCGATCACATGGTTGATCATACTCTAGGTTCTACATGCATGTTTCAGCTGAAGGAAGAATACCTTAAACCTGGGTAGTTGAAACCCGTGGAATGGGTACCATGCAATATGACTTCAAAGGGTCTTCATTTGATCACCGAACCTCTCTAATCCTATCATTGCTGCGTTTATGCCAGTGTACACATGCTTGATTCTCTTTTGGAGACATAGCAATCAATACGTTTTAAGATACTTACTAGTCAGGTACATTCTTAGGCGTTTAATATGGGGTGTTGAGTCCTTTTCGTTGAGCAAGGAGTAGCTCTTGTCTATTCCATATTTGGCTTAAGGAACTTTATCTGTGCTCATTTCAATCTCTGGTTTTATGCAGCACCCCAACTCACCTTTCCCCTTAAGCAAGCATAAGATGGTTTTCTAAATTTGAGACCCTGTTCTGTTTTGGAATTCAGTTCCTGTGTAGCCAAGTTTACATTCCGTGTATTACTGATATCTTATGATGTTTCTTTTTCTGTATGACTTATTTCAGTTAGAATCATCGTACCTGAATCCACTCATTATGCTGCTACGGGCCTGATGACATAGATTTCATTGCTGAGTGATACTGCATTGTACGTAAGTACCACAAGTTCTTTATCCATTTTTCACTTTCTGTGATATTGAACTTGTACGGTAAACGAGGTTCTTGTAAACAGAGGCGTCCCAAACTTTGCGGTGGCTGTGTCTTTTTGATTTTAATTTCCCTAAGCTATAGGACCATAAGTGGAAGTGCCCTAGGCTCTGTTGCTTTGTTTTTTAGATGTTTCAGGAAACACCATACACTTCTCCCGAGTGTCTGTTGGCAATTTACATCCCGCCCATCAGCATAACAAGGCTCCCAGTTCTCCATGGCCTGTCCTGCCTTTCTGGATTTTACACTTTTTTCAGATGGCCCTTTTGACCGGGGGGAAGTGAGACTTCATTGTAGTGCAGATTTCCTTTGCAAGCTTGCTTGGTTGGCCAAAAAGGGCATATGCGTTTTTTCCTGAATATATTCAGGAAAAAACGCATACGTCCTTTTTGGCCAAGTGCATCATTGTGGACGTTCTGCCTCTTTTCCTATGCTTTCAATGCATTTCCAGTCTACCTCCTGAAATCGGTTTCCTGCAATTCTGCCCCGCTTTCAAGTCCTCTTGGCAGCCTTACTTCAGTATATTTTTGGATGATAGCTGTCATTTATAACTCTGCAGGTTTGTGAATTACAGTGCCCCTGAGCTCCTTTCTTCAACTCGCTTTCTTTTGAGCTGGCCGCAACACCGCAGGATGGCTTCAGGTCCTAATCTGGTTCCGGCACGGCACGCTGAGCCTTTGGTTAATTCCTCTTCCTGGTGGGAAATGAGAGTTAAATTTGCCCGTCCAGACACCTCCAGCCAGTCTCTCATTGATTCTCGCTATTCCTGTTCATATTCCGCAGAAATTGCAAACTGGGCTAAACAGGAGGTTAAAGGTACTGACTCTCCAATTCGGGAGAGTGTTAGTAAAGCATCTGGAATGTTGCACCCGAGTACCAGGGGAGGAAAACTGAGACATATTTGAACACGTCCCCCGTTCACACGGTTGATCATACTCTGGGTTTCACATGCATGTTTTAGCTGAAGGAAGAATACCTTAAACCTGGAGAGTTGAGACCCGTGTAATGGGTACCATGCAATATGACTTCAAAGGGTCTGCATTTGCTCACCGAACCTCTCCAATCCTATCACTGCTGCGTTTATGCCCCTGTACACACGCTTGATTCTCTTTCAGAGACATAGCAATCCATAGGTTTTAAGATACTTACTATTCAGGAACATGCTTAGGCGTTTAATATGGGGTGTTGAGTCCATTTCGTTGAGCAAGGAGTAGCTCTTGTCTATTCCATATTTGGCTTAAGGAACTTTATCTGTGCTCATTTCAATCTCTGGTTTTATGCAGCACCCCAACTCACCTTTCCCCTTAAGCAAGCATAAGATGGTTTTCTAAATTTGAGACCCTGTTCTGTTTTGGAATTCAGTTCCTGTGTAGCCAAGTTTACATTCCGTGTATTACTGATATCTTATGATGTTTCTTTTTCTGTATGACTTATTTCAGTTAGAATCATCGTACCTGAATCCACTCATTATGCTGCTACGGGCCTGATGACATAGATTTCATTGCTGAGTGATACTGCATTGTACGTAAGTACCACAAGTTCTTTATCCATTTTTCACTTTCTGTGATATTGAACTTGTACGGTAAACGAGGTTCTTGTAAACAGAGGCGTCCCAAACTTTGGGGTGGCTGTGTCTTTTTGATTTTAATTTCCCTAAGCTATAGGACCATAAGTGGAAGTGCCCTAGGCTCTGTTGCTTTGTTTTTTAGATGTTTCAGGAAACACCATACACTTCTCCCGAGTGTCTGTTGGCAATTTACATCCCGCCCATCAGCATAACAAGGCTCCCAGTTCTCCATGGCCTGTCCTGCCTTTCTGGATTTTACACTTTTATCAGATGGCCCTTTTGACCGGGGGGAAGTGAGACTTCATTGTAGTGCAGATTTCTTTTGCAAGCTTGCTTGGTTGGCCAAAAAGTGTGTATGCGTTTTTTCCTGAATATATTCAGGAAAAAACGCATACGCACTTTTTGGCCAAGTGCATCATTGTGGACGTTCTGCCTCTTTTCCTATGCTTTCAATGCAATTCCAGTCTACCTCCTGAAATCGGTTTCCTGCAATTCTGCCCGGCTTTCAAGTCCTCTTGGCAGCCTTACTTCAGTATATTTTTGGACGATAGCTGTCATTTATAACTCTGCAGGTTTGTGAATTACAGTGCCCCTGAGCTCCTTTCTTCAACTCGCTTTCTTTTGAGCTGGCCGCAACACCGCAGGATGGCTTCAGGCCCTAATCTGGTTCTGGCACGGCACGCTGAGCCTTTGGTTAATTCCTCTTCCTGGTGGGAAATGAGAGTTAAATTTGCCCGTCCACACACCTGCAGCTAGTCTCTCATTGGTTCTCGCTATTCCTGTTCATCTTCCGCAGAAATTGCAAACTGGGCCAAACAGGAGGTTAAAGGGACTGACTCTCCATGTCGGGAGAGTGTTAGTAAAGCGTCTGGAATGTTGCACCCGAGTACCAGGGTACGAAAACTGAGACATATTTGAACACGTCTCCCGATCACATGGTTGATCATACTCTAGGTTCTACATGCATGTTTCAGCTGAAGGAAGAATACCTTAAACCTGGGTAGTTGAAACCCGTGGAATGGGTACCATGCAATATGACTTCAAAGGGTCTTCATTTGATCACCGAACCTCTCTAATCCTATCACTGCTGCGTTTATGCCAGTGTACACACGCTTGATTCTCTTTTGGAGACATAGCAATCAATACGTTTTAAGATACTTACTAGTCAGGTACATTCTTAGGCGTTTGATATGGGGTGTTGAGTCCATTTCGTTGAGCAAGGAGTAGCTCTTGTCTATTCCATATTTGGCTTAAGGAACTTTATCTGTGCTCATTTCAATCTCTGGTTTTATGCAGCACCCCAACTCACCTTTCCCCTTAAGCAAGCATAAGTTGGTTTTCTAAATTTGAGACCCTGTTCTGTTTTGGAATTCAGTTCCTGTGTAGCCAAGTTTACATTCCGTGTATTACTGATATCTTATGATGTTTCTTTTTCTGTATGACTTATTTCAGTTAGAATCATCGTACCTGAATCCACTCATTATGCTGCTACGGGCCTGATGACATAGATTTCATTGCTGAGTGATACTGCATTGTACGTAAGTACCACAAGTTCTTTATCCATTTTTCACTTTCTGTGATATTGAACTTGTACGGTAAACGAGGTTCTTGTAAACAGAGGCGTCCCAAACTTTGGGGTGGCTGTGTCTTTTTTATTTTAATTTCCCTAAGGTATAGGACCATAAGTGGAAGTGCCCTAGGCTCTGTTGCTTTGTTTTTTAGATGTTTCAGGAAACACCATACACTTCTCCCGAGTGTCTGTTGGCAATTTACATCCCACCCATCAGCATAACAAGGCTCCCAGTTCTCCATGGCCTGTCCTGCCTTTCTGGATTTTACACTTTTTGCAGATAGCCCTTTTGACCGGGGGGAAGTGAGACTTCATTGTAGTGCAGATTTCCTTTGCAAGCTTGCTTGGTTGGCCAAAAAGGGCGTATGCGTTTTTTCCTGAATATATTCAGGAAAAAACGCATACGCCCTTTTTGGCCAAGTGCATCATTGTGGACGTTCTGCCTCTTTTCCTATGCTTTCAATGCAATTCCAGTCTACCTCCTGAAATCGGTTTCCTGCAATTCTGCCCCGCTTTCAAGTCCTCTTGGCAGCCTTACTTCAGTATATTTTTGGACGATAGCTGTCATTTATAACTCTGCAGGTTTGTGAATTACAGTGCCCCTGAGCTCCTTTCTTCAACTCGCTTTCTTGTGACCTGGCCGCAACACCGCAGGATGGCTTCAGGCCCTAATCTGGTTCCGGCACGGCACGCTGAGCCTTTGGTTATTTCCTCTTCCTGGTGGGAAATGAGAGTTAAATTTGCCCGTCCAGACACCTCCAGCTAGTCTCTCATTGGTTCTCGCTATTCCTGTTCATCTTCCGCAGAAATTGCCAACTGGGCCAAACAGGAGGTTAAAGGGACTGACTTCGAAGTCGGGAGAGTGTTAGTAAAGCATCTCGAATGTTGCACCCGAGAACCAGGGTACGAAAACTGAGACATATTTGAACACGTCTCCTGATCACATGGTTGATCATACTCTAGGTTCCACATGCATGTTTTAGCTGAAAGAAGAATACCTTAAATCTGGGTAGTTGAAACCCGTGGAATGGGTACCATGCAATATGACTTCAAAGGGTCTTCATTTGCTCACCGAACCTCTCCAATCCTATCACTGCTGCGTTTATGCCCCTGTACACACGCTTGATTCTCTTTTGGAGACATAGCAATCCATAGGTTTTAAGATACTTAGTATTCAGGTACATTCTTAGGCGTTTAATATGGGGTGTTGAGTCCTTTTCGTTGAGCAAGGAGTAGCTCTTGTCTATTCCATATTTGGCTTAAGGAACTTTATCTGTGCTCATTTCAATCTCTGGTTTTATGCAGCACCCCAACTCACCTTTACCCTTAAGCAAGCATATGTTGGTTTTCTAAATTTGAGACCCTGTTCTGTTCTGTAATTCAGTTCCTGTGTAGCCAAGTTTACATTCCGTGTATTACTGATATCTTATGATGTTTCTTTTTCTGTGTGACTTATTTCAGTTAGAATCATCATACCTGAATCCACTCATTGTGCTGCTAAGGGCCTGATGACATAGATTTCATTGCTGAGTGATATTGCTTTGTAAGTAAATACCACAACTTCTTTATCCATTTTTCACTTTCTGCGATGTTGAACTTGTACTGTAAACGAGGTTCTTGTAAACAGAGGCGTCCCAAACTTTTGGGTGGCTGTGTCTTTTTGATTTTAATTTCCCTAAGCTATAGGACCATAAGTGGAAGAGCCCTAGGATCTGTTGCTTTGTTTTTTAGATATTTCAGGAAACACCATACACTTCTCCCGAGTGTCTGTTGGCAATTTACATCCCGCCCATCAGCATAACAAGGCTCCCAGTTCTCCATGGCCTGTCCTGCCTTTCTGGATTTTACACTTTTTTCAGATGGCCCTTTTGACCGGGGGGAAGTGAGACTTCATTGTAGTGCAGATTTCCTTTGCAAGCTTGCTTGGTTAGCCAAAAAGGGCGTATGCGTTTTTTCCTGAATATATTCAGGAAAAAACGCATACGCCCTTTTTGGCCAAGTGCATCATTGTGGACGTTCTGCCTCTTTTCCTATGCTTTCAATGCAATTCCAGTCTACCTCCTGAAATCGGTTTCCTGCAATTCTGCCCCGCTTTCAAGTCCTCTTGGCAGCCTTACTTCAGTATATTTTTGGACGATAGCTGTCATTTATAACTCTGCAGGTTTGTGAATTACAGTGCCCCTGAGCTCCTTTCTTCAACTCGCTTTCTTTTGAGCTGGCCGCAAAACCGCAGGATGGCTTCAGGTCCTAATCTGGTTCCGGCACGGCACGCTGAGCCTTTGGTTATTTCCTCTTCCTGGTGGGAAATGAGAGTTAAATTTGCCCGTCCAGACACCTCCAGCTAGTCTCTCATTGGTTCTCCCTATTCCTGTTCATCTTCCGCAGAAATTGCAAACTGGGCCAAACAGGAGTTTAAAGGCGCTGACTCTCCAAGTGGGGAGAGTGTTAGTAAAGCGTCTGGAATGTTGCACCCGAGTACCAGGGGAGGAAAACTGAGACATATTTGAACACGTCTCCCGATCACATGGTTGATCATACTCTAGGTTCCACATGCATGTTTTAGCTGAAGGAAGAATACCTTAAACCTGGGTAGTTGAGACCCGTGTAATGGGTACCATGCAATATGACTTCAAATGGTCTTCATTTGCTCACCGAAACTCTCTAATCCTATCACTGCTGTGTTTATGCCCCTGTACACACGCTTGATTCTCTTTTGGAGACATAGCAATCCATAGGTTTTAAGATACTTACTAGTCAGGTACATTCTTAGGCGTTTAATATGGGGTGTTGAGTCCATTTCGTTGAGCAAGGAGTAGCTCTTGTCTATTCCATATTTGGCTTAAGGAACTTTATCTGTGCTCATTTCAATCTCTGGTTTTATGCAGCACCCCAACTCACCTTTCCCCTTAAGCAAGCATAAGTTGGTTTTCTAAATTGGAGACCCTGTTCTGTATTCGAATTCAGTTCCTGTGTAGCCAAGTTTACATTCCGTGTATTAGTGATATCTTATGATGTGTTTTTTCTGTGTGACTTATTTCAGTTAGAATCATCGTACCTGAATCCACTCATCATGCTGCTACGGGCCTGATGACATAGATTTCATTGCTGAGTGATACTGCATTGTACGTAAGTACCACAAGTTCTTTATCCATTTTTCACTTTGTGTGATATTGAACTTGTATGGTAAACAAGGTTCTTGTAAACAGAGGCGTCCCAAACTTTGGGGTGGCTGTGTCTTTTTGATTTTAATTTCCCTAAGCTATAGGACCATAAGTGGAAGTGCCCTAGGCTCTGTTGCTTTGTTTTTTAGATGTTTCAGGAAACACCATACACTTCTCCCTAGTGTCTGTTGGCAATTTACATCCCGCCCATCAGCATAACAAGGCTCCCAGTTCTCCATGGCCTGTCCTGCCTTTCTGGATTTTACACTTTTTTCAGATGGCCCTTTTGACCGGGGGGAAGTGAGACTTCATTGTAGTGCAGATTTCCTTTGCAAGCTTGCTTGGTTGGCCAAAAAGGGCGTATGCGTTTTTTCCTGAATATATTCAGGAAAAAACGCATACGCCCTTTTTGGCCAAGTGCATCATTGTGGACGTTCTGCCTCTTTTCCTATGCTTTCAATGCAATTCCAGTCTACCTCCTGCAATCGGTTTCCTGCAATTCTGCCCCGCTTTCAAGTCCTCTTAGCAGCCTTACTTCAGTATATTTTTGGACGATAGCTGTCATTTATAACTCTGCAGGTTTGTGAATTACAGTGCCCCTGAGCTCCTTTCTTAAACTCGCTTTCTTGTGACCTGGCCGCAACACCGCAGGATGGCTTCAGGCCCTAATCTGGTTCCGGCAAGGCATGCTGAGCCTTTGGTTAATTCCTCTTCCTGGTGGGAAATGAGAGTTAAATTTGCCCGTCCAGACACCTCCAGCTAGTCTCTCATTGGTTCTCGCTATTCCTGTTCATCTTCCGCAGAAATTGCAAACTGGGCCAAACAGGAGGTTAAAGGGACTGACTCTCCAAGTCGGGAGAGTGTTAGTAAAGCGTCTGGAATGTTGCACCCGAGTACCAGGGTACAAAAACTGAGACATATTTGAACACGTCTCCTGATCACATGGTTGATCATACTCTAGGTTCCACATGCATGTTTTAGCTGAAGGAAGAATACCTTAAACCTGGGTAGTTGAAACCCATGGAATGGGTACCATGCAATATGACTTCAAAGGGTCTTCATTTGCTCACCGAACCTCTCCAATCCTATCACTGCTGCGTTTATGCCCCTGTACACACGCTTGATTCTCTTTTGGAGACATAGCAATCCATAGGTTTTAAGATACTTACTAGTCAGGTACATTCTTAGGCGTTTAATATGGGGTGTTGAGTCCTTTTCGTTGAGCAAGGAGTAGCTCTTGTCTATTCCATATTTGGCTTAAGGAACGTAATCTGTGCTCATTTCCATCTCTGGTTTTATGCAGCACCCCAACTCACCTTTACCCTTAAGCAAGTTGGTTTTCTAAATTTGAGACCCTGTTCTGTTCTGTAATTGATTTCCTGTGTAGTCCAGTTTACATTCCGTGTATTAGTGATATCTTATGATGTTTCTTTTTCTGTGTGACTTATTTCAGTTAGAATCATCATAACTGAATCCACTCATTATGCTGCTACCGGCCTGATGACATAGATTTCATTGCTGAGTGATACTGCATTGTACGTAAGTACCACAAGTTCTTTATCCATTTTTCACTTTCTGTGATATTGAACTTGTACGGTAAACCAGGTTCTTGTAAACAGAGGCGTCCCAAACTTTGCGGTGGCTGTGTCTTTTTGATTTTAATTTCCCTAAGCTATAGGACCATAAGTGGAAGTGCCCTAGGCTCTGTTGCTTTGTTTTTTAGATGTTTCAGGAAACACCATACACTTCTCCCGAGTGTCTGTTGGCAATTTACATCCCGCCCATCAGCATAACAAGGCTCCCAGTTCTCCATGGCCTGTCCTGCCTTTCTGGATTTTACACTTTTTTCAGATGGCCCTTTTGACCGGGGGGAAGTGAGACTTCATTGTACTGCAGATTTCCTTTGCAAGTTTGCTTGTTTGGCCAAAAAGGGCGTATGCGTTTTTTCCTGAATATATTCAGGAAAAAACGCATATGCCCTTTTTGGCCAAGTGCATCATTGTGGACGTTCTGCCTCTTTTCCTGTGCTTTCAATGCAATTCCAGTCTACCTCCTGAAATCGGTTTCCTGCAATTCTGCCCCGCTTTCAAGTCCTCTTGGCAGCCTTACTTCAGTATATTTTTGGACGATAGCTGTCATTTATAACTCTGCAGGTTTCTGAATTACAGTGCCCCTGAGCTCCTTTCTTCAACTCGCTTTCTTGTGAGCTGGCCCCCACACCGGTGGATGGCTTCAGGCCCTAATCTGGTTCCAGCACGGCACGCTGAGCCTTTGGTTATTTCCTCTTCCTGGTGGGAAATGAAAGTTAAATTTGCCCATCCCGACACCTCCAGCTAGTCTCTCATTGGTCCTCCCTATTCCTGTTCATCTTCCGCAGAAATTGCAAACTGGGCAAAACAGGAGTTTAAAGGTGCTGACTCTCCAATTGGGGAGAGTGTTAGTAAAGCGTCTGGAATGTTGCACCCGAGTACCAGGGGAGGAAACTGAGACATATTTGAACACGTCTCCCGATCACACGGTTGATCATACTCTAGGTTCCACATGCATGTTTTAGCTGAAGGACGAATACCTTAAACCTGGTTAGTTGAAACCCGTGGAATGGGTACAATGCAATATGACTTCAAAGGGTCTTCATTTGCTCACCGAACCTCTCCAATCCTATCACTGCTGCGTTTATGCCCCTGTACACACGCTTGATTCTCTTTTGGAGACATAGCAATCCATAGGTTTTAAGAAACTTACTAGTCAGGTACATTCTTAGGCGTTTAATATGGGGTGTTGAGTCCATTTCGTTGAGCAAGGAGTAGCTCTTGTCTATTCCATATTTGGCTTAAGGAACTTTATCTGTGCTCATTTCAATCTCTGGTTTTATGCAGCACCCCAACTCACCTTTCCCCTTAAGCAAGCATAAGTTGGTTTTCTAAATTTGAGACCCTGTTCTGTTCTGTAATTCAGTTCCTGTGTAGCCAAGTTTACATTCCGTGTATTAGTGATATCTTATGATGTTTCTTTTTCTGTGTGACTTATTTCAGTTAGAATCATCGTACCTGAATCCACTCATTATGCTGCTACGGGCCTGATGACATAGATTTCATTGCTGAGTGATACTGCATTGTACGTAAGTACCACAAGTTCTTTATCCATTTTTCACTTTCTGTGATATTGAACTTGTACGGTAAACGAGGTTCTTGTAAACAGAGGCGTCCCAAACTTTGGGGTGGCTGTGTCTTTTTGATTTTAATTTCCCTAAGCTATAGGACCATAAGTGGAAGTGCCCTAGGCTCTGTTGCTTTGTTTTTTAGATGTTTCAGGAAACACCATACACTTCTCCCGAGTGTCTGTTGGCAATTTACATCCCGCCCATCAACATAACAAGGCTCCCAGTTCTCCATGGCCTGTCCTGCCTTTCTGGATTTTACACTTTTTTCAGATGGCCCTTTTGACCGGGGGGAAGTGAGACTTCATTGTAGTGCAGATTTCCTTTGCAAGTTTGCTTGGTTGGCCAAAAAGGGCGTATGCGTTTTTTCCTGAATATATTCAGGAAAAAACGCATACGCCCTTTTTGGCCAAGTGCATCATTGTGGACGTTCTGCCTCTTTTCCTATGCTTTCAATGCAATTCCAGTCTACCTCCTGAAATCGGTTTCCTGCAATTCTGCCCCGCTTTCAAGTCCTCTTGGCAGCCTTACTTCAGTATATTTTTGGACGATAGCTGTCATTTATAACTCTGCAGGTTTGTGAATTACAGTGCCCCTGAGCTCCTTTCTTCAACTCGCTTTCTTGTGACCTGGCTGAAACACCGCAGGATGGCTTCAGGCCCTAATCTGGTTCCGGCACGGCACGCTGAGCCTTTGGTTAATTCCTCTTCCTGGTGGGAAATGAGAGTTAAATTTGCCCGTCCAGACACCTCCAGCTAGTCTCTCATTGGTTCTCGCTATTCCTGTTCATCTTCCGCAGAAATTGCAAACTGTGCCAAAAGGGAGGTTAAAGGGACTGACTCTCCAAGTCGGGAGAGTGTTAGTAAAGCGTCTGGAATGTTGCACCTGAGTACCAGGGTACGAAAACTGAGACATATTTGAACACGTCTCCCGATCACATGGTTGATCATACTCTAGGTTCCACATGCATGTTTTAGCTGAAAGAAGAATACCTTAAACCTGGGTAGTTGAAACCCGTGGAATGGGTACCATGCAATATGACTTCAAAGGGTCTTCATTTGCTCAGTGAACCTCTCCAATCTTATCACTGCTGCGTTTATGCCCCTGTACACATGCTTGATTCTCTTTCGGAGACATAGCAATCCATAGGTTTTAAGATACTTACTAGTCAGGTACATTCTTAGGTGTTTAATATGGGGTGTTGAGTCCATTTCGTTGAGCAAGGAGTAGCTCTTGTCTATTCCATATTTGGCTTAAGGAACTTTATCTGTGCTCATTTCAATCTCTGGTTTTATGCAGCACCCCAACTCACCTTTCCCCTTAAGCAAGCATAAGTTGGTTTTCTAAATTTGAGACCCTGTTCTGTTCTGTAATTCAGTTCCTGTGTAGCCAAGTTTACATTCCGTGTATTACTGATATCTTATGATGTTTCTTTTTCTGTGTGACTTATTTCAGTTAGAATCATCATACCTGAATCCACTCATTGTGCTGCTACGGGCCTGATGACATAGATTTCATTGCTGAGTGATACTGCATTGTACGTAAGTACCACAAGTTCTTTATCCATTTTTCACTTTCTGTGATATTGAACTTGTACGGTAAACGAGGTTCTTGTAAACAGAGGCGTCCCAAACTTTGGGGTGGCTGTGTCTTTTTGATTTTAATTTCCCTAAGCTATAGGACCATAAGTGGAAGTGCCCTAGGCTCTGTTGCTTTGTTTTTTAGATGTTTCAGGAAACACCATACACTTCTCCCGAGTGTCTGTTGGCAATTTACATCCCGCCCATCAACATAACAAGGCTCCCAGTTCTCCATGGCCTGTCCTGCCTTTCTGGATTTTACACTTTTTTCAGATGGCCCTTTTGACCGGGGGGAAGTGAGACTTCATTGTAGTGCAGATTTCCTTTGCAAGTTTGCTTGGTTGGCCAAAAAGGGCGTATGCGTTTTTTCCTGAATATATTCAGGAAAAAACGCATACGCCCTTTTTGGCCAAGTGCATCATTGTGGACGTTCTGCCTCTTTTCCTATGCTTTCAATGCAATTCCAGTCTACCTCCTGAAATCGGTTTCCTGCAATTCTGCCCCGCTCTCAAGTCCTCTTGGCAGCCTTACTTCAGTATATTTTTGGACGATAGCTGTCATTTATAACTCTGCAGGTTTGTGAATTACAGTGCCCCTGAGCTCCTTTCTTCAACTCGCTTTCTTGTGACCTGGCCGAAACACCGCAGGATGGCTTCAGGCCCTAATCTGGTTCCGGCACGGCACGCTGAGCCTTTGGTTAATTCCTCTTCCTGGTGGGAAATGAGAGTTAAATTTGCCCGTCCAGACACCTCCAGCTAGTCTCTCATTGGTTCTCGCTATTCCTGTTCATCTTCCGCAGAAATTGCAAACTGGGCCAAACGGGAGGTTAAAGGGACTGACTCTCCAAGTCGGGAGAGTGTTAGTAAAGCGTCTGGAATGTTGCACCTGAGTACCAGGGTACGAAAACTGAGACATATTTGAACACGTCTCCCGATCACATGGTTGATCATACTCTAGGTTCCACATGCATGTTTTAGCTGAAGGAAGAATACCTTAAACCTGGGTAGTTGAAACCCGTGGAATGGGTACCATGCAATATGACTTCAAAGGGTCTTCATTTGCTAACCGAACCTCTCCAATCCTATCGCTGCTGCGTTTATGCCCCTGTACACACGCTTGATTCTCTTTTGGAGACATAGCAATCCATAGGTTTTAAGATACTTACTAGTCAGGTACATTCTTAGGCGTTTAATATGAGGTGTTGAGTCCATTTCGTTGAGCAAGGAGTAGCTCTTGTCTATTCCATATTTGGCTTAAGGAACTTTATCTGTGCTCATTTCAATCTCTGGTTTTATGCAGCACCCCAATTCACCTTTCCCCTTAAGCAAGCATAAGTTGGTTTTCTAAATTTGAGACCCTGTTCTGTTCTGTAATTCAGTTTCTGTGTAGCCAAGTTTACATTCCGTGTATTACTGATATCTTATGATGTTTCTTTTTCTGTGTGACTTATTTCAGTTAGAATCATCATACCTGAATCCACTCATTGTGCTGCTAAGCGCCTGATGACATAGATTTCATTGCTGAGTGATATTGCTTTGTAAGTAAATACCACAACTTCTTTATCCATTTTTCACTTTCTGCGTTGTTGAACTTGTACTGTAAACAAGGTTCTTGTAAACAGAGGCCTCCCAATCTTTGGGGTGGCTGTGTCTTTTTGATTTTAATTTCCCTAAGCTATAGGACCATAAGTGGAAGTGCCCTAGGCTCTGTTGCTTTGTTTCTTAGATGTTTCAGGAAACACCATACACTTCTCCCGAGTGTCTGTTGGCAATTTACATCCCGCCCATCAGCATAACAAGGCTCCCAGTTCTCCATGGCCTGTCCTGCCTTTCTGGATTTTACACTTTTTTCAGATGGCCCTTTTGACCGGGGGGAAGTGAGACTTCATTGTAGTGCAGATTTCCTTTGCAAGTTTGCTTGGTTGGCCAAAAAGGGCGTATGCGTTTTTTCCTGAATATATTCAGGAAAAAACGCATACGCCCTTTTTGGCCAAGTGCATCATTGTGGACGTTCTGCCTCTTTTCCTATGCTTTCAATGCAATTCCAGTCTACCTCCTGAAATCGGTTTCCTGCAATTCTGCCCCGCTTTCAAGTCCTCTTGGCAGCCTTACTTCAGTATATTTTTGGACGATAGCTGTCATTTATAACTCTGCAGGTTTGTGAATTAAAGTGCCCCTGAGCTCCTTTCTTCAACTCGCTTTCTTGTGACCTGGCCGCAACACCGCAGGATGGCTTCAGGCCCTAATCTGGTTCTGGCATGGCACGCTGAGCCTTTGTTTAATTCCTCTTCCTGGTGGGAAATGAGAGTTAAATTTGCCCGTCCAGACACCTCCAGCTAGTCTCTCATTGGTTCTCCTTATTCCTGTTCATCTTCCGCAGAAATTGCAAACTGGGCCAAACAGGAGGTTAAAGGGACTGACTCTCCAAGTCGGGAGAGTGTTAGTAAAGCGTCTGGAATGTTGCACCCGAGTACCAGGGTACGAAAACTGAGACATATTTGAACACGTCTCCCGATCACATGGTTGATCATACTCTAGGTTCCACATGCATGTTTTAGCTGAAGGAAGAATATCTTAAACCTGGGTAGTTGAAACCCGTGGAATGGGTACCATGCAATATGACTTCAAAGGGTCTTCATTTGCTCAAAGAACCTCTCCAATCCTATCACTGCTGCGTTTATGCCCCTGTGCACATGCTTGATTCTCTTTCAGAGACATAGCAATCCATAGGTTTTAAGATACTTACTAGTCAGGTACATTCTTAGGCGTTTAATATGCGGTGTTGAGTCAATTTCGTTGAGCAAGGAGTAGCTCTTGTCTATTCCATATTTGGCTTAAGGAACTTTATCTGTGCTCGTTTCAATCTCTGGTTTTATGCAGCACCCCAACTCACCTTTCCCCTTAAGCAAGCATAAGTTGGTTTTCTAAATTTGAGACCCTGTTCTGTTCTGTAATTCAGTTCCTGTGTAGCCAAGTTTACATTCCGTGTATTACTGATATCTTATGATGTTTCTTTTTCTGTGTGACTTATTTCAGTTAGAATCATCATACCTGAATCCACTCATTGTGCTGCTAAGGGCCTGATGACATAGATTTCATTGCTGAGTGATATTGCTTTGTAAGTAAATACCACAACTTCTTTATCCATTTTTCACTTTCTGCGTTGTTGAACTTGTACTGTAAACAAGGTTCTTGTAAACAGAGGCCTCCCAAACTTTGGGGTGGCTGTGTCTTTTTGATTTTAATTTCCCTAAGCTATAGGACCATAAGTGGAAGTGCCCTAGGCTCTGTTGCTTTGTTTCTTAGATGTTTCAGGAAACACCATACACTTCTCCCGAGTGTCTGTTGGCAATTTACATCCCGCCCATCAGCATAACAAGGCTCCCAGTTCTCCATGGCCTGTCCTGCCTTTCTGGATTTTACACTTTTTTCAGATGGCCCTTTTGACCGGGGGGAAGTGAGACTTCATTGTAGTGCAGATTTCCTTTGCAAGTTTGCTTGGTTGGCCAAAAAGGGCGTATGCGTTTTTTCCTGAATATATTCAGGAAAAAACGCATACGCCCTTTTTGGCCAAGTGCATCATTGTGGACGTTCTGCCTCTTTTCCTATGCTTTCAATGCAATTCCAGTCTACCTCCTGAAATCGGTTTCCTGCAATTCTGCCCCGCTTTCAAGTCCTCTTGGCAGCCTTACTTCAGTATATTTTTGGACGATAGCTGTCATTTATAACTCTGCAGGTTTGTGAATTACAGTGCCCCTGAGCTCCTTTCTTCAACTCGCTTTCTTGTGACCTGGCTGAAACACCGCAGGATGGCTTCAGGCCCTAATCTGGTTCCGGCACGGCACACTGAGCCTTTGGTTAATTCCTCTTCCTGGTGGGAAATGAGAGTTAAATTTGCCCGTCCAGACACCTCCAGCTAGTCTCTCATTGGTTCTCGCTATTCCTGTTCATCTTCCGCAGAAATTGCAAACTGGGCCAAACGGGAGGTTAAAGGGACTGACTCTCCAAGTCGGGAGAGTGTTAGTAAAGCGTCTGGAATGTTGCACCTGAGTACCAGGGTACGAAAACTGAGACATATTTGAACACGTCTCCCGATCACATGGTTGATCATACTCTAGGTTCCACATGCATGTTTTAGCTGAAGGAAGAATACCTTAAACCTGGGTAGTTGAAACCCGTGGAATGGGTACCATGCAATATGACTTCAAAGGGTCTTCATTTGCTCAGTGAACCTCTCCAATCTTATCACTGCTGCGTTTATTCCCCTGTACACATGCTTGATTCTCTTTAGGAGACATAGCAATCCATAGGTTTTAAGATACTTACTAGTCAGGTACATTCTTAGGCGTTTAATATGGGGTGTTGAGTCCATTTCGTTGAGCAAGGAGTAGCTCTTGTCTATTCCATATTTGGCTTAAGGAACTTTATCTGTGCTCATTTCAATCTCTGGTTTTATGCAGCACCCCAACTCACCTTTCCCCTTAAGCAAGCATAAGTTGGTTTTCTAAATTTGAGACCCTGTTCTGTTCTGTAATTCAGTTCCTGTGTAGCCCAGTTTACATTCCGTGTATTAGTGATATCTTATGATGTTTCTTTTTCTGTGTGACTTATTTCAGTTAGAATCATCGTACCTGAATCCACTCATTATGCTGCTACGGGCCTGATGACATAGATTTCATTGCTGAGTGATACTGCATTGTACGTAAGTACCACAAGTTCTTTATCCATTTTTCACTTTCTGTGATATTGAACTTGTACGGTAAACGAGGTTCTTGTAAACAGAGGCGTCCCAAACTTTGGGGTGGCTGTGTCTTTTTGATTTTAATTTCCCTAAGCTATAGGACCATAAGTGGAAGTGCCCTAGGCTCTGTTGCTTTGTTTTTTAGATGTTTCAGGAAACACCATACACTTCTCCCGAGTGTCTGTTGGCAATTTACATCCCGCCCATCAACATAACAAGGCTCCCAGTTCTCCATGGCCTGTCCTGCCTTTCTGGATTTTACACTTTTTTCAGATGGCCCTTTTGACCGGGGGGAAGTGAGACTTCATTGTAGTGCAGATTTCCTTTGCAAGTTTGCTTGGTTGGCCAAAAAGGGCGTATGCGTTTTTTCCTGAATATATTCAGGAAAAAACGCATACGCCCTTTTTGGCCAAGTGCATCATTGTGGACGTTCTGCCTCTTTTCCTATGCTTTCAATGCAATTCCAGTCTACCTCCTGAAATCGGTTTCCTGCAATTCTGCCCCGCTTTCAAGTCCTCTTGGCAGCCTTACTTCAGTATATTTTTGGACGATAGCTGTCATTTATAACTCTGCAGGTTTGTGAATTACAGTGCCCCTGAGCTCCTTTCTTCAACTCGCTTTCTTGTGACCTGGCTGAAACACCGCAGGATGGCTTCAGGCCCTAATCTGGTTCCGGCACGGCACGCTGAGCCTTTGGTTAATTCCTCTTCCTGGTGGGAAATGAGAGTTAAATTTGCCCGTCCAGACACCTCCAGCTAGTCTCTCATTGGTTCTCGCTATTCCTGTTCATCTTCCGCAGAAATTGCAAACTGGGCCAAACGGGAGGTTAAAGGGACTGACTCTCCAAGTCGGGAGAGTGTTAGTAAAGCGTCTGGAATGTTGCACCTGAGTACCAGGGTACGAAAACTGAGACATATTTGAACACGTCTCCCGATCACATGGTTGATCATACTCTAGGTTCCACATGCATGTTTTAGCTGAAGGAAGAATACCTTAAACCTGGGTAGTTGAAACCCGTGGAATGGGTACCATGCAATATGACTTCAAAGGGTCTTCATTTGCTCAGTGAACCTCTCCAATCTTATCACTGCTGCGTTTATGCCCCTGTACACATGCTTGATTCTCTTTCGGAGACATAGCAATCCATAGGTTTTAAGATACTTACTAGTCAGGTACATTCTTAGGCGTTTAATATGGGGTGTTGAGTCCATTTCATTGAGCAAGGAGTAGCTCTTGTCTATTCCATATTTGGCTTAAGGAACATTATCTGTGCTCATTTCAATCTCTGGTTTTATGCAGCACCCCAACTCACCTTTCCCCTTAAGCAAGCATAAGTTGGTTTTCTAAATTTGAGACCCTGTTCTGTTCTGTAATTCAGTTCCTGTGTAGCCAAGTTTACATTCCGTGTATTACTGATATCTTATGATGTTTCTTTTTCTGTGTGACTTATTTCAGTTAGAATCATCATACCTGAATCCACTCATTGTGCTGCTAAGGGCCTGATGACATAGATTTCATTGCTGAGTGATATTGCTTTGTAAGTAAATACCACAACTTCTTTATCCATTTTTCACTTTCTGCGATGTTGAACTTCTACTGTAAACGAGGTTCTTGTAAACAGAGGCGTCCCAAACTTTGGGGTGGCTGTGTCTTTTTGATTTTAATTTCCCTAAGCTATAGGACCATAAGTGGAAGTGCCCTAGGCTCTGTTGCTTTCTTTTTTACATGTTTCAGGAAACACCATACACTTCTCCCGAGTTTCTGTTGGCAATTTACATCCCGCCCATCAGCATAACAAGGCTCCCAGTTCTCCATGGCCTGTCCTGCCTTTCTGGATTTTACGCTTTTTTCAGATGGCCCTTTTGACCGGGGGGAAGTGAGACTTCATTGTAGTGCAGATTTCCTTTGCAAGCTTGCTTGGTTGGCCAAAAAGGGCGTATGCGTTTTTTCCTGAATATATTCAGGAAAAAACGCATACGCCCTTTTTGGCCAAGTGCATTATTGTGGACGTTCTGCCTCTTTTCCTATGCTTTCAATGCAATTCCAGTCTACCTCCTGAAATCGGTTTCCTGCAATTCTGCCCCGCTTTCAAGTCCTCTTGGCAGCCTTACTTCAGTATACTTTTGGACGATAGCTGTCATTTATAACTCTGCAGGTTTGTGAATTACAGTGCCCCGAGCTCCTTTCTTCAACTCGCTTTCTTGTGACCTGGCCGCAACACCGCAGGATGGCTTCAGGCCCTAAACTGGTTCCGGCATGGCACGCTGAGCCTTTGGTTGTTTCCTCTTCCTGGTGGGAAATGAGAGTTAAATTTGCCCGTCCAGACACCTCCAGCTAGTCTCTCATTGGTTCTCCCTATTCCTGTTCATCTTCCGCAGAAATTGCAAACTGGGCCAAACAGGAGATTAAAGGCGCTGACTCTCCAAGTGGGGAGAGTGTTAGTGAAGCATCTGGAATGTTGCACCCGAGTACCAGGGGAGGGAAACTGAGACATATTTGAACACGTCTCCCGTTCACACGGTTGATCATACTCTGGGTTCCACATGCATGTTTTAGCTGAAGGAAGAATAACTTAAACCTGGGTAGTTAAACCCGTGTAATGGGTACCATGCAATATGACTTCAAAGGGTCTTCATTTGCTCACCGAACCTCTCCAATCCTATCACTGCTGCGTTTATGCCCCTGTACACACGCTTGATTCTCTTTTGGAGACATAGCAATCCATAGGTTTTAAGATACTTACTAGTCAGGTACATTCTTAGGCGTTTAATATGAGGTGTTGAGTCCATTTCGTTGAGCAAGGAGTAGCTCTTGTCTATTCCATATTTGGCTTAAGGAACTTTATCTGTGCTCATTTCAATCTCTGGTTTTATGCAGCACCCCAACTCACCTTTCCCCTTAAGCAAGCATAAGTTGGTTTTCTAAATTTGAGACGCTGTTCTGTTTTGGAATTCAGTTCCTGTGTAGCCAAGTTTACATTCCGTGTATTAGTGATATCTTATGATGTTTCTTTTTCTGTGTGACTTATTTCAGTTAGAATCATCGTACCTGAATCCACTCATTATGCTGCTACGGGCCTGATGACATAGATTTCATTGCTGAGTGATACTGCATTGTACGTAAATACCACAAGTTCTTTATCCATTTTTCACTTTCTGTGATATTGAACTTGTACAGTAAACGAGGTTCTTGTAAACAGAGGCGTCCCAAACTTTTGGGTGGCTGTGTCTTTTTGATTTTAATTTCCCTAAGCTATAGGACCATAAGTGGAAGTGCCCTAGGCTCTGTTGCTTTGTTTTTTAGATGTTTCAGGAAACACCATACACTTCTCCCGAGTGTCTGTTGGCAATTTACATCCCGCCCATCAGCATAACAAGGCTCCCAGTTCTCCATGGCCTGTCCTGCCTTTCTGGATTTTACACTTTTTTCAGATGGCCCATTTTGACCGGGGGGAAGTGAGACTTCATTGTAGTGCAGATTTCCTTTGCAAGTTTGCTTGGTTGGCCAAAAAGGGCGTATGCGTTTTTTCCTGTATATATTCAGGAAAAAACGCATACGCACTTTTTGGCCAAGTGCATCATTGTGGACGTTCTGCCTCTTTTCCTATGCTTTCAATGCAATTCCAGTCTACCTCCTGAAATCGGTTTCCTGCAATTCTGCCCCACTTTCAAGTCCTCTTGGCAGCCTTACTTCAGTATATTTTTGGACGATAGCTGTCATTTATAACTCTGCAGGTTTGTGAATTACAGTGCCCCTGAGTTCCTTTCTTCAACTCGCTTTCTTGTGACCTGGCCGCAACACCGCAGGATGGCTTCAGGCCCTAATCTGGTTCGGGCACGGCACGCTGAGCCTTTGGTTAATTCCTATTCCTGGTGGGAAATGAGAGTTAAATTTGCCCGTCCAGACACCTCCAGCTAGTCTCTCATTGGTTCTCGCTATTCCTGTTCATCTTCCGCAGAAATTGCAAACTGGGCCAAACAGGAGGTTAAAGGGACTGACTCTCCATGTCGGGAGAGTGTTAGTAAAGCGTCTGGAATGTTGCACCCGAGTACCAGGGGAGAAAAACTGAGACATATGTGAACACGTCTCCCGTTCACACGGTTGATCATACTCTGGGTTCCACATGCATGTTTTAGCTGAAGGAAGAATACCTTAAACGTGTGTAGTTGAAACCCTTGGAATGGGTACCATGCAATATGATTTCAAAGGGTCTTCATTTGCTCACCGAACCTCTCCAATCCTATCACTGCTGCGTTTATGCCCCTGTACACACGCTTGATTCTCTTTTGGAGACATAGCAATCCATAGGTTTTAAGATACTTAATAGTCAGGTACATTCTTAGGCGTTTAATATGGGGTGTTGAGTCCATTTCGTTGAGCAAGGAGTAGCTCTTGTCTATTCCTTATTTGGCTTAAGGAACTTTATCTGTGCTCATTTCAATCTCTGGTTTTATGCAGCACCCCAACTCACCTTTCCCCTTAAGCAAGCATAAGTTGGTTTTCTAAATTTGAGACCCTGTTCTGTTCTGTAATTCAGTTACTGTGTAGCCAAGTTTACATTCCGTGTATTACTGATATCTTATGATGTTTCTTTTTCTGTGTGACTTATTTCAGTTAGAATCATCGTACCTGAATCCACTCATTATGCTGCTACGGGCCTGATGACATAGATTTCATTGCTGAGTGATACTGCATTGTACGTAAGTACCACAAGTTCTTTATCCATTTTTCACTTTCTGTGATATTGAACTTGTACGGTAAACGAGGTTCTTGTAAACAGAGGCGTCCCAAACTTTGGGGTGGCTGTGTCTTTTTGATTTTAATTTCCCTAAGCTATAGGACCATAAGTGGAAGTGCCCTAGGCTCTGTTGCTTTGTTTTTTAGATGTTTCAGGAAACACCATACACTTCTCCCGAGTGTCTGTTGGCAATTTACATCCCGCTCATCAACATAACAAGGCTCCCAGTTCTCCATGGCCTGTCCTGCCTTTCTGGATTTTACACTTTTTGCAGATGGCCCTTTTGACCGGGGGGAAGTGAGACTTCATTGTAGTGCAGATTTCCTTTGCAAGTTTGCTTGGTTGGCCTAAAAGGGCGTATGCGTTTTTTCCTGAATATATTCAGGAAAAAACGCATACGCCCTTTTTGGCCAAGTGCATCATTGTGGACGTTCTGCCTCTTTTCCTATGCTTTCAATGCAATTCCAGTCTACCTCCTGAAATCGGTTTCCTGCAATTCTGCCCCGCTTTCAAGTCCTCTTGGCAGCCTTACTTCAGTATATTTTTGGACGATAGCTGTCATTTATAACTTTGCAGGTTTGTGAATTACAGTGCCCTGAGCTCCTTTCTTCAACTCGCTTTCTTGTGACCTGGCTGCAACACCGCAGGATGGCTTCAGGCACTAATCTGGTTCCGGCACGGCATGCTGAGCCTTTGGTTATTTCCTCTTCCTGGTGGGAAATGAGAGTTAAATTTGCCCGTCCAGACACCTCCAGCTAGTCTCTCATTGGTTCTCGCTATTCCTGTTCATCTTCCGCAGAAATTGCAAACTGGGCCAAACGGGAGGTTAAAGGGACTGACTCTCCAAGTCGGGAGAGTGTTAGTAAAGCGTCTGGAATGTTGCCCCTGAGTACCAGGGTACGAAAACTGAGACATATTTGAACACGTTTCCCGATCACATGGTTGATCATACTCTAGGTTCCACATGCATGTTTTAGCTGAAGGAAGAATACCTTAAACGTGGGTAGTTGAAACCCGTGGAATGGGTACCATGCAATATGACTTCAAAGGGTCTTCATTTGCTCAGTGAACCTCTCCAATCTTATCACTGCTGCGTTTATGCCCCTGTACACATGCTTGATTCTCTTTCGGAGACATAGCAATCCATAGGTTTTAAGATACTTACTAGTCAGGTACATTCTTAGGCGTTTAATATGGGGTGTTGAGTCCATTTCGTTGAGCAAGGAGTAGCTCTTGTCTATTCCATATTTGGCTTAAGGAACTTTATCTGTGCTCATTTCAATCTCTGGTTTTATGCAGCACCCCAACTCACCTTTCCCCTTAAGCAAGCATAAGTTGGTTTTCTAAATTTGAGACCCTGTTCTGTTCTGTAATTCAGTTACTGTGTAGCCAAGTTTACATTCCGTGTATTACTGATATCTTATGATGTTTCTTTTTCTGTGTGACTTATTTCAGTTAGTATCATCATACCTGAATCCACTCATTGTGCTGCTAAGGGCCTGATGACATAGATTTCATTGCTGAGTGATATTGCTTTGTAAGTAAATACCACAACTTCTTTATCCATTTTTCACTTTCTGCGATGTTGAACTTCTACTGTAAACAAGGTTCTTGTAAACAGAGGCGTCCCAAACTTTGGGGTGGCTGTGTCTTTTTGATTTTAATTTCCCTAAGCTATAGGACCATAAGTGGAAGTGCCCTAGGCTCTGTTGCTTTGTTTTTTAGATGTTTCAGGAAACACCATACACTTCTCCCGAGTTTCTGTTGGCAATTTACATCCAACCCATCAGCATAACAAGGCTCCCAGTTCTCCATGGCCTGTCCTGCCTTTCTGGATTTTACGCTTTTTTCAGATGGCCCTTTTGACCGGGGGGAAGTGAGACTTCATTGTAGTGCAGATTTCCTTTGCAAGCTTGCTTGGTTGGCCAAAAAGGGCGTATGCGTTTTTTCCTGAATATATTCAGGAAAAAACGCATACGCCCTTTTTGGCCAAGTGCATCATTGTGGACGTTCTGCCTCTTTTCCTATGCTTTCAATGCAATTCCAGTCTACCTCCTGAAATCGGTTTCCTGCAATTCTGCCCCGCTTTCAAGTCCTCTTGGCAGTCTTACTTCAGTATATTTTTGGACGATAGCTGTCATTTATAACTCTGCAGGTTTGTGAATTACAGTGCCCCGAGCTCCTTTCTTCAACTCGCTTTCTTGTGACCTGGCCGCAACACCGCAGGATGGCTTCAGGCCCTAAACTGGTTCCGGCATGGCACGCTGAGCCTTTGGTTGTTTCCTCTTCCTGGTGGGAAATGAGAGTTAAATTTGCCCGTCCAGACACCTCCAGCTAGTCTCTCATTGGTTCTCCCTATTCCTGTTCATCTTCCGCAGAACTTGCAAACTGGGCCAAACAGGAGATTAAAGGCGCTGACTCTCCAAGTGGGGAGAGTGTTAGTGAAGCGTCTGGAATGTTGCACCCGAGTACCAGGGGAGGGAAACTGAGACATATTTGAACACGTCTCCCGTTCACACGGTTGATCATACTCTGGGTTCCACATGCATGTTTTAGCTGAAGGAAGAATAACTTAAACCTGGGTAGTTAAAACCCGTGGAATGGGTACCATGCAATATGACTTCAAAGGGTCTTCATTTGCTCACCGAACCTCTCCAATCCTATCACTGCTGCGTTTATGCCCCTGTACACACGCTTGATTCTCTTTTGGAGACATAGCAATCCATAGGTTTTAAGATACTTACTAGTCAGGTACATTCTTAGGCGTTTAATATGGGGTGTTGAGTCCATTTCGTTGAGCAAGGAGTAGCTCTTGTCTATTCCATATTTGGCTTAAGGAACTTTATCTGTGCTCATTTCAATCTCTGGTTTTATGCAGCACCCCAACTCACCTTTCCCCTTAAGCAAGCATAAGTTGGTTTTCTAAATTTGAGACCATGTTCTGTTCTGTAATTCAGTTACTGTGTAGCCAAGTTTACATTCCGTGTATTAGTGATATCTTATGATGTTTCTTTTTCTGTGTGACTTATTTCAGTTAGAATCATCATACCTGAATCCACTCATTGTGCTGTTAAGGCCTGATGACATAGATTTCAGTGCTGAGTGATATTGCTTTGTAAGTAAATACCACAAGTTCTTTATCCATTTTTCACTTTCTGTGATATTGAACTTGTACAGTAAACGAGGTTTTTGTAAACAGAGGCGTCCCAAACTTTGGGGTGGCTGTGTCTTTTTGATTTTAATTTCCCTAAGCTATAGGACCATAAGTGGAAGTGCCCTAGGCTCTGTTGCTTTGTTTTTTAGATGTTTCAGGAAACACCATACACTTCTCCCGAGTGTCTGTTGGCAATTTACATCCCGCCCATCAGCATAACAAGGCTCCCAGTTCTCCATGGCCTGTCCTGCCTTTCTGGATTTTACACTTTTTTCAGATGGCCCTTTTGACCGGGGGGAAGTGAGACTTCATTGTAGTGCAGATTTCCTTTGCAAGCTTGCTTGGTTGGCCAAAAAGGGCGTATGCGTTTTTTCCTGAATATATTCAGGAAAAAACGCATACGCCCTTTTTGGCCAAGTGCATCATTGTGGACGTTCTGCCTCTTTTCCTATGCTTTCAATGCAATTCCAGTCTACCTCCTGAAATCGGTTTCCTGCAATTCTGCCCCGCTTTCAAGTCCTCTTGGCAGCCTTACTTCAGTATATTTTGGACGATAGCTGTCATTTATAACTCTGCACGTTTGTGAATTACAGTGCCCCTGAGCTCCTTTCTTCAACTCGCTTTCTTGTGACCTGGCCGCAACACCGCAGGATGGCTTCAGGCCCTAATCTGGTTCGGGCACGGCACGCTGAGCCTTTGGTTAATTCCTATTCCTGGTGGGAAATGAGAGTTAAATTCGCCCGTCCAGACACCTCCAGCTAGTCTCTCATTGGTTCTCCCTATTCCTGTTCATCTTCCGCAGAAATTGCAAACTGGGCCAAACAGGAGGTTAAAGGCGCTGACTCTCCAAGTGGGGAGAGTGTTAGTGAAGCGTGTGGAATGTTGCACCCGAGTACCAGGGGAGGAAAACTGAGACATATTTGAACACATCACCCGTTCACACGGTTGATCATACTCTGGGTTCCACATGCATGTTTTAGCTGAAGGAAGAATAACATAAACCTGGGTAGTTAAAATCCGTGGAATGGGTACCATGCAATATGACTTCAAAGGGTCTGCATTTGCTCACCGAACCTCTCCAATCCTATCACTCCTGCGTTTATGCCCCTGTACACACGCTTGATTCTCTTTTGGAGACATAGCAATCCATAGGTTTTAAGATACTTACTAGTCAGGTACATTCTTAGGCGTTTAATATGAGGTGTTGAGTCCATTTCGTTGAGCAAGGAGTAGCTCTTGTCTATTCCATATTTGGCTTAAGGAACTTTATCTGTGCTCATTTCAATCTCTGGTTTTATGCAGCACCCCAACTCACCTTTCCCCTTAAGCAAGCATAAGTTGGTTTTCTAAATTTGAGACCCTGTTCTGTTTT